>NC_045638.1:114334691-114953302 GCF_009829145.1 Chiroxiphia lanceolata
GGATTCCACCTTTGGAAAGAACTGGACACATATCATGGGATATGTCAATGATGCCATTACCCCCTTGTCTGGTCGAGTGAGCTGCCAGTAAGACTTTGTGCCTGAGGAAAAGAAAACATTAGGAAGATATGGCTAAAGTTGTTCTATGGTTCTCTGAGACAAAACCAAGACGGTTTATAAATTGGGAATAAGAATATATTAAAGAACATTGCAGATATTAAACACCATGGTGCCTAGGAGGGCTGAGGGGAAAAGGGGAACACACTGTTGAGGTGGCTTGGATGTAGCCAGGAAATTATCCAACCCACAACTATTTCCAACAGTCTAGGCCCCTTCAGAGTCCCACAGAGCAGTTCTTCCACTGAAGACAACCGGTCTTTTCATGCAGTCCTGGTAACTTTTCTAGTGTCCTATTTTGAAGAATATTTCACTTGGCTTTGCTGCCTAGAAAGAGAAGCCTGAAGCTTCCATAATCCAAAATATGGGACCCATACAAAGGAAATCAACCTATTTGAGAGAATCTATCTATGGATTCAGCAAGCAGAGTCACAGAATCATGGAATCACTGAATGGTTTGGGTTGGAAGGGACCTTAAAGATCCTCTAGATCTAACCCCCTGCCATGGGCAGGGACATCTTCCACTACATCAGGTTGCTCAGAGCTCCATCCAACCTGGCTTCAAACACTCCCAAGGATGGGGCATCCACAGTTTCTCTGGAAAGCCTGTGTTGGGGCCTCATCACCCTCACAGTGAAGAATTTTTTTCTTAATATCTAATCTAAACCACCTCTCTTTCAGTCTGAAGCAGGATGCAACCCCATAACTCCAAGCAAAATCATGCTTAGAAATCCCATCACGATGCCAAGGACATTTAAATCTCAAATTAGACAGAAAATTTCATCTCCCACAGCAGCACATCTGGCAGCTTCAAATCCAGCTGCAAAATGTATTGTTCCTGATTAGTAAATAAATGAATAAATATATTTCTTTGTTCTACATTGTGTGAGCAAGCCACAAACACTCAACAGCCACTGTACATACAGTGTGTCTCAAGGGTGCTGAGGCAGTAATTTCAGAATCATTTAGGTTGGAAAAGCCCTCCAAGATCATCAAGTCCCCCTGTGCCCCATCCCTACCTTGTCCCCCAGCCCAGAGCACTGAGTGCCATGTCCAGTCCTTCCTTGGACACCTACAGAGATGGGGACTCCAAACCTCCCTGGGTAGCCCCTTCCAGTGCCTGACCACCCTTTCCAAGAAGAAATTCTCCTTGAAAATTACTAAAATTAAGATTAATCCATCAGATTAGTTCATTGCTTTTGCTTAGACAACACTTACAAGGGACTGACTCCTCTCCAAAGATGGTGCAAGTGGAGACCCCAGGAACAACCAACATCCCTGAAGGATCCAGGATATCTGAGAGCCCCCTGTGGACAAGTTCAGACCACATTTGCCTCTTGCAAACGTGAACAACTCTGGAAATCACCCAGGTTACCAGACTCCCTTTGCTCTAATACTCAACACACCCAAAAGGAGAAGTAAAGAGGTTCTTGTGCCAGAGGTTTCTTTCCCCCTGCTGAGCTACCCTGAGGTTTGCTCGTGGTGAAGTGTCCAATTTGCTGTGTATTTGAAGAGAAGTTGCACCCATTCTAAAAAAGCCAGTTCTGTCTACCAGTGTATGTGTCCAAAAGGTAACAAGAAAAAAATAAATAAACCCAGTAAAGAACAAACAACTTAATTTTTGCTCAAAGAGAGCAACTGTTTAGAAAAATCTGGGCTGGGATATAAGCACAAAATGCAATTTGAAATCTTTTCCCTACGTTCAAGCTATTAAGTCAAATACATGCTTATAACAAAACCCTCTTCAGAGAATTGAGTTTTATTTCCTACTTAAAATAACTCTCAGCCTGGACAGGTACTGGTGGCACTCTTCATATTTCTTAGGAGATCAGCAGAAAAAATTACTACAATTCCACATGGACAATATGCAGTTACTGTTTTTTCATCAGGGTTGCACACCGTTGATTTTGACAAATGAATCCTGTCAAATTGGCTTCTTTTCCCATAAACTTCCTTTGTGGTCAGTTAAGCTTTTGAAGTTGATCAAGTCTCATTGGCTCACAGTTATCCCCATCAGATAAAACTGCAGTTTATCCTTCAATTTTCTTTAATTCAGGAATCAAATAATATGAACCATCAAATACACTATTTATTCCAATGTAAATAAAAATGTGTAACACACTCTGCTTTTAGCAGATGAACACCCTCATAGCAGAATATTTTTATTTATGGGGGGAAAAAATGTTTAAATGTGAGGTCAGCAGATTTTTGTTCGCCTCAAAGCACACAGACAAAAATAAACAAATAACCAGGAAAACAAACAAATAAAATAAATTAATAATAATAATAATAATAATAATAATAATAATAATAATAATAATAATAATAAACCCACCTAGCAGGGGGAATAGCTGTAAACACAGAGAATTTAGCACTGAAGCAGTTGGGAGCATCTCAGGTTATTGATGGATATCAGTGGATGTCATTTTTCAGGAAAAGCACAATGTCCTACTGTTCCCTCTTACAAAGCCGTGGCTCCTAGAGGGACTTTTCAAAAACAGACAGCTAAAAGTGGGACACAGAGTTTGTTTCAGGATTCACTTCTTCTTTACTCCAGTCCCACTAACAGGGAGCACAATCACCAAGTGACCTGACACACACACACAGTGCTCATGTGAGCTCACTCTCCTCTCTGCTCCACAGATATTTATTTTTGAAAATGTAATAAACTTAATAAAAGTGATATTTCAGTGCTTAAAAATACCTCAGATCAGATGGTGCTGAGCCATCCATTTCAGGGTTCACAAGAAGCATACTCTTTATAGGGTCACTAAATATTTTATTTCCCTGTTTGGGGGTTTATTCACTTAGTTATTATTTTTTCCTCTATATATAGGCAGGTTTCTGGGGGGAAATATGTTTGCACATTGCAAAAATGTGCTTCTCTCTGAAGCTTCTCGTGTCAGAGTTTCCCCACCGCAGTCTTGTTTTAACACCAAAAAACTCCAGCACATTTTCCCAAACCTGAATGCCTGGCACCACAAAAAACCCCTATGTGCTTGCCATCACAAAACAGAATAAAACCAAAGCTGATAAGAAAAAAAAAGGGCTTTATGGGTCATAGGATTGAAATATATAAATAGTGGCTTAATCTTCTAGACATGAATAAAACTTCCAACAAGTAGATGATTTCTTCAGTTTCTGTGTGGCTAAACCACAGGGAGCAGCAAACAGTGTCAGTGCAGGACAGTTAAATAGGTTTCCTGGGACAACTCAGGTCACACCACCTGGGGAAAAACTGCCCCAGCATTAACATTTCACTAGATTTTCAATATGTGAGAGCTCCCAGTTTCTTTCTGAACTTATTTCAGGAAATATATAAAGTAAGGAGGTACAAAGTGTCCAAATCAGCATCTTTCCTTGTGACAAGGCATCAATAAAAGGGCAAAGGAGGATTTCTTTAGAATCCCTAATGGAAAACCCTGTGGGCCAGTGGCACTAATGAAGACAAGCACACTGGTTTGTGTTCTCCCCTGTGCTGAGTGCTCCCCACAGGAACAGCTTGGAGGAGAAATTGTTGGGAAGTGGTATGACAGCATGGATTCCCAAATATACACCTTGCTGCTGGAGCTGACTCCCGACCAGGGCATGAGACATCCCTTATATTTACTTTAAACAAGGGAATGTTTACAGAAAGGAATGTAAAGAAATTAATATTGGATGCAGAATCTGGTCCCTGGCTCAACTATCCTTCTGCTGTGTAGTATCATCAAGGAATCTAAAATAAAAACACAAAATGTGTCTTCTTTGTCCTTTCAGTCCTCAAGTACCTCCTCCTAAACAGGACAGAAACTTCTAAGAAATTACAGTTTATTGCTTCTTGTTCCCATTATAACAGGCAAGACTGAACTCAGTTTAAATCCTCCCTACAAAATTAGCCAGGGATTCATTTCCTGGGGCTTCAGCCCATCCAGATACAGTTTTCCACTGTGTATAACATGACCCTCCAGACAGCATATTTGCTTTTCCATTTGCTGGTTTCCTTATCCAGCTTCATCACAGCCAGTGTGCAGTTTTTCCCACTTCCTTTGCCTGCTCTTGCCATCACTTCTGTCAATGTCCCCAATTTACAGTCACACATCCTCCTCAGCAGGAGGATGCTGCTGCTGCTGTTTGCACTCCTGGAAAGCCCTGCCCATGCTTCCAGGAAAAGCTGCAGTTTGAAATGCCACCACTGCCAGTGTTTTTGGTTTGTTCTGTCATTAGCACAGTCGGGTTTGTTGGATCTCCAAAGGAGGGCAGCTGCCAAATAACACGTTTGGCACACTAGCCTGGGAGTGACAGATCCAGCACCGAGCAAACATTTGGAGCACACAAAGCCAGATCATCTCCTTTTTGAGATCTGGGGCACATGGGGTGCACACAGAGCTTGAGCAGTAGTGAGGGTGCTCATGGTGCTGTCAGGGGGTGGGTGAAAATCACAGAATCACAGAAACATTTAGGTTGGGAAAGACATTTGTGGGCAAACACAGCGAGCAAGAGTCCAACTTTTCTCTCTTGTAAAGTGACCAAACCCCTTCAGAACAGGATGACTGAGAGAGCTCCAGAAAACAGTTTTGAATGAAAGGCAAGAGGTTGTTTTCAAAGGAACCTTGTCTGGCAGGTGGGACAACCCACTTTGAGAAAAGTGAACTTTATGTCGGATGGAAAGCCTGGTGTTGTGCCTGATGTTCTGATTTACATATGGAAAATTACCACTTCCTTTACCTCAGTGCCTGAGGGAGTTGATACCTATCTATAGCTGTATCTCTAGAGGTCAAAATCACTGGCTTTCTATACGAGAGGAGTGAAGCTTTGCTCTGTACAAGAACATTTCCTCGAGAGGCAGAGGGAGGAACACTATAAAAAACGCGTCTGGGTGACCTCAGAGTGCTGTGTCAAAAAAAAGCTACAGTGCCACAGCAGGGCTTTACAGGAGAGAGCCCAACTCAGCAGAGCAGTCAGAGAAACGGGAGGGCTCTTTTGGGAGATCAGAAGATGCTGCTTTTCTCAGGGCATCCTTCCCTGACAAAGGGAAGAGAGAGAGCACTCTCCAAGCTGTGAAATTTCTGCTTCTGTTGTTTAACTTTGGAATTTTCCTCTCAGGACCAGAAATTCTGGTCCTGGCCTTGGATGCCTCCAGAAGGAAAAGCAGTCGCCCTCTGTTCTCTTAGCTGGTTCTTTCCTTTCCTCTCCACCAAGCAGCATCATGTTTAACCACAAAAATTTGGGATTGAGTGTAAATACTAAGGGGAATGAAGGCTAGATCACAGCCCAGCTCACAGCCTTTGGGGATGGACAGGTCAACAGATGGAATTGAGCAGAGAAAATGGGATGCAGATACAGAAAACAGCAAGAGGGTTATAGGAGGAATATCATCCTCTCCAGTTGATCCTTTCCATTAGTGTGCATACATGCAGATGCTCAGTGAAATAGGAAAGCACCAATTTGAAAGGGATAAAAGAAAATGCTGTTTGATACAAAGAGTAATTAACTTGAGGAACGTGTTGCTACAAGGTAATACTGAGAACTGGGAGTTCAGCGGGATTCAAGCAAAGATGAGACACGGGGAGAATGGGAACTTGATTACATCAGATAAGATTAAATGCACAATTCATGCGGGTTGGTAATAGGCGAAACACCAGAGGCTAAGGAGCTGGGAAGAGCTTTCTTGAGGGATATCTTTCCATATTACTCCATTACAGGGCTTCTAATTTCTTCCTTTCAAACCTCTAACACTGAACACTGTCTGACATTGAAAACTGAAATGAAAAAGCTCCAGAGGATGCTTATATTGTAATTCTTCTGATTTATGTAACAATTTCTGGGAAGTGCCTATCTGTAAAAATAAACTGAGTACTGAGCTCAAACTGCATATCAGTATCTACCTGGGTAAAATTAACCTTCTGTTTCTAAGCCACTGACAACAATGAGTTTCCTACATGACCTGGGGACATTCTGCAGCTCCATGTCCAGCATCTGTTACCTCACTGTCCCAGCAAAGACCTCATGAGAGGGAGAGCACCCATTAAACCGCATATTCAGTTCTGCTGACAGACACAGAGAGTAGGGAGAACTCTCTCATAACTCCACAAACCACCTTTAATTTAACCTCTGTGTCTCCCAGTGGTGTTCTGATACCAGGTTTGTGATCTGCGGCCAGCAATCTCTAACTGCTCACTGGACTAAGCACGAAACGTGTCTGGCAATTCCACCATTTGGTGGATAAATATTTGTGGCTCGGCAAAAATACCACAGCAGATTCCATCTCGGAGGGGAAGCCCATTTGCTGTGATTTATACACTTACTGCAGTGGATAAACACTAATGCCATCATGATTGCCCGTTGTAAAAATCCTGTCATCTGCAGCAACCTGTTTTTTCCATGGGGGCCAACTGTTCTATCTGATGATAAGCAATAAAGCTCTGGAAGGTGATTGTAAAAGTAACTGACTGTCAGCAGCAGTCAGAGCTGTTGCTGCTTGGGCACTGCCACTTATTTGAATTTTTAAGACTTACAAAGACAGGAAACTTCCTGTCTTTCTCACAGTTTAGTCTTTTTTTTCCCTCTTATCCTGCCAAGAAACAGTGAACGTCTTTGAGTCTTAACACAAAGATATGAAAAAAAAATGAATAAATCCTTTACTCCCCATTAGTTGCAAATACATTCTGATACCATCTTGGTGGTTTTATAAGCACATTCAGATGATTTGCTAGATGCCTGAGTTCACACTGTGGTGTTCTTTCAAGTTTGGGGCACAACACAATATGCCAGGATAAAAGAAGTGTATTTGAGAATTTCCTGACAGTTCTTGCAATAAATCCCACACTCTGTAATCTCTTAAGCATGGAAAGCACTTGAGTTTAACTAGAAAACGTGCATAAACACAGTTCCACATACTTAAGATTATCATCAACCTGCCAGTTCCTTCTTATCTGAGATTTTTTTCCATTTTATTTCCTTTTCTTTATCCTCCTGGTGTACCAGTGCTTGAGCCCGTGATGACAGGAGATAGCGGGGGTGCAGTACAGAGCTATTGTAGCACAGCTCCAATCACTGAATCCCACAAAAGCCATCACCTCCACAAGGCCAGCCTGCAGGCTCCAGGAGCAGCCTCCAGCTCCAGTTTTTAGGGCTGGGGAAAGGAGCACAGATTGAAAAATGGTAGGAATTTGGAGGACTATAACCTGTGTTAATATGGCAGCAAAACACTGCAGCCAAACAGCACCGTCTTGCTCTGGGGGCTGTTCCCATATGTGTCCACACACATCAGCTGTGTCACCATATGCAGGTGTCACTGCACAGACACATCATCTGCTTGCTGAGTGTCTCCAGGTCCTCATGGAGCAGCCTGAGTCTCTGACAAAATGGCACTCACATCCCAGCCCCTCTTCCACCACTTTAGGGAGCAGAGGACATCATGTCCCTCAACTGCTCTCTGCTGTCCCTGCAAGGGATTTTTTCCCTTCCTTCTAATTCAAACGTAGCTGTTTATGATGAATATTCTCTGTTGCAAAGGGTTTTTACAGTGAGATGAAAAATCCTCTCTTTGATTTCGTGCTTATCATCCCCAACATAACAGAGCAGTGCAAATTCTGGGCTGCGTGAAGGATGGGGATCACACTTTTGGAATAACAAACATCAGTGCACTTCTGAGCTTCTCAGGAGCCTTGATTTCCTGAAACATGTTTCCCTGGAATGAAGAGAGAGCTGAGCTACACTGATGGGTCTGATATTCCAGAAATTGCTATCACAGCTTTTCCCTTTGATGTCTGTCTGCGTCCTGGTTGCACCAATCCCAGGCTGGAGGGGAAGGAAAGATGTTGTTGGCAAAATGCTGCATGGCTGGAACGAAAGTGGCACCACATCTTAACCCACTCTTGCCCCACCAGGAACACAAATCTCCCCAGGCAAGAGCAACATCACTTTGGTTCTGACTATACACCTTCATAGAGTGTAGCATGGGGGAAATCTGTATTTTGGCTATTCTGGGTATAATCTAATTTGTGGGTAACATCAACCCAAACACTATAAATCCCCTTTCCAGGCAGATTTTCTAGGGAAACAAGGTTTGCAAAATGCTGCATGGTGTCTGATCCTCTCAGTCCCGTTAGCATCGATACTTTAGCCACTGGCCACCTTCAGCCAGGTTTGACAAAGGACAGAGGTCTCAAAGTCATGCAACTCCTAAAAAAAATTCTGAAAACCAGTTTGAGGAATGTAATACATGCCCTCACCAAAGGAAAACCTGGAGTTACCTGCAGGTTTGGTCTGCTGGCTTTGTGTCTCTTAGAAACAACACCAATGTCTCCTGCCACTTGTCATTTGGGACCAGGCAGGAGGACTTAGAAGAAGGAGAAGTACAGGTGCTGCTGCAGAGAAAAGGGCAAGAAGGAATAAGAAAGTCAGCTGAGGTTTCACTAACTGTAGGATGGGGAGAAGCAGAAGACAAGTCTAAGCTTCATTAGGTCCATAAATATTTTTTTTCTTGGACCTTTCTTTCTTTCCTTCCTTCTTATTTGCCATATATACCTCAGTGTGTCTCAGAATTAAGGCAGCATCATTAGCCAGCAAAAGGGATCCAGCACTAACATTCCGTTTTTTAGGATGCAGTACAAACTGAACAGATTCTGATCTTTGGATGCTGTGAATTCCTGTGGCTCTTTGGAGGTCAGGGTCTCTTCAGATTTACATCAGACCTCACCCAAAGTATCCGTGTGCATTTAGAGCTCAATAATGTGGGGGGATAATTAAAATTAATAAATTATAACTAAGTTGCAGAGCTGTTTTCTAGGTTCAGAGCTGTGTTTTTTTGATAACACACTCCTGAGTATGTCATGAGGAACGGCAGAAGATAAGTCCATCCTAAAACAGAGTGCACCATTCCTACCAGTGATGGGAGTGATTGAGTGGCCTCAGAATATTCAGAGGGAGTAACAAGCCATGGGCACCCAGAGATCCTTGTATGAAGCACTCACCTATAGATTATACATATTATAGCATTTATATTTGTATTTAAATGAATACAAAGGAGACTTTTGACATCTTAGCACACCATTCTGGAGGGTTTTATCTCACTTTGGCTCCCACCAAGCAGGACTGTGCCAGGCTGGCTGCAGTTCTCCAGCTGAGAACAGGCTTCAGGAATGGTGGGAGCTGCCCACTGGTCCCCTTCATACAGGGAGGTCACTGCTGGTGGCCCTGTGGACACCCCCTGGCTCACCTGTTTGGGTTCCTTCTCTCTTACTCCCATTTTTATAAGCAGTTTTGCCAGATTATGTTTAAATATGACCCTTTTAATCAGGTTACACAGTGTAATACAAGCAAGATTATGATGAGATGGATGCTGTTATTGCATTACCTATTTTTATCTCCATTGATTCTCCTGGATCTTTCATGAATCACCCTATTGAAAATGTGACAGGTTTATGTCAGTCACAACAGGACTGTAACAATATTAGCTCCACCATGAATTCAGCATGACACCAAAATTGTGTCATACTTGACCTTATTTGATGTATCCGTGTCCAGAATCAGAAGCTCTGTGTTAAGCTGCACAAAGCAAGGGAAGATTCTTTTCTAACAAGACATTCCTCTGTATAAATAGTGGTTTGTGCTTTTATTGTTTGCTGCCCAAGCTCCAGCCATGTGATTATATGTAAATAATAATGCTATTTCTAGAAACTGTGGTTACAAGACATTCCAGCTCTCCTATTCCAGCACCATCAGTAGCTGGAATAATTTATGCCCAATAGCATCAGTTCTTACTACAAACTAGTGAATTCTGGCATTCTTTCCATGCTTCTGCCTTGCTGAACGAAACCTTTCCAAAAGTGAGAGATCTTGGCAAAATCAGCAGCTGGAGAAAAAGGAAATAGGAGGAGGCCTTCTCCCTCTGATTTCCTCAGACTAAGGGAATAAAGAATCTTCATGTGCAGTTTGGATGAGCTGCAGTAAATTGCCCAACTGTTCTCTTCTGTGAGAATAACACACTTACCAGAACCTCATCACTATAAACTGCTGCAGCTCCATTGACTCTGGGAGAGGCAGAGCTAAAGTAGCCTTTGGGTCATTTGTTCTTTTTTTTTCTGAGCAAAAGTGGTCTGCCCCTTAAAACAAAGGGCAGGGAGCCAGAAGAGATGATTTTGTACCCAATTTTCTCACAGATTTTCCGTAAGAACCCACAGATAAGAACAAGGGCTTGGATTTCAAAGAAGTTTTGCAGTTAATCTATAGAACTTAAAGCTCATGTCAATGAAATTTCCTGGAGAAGAGAGATGGGAATTCGTTGGGCTTTACATGTGACCAATGAATTTTATAACAAAGGACCAAGTTTTGAATCTTTGAAAGTCTGTGCCCACTTCCTGCAGCTCTGCCAAAAGTAGGAAGTGATTTTAAACATGATGCATGAGCTTCTCAGCACTACTTCGCTTGTAGGAATCAAGCCTCTTTCTAAGAACTGCAATAAAATGTGCTCTCTTGGTGCTGCAAACAGATGAGTACAAACATAAAAGTCTGGAATTCCAGCATTAATTAAAGCTCCCCAGCAAAGTTTGCTCTGCATCTCCTAAATTACCTGATTTAAATTATTTAAAAATCACAGTCCTTACTGTGCAGATGCACAGTCAGCTGGCTTCACTGAACAGCTCAGGCTCAACAGCAGCAGTTAAAAGCCATCACACAGCTTCATCTATTCTTATTAGAAGTCGTTAAAATTATCAATTCTAATATAAATGCCATGGAAATAATATTTTTCAACTTTTCCACATCCTGTCACATTCGTATACTCTCTCACTCCCTCTCCTCAACAGGACACAGGGAGAAAACTTGGATTAAAAAGCCGAGGGATGAAAGCTGAGCTAGGGAGATCACAATCACTGTCATGGGCAAAACAGACTCCACTTGGGGAAAACAAATTTAATTTTTTTCTAATGAAAATGCACTGGGATAGTAAAGGCAAATTAAAACATCATCTTTCCCCCTTAACCCAGACTCAGCTTCACACCTTCATTCCCAACTCCTCTACCTCCTCCCCCCTGAGCAGTACAGAGGAGATGGTGAATGGAATTGCAGTCACAGAATCACAGAATGTGCCGAGTTGGAAGGGACCCATCAGGATCATCAAGTCCAACTCCTGGCCCTGCACAGGACGCCCCAAGAATCACCCCATGTGTCCCTATCTTTAAGATCCATTCCAACCCAGGCCGTTCCATGATTCTGTGATTCCCAGAGGACAGAGGGAAAGCGCTAAGGATATGTACAGCTGCCCAGGAACAAGATTGCCCTGTTTATTGACAATGCATGGTAACAATTTAGTGCTCATAGAAATACTCAGGAACAAACATTTATACAACAGCTCCCTGAAATTACCTTTGTGGAAAGTAAGAAAGGTGGGATTCCATCACCGTTTCGCTTAAGGGCTTGTAGAAATAAATTAGCACACAAGTCATCCTAAAACAGAAGCTGTTATATCAATCATTTAGGATTTAAATGAAGAACAATTCTTTTTTCTCTTGTCAGCTTGCTGTGCGAAGTGTTTTAATAAAACTGAATCCACTTGGTACTATGTTGCTTTAAAGGAGGCACCCACTCAGCTTCCTCCCAGGGGCCTGTGTTAGGCACAGGAAGAAACAGAGAGGAGATCTCCCCACATTGGGAGAGCTGAGAGGTGAGGGCTGGAAGCCAGGAATTCAGCCTGACAGAGGCATGCATCTGAGTAAAACAGCAGGGTGTAAATATTTCACTTATTTAAAATACATCTGTATATCACACATACATCGGGCATCTACAGGACAAGGCCTGTACAGATGAGAAGATAAATTTTTCCAGCTAGTTTTCCTTCATGACAGGTCTGATTTCAAGATGATAGCAGAAGGATTACAGTTTCCCCAACCACTTGCTGTTCAGGGCACATCCCACACTCAGTCCATCTGCAGATGCTCTTTAATGTCAGTACATGGATCAGCGACAGGACACGGTCCCCAGGGCACAGCCTGGCACCCTCAGAGAAAAGAGAAAGGCTTGGGCAGCAAAGCGTGCAGGGAGCCACACTGATGCACCACAGGTTCTTCATTTCAAAGAGAAAAATCCCCATTCTTCAGAAAACAGTGTTCAAAAATTTAATCTTCATTCAGTTCAATGGAGCAGCTCTATAATTTACAGCACCAGATAAAGCTGGAAGATGTAATGTGAAATATCTGAAGCAGCTCTTCCCCTGATTTAAAATGCACCTTGGGCAACAGAGCCTTAACTTCCCTCAACATATGTTTCTAGCAGATAAGTAAACAATTTGAAACTTTCCAAGATAGTTCCAGCAGGGAAAGCATGAGCTCACATTAGACTGCAGCTGCAGTGTCCCACTGATAAGGGTTTGGGGTGGCTTGGTGGAGTTGAAAGGAAGCAGCTTCGGAAGAATAAAAACCTTTTTGTGTACGAGTTGTTGGATCAGAGATATCAAAAAAGAAAGACATCATTTTTACACTAAAATTCTGTGAGTGGCCTTGGTGGCAGGATGGAATCCAACACCAGAGCATGTGAGCATCTCCATGAGAGAAGGGGGAGAAGAAACAGAGAGGGCAAGGCTGGGAGGCTTAAAGGTTCCCGTGCAGAGAAGCAAATCCACCCAATCCATCGAGCTGCATTGACACTCAGCTTCCTTATAACTTCCTTATAAACTTCCTGCACAAAAGCTTCCCATCAACAAATGCCTCTGGAAAACACCAGCAGGAGAATTCTCATCCTTCTGCAAGGCCAGGTCCACAGGGAGAACAGCCACACCTGCAGGGATGGGGGACAGAGCTCTCCATCCTGAATTGACCTGGTGATCCTTGCTGGGTCTGTGTAGTGGTTTGAATCTTGTTTTCCCCCAGAGGCTAAGAAAAATGGTAAAACCCCAGAGGGGTGGAAACCCCTGGAAGTTTTGAAGTTCTGTCCAATGGGCGCTCCTGCAAAAAATGTAAACATATCACAAGCACCGGAAGAGAGTTGTAGTTTTTGGTTGTTAGAAAGGTGGCCATGTTGTAGAGCCACGAGGAAGGGGCTCTGAGCCCCTCGGGGCCTCTGGGGCCTCCCAGCCCCTGGCTGGGAGGGGAGTGCAAAGACTTGGAACAGTGTTAGACTGGACTAAGTGTCTGTAGTATGCCGGGAGATCTTTTCTCCATGGGCGCAAAGCAGCAGCCGGCACTGAGCAGAGAAGTGGTGGCAGAGAGCCAGGACAGATAAGAACTGAACCAAACAGCAAACGGCATGCAGCACACTGAGAGAACTCCTGGAAGGAGACAGAGAGCCAAGAGGGAGCCAACAGCAGCAGATGAGAGCAGAACTAGCTCTACAGACAGAGTTTGGGGTGAGAACTGATTCCAGACCCCCCAAAACTCCCTTGAGACCCCTCTTGGAAAGGAGGGACATGGACTCCTATTTTGGAGAGCAGTTTTGGACATGCAGCACCAGAGAGGGAGAGAGGAGCTGAGAAGCTCAGTCGTCCTGAGAGCTGAGCCAGGACGGTGTGGGAGGTTGGCCGTGGGGGCCCTCCCTTGCTGCAAGCTACAAAGAAGCTCGCAGCCTGAGACAGGGCACAGAGGCCCTGCAAGGAGCCTGAATCTCCTGGAGATACCAGACCGTCACGAAGACCCCCTGCGTCTCGTGATATGACCGTGGTGGAACGACCTTTGTCTGGGGTGACGTAGTCCACGGAGGAAGACTCCTTTGCCTGCGTCAAGGGGCCGAGGGAGCTTGGATACCTCCCTCGAGAGTGCTGGCAGAGATCCAGCTATCAGCTGCTGCTGCATGTGGAGAGGACAGATGACTGCTGCTGTAGAAGAGACTCCTACTTTGAGACTGGAAGGGATCTGTCCTTCTTTCCCTCCTGGACTTTTATTTGGAGGGGAGAAGAGATCTGATCCATTGTAAATACTATATGTCATGGTAGAGATAGTTGTGATCGTGTGTATAATGTGTTATAGTATTTATTTGTACAGTCATTGTAATATATTCCCTTTCCCCCATTCTGAGTCTGGTTGTGTTTTGTCTGGAAAAACCCATCTCACATTGGGTTGAGATGTGGGAGGGGGCTTAGACTAGGGAAATTGGATTTTGGGGTATCTCAAACCATGACAGTCTGCAAGGCATGGGGGATTGTTCCTGGAACTTCTAGTTGTCTTTTACACAGTGATAGGGAACTACATCAAAAGCTTTTCTTATAAACGTCTACAATTAAAAAGCAAAACCCCAGAAGATGGGAAACATCCCACTAATGTTGACTGAGCAACTTCCAAATCTCATTTTCGTTACCTAGCTACGTAATTACTCCTCGAGGTTTCTACCTCACTTGGTGCACTTCTTTACTGTAGTATTTTGCCTTTAATACTTTTAAGTGTGGGCAAATAAATTGGGGTTATAGCATTCTATTAAGAAAGCCGTTTGTTTGAGCCTGAGCACAGTTTGTCACACAAAAGGCATTGGAACAGCCATAAGTGAAAACAGCACAGCAGTGACTCGACGTCCTTCTTGTGCCCTGTACAAGATATTTACTCATTCATCTCCCATTCCAACAGACTTATCAAAGATCATCTGTCTGAATTTTAAATAATTTGCTATGCTCTTTCTGAATTCTAAGATGAATAAAAGCAATCAAAAAGAGAACAAAATAAATATTTTAATCAGAAATCGTAATTTTGTCTCCAAATTGTGGGGAAGAATTCTTAAGTGGCTTACTACTAGTTCCCTTAACAGTTCTCAATAGCTTATAGCTACATTATTGGATGTGGACAGCTAACTTGCAATCCACGGGAGATTGCTGAAGTTATTCATCATGCATTTCCACTCCCCAGCCAACCTGGCAGTGACTGACAGCCTCTGGAAAAGTGGAGTACAGCTAAAAAACCTGACCTAACTCTTAAACAGCTTCCTCTGTGATCCTGACATAATCAAACCGAGTTTTACATATGTCACACTGTTGCTGCAGCAACCCGGCCTCCTCTCCCCTGACTGCTGATAGGCAGCCTCTGAGCTTGATATGGACTCAGATGCCTTGGGATTAATCCCTTGGGACCGCTCCAGAGAATTCGGGATTAATTTGCAGTTCCTCAAATATGAAGGGACTATTTCACAGCAACTACTTCTCACATTCCAGCAGGCCTGACTTTCCCATTCATGACCTTTACAGGAATGGCTGGGCTGGCACGGGGCCCCCAAGATATTCAGGAGAAAGTCGTTTGTACCATGGAAAGAAGGCCTAAATTGGCTTTGGCTTCTCCTCTATTTTTTCTTGAACATAAGCGGAGCAAAGATCATTTTTGTCAAAGTGTAAGTTGCATTCTTGGGGGTTGTTTTCCCTCCTGTGCATCTAATTTTCAGTTCTCCGTATCTTCATCAGGGATGAGACCAAGACAATGAAAGTCAAAGACTGTAAGTACTGGGATGTGTCTTTCCTGAAGCCAGAGTTAATTCCTAGCTAGCATGGCTATAGGATTTTATAAGGACACCTGCAGTTTTGAGAAAGACTTCAGTAGTTTTGATGGTACAATCTCACCCCTGCAAAAGGTTTGAATGCTCTGAAAGCCTCTTTCCAACTGCTCAGACCCTTTCTTGGAGTGGAAGAGGGAAACACTGCTGGAACAAACATGATGCAAGAGAATGAGTCAGGGCAATTCTGTATTTTCCAGTGAGTTAAAGACTAGTATACTTAACTACCTTCCCAAGTTCCATAACACTCTTCTGCAAAGGGCTTAAGGGACAAAATGCTTCTCTGTTTAAAATATTTGTAATTATAGAGGGCATGTGGGCCATAGTGGAGAAGCTTGTGGGAGTTCCAAAATAAGGGGGAAAAAATTGGAAATTCTCCTGTACTCTATAGGTGTCCATCCCTTGCCAAGAGTTACCACACCTGACCTTCAGCAGAACTCCCTTTGTTGAGCAGATGCAAAGCCAGAGGCTGGGCAGGACATGGCAACAAGTGCTGAAAAGATGCTCAGAAGAAACCTGATCAGGAAAAAGGCATTTCCATGGATGTTGATGGCCTCTCAGAGGCTTCTGGTTGAGGTCAGATACAGCACCTAATATTGAGCCACTACCCAAATCAGGAGAGGAAGGTATGGGCTCTCCTTCTTCAGAGAATCCCCCAGTGCTGGGGGAAACCTTCAGCACTGTCTGCTTGCACTGCACATCCAGGGCTGGGCTCCAAGCATGGGCAAACCAAATGGTTCAGGCCATAAAACCCCTCCCTATAAACTGATTAGTTAAACATATTTAGCACTGATTTCTGCAGGGTCAGTGGAAACCTTCACCTAACACACAAACCATAAAGAAATGTCCCAGCTGGGATGCAGTGGGCAGAGATCTGGGGTGATGGCACGCAGAGGTCTGGAGTCACTCCCAGCTTTGCCATAAATTTGCCAGCAAAACACTGAAGTTGTCTGGCCTTGGCTGCCCCAGTCACAACATACACCCAATTGTGTGTGTCTGGTGAAGTACCCTGAGCTCTGCTTTAGAACATCTCAGTGCTGGTGTTATTCATTACAGTTCTTGTTGAAATACGACATGAGACAAAGCAGGAAGGAAATTAGTTCAATACAACCTTCCATCACATGGTAATACCCCAAAAGCACCAATTTCCATAATTATATTTCTAATTATATGATTCAAGAGTATGAGTCTAAATAAAAGTATATACAGCTTTGTCCTCAGAGCTGTCTTGCAGAATCATGCTAAACTTGATCTATATAGTCAAATTTTTCCTTTCTTGTAGCTACTTAATGTTGTTCTTTTAAAATAGCTTCTTTCCCCTCCAAACCCTTTGATCCACAGCATATACTAATGTCTCTTCCTGTTTATTCTGCCCAAAACATTTAGAACTGAAGACCCTGCATTACTCACAATGTCCTGAGTGGCTCTGACTATATTTTAGCATGTTTGATCTTTTAAAAGAAAAAAGTGATGGGTTTTTGTTTTTTTTTTTTTTTTCTCTGAAGGAGAGCATGCAAAAACACAGTGATTTTTAAGGTCTCAGTGATGTACCTGTGAATTCAGGGGGGGCTCTGTCCTTCTCCACCTGAGATTCAAAGCAAAGCCTCAGCACCCGTGTGACACTCCCAATGTCCCTTGGCCATGACAGCCATGGGATGTCTCACTGCTCCTACATGTGTAGGGACTGCAGTGATTTTTGCACATTTGCTCACCCCAAACAAGCCCTGCTGTGTATTTCTGGAGGTGCTTCTGCACACTGACTGTCACTTCCACCTCCTCAGCACTGCAGCAGGACCCCTGTGCTGCTCAGCAATATGGAAGGATTCAATAAGAATCAATGTGCTGTAAAAAGAATTTTTCTTGAAATAGCCCCAGTTTGCATGTGCAGATCCAATGGCACAGCATGGGAACAATTTCAATGCTAAAGGAATTTATAAGTCTCCTCTTTTAAACTTGTGCTGGTGCAGCCTGAAAGCTCAAGGGAAAAAAAAAAGCAAACAACTAGTAGGTGTGATTGTAAAAAGCCTGATAGACACAAGAAAAGAAGCTCAAAACCGAGCTTTTGACACAGTTCTAACTCTTTGTTCATACTGCTGGGTCATAGAAGTGATTCACACTTCCCAGTGTTTGTGCCACCCTAGTTTAGTGTCTTGTACAGGTGAAGCTGTAAAGATAATTTAAGGAACCTTCTGGACTGTCAGAGGAATTCAAAAATTCAAAAGAAAAAAAAAAAAAAGGAAAAAAGAAGATAGTTTAGCAGCCCTATCAGATCCTCACTCCCCCAGCTGAAATGAAAACAATGCCTATTTGGAATAATGAAACAGTTTTAATTTTGAATTTGGATTTTGCTCAGAGAAAGAAAGCAAATCATTTGAAAGCTAATCATTTTCTAGATAATACCCTATAACCTTCAGCAGAAAGGGAGAGGGGAGGGTAATAACATTCCCACTGCAAAGCTTTCCCAAAATCATAAACTCATTACTGCAAACTAAAATCTAAAGTCAACCAAAAACTAGGACATACTGGGCTTGCAGGTTACAGATCCAAAGCTGTGGAGTAAAACTAATCAGTTCTTGGATAGGATTTTTTTTCCCTGCAGCACAATCTATAGTCTAGTTGGTCAAATCAAGCCTTTCTGAGAAAAGAAGATTAGAGGCAGTTGTTTAAAGTATTGGAGGGGGAGCAGGATTTAAGCTTTATTACCGACCAGGATATACAAAGCAGACTGTAATGAAAAAACAGCACTGGGATTGTATTTGCAGTCTGAATGGAAAATGTTGAGCGAAGGCAGGGCCATATGGAGGAGCTTATAGTTCCAGCAAGAACCGATGCAGAGGCAAATGCCCTCTGAACAAGGGAAATTAGGGGTTATGGGCAAGTCATGGGAATTCAAAATAAAATTATTGCACCTGAACACTACAAACAGGCTGTTAAGCAAGAAATGAAGTTCAGAGAAACTGCCTTTTATTTTTATTTTATTTATAAGGAACGTTCCTCCTGCAATTGTGCGTGAACTGGAAAAGTGCTCGGCTAAGTAACAACCGCTTCGCATAAACAAAATATTCGATGAAAAGCTCTTATCCTTTGGCAAAACCTCAGCAATTGCACTGTTTTGAAGATTTTATCCTGTATTTTGTGAAGATCTTAGCTGTCTGAACTGCTGCACATGTGTTATATAAATGCACTTGAAGCCCTGGAGAACCACAGCAGGATGCCCTATTTACCAGCCCATCTGGAGCTCCACCGATGTGTTCAGCACAGGGGCACTTTAGGATACACTTTACATGAGTTAAGAGAAAATAATAAAATACCCCAGCACAGGTATCAGTGCCCTGGGTTGCTTCCATTTCATTTTCCTACAACCCACTTGGTTTTTCACTGACATGTGAAACTCTCCATGGTGAACCATGGACCTCCCGTGCCGTGAAATGCAGGACTACCATGTCTCTGTCAGGTATTATTCACCTTTTTATCTCCCTCAGCATTGCTTCTACCATCCTAACTCTGGTCCAAGCTAGACAAATCCAACCTTGCTTCTTTAGTTTTCACTTTCTGCTCTCAGGAACTTTTCTTTTTTGTTCTCCGCTGGCTTTTACAAACAAGTGATCCAGGACAGAAGCAACTCAAGCTCATAAAACAAGAGCTAAAGACACATAGGACCTGATTTGGCCAGCATTCCTTCAGAAATATTTGCAGGAAAATAGTTTTCTCTTCAGTGTAGAATGAGGAAATTTAGGTAAATTGTATCACAGTGAACTGATAAACCACTGAGTATTCAGGATCCAGTGAGCGAAGTGTATTTAGTGTCTCATCGTCTGGTGATAAAAATGCAGTCCAACTTCCTATAATATCATAAAATAGACTAATTGGCAGACATCTAGTAAGAAAAACTTATGAAAGCTAACAATTTTCATGATGTTCAAGCATGATGGAGACTTTCCAGGGAGGGGTTTTGCCATGTCACACTGACAAAGCTCAGATGTGTATTAATATCATTCCCTTCACAAACAAAATCTCAAAAAGAGTTGGCAAAAAGTAGCAAATTTGCAGCAAAAATAATGAGGTTTCTCTCTTTGACATCCTCATGAGGTAGAAACAGTGATATCACACAGGAAAAGAACTCACAGCTTCAGCCCTGCTTGGGGAAGTACAGGTATAGATCTTAAAATCTATATTGACATTTTCAACTTATTAGAAAACTGTATTTTGTGGGTTAGGTTGACTTACGTGTGCTTGGCTTAAACCTAATATTTCTCAATTGGAGAGGAATATTATGGGGCTAATTCTGCACTGTGGAAAACACAATTCACTAAATCTCTGGGAATTTTGCTTAAGTAAGGAATAAATCAGTGCAGAGTATGAACCCGTATTTAAATATTCCATTTAACTACAGGAACACACAAATTACTGAAAATTACTTCTGGTATAAACTGAAGGGTTTCTATTTCATCACCTACAGCAACTCCTACAAAGTCTACTCATTTGTTCATCTCCAGGAGTTGTTAATTTTAGAGATAATTGCAAGATTCACCCAAGTAACTTCCCGCAGGTATTTGTTGAAAACTGCCACGTTCTCTTTTTAATTAACTCCAGAGCTTTGTTAATAACTTGCTATTGGTTAGTTCTAATCCAGAATGTAGCTCCAATGAGCTACATGTATAAATTTTCACATAATATTCCTGAATTATATTCTTACAACCTGTTCAGAAACTGTAATGGCCTTAAGGACATCCAGTAAGGAATGAGAAAGCTCTGGATCCGGCATTAACAAATGAATTATTCTGTTGTTACTGAGATTTCTTTGGAAGCTGCTTCTGCAACTTAGCACCTGCTTGAGTTAAATTTTATTCTTCCTTGTATTTCATATATTTTATACAAGTAGGATAGATAAGAAGGTCAGGTTACTCAGTGCAAAAACTAGGAACTCCTTGGTATTAAATCAAAAATATTAGGGTCATGAACTTTAAATATACCTTTATATAACATAGTCTAGTGGGTAATGTGTTGATAAAGATGATGTTTCCTTGGACAGCTCCATAAGTTCATGTATCAAGGGAAAAGCTTTTTCACATGGTTGGGGAAGAAATACTCAGTAAGATATTAACATTTTATTTTATTACCTGAAACCGAAAACTGTATCTTATCTCCAAATCAATTACTTTTATCCTAACCAGTCAGTTTTACTGATCACATTGTCATCCTTCATTCTCTTGTTTAGAGAGCTAGAATAGGAGTCATTAGCTGCATGCTGAAAAATAGCTAAATTCATACTGCTTACATGTCCTTTCTCAGCTAATTAAATACCAACATGAGAATCCATTCATTTGTATTATACGTCAGAAAAAAATAATAATAATTTAAAAAAACCTGAAAGCTCCCTAACAGTGGAAAATGCAATTAAACTCTCAGTGTATTAATTGGGGTGCAAACTGCTGCACCATTGTATAGCAGTGCTTTCCCTTCCTTAATTAACTAAAACACAGAGAAGAAAATCTGATGGCTTAATAGCAATTTCTTCACTGTCAGAAATGCTTTGGGATGATTTTATTATGTTATCACAAAGAGTGTTGGAGGAGTTATTGCCATTACTTCTCTTTGTCACCTCCCGGAGTGACAGACTCGGCAGAGGAACTCACTGCTGTTAACGGATGTGAAGGATTAATATTTTATAACATCATTACTTTATAGGCAGGATAACTATAGCAATAAGAATACATTTAATATTTTATGCATTCACAGCCACGTAACACACATGGAGCATTTATTCTGCTGCACATCTCCCCGGATGGGTGTTTGGTTGCTGTGATTGAAAGCTGAGCAGTTTGTCACACTTATGATCGTGGTGGAAAAAACAGAGGGGACTCAGCATTAGGGTCCCATCACTGTGTACCCTGACAGAGTGAATCCAAACCAGAAATACATTCAGACCTTGCAGCACACGGTCAGCACAGCATACAGAGCAATTTTAGGGAAAAACAACGTGGGCAATTGCCAGGGAGCCTTGCTAAACCCAACAGAAGCAGCACAGAAGTTATGCAGTGGAGAGGGTGCCAGAGGGAGCAGTGCAGACCCCAAAGCTCTGCCTGGGTCACTGCAATGCTGATGCCGAGGTTTTAGTGCATTTAGGCTGCGCTCAAGCAACTGTGCTCCCCTTTAAACTCAGGTATGCTCCTTCTTCCTTCAGAGGCTAATCCCTTGAAAAGGAAGTTCAGGCAGCCTGGCAGCAAGGATGCTTGGGATGTATTTCCAAATCATCCCACTGGGTGCTGGTGGCTTAGTTATTTAAACAGGGTTTGTTTCCTTCCCCGAGTTTCCTTGGCTCTGAATTCTCCCGTTTGTGGGGTCGCAGAGCTCTGTGTTCCGTGTGCTCTGTGCATGTGCACGGACATCCCTCTCGGCCACACTGCAGCGGCGAGTGGAGAAACAGCAAACTCCACCTGAATCCTCCGGGGAAAAGGGAGCACGCTCTGAATATGGACAGTCAGGAACTTAACATAGATTTTCAGCGCAAGGTGCTGAGTGCCCTCAGCTTTGCTCGCCCTCACCCCGTTGGTGCTGCCTTTGCCCCGCACTTTGAAGGACTGTGCACTGTGCCCCTTAATTTATTTAAATGTTTTAGTCACCTTTGCTCTCTGAGCACATGAGGAATGATGCTTCCATTTGATGTTTAAAGGAAAGCTGAGTGGGGTTAATGCTTGCCAGGTCAAAAGGCATCAATCTTTAGCTCCGCACAGGAACATGCCTTTGGGAATTGCGGAATGCATCTCCCCAGGCGGCATAAACAGCTTCTTTCCTCTCTTTTTTTTCTTTTTTTGCCTCATGTTCAGTGTTTGTCAAGCAAAAGAGGGACAGACAGAAACAGAAGTGTGGCAGATTCTGCCTACATCTTTCCCACAGTCTTTCCTAACCCCGAACTCTTGTGATACTTTGTATTCACTATCGCACTTGACTGACACAAGAAACCCACTGTAGGGAGCGAGGCTTCCTGTGAACCGAGCCCCGTTTCCATGGTGCGGAGTTTTCTACTTAAAAAAAAATAAATTCCTGTTTTCCGGAGCTACACCTCCGTGCAGCCCCGGGAGGGTAAACATCCCCATCCTACGAGGTGTCCCTTCCCATGCCACAGCCGCCCGTTCTCCGGTCAGACTCGGGAAACCCGCGATGTATTTTAAGGTCACTGAACCATTCCTGCGGCAGTGTGTGCCCGGCTTTGGGGACACCTCACAGCGGAGCGCCCCAGCGCTGCCACCCCCGCGCCCAGCCCCGAGCGGCTCCGGGGATTGCTCCGCCGGGATGCCCGCGCCCAACTTCCCGCATCCCGCCACCGCTCACCGCGGCAAACTTTCGGGAGCGGCGCCCGCGGCGCCCCGCGGATCCCAGGCGGCGGATCTCGGCAGCGGATCCCGACAGCAGAGCCGGGCAGGGAAGCAGAGCATCCCCAAACCCAGAGCAGCGGAGCCGGGCAGAGAAGCGGAGCATCCCCAAGCCCGGAGCAGCGGAGCCCGGCAGGGAAGCGGAGCATCCCCAAGCCCGAAGCAGCGGAGCCGGGCATCCCCAGCCCCGGAGCGGCGGCTCCCCGAGCGGGAGGGACGCGGGTCCCGCTGCCCGGCACAACGCGCTCCCCGCAGGATGGGAAGATCCCCGGAGCCCCCCGTCCCTCCCGCAGCCCCCCGGCACTCACCGATCCGCAGCACTTGCTGGGCGCTCCGGGGCAGCCCCGCCGAGGCGCAAAGCAGCACGAAGAGGAGCCCCCCGCCACCGCCGCCGCTCGGGGCCGTGCGGCGGGGCCAGCGCGGGCCGAGGGCGCTCGCCATGCTCAGTTCATGGGGGGCCCGGCGGGCGGACACCCCCGGCGGGGCCCATGGCGCGGGGGCTCCGCGCTCCCGCCGCCGCTGCCGCGCTGCCCTCGCCCCCCGCCGCCGCCGGCAGCGAGGGAGGGGACGGGAACGGGAATGGGGACGGGCGGCTCCTCCCGCGGGGCGGCCCCGGGCGGGGCCAGGCGGGGCCGGAGATCCGCGCACTCGGGGAGCACGGACGGACAGGCAGAGAGCGGGGCTGCTGCTCCCCGGCACGGCCCGACCCGCGCTGGGCAGGGACAGGGACGGGGCAGGGACAGACGGGGGGACACACAGAGGGACAGTGGCAGAGCACTGGAAAAGCTGCCCGGGGAGGGCGCGGAGTCTCCTTGTCTGGAGGCGTTCCAAGCCCAGTTTCCACCTGGACGCGCTCCTGTGTCACTTGCTCAGGGTGCCCTGGCAGCGAGGTTGGACTGGTTGATCTCCAGAGGTCCCTCTCAACCCTTTTCAGTCACTATTCTGTGATTCTGTGATTCTGCGATTCTGCAATTCTGTGACTCTGTGATTTTGTGATTCTGTGACAGGGACAGGGTAGAGACAGACAGAGGGACGGGGACAGGGGCAGGGAGAGGTGCAGAGCTGTCCCTGTCCCACCAGCCGGCTCGCCCTGCGTTGTGCTGTCCGGCCCCCGTAGGTCTCTCCCCGCAGCCCCTCCTCGGCCTGGGAGAAGCATTTTCAGCCCCCGTGCCCCTCAGCCCCGCAGCTCCTGCCCTTTTCCCTCCTGGTTGGAGGGGGCTCTGGTGGGATGCCATGTGCAGGGCAGCTCCCTCCTGGCCTGGGTGATGGGGCACAGGCTGTGGGACACCCGTGGGGACAAGGTGGAGAGCAGGGTTTCTGCACTGTGTTTGCTATCCTGGACCTCTGTAGCCCAGTGAGGGACAGGAGACATGTCCCCTCAGTGCATGTCCCCAGCAGAGGGACAGCAGGGCTGCTCACCTGGACTCAGGTGTTCACAAAGTTCAAGGATGAAAACTCAAGGCCAGTTTTGAGCTTTCCATCAAGGCCAGCAGGTCTCTTTTCCCCCGGTGTCTCACTGTTCTCAAATAATTTTTTTAATCTTGTTTTTAAAGGTTGAGTGAAATTCAGACTGCTTCACTACAAAGTAAACATATGGGTCCTGAGCTCATCCGAAAAAAGCAAAAACCACAAGGGGACAATGACTCCCACCTAGCAACAGAACTAAAATTGCATAGCTGAGATCCAAAACTGAAATAATTTAAATTTGTTTACTTTGTATTCCTCTCCAGCCTGTCTAACTATTGTTCCAGAAATTAACTCCTCGGAGCAGTCGCAGCACATGCTGAAGTGCAATGGAAATAAAAGCAGCTACATTATATCTCCCAGTCAGCCTGAAATGGTTCCTGAAAAGCCTGCCTCTACTGTTTACACAGCAATTTAGGCTGTTCAGGAGTTCTCACTACCAAGATTCCCAGCCAGGATCCTGGTTAGTGCCCCTCTTTGCATTTCTCACAGCATGTTTTACGTGCATCATGGGGAATTTTTGCCCACAGTGTTTATTTTTTGTTTGTTTACCTAAGAGCCATCCTTTCCTTGGGAACAGAGTGTGTTCAACAACTACAGTGTGTGCTCTGGTGTAGGAGGCACAGAAGGAACCCATCAAGCCACCCTGGACTGCACTGAATGGCTTGGTGACTTTGGCACAATTTTGTAACCTATCATTGCCTTTCAAACATGTGGGAGAAGGCAGAACCTCCTTCTGATGGGAGTGGGAAACCTCATCCCCTAAGCAGGGAATAATAACAACCCCCCTTGGGACACATATTCGTCTGCTGCACAAAACCAAGCAGGGCAAGGAGTTCAGGCTGCACCAGCAGGTTCCATTTTCACAGTTGTGCTGGCACAGCAAATAACAGTGACACAGCAGCAAGGACTGCTTCCCAAAGGGAAGCCACATCAGTTCCACTTGACTGAGAAATGGTACTGTTCTAAAGGAAAAAAAAATAAAGTGTTTCCTCAGGAAAATGCACCTACTGGTATTTTCAGAACCACCTGCCCTGAGCCTAAACAGGTTCCTGTGAAATTCAGACACCACAACACTGCACTGAGATAAGAAGTTGACCAGAACTATAATCTTTAGGAAATAGCACTGGTTTGAGTGTTCTGCTTCTTTGAAGGCCTTAAGGACACGGACTGAACAGAATGGGCAAAGTGGGAGCTCAGTGATGGCTGCACGAGGGTGGCAGAACTCTGCAGACATTTGCTACCAGTAGCTGCTGAGCAGCTCCAGCTCAGCAAACCTCCCTTGTGACAGGAGCTGCTCACAGGGAACTGGAAACAGGGACTGGTTTCTGCCCCAGGATGCAGCTGAGAGTTACTCAGGTTGTGTTCCACAGCTCCATAAGGCTTTTCAAAGGTTATGGAAAAATCGAAATCATCTCTGATGCTGCAAAGACTGGCCAAGCTTTAAAATCAAAAATAGTCCATTTGCTATTGTGAAAGGTCTCTTTTTCTCAGTTTTTCAGGTTTCATTTGTGTATATGACCCCCTGTTCTGCACTGGTCAGAGAAGACAGGAAGTGGAAGGTTCTGTTTTCAGAACTTTTCACTGGAAAACTGATGGTGGGAAAGAACCTTAAGCCATCCACTTTGAGATTTATAACATTTCCTCTTCTCGAAATAGTTCTGAAAAATATTTTAGGATTAGAAATGGGACATTTTGAAACACAAAAGAGCAGAAAAAAATTTTAACTGACCGAAATTTTCCTGCAAGTGTTCTCCAGGTTTCTGGTTTTACAGCAGGCTCTAATCCATATGGTTCTTCTGTTGCTTGCAGTGTAGTACTTCACCCAGTAAACTCCACCCCACAAAATCAAGGCATGTTTTACAGGGAGTGTTGTTTTATTTCTGGCTGATATTTTAAGATGAGAAGTCTCAATACAGTTCATCTTGCTGGTCTCCATTTATCAGTGTTCTCAAACCTTTAATCTTCTTTTGGAGTGTGCTCAGAAAGTGGAGGGGAAAAGTCCAGGTCTCTTGCCAATCTTTTTTCTTCCAGTTAAGCAGGTTTGAATGCCCTGAACTTTAACATGTAAGATGTTGTTCAGCTCTTACTGGTGCCATGTTTGCTTGTTCATTGATTGCATTGCCTTCATTTAGATGAATTTATCAATAAGATATGTTGGAATACACTTGGAATAAAAGATAGGGTGGATAATAAAAATATGTTCTTATCACATGGCACATTAATATTAAAAATGGTGACACGGTCCTTTCCACAGGAATTTGAAGTCTTTTTTCTTGTTTCACAACATGAAATTCCAGTTAGATATGATGTATAATTATTATGGAATTTGCAGTTAAATAATACTTTTAGGCTAAGAACTGAAACTTCATCAGCTATCAGGGCCTCATGACTGAATCTGGGGATGTAAACCACCTCCTTCCCATTTTATACCCATTTCAGAATTCTGATTTGAGTACGGAAGTGGCCAAAATATCAGAAGGACGAGTGCATGCAAATGTGTAGGGAAATCTGGAAGTTTTCCAAAAAATTCTCAGCTTCTTGGTCAAGTTCTGAGAAATTTTAGCTGTGTTCTGTTGCCCTCAGGACTTTAACCAGACTCTGACCAGTCGAAGGTACTTTCCTACAGAGTTGAGGAGAGGAGAGAAAGGAGAGGAGAGAAGAGGAGAGGACAGGACAGGACAGGACAGGACAGGAGAGAGACAAGAAATCTGATCTGTGGAGCAGAACTGGTAGATGTGAGTGATGGAGAGAGGTGCTTGAGTGGAATTATTCCAGATTCCCCTGACATGCCTCCAATTTTGGTTCAGCTGGAGTCAAAGAATACTTTTATAATTTCTCCCCCCCTCTCTATTTAACAGAATGTTACCAAAACACCACTGAATTCCATGTAGGTGAGGACGTTACATTAATTTTTAAACTTAAAAAGACCCAAGTACTTTAGCTGAAGCAACATAATACCTAGGAAAGCAAATACAAATTATTCTCCCAAATGAGAACAGCACCATTATTACAGCAAGTTCAAACACCTCATTTTAAAAAAGCTTTTTTTTGGTTCAAGTGTTCTCTTTATTTGTGTTCCCAGACCCATAAATGCAGTTGTCCCCTTTTCAAAGCCTTTTCACTAAAAATGCTACAGTGAAACTCTTAAAAAACTAGCATTGATCTCCTCCGTTGAACCAGTCTAACATTAATCTGCAAAACTGCTTTTCCCTGAGCTGTAGATACTTTTATCCACCACACTATTTAGCTGAAAGACATAAATAACCTGCAACTCAAACTCAAGCCACTGGAAACCTTTCTCAGCCAAAGTCTTACTACATTTTTTTTTCTCCAATATGTGTTACACCAGAGACTTTTTCAACAAGAAAACTCCCACTGTGTAGACAGAGAGAATCTGGGCACGTCTTTCATCAAAGAAGGGACTTTTATTGGTCACTTTTGTAGAAATCTAGAAAGTTCCTCTAAAATGAGTGGAGTCAGTATAAGCTTCCAAGCCATGCTTCTGCCCTGAGAAGCTCTTGTCATGTTTGCTTTTTACAGGAGAAATAAACCCCCAAAAAACAAGAACCTTTTAGCAGATAAGGAAGAGGGGAGAGGAATTAATACTATTTTACCTAAATTGCTCCATTTCCTCAGTGTATACTCCTCTTTTCTGCCATTAAGTTACTATTAATTATGAGTAAGCTGGTGGGGTAAATTAACAGCCGTTCCAAATCTCTACCAGTATCATTTAAATATGTCCTAACCCATTTTTCTACTTCCACACTTATTTCAAAAGAGAGATTTAGGTGTCCAAAAGAGAGTCTTTCACTTTATTACTGTAGTGCCCCAGCATCGACGAAATGAAGTAGGACCTGAGGGAGAAAGGGTGTTATGAATCTGCTATTTATTTGTAGGCCCTTAGTCCAGGCATTTTAGCCCTTTTTTCTACTCATCCACAGATGTGAATCAGAATTTCAGTAATAAAAAAATCCTCCACTACTTAGGAAACACTCTAAGTCTGCTCACAGGAATGAATGTCTCAATTTAAACATGTGTGATATATGTGCTCTGATAGCTCACATCATCATTTACATTGCACCTGGCACGACTGAACTCAGAGAGAGACAGCTGTAGTTCTTGTTTTTAAATCTCTACATTCTAAGGATCTGTGTTTGTTCTGTGAATGTTCTGTCTTTCACTTGGCATTTGCATGATCTATTTTATATATCCACAAACAATGATGTTATCTGTCATAAAAACAATATATGGGACTATGTGTAGAGATAAACAGGTTTAAATTTATCTATCAGCAGAAAATTGAAAAGGCACTTAGAATATTTTAATATTTGTGTATTACATACTTGCTTATATAGAAAATAAAATACATGTATATATTCTACATAAACGTGTAATTTTAATCATGTGTTACTGGACATTATTTATTTCTATTTATTGGTTGTTTTATGGGTTTGACAGGGCCCCATTGTGGCAGGAACAGAGCTGGAAATGAAGCAACATGCACCTCTGTGCCACCCCAGCCCTGCTCAAAACTCCACAACCATCTGTTAACAGGCTCCCATCTCCTCTCCCTGGGTGTGAGAGGAATTGGTTCAAGGCAGAATTGCTTGTGCTTCTTCCCCACTTCAATCACTGGCCACAGGGAGATCCTCTCTCCTCTGGAAAAAGCTTAGATTAGAAAAAATAGATGTACAAGCTGCAAAGCAGGCACCACACTCCATGTGCATTGTCATGGAGAACCTGGAAAAGCTGCTTGTGCCTCCCATTTTTTCCTTTATGTTTGTCATGCTTCATTTTTCTTCAGAGTTAGCAGGAATACTGGAGGAGTAAATTAGGAAATAAGTGTCAAGGACAGAAGTAAAAGGAAGCCTATTAAGAAAGAAGGATGGAGGGGAGAACTGGGAGTCCAAGAAGGAAAGATGAAGGAAGAAGACAGACAAGTGGAGCTGCAGTGGAGGCAATAAGGAGACAGAAATCATTTGGCATTGATATGTCTCAGAAACAGTACATTTTTGTGGCTGCAACCCAAGGCTCAAGGAGTCCCTGAGCTGGGTGCAGAGAGTTTGGCACGTGGCACAGAGGAAGGAGAAGGATTTTATTCCTTGGGGGATGAAGAGGGCGCTTTCAGCAGCAATCCCATTTGTATTTTCCACAGCACTACTTGTGGTGAAACAGGACCCACCTGGGGGCTCTCCCGGTGCTTCATTATTTATCAATAAAATCCTGGCAGCTTCATTATTGATAAATAAGCCATGGCCTTTGCCAGGAGCTTCATTATTAATAAACAAGTCATGCCCGTTGCCAGGAGCTTCATTATTGATAAATAAGCCATGCCCTTTGCCAGGTCTACAGCAAGGGTGGATCTCAACACTGAGACAAATGCCTGTGGTCAGACAGGAGTGCTGCAACACCACCCAGGCTTGGGTGGGCTTGCAGAAACTTCCTTAGCTTGTACTCCTCCATTTTCAGACAGGAGTCACCAGTATGTATTTGTGTCCCTGCACTTTTATATGTGCAAAGAAGTCCAAGATGAAGATGCACATCATCCAGCCAGTCTGCACTGCCTTGGGTCTGTAGGAGCCAGCCCTGCACACAGCTCCTGCAGGGATTTACCCCACTCTGAAAGCAGGTTGAACAGGCAGCGTGCAAGGGAAGTCTGGTCCTCCCCTTGCAGCTAAAATCACAGTGGTCTTGCTGGGATTGAGACTGAACATTTCATTTCCAGCTCTGTTTGGCTCCTTGGGGGGCTGCCCATTCCATTGACTTTGGGGTTTGGAACAGGCTCTTCAATATTCTGATGTTGGGAGTAAGTTTCTCATCTAATATACTTCCTGTAATTACAAAAGGAGTTCTACACGAACACAATTTCAGTGTTAAATGCAATCAAGGAGATTTCCTTTCAGACTCAGCCTGAAGTTCCTGTGTACAGACAAATCGTGTTATCCTAAAGCCTATGCCTTAATGTGATGTTCTTTTATGGCCTTCTTCATAACCCCAAACCAACCCAAACTACATTTCTGTAAGCAACTTGGATACATTTTTAAAGTGACTCTCCTCTGCAGTGACCAAATTAAATTTAAGCTGCTCTAGTGCGTCTATGAACCAATTTCTTGCACACTTTGCTTTTTGCCTCTCATACAGCTAATGTTGCTGAAGACTTTGCTATTAGCATTACATTGTGAATTGAAAACAGCCACATTGCTGTGCTCTCCATCCCTGCCTTTTTTGGGTGGTTTTTTGTCCTGCCTGTTGCCTAATTCACATTCTGTCCACTCCATTGTGTTGCTGCATGAATGCTCTCTGCAACCAGCTGATGACTTGCCCATTATTTGACCCACTAGAAGCACTTTTCTGCCTTTTCTGTAGGGAACAGAAGAGGACAATAATAATTCAGCCAAAACTCCTATTTTGGTTTTTTCCCATGTTGTGTCAAAAAATTCGGGCTGGTACCATCCACTGCTCAAATGCCCCTTTGGAGAAGGCGCTGTGTGTAACAAGACTCAAATGCCTCTGAGTGCTTCTGTTTCCTCTTTAGTCATGGCACAGACAGGGGCAGGAGAAGGTCATCATACCTGAAACCATGAAGTCGTCCCTGAGAAACCCACCAACCTTCCTAGATCTCTTTTGTCTTCTTGTGGTTCTTAATTAGCTCGAAGTACAGGTTAATTGAAACAATCCAGTCAGTGTAGGGCAACTTCTATAGCTGTGCCTGTGGCACTCAGTGCAGTGTGTTTTAGGAACAAATAAAATGCTTTCACAAGCTGGGAAGTCAATCAGCACAGTTATTTCTACTGCTTTGGGGTACTTAAGTCTTCACCACAACACTAATTCCCAATTCTTTCCTACTTATGTAATTTATACAAATCTGATTTTCTCACCGTGATAAATAAATTGGTTTTCACTTACTTCTGGGTTTATGTCTTTAACCAAGGAGGAAAGAAGAATGAAAAGGTATTTCACAAAATATTTTAAATAAAAACAGCAGAGCAAGTTTAAATATCCTGTGCCTGTAAGTGGATATACTTACACCATCTCCCTGATAATCCATATTGACAGTATCAAAATCCTACATAGAATTTAGGGAAAGATAATTCAGCGTAGCTCTGTTTGCCTCTCATGGGCCTGTGCCAGTTTGTGCCACCAAGGACACAACTTCTTTTGGGCTACATCCCTACATTTTGAAATGGAGTTGTACTGTGAGCTGCATTAATGACAGCAAGGGAATACTGCAGCTTCCAAATTGATGGAATTTTCCCATTAGATTTAATATTTCGGAGTTACAAGCCAAAACAACTTGAAAACCACACATAATGATGTGAAATCAATCAGATTCTTATCCTGAGCTGCAATATCATCCAGGGACGTGAAAATCCAACCTCTCGCACTGGAGGAGTGCCATTAAAAATAATGAGCTGCTGTTATCCTTGTTGCAGTGAAGGGTGTTCTCAGGGTCCTTAATAGAATACCAAAGTTTAGTGAAGTGTCTGTGGAGCAATTAAATAACCCCAGTAAATACATTTGCACTGATATCAGTGAGGTATTTCACTTTGTGGATTTGGGATTAAACTGCCCACACCGGGCTCTAAAAATCTCTTTTTCTTTATTCTCAGATTAGATACAGCATTGAAAGCACAGGCCAAAAATCTTTACCCATTCTTCTGGTAATTTTATGATCAGTACTCTCACTTGGTGTTCACTAAAGTGGATTCCAACTTCAGTGGAGCTGATTTTATTCTGAGAGTTGCTGATTAATGTGTACATATACCCTGCTCTACCTATGGCTGCATTAGCTCCAGCACAAGGCTTTTAATCAGCTTGACTAATTTTATGATAACCTCTTTGAACCATCTTCATGTCTAAATACTTACGGAAGATTACTGATTAAAAAATATTGATGAAAAGGAATAAAAGTGATTGCATTGTTAAGATATTTTAGCTGGCATGTCCTTTTCTGAAGATCACCTGGAATCTCCTGGAGCTGTTTTTGGGAAGGCTGTGTCAGGATGATAGATCACATTTTCACGTTTGTGTTTCCAGGGGACTTTTGCAAATATTTATTTTGAATTGCATAATAAATAACATTTTGCAATGAATTCGAGGATGTCGGTTCCACTTTCAAAACCAAACATCAGCTCTGAATCACAGACTGGCTCAGTCTGAAAGGTATCTCTTGAAATCATCTGGTTCAAGCAGGGCCACCCAAACTGGCTTGCTCAGGGTCATGTCCACTCTGGTTTTCAGTATCTCCCAGGACGGGGGCAACCTGTGCCAGTATCTGATGACCAGCACAGTAAAAATGTCTTTTCTTATGTTCCTAAGTCAGATCCCAAGTGAAAAACCACCTTAAACAAGATTAATAACGGGACGAAGAGTTTGTGCTACAAAACCTTCTATATAGTTTTAAAATTTCCTTTGTGCAAAGGCAAAACAAGGTAAAAAATGTTCTGTTTCTTAGTTTATTGAGCAGGAAAAGTGTGAGCCAGACAAGAGGTGACCTACATATGCAATTGCTTGTTTGTTGAGCTCAAAGCCTTTGCCCACATCTCATAAACCATAGAATCATATAGGTTTAAAAAGACCTCTAAGATCATCAAGTCCTCTATGATTTTCTCAAGTATCATTATTAATTGATATTAATGCTCATTACTCTTGTGTTGACAGAGGAAAAAAAACCACACACCACTGTGGAAAGCATTCCTGTTAAAAGACCAAAACTGAAATGATGGTTATTACTGTCTTTACAGAACAAATGTGCTGTGTAAAATATGACTTTTAGCAGCCTCTGTTCCTCAGGCTGTTAACTCCAGGGAAGCACAAGGAACAGGAATTCCTTGTCCCACAGGCATTCTCAGACAAATTCAGAGACTCTGAATGTGAACACGAGGGAGTTGGATACGACTTTGAAGCGACACCAGGGAAACAATTCTGGGAACAGCTGCCAGGGGGGGAATGAAAGGTCCAGGAATCCAGTGTCCCACCTCCAGCAGGTCGTCGTGGCAGGGTGAGAAGAGGGCTAAGAGAGGGAGATGTTGTCCAGTATTTTCCTCCCATCCCTGGCCCAGGAACTTCTCAAAGCATCAGTGCCAAGTCTGGTGCAGATGGGGTGATTTAATCCAAAGTGAAGCCCATGCTCTGACACAGTCCATATATATTTTATATATGCTACACATAACCGTGTTCCACGTTCCCCAGCTACAAAAACAGGTCAAGGAGGGCTGGAAGGGTTATGGCATTTTCTAAAAAAAACATCTAGGTGTGAAAAACATCCTTCTGCCTTGGAGGTGTGACTGTCAGAATGTTTTACAGAGCTTTAAAACACCTTTTTAACATTTTAATTTAAAAAAAAACAACAAACAAACAAAACCATTAAATGCAGTGTATCTACAGCAAATTTCAGAATATTCTCATTTGTTGTAAGTGCTGGAGCAGTCTGAGAGTGGAGAGTCCTTCTCATGGTGTGTGAGCTCCTTATAAACACATGAAAAGGAAAACCAGAGTGGTTGACAAGAAATTGGGTAAAACCCACGAAGAGTTAACAAATATAACAAAGAAATTCACTGTGTGCAACAGTGTGGAATGTACAGAAGAAGGGGGAAAACCTTTGCATGATTTAATATTGTCTAATTGTCATAATTACAGTTGAAAAGTTTTCCAGGCAGAGGTGTGATATATAAAACTCAAGATGGGAAAAGATAAAAATTATTGCTTAGATTCCTGTCTTTGCATTTATCTTTTCAAATATGTAATTTATTATCTAGTACCTGTGCATATTTTAGCCTTTATTTTTCAGATTTTCATAAATTAAATAAGAATTAGGCAAAAACTGAAGATTTATTTTGTCACTAATGATCGTCTAGTAGTGTCACTGGCAAAATTCTAAATGCAGTTTTTGAGGACTGGACTGAGTTTGCTTTTTTTCCTTCCTTCTGGAAAAGTTAGCAAGGAGTAGCCTGGCCATTTCCAAGAGAAAAATGTTTATATTTCCCCAAGGTTATAAAATGACAAACTAACCTCACCAATATTTCTTTGAATTATTCATTTGTGTTTCAGAGCACAAATTTTGCAGCACTGGAAATAAAATTTAGTTTCATCTGCCTACCCCGCACTACCTTTGTGGAGGAAGAGGAAAGGCACTGATTGTTCATGCAGACCTGTGATGTCCAGGAGGTCACCATTTCAACTGGAAGAGGAGAAGGGAAGGGAAGGTTCTGGAAGGGAAGGGAAGGTTCTGGAAGGGAAGGTTCTGGAAGGGAAGGGAAGGTTCTGGAAGGGAAGGGAAGGTTCTGGAAGGGAAGGTTCTGGAAGGGAAGGTTCTGGAAGGGAAGGGAAGGTTTGGGAAGGTTTGGGAAGGTTAGGGAAGGTTTGGGAAGGGAAGGTTTGGGAAGGTTTGGGAAGGGAAGGTTTGGGAAGGTTTGGGAAGGTTTGGGAAGGTTTGGGAAGGGAAGGTTTGGGAAGGTTTGGGAAGGTTTGGGAAGGTTTGGGAAGGGAAGGTTTGGGAAGGGAAGGTTTGGGAAGGGAAGGTTTGGGAAGGGAAGGGAAGGGAAGGGAAGGGAAGGGAAGGGAAGGGAAGGGAAGGGAAGGGAAGGGAAGGGAAGGGAAGGGAAGGGAAGGGAAGGGAAGGGAAGGGAAGGGAAGGGAAGGGAAGGGAAGGGAAGGGAAGGGAAGGGAAGGTTCAAATAAGAGTGTTAATAGACTGTGCCATTCCCTGTCCATCACAGGGACCACCCCAATTCCTATTCTTAGCTGTGCTGTTGCCACATGTGTGGTTATTCTGCCTTTTCTAGAGTTGCTTGCGAGGAGTATTTACAGCTGACTACTAAGAGTGTGTTGTTTTCTGAACAGAAACTATTGCTGCTTAGTCTCCTCTCTTAACTTCTGACTCTTCTGATATCCTAATCCACTCCCAGCTTCACACTTTGGTGATGATTTTGTGGGGCTGAGGAGCAGAGTGTGTGCCCGGAATCCATCCTTTCTGCTATCAGATCTTGGAAGCATCACCCATGCTGTGTTTTCACACATCACCCATGCTCCCGAGGGCAAACAGACACTGTTTGTGACATGTCCTTAGGACAAGTCAAACATTATTTGCAGCCTGATTTTTTAATGCAAGGAAGCTAAGCAGGACTGGAGTTTTAGTTTAACTTGTGCCAACCCCCTCATATTCATACCCTTAGAGCTACTTTAATTCATTTGTAAACCCCATTTTCCACTGTCTAGGTCCATCTTCAGCCTGGAGAAGAGAAGGCTTTGGGGTGGCCTGATTGCAACCTTTCAGTACCTGAAGGGAGCCTGCAAGAAAGGTGGAGAGAGACTTGGATAAGGGATGGAGGGACAGGACACAGGGAATGGCTTCCCACTGGCACAGGGCAGGGTTAGGTGGGATATTGGGAAGGAATTCTTGGCTGGGAGGGTGGGGAGGCCCTGGCACAGGTTGCCCAGAGAAGCTGTGGCTGCCCCATCCCTGGAAGTGTCCAAGGCCAGGTTGGAGCAACCTGGGCTAGTGGAAGGTGTCCCTGCTCATGGCAGGGTGTGGAACTGGATGATCTGGAAGGTCCTTTCCACCCCAAACCATTCTAAGGGAAATTTAGAGTTTAGAGTCCATTGTGCTGTCCCAAAAACTGCCCTTTCCCTTTTCCAGTGAAAACACCACAGGAACTTTAGTGTTTTTACCTGAATAACCTGTCAGCAAAAACAACTGGTGACTTTTTCTACTAAATAAGGCTATTTTAATCCTAAGCAATGTAAGAAAGCAAAGCTTTCTGCTGACATCAAAATAAACCAAGTCTTGCTTGTGGCAGAAAGACTCTTTGACTCTGGATGCTGTTGCAGCACAGTGGTTGTGTTCACAGATACAAAGGGTACTTGTAAACCCCCACTGAACGCTGCCTTTGTGAATATTACAGTGCTTTGCCCTTATGTGAAATACCTGGAGAACAAAACAGGATGCATTACTTTCATCTAAAATGTCAACAGAAACATTTTATTGCTCAAAAGCCCTCTCTAGGTATATGCCATAGAAATTATATTTAATCCACACTTTGTCAGCCAAGTGGGGGGCAAGGTTCAAAATACTACATTTGAGTATTTATTTTAGAGTACTCAGATGTCAGTGGCAGTAGCACTGCAGGACATGGAGACAATGAGGAAACTTTACCATGGAACCTCAGAAAAATGTTGTGCTCTGCAATTTCTGCTGCACTTTCCTTCTTGGGAGACCCTGGCTGTTTATAATGTGGTTATTTGTAACCAAGAATTAGTCAGAGACCATTAGGCCCTTCTGACAATTCTTCCAGAATAGAACTGAATCTATACTGATGTTTGGTGAAATTAATAATAATTCTGAAAAATATGAAATACAGTGATGCACTGGAAACACTAATGCCACTTTAATTGCCGAGGTAAACTTTGTCCTAAATAATCCTCTTGGTATTTTCCTTTTAATAAATGTGAACACCTTTCATGCTCAGATTAATGAGAATTTAGTTTATCATCGTGATATTTTTTTGGGGCTGGGAAAGAATTTTTGAGCTGATACAGAAAAAAAGAAGAAAACCCAAACAACTGTGGTGGCACTGATCTAAAAATGCCTCAACTAGAAAGCAGGTTCTGTAGTTAGACAACAGAACATGTTCATGTACCTCTGAGCATGTTTATCTGAAGTCATCCACTGCAGGATGTTATGAGAATACCTCAGGGAATGAAGTAAATTAGGATGATTTGACAAAATCCTCAGATTTAACTGAGAGGAGCAACTTCTACAGAGAGGAATTGATAGAAAGTGTTATTTTATTTCTTCTATTCTATCATTGTATCTATTTTGCCTCAGTGACACTCAGAGCCCTGTGTTTAGGCATCACACAGACACAATACAAGAGGCAGAACCTACCCAAAAGAGCTGGCAGAGCAGCCCAAGAAAGATATATCATGGCAAAAAGCACTATTATTTTAGGTTTATATAGCAGAATATAAAGAGATACATACAGACAGGGATTAAGTATATATGCCCAGCATCAGACTGGAAGGAAACGAAGAGCAAAGCCAAAATCCAAACCCAAAATCTCCCAAATTCACATTCACAATCAAAAAAACTCTCTTAATCTTTGACAAAGTCAAAATACAAACCAAAAATCTCCCGAATTCACACTGGTGATTTAATTCTTTGTTTTGTGCTTGACTCACATGTCAATGACACTTCTAAAACACTGCAGAGTGTTTTTTAATTTGGGGAGGCAAAAACCTCTGGCCTCAGCACTCTCCATTGTCATATGTCTCTAGTCTCAAAACACATGATTTACAGTAATTGCCTTTTCCAAGTCCACCCTTAAACCAAATCTCAAAAACATTTATAGGTTTTCAGCTATAAGGAGATGAACAGCATTTCTCTGTAAACAAGTATAAATTGTTGGTAACATCATTGTTGTAGCCTTGACATCTTTCTTAAAAAGAAAACATACTCTTGCAATGACTGAAAAATGTTAAATATTGTGCTGAGAAATAAAAGAGGGGAAGAGAGGTAGGAGGGGTCATTTAATTTTGTTATGAGGCTTCGAGTGCACTGACAGGAGTACACAAAATTCTCATTATGAGTCCTTGAGTTTTCTGCTCCTCTGAATTCCTGAACAAAGTGGTTTCTCCAGTGCAAGCAGAAAAATCAGTGAAATATCCTATTCCTGCTGAACCATGTTATCATAATGATTTGGTGCATTTTATTCATTCTAGTTATCTCAATTTGAAGTGTCTGAGGGAAGGGAAGAATCGCAGACAGGAGGAGAGAGTGGAAGGGAACAGTGTAGCAGAGACATGCTACCAGAATTTGCCTCAGTCAGGGGCATACACTAAAACTGAACTTCAGTCGATTTGCATTCATTAAAATACATTTTATCTTGATGTCATAATTACTTTGAATTTTGTCCTTTCCATGTGACTTCGACTAAAATCCAAACTTGTTGTAGTGGAACTGGTTTTGTTGACTTCTTGTAGGTCTGTGTGGTGCCCAGATGGATGTGTCTGCTGGGACAAAGGACTGTGCACCCTCTGAATGAAGAATTTGGGGATGTTCAGGTGTGTTAACTCCTTGCTGATGCAGTCACTCTCCCAAAGGAAGCAGGTGTCATCAATATAACTAGATAGGATCAATAGATAGTCTTTCACAGCTGGCTGGAAGAAATGAAAACCTGCTGCTTAACAGTCAGAATTTGAGTTATGCAGGAGCCTACAGTGAATGAAGCCAGTTTGCTTTAATAGTTGTGTATATTTTAATAGTTATACACATTTTAAATATTTGTACATTTTAATTTAATATATATTTTAATAGTTATATATATGTTAATAGTTGTATGTATATTAGTACATTGTAATGGAGAGAGAGATTCCAGCTACAACAATCCAGCTACAACTGCTGCATGGAAGAAGAGAGACACTGCTGCTCTGAAACGTGGAAAGGATCTTTCCTTCTTCCTTTCTGGACTTTTATTGGAGGGAGAAGAGACTTGATCCAATGTAAATACTACTTTATCATAGGAGAGATAGTTAGGATTGTGTATATAATGTATTATAATATTTATTTGTGCAATAATTGTAATATAATTCCCTTCCCCCCATATTGAGTCTTGTGTTGTGTCTGGAAAACCCCTCTCACACTGAATTGAATTGTGGGAGGGGGGCTTGGACTCAGAAACTGGATTTTTGAGGGGTCTCAGACCACTACATATATATATATTAATAGTTATATATACATTTTTAGGACAGGATCACAAGCCAGTGTACACAGTGGCTTAAGCACACAGCAGATAAAAACCCCTTATCCATATGTGTGGCTTCCAGTGTCCATGGGCACTTAGAGCTGGATTTTTCCCTCTTTCCCTCCAAAGCCGTTGGAAAACAGGGTGTATAGTCCAAGGTAATGTGCTGGTAGCTGCAGGCAGGATTAACCCAGTGCCATTGGGGAACAGCTCCCGCAGCACTGGAGCTGTGCCATCCAACCCTGTGCCCTGCTACCTTTCCTGGAGGGCAGGGAAGCTGCCTGTGGAGCCAGGAGCTGAAGCCACAAGGGGAACATGACAGTGCTCGTGCCCATTTTTCCCTGAGATCAGCCATAAGGAATGTGTCAGCAGGAAGGAGCAAGGCAGTCCTTGGGGAAGAGCTCTTTCCAAAGCCCTTGGTAAGTGTTAATTTGTTAGGACACATTGCAGAGGGTAGCAGCATTCCCCAAACAGAGATAACACATCTGCTTGGACAGAGCCCTGAAGGCAAATTATTGTGTGACACAGTTCTTGACCTGTTCATGTCTTCCTGTGACTGTCCCAGTCCCAAAAGCCTTAGGCATGGCTGTGATCCTGAGCTGGGCAGTGACACAAGCCCGGGAATCTCACTTTCCTGGCTCAGGAACAGGCAATATTTGTTTTGCTTTATCCAGCCTCTTTTCCTCATATACTGAGAGAACATATATAAGAGGAGGATTTAGCACAATGAAAAGATTCCAAAATGGAGAGTAACTGGCTGTTTGGGATTGCCTTCTGAATGTGTTTGTTGGAGAGCTTGATTTTTATTAGTTTTCTTTAGAATTAAGCATTTCCTAGATAGTTTATCTCTTTTGTAGCTTGTAAGTCTAAAGGCTGCTCCCATAAACCACTTCAAAGCAAAGATAAAGCTTCTTTTATCCCCCTAAAAGACTTTTCATGCTTAAGACTCTATATGGTTATTTATCCTACTTGCATTCAGATGCCTTATTTCTGTAACATCTCATCATCCCTTGGCCATGCAGTGGCAAAACTTTGCTTCCTACTGTTTAATTCTCTCGGAGATTTTTTTTTCTGAGACCATCAGGGGTGGGATGAAAAGGACAATTGGGTTTTTACAGAGTAGGAAACTGCTCTATGTCACCTGTGGCCTCAAAAGTCACAAGGCTGGCAGCACCTCTGTCAGATCTGTCCCTCTAAGGTGAACTTCTGTCAGTTTTAAGCCAAATCTGGAGAGACAGTGCCCTTCCTAAATTTCCAAATACTCTTCAGTAACCTCATACCCATTGCCTGTTCAGTCTGCTGAGTCTTGGTGGATTGTTACATTTAAGTAATTATTCCTAAAGGGAAGGCCACGTTCCTAACGGACAGAGCTCCTTCCATGGCACTGGAAAGTGTAATTCCTGGGCTAGAGTTAAAACAGTGAGTTTCACCACTATTAATTTGAATTTCTGCAGGCCAGGCAGGTTTTTTCCCTCCCTCAGACTCCTCATCTTTTGCATAAAATATGCATTGGCTCCAGAATCAGTGTGGGGAACGTATCCATCAGCTCCACAGGAACTAGTTCAGTCCAGGCATCAATCTTCCCACTTTCTGACTGGAGAGAGATGCCACCTGCTCTGAGAAATGACTCCAAGAAGAGTCTTTAATGTTTGATTCTCTTTCCTCAGGAGCAAGTGTTGCCTCGGAAGGGAGGGCAGGAGCCACGGGGGAATTCACAGGAAATAAATGTTCCTGAGAACACCAGGCTGAACTAAGTGGAGGCTTAAAGTGGGGATGCTCCCTGACTTCACACAGCTTCTCTTTCTGGCTGAATTTCCACACTGTGCTGATATTCATGTAGGCAGTGCTGTGGCTGCCACAGGAGAGTCCCAAGGTGACAAAGGAAAGGAAGAGAGTACTGGATACTTCCTTAGAGGTGAAATATAAAGCAAAAAATGCCTTTCTGTGTGTGTATCTCCTCTCTGATAAATAAAGCAGAATCTCTAGCCAGAGTTTTACATCAGCTGAGGTTGGGATTTATATTTTAGAAAGGGGGAAGAGAAGGTCCTGGCTCAAGCTGATGGGAAGGGAACCCAGCATTCCCTGGAAGATGTGGCCAAGGCTGTCACTTAGGAGTTTATGCTTCTGCTGGAGGAGGGCAGAGAGGCTGATCCATCACAGAAAAATCCTGTTTGACATTTCTCTCCCATTCAGGAAAACCATTGCCACACAGTTCCTCCTGATTTTTCACCATGTTCTCAAGTAAAGGGAACAAGATTAGAACATATTGTTGGTGGGTAAAAAAAAAAAAGGATAATTTCCCATTTTAAAAAATGACTTTTAAAGCTTCAGTTTCCCTTTAAATGAGCTAAATACCAATAAAGGGCAAAAAGCAGCTCTGTTCTTGGAGGTCCTCTCCCTTTCTTTACCAGTGTGACTAGTGTTCATCTTTTCTGTCTGGATTGCACTCAGTGCAGCAGCTTTTAGAGTCTTGTTAATGCCAGATCTTGGCCTATATCTGCTTTTTTTTAAAAGCATGACTATTATTCTGGTTTCTGCAGCACTGTGGGTGGGCACTGCCCTTTGTAGGCAAATAAAAAGGCCATCTCTTCTCTGCAGAGCTTAACATTTCACTTTAAAGCTCTAATTCTGTATTTTCAGAGCAGTATTATACAAGGCAGAGCAAAGTCTCTTTCCTACAGAGATACATTATATGTTTTGGTGATGTCCCCCTATTTCCCTGAACAGCTTGAGAAAAAAAAGTGACTTGGTTAAAACTGTACTTGCAAGTATTTCACCATTTAAAGTGGAGGAATAGTGGGTGCTTCATTCACCTGACCTACAAGATTATTTATGCCTTAATGAGAGGCTGTTTTTAAGGGGCATAGGGCCATGGAGGAAGGTTTGAGAGGTGCAAAAAAAATCAGTGGAAGGAGAAAGTGTGCTTTGAATAATGGAACAGATGAAAACGAAAACATACTCCCGTAATTAGTGGGATTACACTAAGGATGAACATTCCTTTGTTTTTCTACACTCATGCAAATTCATTATATCCTGAATGCATAGAAAGCTGGCAATTAATTGGATGCTCTGTCATTAAGTATGGTTTGTAAATCAAAGGTTGTATTCTAAAGGAAATAAACCCAAACTTGCTTTTAGATGCTACAAAAACACTCTCACACAATAAATTCTCATTTTATAACCAGGAGGAAGAGGGCAAACCCCTCTACTCCTTGGGAAGGCGTCTGAGGGGGCTCCAGGAGAGCTGGAGAGGGACTTTGGATAAGGGATGGAGGGACAGGACACAGGGAATGGCTTCCCACTGGCACAGAGCAGGGTTAGATGGGATATTGGGAAGGAATTGTTCCCTGTGAGGGGGATGAGGCCCTGGCACAGATTTCCCAGGGAAGCTGTGGCTGCCCCATCCCTGGAAGTGTCCAAGGCCAGGTTGGAGCAAGCTGGGCTAGTGGAAGGTGTCCCAGACCATGGCAAGGGGTAGGACTGGGGGATCTTTAAGGTCCCTTCCACCCTAAACCACACTGTGACTCCATGATTTATGATTCCCTGTTCACTGCTCTTTGCTAAGTGATATCAGTAACTGCAAATCTCAGACTTTATAATGGCTCTAATGATCCTTATGGGAAAATTCCAGTTCTGGCCTCCTCAGGAACTCCCAGTGCAAGTCCCTCTCAGTTAACAGCTTGTTAATGCTCAAGGAGTAAAGAGCACAGGAAATTATTATGGCCCATATGTTACTAAAAGGGTTTTAATGTGGATTAGTGGTTTATGTAACGGGTGAGCCTAACCCACATTGAGCTTAATTTATGGTGTTTTCTCCTTTTCTTTAAAAAAAAAGGCTTGTTTACTAATGATAAGATTGAGTACTAATTTAATTTACATTTTGCTGCTCTCAGGCACAATCAGAGCACGTTGGAATAAACATTTAAAGCCCCTTACGAAACTATTTGTTGCTTTTACCATTACCCTTTTTGCTTTTTTGAGCAATGTTCTTGTTTTCCATTGATGAAATAGTCTAGTTAGGTTTGATTGGGAATTACAGGAACCACAAATTAAAACAATGAGAAATGGTCTGTAGTCTTCTTGGGGAAATGAAAGAAAACTTCAGGAAAGTTCAGCAACAACAGGAATTTTTCAAACTCCTGGAAGAAACGAAAACTAGAAAACAGGATCACACACAAAAATAAATTAAATCAAAGTCTAGAGTGCAAAATAGTAAAAGTAAATAACTGGGTAGTGTAGTTGTGGGGGAAAAAAAGAGACATTGAAACTGGTGAAAAAATCTTCAAAAATTGAGAGTCTTAAAGTGTATTTTTCATTCTTTTTGTTCCCCAGTAGACATTAACACCACTTCAATGCTGCGTTTGGGAAGATGTAGGCTGTGTTTTTCAGGGGAGACATATGTTTGCTTGTGATGTGTCAGGGTTTTGTTGCCAACTTGGTGTACTCTGGGGCAGTTCTGAAATGCTGAGCTGTTTTAGAAACAGTTCCAAATTAAATCACAAATATGCATAGATTTAGCTTCTCTGAAAGCCAATTAAAAAAAAAAAAAGACAAAAACTCATCTGTCTTTTTATTATCTGGCATTAGTGTCATTGCCAATTTGAAAAGAATCTAACAAATTCCCAAATTCTCCACAGACGTCTGGGGGATTCATGCCCAATATCTATTTATGCATGCACAGAGTTGGGTTTACTCTTGTTGTGACTAATTTACCAATGCAGAAATTGGAGGGGGCTTTGGGGTATTTTTGAAATTCCTGAATTTCTCCTGTCCAGGATTTTTGGGCTTTAAATAGCTTTCCATATATCAAAGTCTCCTGCACTGCCCTCAAGGTCAATTTAGGGAACAGGGTACCAGCAGCTCATCTGAATCCCTTCAGCATCTTTTCCTCCTGTGCCTCATCCTGCTCACACTGTGGCCCTCATGGGAAGGTTGAAAACCCCTGAAACTTCTCTGGAATATGTAATGCTGGATGCCAAGAATTAATTGGTCTAGTCCCCAAATCTTGATACAGCTCCCATTTCCAAAAAAAGCTTTTTAAATTCTTTCGCTGTACCTTTAATCATTCTTGTTTGGGATGTATCTGGGTTGGGTTTTTTCACTCTGGAAGCCCTTTTTAAATGTTATTATCAGCCTGGAATATGGTTATGTCCTGAAGTGGTCTTTAGGTTACCTGCAAATAGTTTATCTTTTTAGTGTTGTCTTTTAATGCCTTCTCAATCATTTTTTTTTCCTGATTATAATTCCACTTCTCAAGTTAAATATTATTATCCTGCATTTGTGTTTTGACTTTTCAGCCTCCAAAAAGGTCAGATTTGAATGCTTTATTGCCTCCTTTACCAAGAAAATATTCAGTAGCTACATCTTGAAACAAGTCACATACTCTGCTTGAAACTAAATCAGGAATGGTTTTTCCTTTGTGGATTTTCAGCCCAATTACTTGAAGAAGCAATCCTCTGATAGTGTTTAAATTAATATTGTCTGAAACACTGCCCTGTGTTGGACATCCCAACCTTCCTCCCTCTTCCCTAGTTTTATATGCCAAGCACGATTCCATAGGTTTGGGATATCCCGGGCTCAGTTTGACTCAGCTGTCCCAGCTTTGTCCCCTCCCCAACTCCTTGTTCACCACCAGCCCCTCACTGGTGAGGGGGAGCAAAGACCTTGGCACTACTCAGCAATAACAGAAATGTCCCTGAGTTCTCACTACTGTTTGCAGCACAAATCCAAAATTCAGCTCCATCCCAGCCACACCAGTACACACAGTTAGAACATTTACCCTTTGTGATTCCAGACACTCCGTGAATTATTATTTTACTCCCTGAAATCTGGTCTGATCATGCCAAGTTTATCTGGTCTGAACTGGTCCGATTATGCCAAGTTTCTGAGGTGTTAATTTATTCATTATGGCAATTTTAAACCAGACATTCTCGTTTCTCTGTTCTCAGTGTGGTTTGCAGTTCTAGCACTGAACAAACAGGCCCATATATTTGGTCTGAGTCTCCTCACCACTTTTATGTCTGTGCTGAAACGGGGATTTACTTGTAAAGCTGAGCTTTGCTGTTGCATTCTATGTTTCCACCCTGTCTTTTCTTTGAGGATATAGCTTTTTGTGCTTCATCCCTGTGAAATCACCATCCTGCAGTACACACTCGTTCACATCCTGCCTTTCTCCCAGCCTCAGCTTTAAAATTCCCCCTTCACTTTTTAATTTGGATTCTCAGATACCAGGCTCCATTCTGGGTTATGCAGCCCCTGTCCTCCCCAGGCAGCAGGGTAATAAATCTCCCCCATAAATCTCACCTGTCCTTCCCTGAGCTGCATCTGCAGTGAAGGACTGAGGCTCTGCCCCTCCATCTGCTGCCGTGGGGAGCCCTGGGGAGCCCGAGCCTCCCTCCCTGCCCACTCACAGATCTCAGCTCCACAACTCACAGCACAGCACTGCTGACATTTAATCTGATCGTTCCTGAAAGGATCATTTATGTGCTTCACGAGCTCTGCCACTTGTACACTCGACAGGCCAGGGTGAGTTTTCCTACATCCAAGTGCTCTCAAAGCAACCTGAAGGCTGGATATTTATATGGCAACTAATTACAACCCATCACATCCCAGACCAAATGCTGAGAGGTGTGTCACAGTAGCAGCAAGAAAAATGCAAAGTAAAAACAGGTGTATTCTCCTTCTTTCCGTGTGTTTTTCTATGCCTAGAAACCCCTGCTAAAGTGCACGGAGTTATCCGTGAACGAGCTGGGAAATTATCTTGGAATCACCACATGAAATGTAATGGAAAAGTCAATTCACAGCTCAGCTTTGGTGTTTAGGAGCTACTTAAAAAGGCAGGGAGAAGAAAATAGGCAACATCATTGTGTCACCAGGAGAACAAACATGTCACCTGATGCCTTGAATATCCTGTGGCACTCCTTGTCTCCTCAGGAACATGTCACAGGACCAGACAGCTCAGGTGGAACAGGGAAGGACTACTGAAGAAGGAGACACTGAATGGAGCAGGATGTTTTAATCTGGGGGAAAAAAAGCGATTGCAAAGGGATCAGAAATCAGAAACAGCAGGGAGAAGGTACATAAGGGATAATTATTCCCTAATTCTTTAGCCACATAGACCAGCACTCACCAAAGGAATTCATCAGGTGCTTGTCTTAAGACAACCAAAAAGAAGCACTTTTTTACAAAGCCCACAAACTGTGGAGCTCATTCCCAGGTTGTGACTCAGAAGGAGGAAGCAGCAGCCCCTCTCTGAGAAGGAAAAGGAGGCTTCAATTGCATCCCTTAGATTAAGAAATCCCTAAAATGCAGATTGCTGAAAATTGCTATTGTGTTTCTTCCTTGAGTGTGTACTTCTGGTCATGGCAGAAGAAGAAGAAAGGGCAGGAAGGTTTTTGGTCTGATGCCATAGTTAGTCCTATAAGGGCCTTTAAAACTGCAGCTATTCAGAATAATGAAGGATGAAAATGAGGATTCAGCTCTTAAACCTCTCTCTATTACATTGCTGGCCAAATGCACTTCCCTGGCTGTTATTGTTCTGACTTTACTGCTTTCTATACATGACAGTGTTATTTTGTGAAAACACTGCTTGTATGGATTATAGCTTTTATGACAAAAGTATTTTTCATCTGGAAATGAGTTTTAATATTCTAGGTGGAAGAAACAGCCTGTGTGTAAATATTTCCCTTGTAGATGCCATAGCCATAGACATAATTTTACATGATTGACCCAAGTGATTTAAGATTATACCATACTTGTAATCCACTACCAAGTGTAGTTGTCAGGCCTGCTGCTGAGACAAAGAGGAATATGATGTGTTCTACCTGCCTCTAACCATAAAAAAGGTATAAAAGGAGACGTGAAATACTGCACAGTATTTTGTGGGCTTGTTTGCAATAACTAAAGCAAAAGCGTGTTCCTGAAATGGCTCAGCATTGACCTGAAACTGAGTTTTATATACTCAGGATTAATTTCTTGTTGAGGTGATTCTTCCCATCCACTCGGCACTGGGGAGATCATACTTTAAAAAGATAGTTAAACAAGAACAAAAATGATACGCCCAAAGGAAATATTTCATTAAAAAATCCAAATCAACAAGGTGGCTGTAAAATGAAGACTAGTTTTACAGCTAGCTTTAGGCAAATGCAAGAAGATGAAGAGATGTGAACATTGAAAAGGGGAAAACATCAAAGATTTCTTTAGTTTTCTCTTTTCTGAGATCAAATTCTTTGAGAAATCACAGCTGCACTCAAGATAGCGAGAGCACACTGAGCTGTACCTTCCCCTCACATGAGGCAATATTCCCTTAGAATTCAACTCAGCTGGGGCTTCAGACATTCTTTTTCTAGGAATAATCAAAACTACCTCACTAAACCACTTTGGTGAGCTTATCCAGCCACACAAACACCTCCCTAATGCAAGACCCCGAGGTGCCAAGGAAATCTCCTTGGTTCTTCCAGTAAATCTGGTGAGCAAAACATCTTTAGGTACCTGTGAGCTGAGAAGGGCTTGGAAGTAGTTTAGAGTCACAGCTTGCTGGCTCTAATGTTGCTCTCCTGGCTGTCATTCTTCTGCTTTATAATTTATAAAATATTTCAGGTAGCATTTTGTACTTGGAAGAGGAAAGAAAAGGAGCTTTAATCTTACAATGTGTTTAAAACAATATATCCAATATGTTTTTTTCAGCTGTTACCTGTATCACAGTATGGAAATGAGGAAATTGGGCTGTAAATGATTAATTCAGCTGCTTTTCCATCACACTAGGTTCCAACTGGAGCTGTTAATTTGGTATTGCTGAAGTCAAACTGGGAAAATGAAAGGAGCAACAGTTAAAAATGAAGGAGCTCCTCCAGCAGACGAGGCAATGCCTCTGCACAGCTGGAGAGGCAGAAACCTCACCTGGGATGTTGGGAATCAGCAGGATGAGCCTGGAAGAGCCTGCTACAATAGTCATAATATGCTAGAGGGATGATGCTAAACTGGAATCTACCTACAGTTGGGCAGGTCTGATCCCAAAAACGCTCTGGAGAACCCTGTGCTGTTACACCTGTGCCCTTCCTGCCACATCCCCTGGGATCAGCTGCATCTCCAGGCACATCCCAGCCATTGATTCAAACCAGTTGTTGCTGAAAAACACATAAGTGAATAAATCCACCATAATATTGCAGCAGAGCAATATGATTTTGGGAGAGGCTGTGGGTGCTCAGCACCCACCCCCTGCCCACATGATGGTCTCTGGTGGGCTGGGTGTCCATTTGAAAGCAAAAGCCTGCACAATTTGTTCCTTGTCAATAAAGCAATAGAACCACAGGTCCCTGCATCAGTCACTAGTAATGAAGCTCAAATTAATTCCAGTATTAGTTTCTAGTCCAACAGAGGGAAAAAAGGTAACCTGAAAACAATAACCCTGGGAAGGAAAACCTGTGAGATCCCAGCTGGCAACAGGCAGAGCTTCAATCCTGCTCGCTTCTTTAATGAACTAAACTACCTTCTAATTTGGGGTTTCATCAAATATGAGCCCCTGAAGCTTGTTCCTTCATAGTCTGGAGTTCTGAACCGAGATTTGAAATGCCCTGTTAGTGAAGCAGCTGCCAAATTTCTTGGCAACCTCGTGCGAGCACGTGTTTTGTGCTTTTTCCATTTAGATATCACTCAGTGTCTCCCTTGGCTTGGTTGAACACCTCATGACAGATGTAATTACTCCTTCCAGAAGTGTGCAGAGAGGTCTGGGTCTCGTAGGCATAGTTTAATGACACACTCATTAGCATGCAAATCTCACTGCTCCGAGCCTCGGCTAGGGCAAAACTGTTGATTGTTTTGAGTCTCCCTGAGACTCAGAGGCACTTCCAGGAGCTGGACCCACCACACAAAGTTCTTGCCCTGCTGAAGTCGGTGAGAATTGTGTTGCTAAAAGGCTTCAGGCAGAGTTTTAGAGCCGGGGTTTGGGCTGTGAGCTGCTTTGTGGTGTCTCATCTTGGCTGCAGATTCACACCAGCTCCACCTCACACCCCACGAGCAGCCTGTGCCTGCTCAGCAATGCATGGACCCAGAGTCAAGTACTGGTTAAATGTTTGCTGGAGTGGGCCTCAAAGCACAAAAGATTGGGCACAGTTTCCTCCCCTAACTACCCTTTTTAAAAATAATTTCTTCCACTATTTTGCATGCTTTTAGGGAAATGATGCTGTGAAGGGCTCTGATTACTTGCTGTCAGGGAACTGCATGACTCTTTCTAACACAGAAACAGAAGTGAGAAGTACGTTAAATGCTGCTTCGCTGGAAATAATTATTTTAATGCATTGTCTAAGTGCTCCTATAAAAGCTGCAATTAATAAAAATGCATTGGCTTGAGTAATTTCTTGCACAATGTCCACATTCCTTTAGGCAGCAAAGCCTGTGGCATGAAACAGAGTTCAACTTTCTTATTAATAACCTGACTATTTCTACCAGGAACAGCCCTTTGCTTGCAATTTGCCCTCCAAACAATACGAATGTTTTTGTCACAGGGTGCTGATCGACACCTTTTCCCCAGACTGTCACTTATGTCAAGCAAAACTACGTGTTTTTCAGTCCTAAACAGCCTAATGATGGGGTTTACTAATTTTTACAGTGGAAGCTCTGGGCAAGGGTGCAGTCAGCACTTTGAATTCACTTTGGTCATTGGTGAAAGACCATTAGTTGCTTTTTACTGCTGTGCCTGAAGGAAAGGGGGGATTCTGCCCCTCTGCCCTGCTCAGGTGAGACCCCACCTTCAGAGCTGCCTCCAGCTCTGGCATCCCAGCACAGGAATGACATGGAGCTGTTGGAAAGAGTCCAAAGGAGGCACCAAGATGATCAGAGAGATGGCAGAGCAGCAAAAAGAAAATGTGCTTTGGCAGTGGAAGCTTTGCACCCATTCAATTCCTCAGCAAACACGTTAGACAGGTTAAAGTTCCCCTTCCATCCCTGCTTACCATGGAATGCAACGTGCCTCCATAGCAAACAGGAGAAGGAAAAGACAAAAAATCAGTCACCAGAGACCAGGGCTCTGTGAGAAGAAAGGACCATTGCAACGTGAAAAAGAAATAATGTCTGGATCACGTTTTTAGTTTGTGTTTAAAAGATATTTCCCCATGTGGCACAGTACGAGCAAAGCAGCACTAAGTGCCTTTCTGTTTCCCTAGAGGACTGTCTGCTTATTTAAGGGCTCAGATGGATGAAGCTATGGAATACACAGCCTATGCCTTGGAGCAGATGGATACACACATGCAGCATCATTTCAGATTGCAAGCTCAGACTTCCAGGAACAGCCTCAGGCCCTGCCTCAGGAACTCCTCTGTAGCAGCTTTGATATGACAAATGTAGTCATTCATGGACCAAGACAGAAATTAAAGAGAACAGGGAGAAGAGGGGGGAAAAAAAGAGCTTAATCAGTGCTCAAGGTTCTGGATTGATTTAAAAGGAGACATCCTCAGTACAGTGTAAAACAGGGTTGCCCCTCCACAGGTGCATGAGCAGCTTGGCAAACCCCTCCTGCTCCTGAAGGACACTGTGCTCACGGCTCCTGGGAGAGGAATGTCACCTCTGGAGCCAGGAAGGGCTCTCAGGAAGAACCAAGTAAGAGAAAAAAGTGCCTTGCTTCAACAGAGGTTCCCAAAGGAGGTTGATGATGACAATATCTTTGACCACAGCACAGGGTCTCTTCTGAACAGATCTCCTTGTCTGAGATGTATTTGCCTTTAGTTGCTGCACCCTGAATTTATGGCAAAAGGCATCAAAATAATGTATTTCATTCGTAAGAGTTTAAAATGAGAAAAATGTGAATTACAGGCAGACAATGTGTTAGTCCCCTTCTCATGTTCTTGCACATAAATATAAAGGTCGACATGTGGAGCTTGTTTTTCCACGGAGACTACAACAGCTCTTGATTTAGTAAGCCACAAAAATCAATATATTTAAGCAAACAATTTCTTAATTCATCATAGCATTTTAATGACTCCGTATTTGTTTTGATTTAAAGCTTTTTTTTTAAACTATCCCAATTCCTTTTTACTCAGCTAGAATAGATAATCCTCTCTGGCATGAAGCAGGCAGTGCTAAATAGATCTGAAAAGATCACATAACCTTAAAACACTCCAGAAGATTCATTTCACTGATCTTGTACCCAGTAATAAGATTCAAAGGTCTCATCAGTGATCAAGGGCAAGAGCAGCCCAGGAGATGCTTGGTAGGCCCAGGGGTTTTGCCCAAAAGTCAAGGGTAGCACGGGATGAGCTCTGAAAATCGGAGTGAGATGACTTCAGGTTGCTAATTTTGGTACTATTCCTTGTATCCAAGCAAATCCCATGGGAAGAGCTTTCCACAGAAGACAACCTTGCATGTTCCTGACCAGTCCAAGGCGAGACTGCAAAGGAATCAATCTCCTTGCTCCAAGTGTTTAGCACAATTGATTCCTTTTTGGCAGAACCTCAGTGTCATTTAGAAGCTCAAAATTCTTTTTTGAGCTAACCCCGAACTATCAAACTCCTCTGGATTTTTCCAGCATTTTTGTTTAGGTAAAGCAAAAAAAAAAAAAAAAAAAAAAAAACAAACCAACCAAAAAAAACCCTCTAGGCTTGCTTTTAGAGTCTTTATTTCATTTGTTACCAGAGAAAACAGCAGAGTTCTGGAGCTCTGTTTTGGATGATGCATGTTTTATTTCCCCCCTTTCTGTCATGCCAATGTTATATAATATATATTATTAAGTAAATAAAATCCCAAAATGTGGAAATTCATGACAGAGAAGAGAAGTGGACACACATAACTTGTTGACTCTGGTCAACGAGAAGTTCCTGAAGACAAAAGTCTTCCATTAATTCATAATAAAAATGTGATATGGAAGATGCTGTAGTGAAAAATAAGCCTATTAAGACCCATATGATCAAACACGGTCTCTAAACTACTTCAGTTTTGTGTTTCCAGTCTCTTGACTGCAGTTGACTTCCAGAGATTAAAATATCCATACAACTAACCAGAGGTTTGGGAGTTCCATGCCCCAGATATCTGAGTTCTCACATCTGAAAAGATACAGAAAAGGGGGAAATGAAAAATTTCCCTGTTTGTCCCACTAGGTGCAAAATCTACTCGCCACTATTGCCAGCTGTGGGAGCAGCTGTATTTTTGCTTTCCAGATGTGAAGTGTGAGTGAAGGAATCTCCACTGCGGTGAAAAGGACTGCTGGCTCAGGCACAACCATCAGACTCCTTCCCTAAAATCACAGATAAGCACTGACTTGTCAGACATCATATTTGCAGCAACATCTCAGATTGTTAAACAGAAAATGTCAGCTCTGCTCTGGCTTGGATAAGGGAATGACCAGAATGCAATCCTGAGGGAGCTGCAGGTCCACTCTGGTTATTCCATGAGTGGATATTAAGTCATATCATGCATCCCATCTCACGGGAATCCCGAAGTGTGTCACTGCCTTGTGGCTTGGAATTCTACAGCTGCCTTAATGTGTTATCAATATGCATCAAAATTAGAGCCCCAGGCACTTCAGTGCAGCCCTCACCACTTCTTGCATAAATCCATGTAAAATATGACCTCAGCAAATGAGGTTAACTGCTGGGAACTTGATTCCTGAATTCAGCCCATGATCCACATGGGTGTCTTTAGGAGGCGAGTGGATTCTTTTCAGACTTACATCTCCATTTTTTTGACTCTGCTTTTGACCACATCCTTGTTTCTTGGGTCAAAGTTTTGACCTAGCACATGAAATTGTAGATATTTAATTTACAACTGGAAAAACTGAGCTCATCTGGTTTAATAGCTGATAAGGATCTCCAGTCGTCAGATCCTTCTCCTCCACTAATTATTTTGTAAGTGTGAAATACTAATATAAAAATAGATGCAGCCTCTTTTTTTTTTCCAAAATTCTGAATTAGCCTTTGATTATTTTTTTTCACAGATGCATCTGTGATCTTTCTAAAATCCCCTCATTATCTCTTTGCTCTTACATATCTGTACAGCATCCCTTAGCCAAACAAGGGAACAATTGATTGCATAAAAGAAGGCAAAACCTTGGACAGTGCCCCGTTTAATTTCCTGTAAGTTCAGCCTTTGATATGCTACAACCAGAGGTGGAAAACATGATGGGATATCACTTTTTCACAAAGTTGCTTTAGGCTGATCACCCTTTGGTCAGTTGTCTTTAAAATTATCTGTTTGTATGTATCTGTATCTGTTGTTTAGACTCCTACAACTGGTATTTAAAATCAATATTTTCATTAAACAAGCCACACAATTGTCACGATTCACAAATATTTGGGAATTCTGCGAGCCTTGCATCCCTCAGCCAAGGGACCTGGACCAAGATGCAGGGAAAAAAAAAATCACACCGCAGGTTTAGTAATTTTGGAGCAGCAGGTCCCTCTCCCTCTGGGGTTTTTAGGACGAGCCATGGGATGTCAGTGTTGAGCTGCAGGACTCCGGGGACACGGTGAGTTTGCCAACAGGCAGCAAAATCAGCTCTTCAAGCTCTTTCCATTTCTAAGTTGCAGGTAGTTTGTCACTAAGCTCAGCCTGGGAGGCAAAGAGATTTATCAGCGTGTGTGTGTGCACGGGTGGGAGTGTTTGTTTGGATTTTGGGGGCAAAGGGAATGCCAGCCCTGAAGACTCGTCACACCTGCTGCCTTTGGATAAAGCACCCAGGTCTTCCTGTGAATATTTGTGGCTTCTTTCTGCCAGTGTGGGGTTGCTAATCCTGGAGATACTGAGAGTTTTCAGTTTAAAATTAGCAACATTTTCCCATTAGTAAGCAGGTATTGACTTGTCCACATAAACAAGCTTGCAGAACTACAGCACATCTGTGCATATGCAAGAAGAAAATAGAACTAACCAAGCAACAGAAACACTTTTATTCCATGTTTTTCGTTGTAGTTGCTTTCAAGGACACATCATCCAAAAAAAAAAAAAAAAAGTCTAAATAGACAACAAGAAAGATGAAAATTTGCAAAATGATTAGATGTCACTGACAATAAGTGGGTGGCTGGGTCAGCAGATTCAGAGGCTCCCATGGGCCAAAATTGCTGCATAATCTGCATATAGATTTATATTGGTCTTTCTCCAAGTAATGTGTTGTCACTGAGAAGAAATGTGACTTTTCTAATGGTAAACTCCTCCCTCAGAAAAGATTATTTGTCAAGTCTGATCCTCAACACTTAGCAAAATGGAAAAACATGTTGTCCTTGTTTTGAAAATGTTAGGTCTTCAGCAAACCTGGGAGATTTATAAGGCATTCATAGGCAATAAATCAGCAAATCCTGAAATGGAGCCACAGCTGAAGCTTCCCATTGACCAGCAAGGGTAGCCAGGGCAAGGTGGGCACAGGGGTGTCCCTCTAGAAAAGGAAGGACACTCACGGGAAAGGAAGGAATAACCTCATAAACTTTGAAACTCCCGATGGTAAAGTCACATTTTCAGCTTTTTGTCCTGTTCAGAGAATGCAAAATTTCCTTTGTGACCTAAACCCCTCGATTGGTTGTGTGTCTGCTGTGTGCATGACAACAGAAACCTCAGTGATGATGCTCCTGGCTCTGTTAAAGCTGTTGGAAAGCAAAAATAATTCAGTAAAGCTTTGTTTTGAACTGTAGGAAAATTCATTTAATGAAAAGGCTTAGAAGGTGCTCACTGCAAAATGCATTCACTTCATTCACTTTAAGAAAATCCAGCAGAGTTTGTTTCCCTACCATCTTCACAGCCAGTGCTTTTAGCACAGGCTCATCTTCTGTCTCCTCCTTGGCACATCCTGGAGTTAAGTGTGGCAGCTCTGCCCCATTCCTCTCCTGAAGGAATCAGGGACCCCAAAAAAGTGAAGACACTAAATTTTTTTTAGGTTTTACCCCATTTTTACTAAAATGAAACATGACAAATATAAATAAATAAATACAATCATACATTCATGCCTTTTATCCAGCAGGAAAAGCAAACTGAGTTCTTGCCAGGTAAAATAAACCCTTCCACCCTTCTACTTTTTTTTTCCCTTTTTCCCTGGGTTATATGGAAGGTGTAGCATCATTAACAAGGAGATCAAAGAGAATGACAATGGCAAGGAGCTGCTGGAGAGTGTCACAACAGTGATGAGGAGTCTGGTGATGAGGAGGAGACCCTGCAGGAGCTGGAAAATGCAAGCACAGGCTGAGTGTTTGTGTGTCAGTGGTCTGCACACAAACCACACACTCGTGTTCCTGAGTGAATGTCAAGACTTGTAAACAGAATTATAAGTTTATTATAACCAAGCTTTTTGGTTTTTTTGAGGTGCAATTTGCTGCAGTGACTGCGCCAGGGAGCAGCAGCTGCTCAGGCAGGAACGCTGTACCTCTCGAGGAAAGTGGAAACCAAAACGTTAAATAATTACAACCTCTTGCAGTCACACACTCTGCAGAAAGAGTTCTGACAGCAACACATCGTTCTTTTCTTCCCTGATTTGCATCCTGAAAAGCCTGGGTTATTCCCTGGGATACAACAACGTGCTGGGCTTTGTTTTCCACCTCCGTGTGTGTTGGGGCATTTCCTACCTTCTCATCACCAGTGACAGGGTGTGTGTTCCTCTGGGAAATCATGCACTGCTCAAGTCCTGACTCCTGTCAATGCGTGGGAGGCCAAAGGTGGAGAGATAACACTGTGGCCACGGTGGAGAAAGGAAAATTAGGAGAAAGCACCTCTTTGTAGTGATGGTACATGGCCCAGGTTCCCACATCCCTGAGCATCCAGTAGCTTGTCAGGCAGGAGGAAAGGGGTACACAACACTCTCCTCACAGCTGGCTGAGGAATGTATAACCATTAAATTTATTCTCTAGACACACCAAGCTTGAGCAGGGCCTGTTAAGACCTCTAACACATCCTACAACTGTGTGTATAATGATTTTAACAACACCGGCTCCATGGCTGTTACTCCATTCCACACACATTCACTATTTTTGCAGTGGGGGATTATAGTGAAGAAAACCGGCTTCAAAAAATATATAATAATGATAATAATTATAACAATGATGATGATAATAACCCAAATAAGACACAAACAAACAAACAAAAAACCCACACTTTTTGGCACAAAATTTAAAGGAGAATGTAGATTATCTCTCAGAAGGATGTTTGCCACCTACAAGGCAGAATTATGGCAAACAAGTGTAGGTCTGACAGGCCTTGACCAGCTCTACAGAGGAAACGTGGTGTGCACACACCAAGGCATTCCCATATCCCCCAGATACAACACTGGAAGAGACAGCTGGGAATTGCAGGATGCTTAAATTCCTCTTTCTAGGGGAGTGTGACTGAAGAGACAGGAACTTGTGCGTATTCCCAAGTTTCATTCAGCTGAGCTCCTGAATATCCTACAAATCTCATGAGGACCTGGAGGGTTCCAATGCACTTGAGGGCTTTTTATCTGACGTGCAGAAAAACCCATCTGTGCCACATCAAAATCATTTCCATTTCAAGCAAATATAAATTTATTACTTCTCAGAATTATATTTCAGTTTTGGCTCAGCTACTTTACTGTTTATTAAAAGAATCTTACAACCAGTTTTTCTTCAGGGTTAAAACCCCAGACATCCCTTCCAATCATGTTGAACTATGAGAGTCAATTGGTATGAGTCACTTCATTCTTCAATGACTGTTTTCATGGATGTGATTTAAACTATTGCCAAAGGTTTTTAATTAAAGTCACCCTTGTCATGCAAATATTTAATTTGTATTGATATATTTTTAGCCATAAACCGCTGTCTCGATGCTCGGAAAAGGCTCTTTAAAATTCATAAGACTATTTTAAATACAAGGCTGACACAGTGTTAGTTGTGACATGAGGTATCTGTCAGTCAGTCAGTCACTCCCTGCTGAGGCTCCAGAAGTGAAATTCTAGCTCAGAGTGTTTCAAAACAGCAGAGGTTTTTGCCAGGTTTGTGGAGTTTCAGTAAAGTATGAAGAAAAATAACATTTTATAGAAGTGGAGTTGTAAAATCTTGCAATTTTTCCTGAGTCTCATGGTCACAAGTGTGTTTCTCAGAGGCTGAGCTGGTGAAGTCACCCTTCTGCAGAAATAGCTGAAGTTTGTTTTTTTTCTGAAGAATTATTCTGGTTCTAGCCTTCAGCACTGCAAATAAACACTCTAATATGAAAAATTTCAAGGACCAGAATCCAAAAGTGAACAGAAATAGTTTGATACAGCCATCTTTCTTTTTTTTTTTTTTTTTTCACTTTTTTCCCTGGCAGAGCACTGAAATAGAGAAGTTGTAGAATATCTGACTTTTGAGTTATGATTACAGAAAGCCAGCTGACCTGATCTGGTGTTGAGTGGGAAGCAGGATTGGATGGCCTCTGGAAGTCTCTTCCAGCCTATGCTGGAAAAAATTCAATTATTTGAAAGTCATCTTCACAATATGTTATAATCTTGAGGCTTCTTGCACATTAAAAATCACTGTTTTTTCTTCTCTAGACCCTGAAGAAGGTCTCTACTTACTGTGCTTCCATAGTTCCTCTTGTATAATCCACCTCCTCTGAGTGGGACTGTGCTGTGCCTTGGAGAACGCACAAAACACTGAATGTCAAAAGCCTTTGTTTTGGCTTCTGTTTCTTGGGATATTTAAGGATTGTGGAATGGTCTGGGTTGAAAGGCACCTTAAACTCATCCAGTTCCACCCCCTGCCTTGGGCAGGGACACCTTCCAGTATCCCAGTTTGCTCCAAGTCCTGTCCAACCTGGCCTTGGACACTTCCAGGGATGAGGCAGATGAACTGCTGGAAGGGGTCGTATTTTCCAGGACTGACAAGATCTCACCAAAAAACTCCCTGCAATTGGGTATTTCTAAAACCATTTCTTTTAATATGGATTCTCCACTGTGTAATAGCATAATTGACCCCAAAAAAAAGAATTAATAAAACATTGTCTCTCTACCCAGTCCCTGAGGTTTATAAAACTCAGAGAAAATCCTGTATCAAATGGTTGAAAATGTTCAGTAGAGTCTGTAATTTTTAGGGGACCCTAATAGTGTATGGACAGCACAACCTCAGAGCTCTAATTTCTGTAAGAACAGGGGCAGAAAACAAAGCCTTTGAAAGTGGGGACACAGAAAGAGTAAGTGATGAGTCCAGCTGGTAACACTTTGCAAGAGGCACAAATCTTTTCTCATGTCCCATTTTCCTTGTGCAGCAGAAAGGCCAGAGGAGGTGTTTTGATCCTGGAGGGCAGCCCCTGCAGAAGGTCCAGCTCAGCTCCAACCTGGCACAGAGCTGTGCCTGCTCCTGTCCCCTGGCACTGCCCCCTGGAATGGTGTCAGCCCTGACCCCCGGCTGTACCCACTGGGGTTTGACCTGCCCTGGTGTCACTCTACCCTTGCACACAAGTGTTTATTGCAGGTCCCTCTCATGGTGCAAGATGCTCAGGAGCAGAGGGAAAGCACAGACTCACCCCTAGAGGCAGGTGGTGCAGGTGAGGAGCTGCCTTTGCTCTCCCTGTCCCCCCTCTCTAATTCACTTTTTGCCCAGCCAGCGGGGTCTGAACCTGCCTGAAGCTGCTGAGCCTCACCAAGTGGTGATGGAGCACTGCTGGGATAGAAAGCCTGTGCAGATTAGAGTGTGCAAATTAAACCTGGTGTACAGATAATTGCATCTCAATAGCCTTTCCTCCCTCATTTGCCATCCTCTAGCCTCGCCCTGAGGCCACAGGGCACAGATAACGATTAGGCATCTGTTGTGCCTTGGACCACAACAGCTTTGACTTCCATACACACACCAAGTGTTGCTGTTACCTCATGTGCTCCCTTTCCCTCGTATTCACTGTCCCCCACCTGAAACTCCCACTGTAAACATTTTGGGCTAAAACTAACTCTTAATTGTACTTTCAGTGTGCATAGAAAAATGGGCAGTGGCATTCAGGCTGCTGTAAAACCAACACAAAATAAACCTGAAGGCTCATCAGCTCTTCTGTGGCACTGGGGAAGCTCCTCCCTGAGCGCTCTGTGAGTCATTCCAGTTAATGCTGGTTTTGTACAGCGTGTTTGATAAGTTCTGTGCAAGTAAAAAATGAAATCTGTGGCAAAACGGAGACATAAATCATTCATAAGGTGGTTACAAATGCATGTCATTCCAACTGCTGCTGCTTCTTCTTGCTGAGACCTAATTTTTCTAATGATGTAGGCGAAAGGCACCCCTCGAAGTGCTTAATAACATCACACTGATTTTTCCCATGGTGTGGCTGATCTCACAGAGCCTGATTTTACATCAAATTCACTATGTCTGTACTGAAGATGATTATACATCAAACCAATAGCTGAAGTAGATGGAATTAAAACCAAGCTGACAATCTGTATATGGCTTCTTAAAACAGTTAAATGGAGGAACAAAGGCAGTAAATGCCTAAGAGAGAACTTTGCTGCTTTTCGTTTCCCTACAGAGATTGCTGATAAGGGCTTTTTTGGAGTGGGGTGCGGGTTATAAACAAAAACATTCTTGCAGCTTTTGGCTGTGAAAGAGCAGAGAAAGCCAAGATGATTTCAGATTTCAGAACATGTTTCTGTTCAGTTCGAAGATTATTCTTTTCTTTTTCTTTTTTTTTTTTTTTCGCATCCACATTTAATATTCTGTGCCTGTTTGAAGTGCATTTAAACACAGAGCATATGCAGACATGCTTCCTAAAGCTTGGCTCTTTGTCTGGTCATGAAGAGAGCATGCCTACAGAAATGTGTGGCCACACACAGCAGGGAAGGAATGCTGTTTGCAAGCTCTACTCCAGGAATTTTGCTTTAGCTTAGGAAATCTGGTCCTCCCTTTCCTTTGGGGAATGATCCTGACTTTGCTGTTCAGGTGCCCTTTGAGACAAGCTCACAGAATGTACTGTGAAAATATATCTATCTCAAGAGGTGTTTTGGGAAACAGAAAACCTGCAACAATGTTGGGGTTTTTAACATCCACCAGCAAGGCAGAGATTCCCAGGATAAAACCAGTGGCACCCTTTGGTCTAATCAAAGGTTAATTGAGTCTACACTGTCAGGCTGAAGGGAACAGAGTGGGATTTTAGAGAGCAGCATCAAAGAAGCACCATGTAGTAATTTGCAGAGCCTGTCAGCTGGTTGACAGAAGTGTGCTGAGCTCTTTTTAAAACAAGCTTTTCTTATTAATAATGCTCGTGGTCTCTCTAATTATCTGCTCATTGTTCTATAAAAGACTAAGCAGGTTTTTTAGCGTTCCAACAAAGAAATCAGAATGTGCTGGTAATATAGCAATATAATAACATATAAGCTGGCCCCAGCACTGTTTGCAACAGCTGGTGTCTCCCTCTAGGCCAGCCTAGACCCCATCTGCCTCTCCAGACAGAGAACACGAGCCTTCATTTATTCCCTTTTTTATGCAGCTCACAGCATCTTCTGATGAACCAGTCAGCTGGTTTGTTCCTCTGCTTCTTTCTTACCTCTGTTCTCCAAGTAACAGTGGGGATAAAATGACAGGTATTTCGAATAAACAAGTGCTTTTGGTTTTCAACAAAAAAGCAAGGGAAGTTTTTCTTTTCAGCGGAAGGCAACAGGAGCATTTCGTGTCTTCCTGTCTTGCCACGTGCCTGTGGAAAGCCACAGGGGTGTAGGAAGGGAATTAAAAGTTAGCAGTTTGTACTTTAAAGCCACTTCTGCTGGAACAGGAATTGTTCCTGTGTGTCACAAATCTCAGCCACCTCTCCTTGGCTGGAATTCACAGTTTAGCAGATAATTCACCTGGCACTGGCCAGCATTTCACTCAGCTCAGAATCCTGTGCCTTCCACCAGCCTCTGAACTGCAGCTCTTGCAGGGATCAGTGAAAATATATTGATTTCAAAGCCTGTTAGGACTGTTTGCCTCAGTTCTGGTATAACACGTCCCTGCAGTGTGGATTAATGTGGCCTTTGGAAAATGAGTGTCAAACATTTGTTTTCAGAGGTTGCAGTGTTTGCCTTCGCATTTATTAACACAGTTATCACTGCTAATATTTCCTGGGCATTGTACACTCAGCGAGGTCAATAATTGCTCACTATACATCCAAACATTTCAGAGATGCTGCACTCAGAGCACCTTTAGCATGTCTGTTATCCCAGAATCACAAAATAATTGGGGTTGGAAGGGATCTCTGGAGATCACCCAGTCCAACCCCCCTGCCAAGGCAGGGTCACCTGGAGCAGGTGACACAGGGTGGGTCTGGAATGTCTCCAGACAGGGAGACTCCACACCCTCCCCTGGCAGCTGTTCCTGTGCTCTGCCACCCTCCATGGAAAGAAGTTCTTCCTCATGGTGAGGTGGAACTTGTGTTTCAGTTTATGGCCGCTGCTCCTCATCCTGTCACTGGTACCACTGAAGAGCCTGGCACCATCCTCTGACAGCCCTTGGAGATATTTGTACGGACTGAGGAGATCCCCTCTCAGCCTTCTCTTCTCTAGTCTAAACACCTCCTTGTTTGCAAGACTGACTTCGTTAAGCTCTCAACAATCATTTATGCTTTTGGAGTAGTAATTTCAATTTTTCTTCTGATAGGGATATGGCAACAAGTCAAACTCCTTCCAAAATGTAAATCCATCAGTGTGGTTACCAGTTTTTCACTCCCAAAGTCTTGCTCTCTTTGTGGTTTTATTTCAAATGCCTCCAGTTTGGGGATGATTTTTATCAAATGTACTTCATGCAAATTAAATATAACCAGTAATTTGCTACTGGCATTTTTTACTTCTGGAATTGACAGCATTCCCTTCATCATTTTTCTCACTTTGTCACCCAATACTGTTGTATTCCAGCACCTCCTACATCAAATCAACAGTAGTAATGAAATTATTCACACATTTATGAGCCTGAGACTCTAACTCTCCTCACCTTTTGGGTAAAATCTCACTTTAGGCTAAATTGAGGGAGATAATTTTTCATATTTTCATTCTCATATAGACAAATAGTTTATTGGTGTTTTTTGCTTCTGAAGAGTGTTTGATTTAAGCCAGTGGTAATTTTTCTGGGTGCCTGGTAACAAACTGATGCATGGATTATCAGTGCTACCAAAAAGTGATTTTTTAAGTACTGTGGTAAAAAAAACCCCTAAATATGGTGGGTTTTCCTGGTGTCTTGGCTTGTCCAAATCAGAGTTTGCCAGTGACCCTCTTTGGTTTCTCCTCTGGCAATTGGGCAAATGTAACTTGCACAATGGTCAACCATAGTAAATATATTTTTGGATCATTGTCTGCAACAATAATTAATTCTTAGGATTTAGAAGCCAATGTGTCTTCTCGTGTTGCTTTGACGACCCAGACACAGTGCAAGGGTTCACAGTACAATTCACTAATAATTGTCATTAATAATTCACATTAATTGTCATAATCTGCTGCAAATAAAAATATCTCTGCTTTTTGGCAGAGCTCTGTTATTTCATCTACTGCAGTTATAGATGCTTTCTAAGTGTTTTCTAAGAATCAGACTGTGCTTTTAACGGAATTTGCTTCCAAATTTATTTTTACTCTTCCTCATTGATTTTGTACATAATATGACTATACCAAAATAATAATAATAAATATAGACAATAACTACATGGATAACATCAAAACAATACTCAGAAATTTCTATTTAGCTGCTTTACCCCAGCCCTACTCTGCAGCTCCAAACAGCAGAAGTTGTTGGCACCCTTTATATGACACAATTTAAAGAGTGTGTGTTTTGGGTGCTTTGGATGCAGACAGAAAGATTATAGGGGTTTCACTCTGACCTTGGACAGAAATATGTGTGTGAGCAGTTGTGCATCAGCAGGGAAAGGTGAGGAGTGTGTGGGTCAGGATTTGGAGGCAGAACTTCTAAAAGACACCATTTCACCTCAACCCAAGGAGAAATGTAGAAATTTGTGCCAGCTTTCCTGCCGATCTGAATGTCCTCAGGTTTAAATGGACACAATGGAAATAAATGCCATTTCTGGGGCAGAAAATTGCTTTTTTTTGTGGGGGCTTGGACCCATCTCCTCTTCCCCTCACCTTGTCCAAAACACAGATGCCAGGGTACGGTGGTAACCCGCAGGCATCAGGTGGGTTTTTTGGCCAACACAAGTGCATAGAAAATACTCTGGCCTCCTTTGTCAGGCAGGCTGTATTTCTAAGCCATGCCTACTTTTTTCTTCCACAGTTCTCATATCCAATTCCCCTGGAATTCAGCACTTACACGTATATGCATACACACTTCAGATATCTACATATGATCTTGTCCAGGAAACCCACTCCTAAGCTTCTTTCATGTTTTCTCAGTTATCAAAAAGTTTGTTTCACCAGGTTTTCCAAAATCTGCTTTATTTACTAAGATAATGATGAATATGAGACTTCCAAAGAGAAAGGATGGAAAAGTAGGAAATTATCAGTTCAGGTCCATTCACAAAGGCAAATTAGAATAAGAAAAGCAGCTTCTTTAAGAGGACTAAGTGATAAGAGGCTGACATGCTGTCTCACCCTCACTGACTCCCATCTGGGAGAAGACATAATCCCTCTGTACTTCCCTTGGAAATACAAAGAATTTTACAAAGGTAAATGTATTTTATGAGAGAAAATACTTCCCAGTGTTTAAAGTGTCACTAATTATAGCCAAGGAGCTAAAAAACAAACACGAGAAGCAATACAGGGCAGCTGGTGTTTGTCCTGTGAGCAACAACCAATTTCCTCTCTGGTTTTGCTCCAGGGGTGCCTTCCCTGACCCTATTCCTGTAATAACACTCCTCCCATCCCTAAATGTGGGGAATTATACACTTTACTCTAATTGGGATGTTTTGAAAGACACAGAAGGGCAGAGATCCCACCTACTCGCAAGATCCAAGGGTTCTTCCCAGAATGCAGATTTTTCCATGCATCCTACCACCAAAATGATTATTTCTGGTTTTCCCCCACACTGTAGAGCGTGTGGTCTTTGCCAGGTGAATATTGCATCTCACCTCAAGGTGGATTTATTTCATCAGTGCTGCCTGTATATCACTTGCAAAGCACTTAGGTACCCTTCAGGGTGAAATCTGCTGCATTCTGCTTTATTTCATATTGTGTCCTTGCCTAGATCCTTGAAAGTTTTTTATTACTTGGCATATGTTGGTTAAGGGTTTTTTTTTCCCCTATAATCAGTTTAAATGCAATGTGTCCCTTGTCCAAGTTAATTACATGGTTGGGTTAATGACTCAGTGCTTCGGGCACTTAAGTGGGGAACTTAGCCAGTCACTAACACATTGGCTATTTTATTGCCTCTAAACTGAAATTTCCATCCAAAACCTTAACTCCAAAGTGGTTACTTTCATCAGAGTCAGGTGAAGGTAGAAGATGCCAGTCAAAGCTCTTTTCTTATGCAGAAATTACTGAACCAAGTGTTTGGCAAACTAAGAGTCAAGGGATTTATATTGAATTAAATCAATGTGGCAGGGGGCTGAATTCCGTCTGTTTGGGGTGGCAACTGCTGGCTGGAAATGAAAAAAGCAACTACAAAGCCTCTGTGGAATATTTCACATAAAACTACGTCAGAACATATTTTGGGGTGAAAAAACCCCATGTAACTCAGAAACCATAACCCCTCCAGTCAGCTTGAGCCAGAACAGTCAGAAGAAACTGAGCAACAGTTTCTTAAGCTGTGGTCTGTGGGAAATAGGCATTACATTCGTTTCTGGGAGACAGATGCCCATCCATCGCTGCTTCATCCTTCAGCACCTTGGAAAGTCCCCTTCTCCTAAAAAAAAAATAGACACCATTGACCACTGGAGGCGTTTTTTCCTTTGAGCACGAGGAGCAGAGGAAGGGAAGGGGAAGGCCGGTATGCAGATTTAACTGTGATGCTAATTATCGAGCCGATTAGCAGTTATTTCGATTAGCTGGTGTTCAGGGCCACTTACTGTCAGAATTGTGGCAGTTCTAGCGAAATGAAATATTTGTTTCGGGCAGCTCCACTCCCCTTCCCAGGTGAGGCAGTTCCGTGCAAGACTGAAAGCATCTCTGTTTGTACTGAGCGTCCCAAAGGCAATGTTTGTTTTCTTTGTTTCGGTAGACAGAGGAATTGGTTCTCTCATGTTTTATTCATGAAAGCGTGCCTTGCGAACGCGGCCTCCAATACGTATTGGAGGCAAAAATATCACTAACAGTAATGCCTGAAAGACTCTTTGCTTGTGCAACAAATGGGCACACAAATTAAATTAGCGCTGTTAATGCATGCCCACTCCATAATCGTAGCCCGGTTTGGAATGCTGCTGGAGCAATTATCTCCTGGTTCAGAATTGCAAATCAGGGGTTCGTTTTAATCAGGAAAGTAGGACATCTCATCTCAAACAAAGACAGTAGCACAGGTCTGTAGCGTGTCTGACAAATTACTGTCGGGTTGGCAGAATGTATCAAATTACCCTCTCTTGACACCCAGCCTCCAAATGAAGCTCCAGCTAAGCAGTGCTTCCCTTTGTTCGGTCCCAGCAGTCGTATTTGGTGTCAGAACTGCTAATTAGAGCAAAGTTTCTTTATTTTCTTGTGTATGGCTTTGTCATCCCAGCTAGATGCAGCCCTTACATTCACCTGCAGAAATTATTAGAGACAATGCAAAGCAGTTATTCAGATGGTGATATCCTGTCCTTATTTAGTTGTCTCAGGCCAGAAACGTTTAGGTTTCAGGGCAGGGTGGCAGCTGAACTCACCCAAGCAGATGCACCAAGGCATCACATCAGTTCATCTTTCCTGGAGCAAAGGTTTGTGGAGTCCCTCAGTGCCACAGTCAGGGTGCAAAAATTGGTGTGTGCTGTGATTTGACATCACCACTACCAACTATCGCCCCTCCACCAGAGTCCAACATCACCACTGCCCTGGGAGGGACAAAACAGGGATCAGAGGTGGTTCGAACTCAGATTCCTAGGAGAGAAATTCCCGTCCACTGGCTCGCAGGGACAGGCTGGCTCTACCCCCGTTCTGCCTCAGCAGTGAGTGAGGTTCTCTCCTCACACCTGACGTGCTGCCCATTCCCTCCTGCAGGTTCCTGCTCCACGGAAGAACAGATCCCCAGTCCATCCGGTTCTTCAGGTTTCAGAAAAGGTGCCAGACTGGTTCAGGAAGCTCAGACAGACACGTACATTCCCATCTTGGCCCCAAAGACACCGATTTGTGGCAGACTGAGCTCCTGAGTGTCACTTCTGCCTTTGAAAATCTTTCCCAAACCCCTTTTGTTCAATTCTCCACATCATTTTGTCATGACTGAAAACTTGACTCGAGATCTTATACTGACAAATCACTGTTTCACAACAAATATGATGTATTTTTATGTCCACACACTGGAAAGGAAAACCAGTTTTTCATAAAGTAAGCTGAGTGCCAAGCCAGGGGTGACATCCTGCTTCCCACCCAAGCTTAAGTAATGTGATGTGACTGAAGATTTATTTATTTCATACCACCATTCACATTGTTCGTGCACACGAAACAGCTCCCAGGGAAAACAGAGCCCTGTATTTTGCAGGAGCTGAGTGGCTTTTGAAGGTCACTAAGGCAAAAGTGTTTTTTTTATTTTCATTGCATTGTTAACATGTCCCTGGACACAAGTTTCAGCCAAACACTTTCACGGAGAATTAAACTCTGCTAGAAACCAGGAACTGACTATCCTGCCATGCACATGCAGAACACAGGGAAATACAGCTTAGGAAATGGGAGAACTTTAGAGCAGGGATGTCTCCTCAGCTCTAAAAATAGCATCATTAACGAGGTCTATAACATGAAAAAGCATCAAGTGCAGCCACCATTTCTCTTGAGGTTTAGCACAGGCCCTTCTACCTTCTTAATGCTTCCCAAATATTTCACCTTTCGGTGTCAGAACTTGAAAATTTTATGTTCTCGGGGGAAATTAGTTTAAAATAGGTCTTTGACTAAGAGCTTCTGTTCTCAAAACTCAGCAATGACCGAGGAGGATACCCGTTGCACAGGGAGCTGCTTCTCAGAGCAGGTCTAAGACATTTCATCTGAATTAGCAACTCAGAGAAATTCTCCTGACAGGCCCAAGCAGGTCCAAGAAGCAACCCCAAGGGAAATAACTTTTTCTCCCTTTCTCTCTCCAGGCAGCAGAGCAGCTGCAGATCTAGTCTTCCATGAAGTCTTGTTCAGCTCCAGAGCCACTTCAGAATGAACCAATATTAAAGCTCCTGTTTTCTTGGTTACACAGGAGCAATGTGAGGCCAAATGACAACAAAAATCCAATGAACCCTGAGGAAAATAAACAGAAAGATCAAGAACTGATCAAAGGACCTTGTTTCAAATATTCATGGATTGTTTATGCCAGAGATCACATACATGACCTACAGGAATTAAAACTCATGAAAGCTGTAAATTCCTTTAAGGAAGGGAATAAGGATTTTTATTATAGCTATTTGCCTATATGCAAATACATATGCATATATATACATATATATATGAATTTATTATGCCAGCTATTAGGATTTAGTTGAAAGTCTAGCTGTGTTTGATGTTCTTAAAATCCTTTGAGTCAATGGATTATGGGAGAATCCAAACTTTTGAAGTTCTTCCTAGCTTAAAACACAACTGCAGTTTTTATGATTTAATGCAAAATTCATGCAGAAGAACCTAAGGACTTTGAGATCCAGAACACACACAAAAAGCCTAAGTAAGTAGTTTTGTTTTAAAACAGGATTTTAAGCCAATTCAAGCGATTTCATGGTAGTGGTAAATAGTTCTACACGTTTTGCTGTCAGCAAGTTTGTATGAGGCCCCAGACTCTGATTCCCAGACTTCAGAAACTCCCATATTTAATGGTACCAACATCCTTGTTTCTTTCATTCCATTTAATGTCAGAACTTCCAAAGTGAGGCACTCAGTGGACACACTGCTCTCCATCCCTCCAACACAGAGGGTCCAAATTAAAGACTTTGACGCTCCCTCACCTGAAACCTACAGTCATGCCAGAGTAGATGACTTCTGTTTCCTCTTCCAGTAAACACTCAGTGGTGAGGGACATGTTTTTACTCCCTGTTGTTGTTTATTTAACTCCATTACCTGTATAAGTTTGCATAAATAGGAGGTGGTTTGCAGTGACATGAACACATGCAAGTGCAGTTCTCAGTGGCTTAGGGTGATGAAATCTGGGCTGTTCAGACTCTCCCAACCCTCCACCCTTCTCTTGTGCTAGTGCTCATGTGAATTAAACACAGAGTGAGCCTCTTCAGACGGCTGATCTGGCTGAAAACTGATTCTTCCTGGGTTTTTTTTTAATGGATTAACTTCAACATCAGTTTTCAGCTCAGTGCTCTCCCTGAACTGGCTCATCAGGGTCCACCCAAGAGCTTTTGATGGCACCTTGCCCTGTGACTGATTTATCACAGGATGGTTTGGGTTGGAAGGAAAGTCAGAGCTCATCCAGTTCACTCCTGCCATGGGCAGGGACACTTTCCACTCTCCCAACTTGCTCCAAGGCCCATCCTTGGCCTTGAACACTTGCAGGGATGGAGCAGCAACCTTTGCCAGGGCCTCCCCACCCTCACAGTCAAGAATTTCTTCCTAATATCTGATCTAAATCTACTCTCTGTCAGTTTGAAGCCATTCCCCCTTGTCCTGTTGCTCCAGGCCCTTGTGAATAATCTCTCTCCACCTTCCTTGTAGCTCCTTTCAGGAGCCATAAATAAATGCATTTGTTTGCATTCCCCCTGCCCTACTTGAGTTACGATTCTGTTTAAAGCAACTGTGTGAAAACCACATGTTTTTCATCCTGGGAAATGAGGCAAAAGGATACTTTATGAATGTCCATATCTTCCCATCATACACTCTGGATCATCCAAAGCACACCAGAGTGAATCCTGTTCCAGCTGCAGGAGCCAAGTGGCAGCTGGTATCCCAGGGGCCAGGCAAATCCAAATCATCTTTCAGCAGCCAGTGGTAAGTGCCTGGCATGATCTGTGGGCTGAAATGCTGGACTTTCAAAGACCACGTGACATTAAACAGATGTTTTAGGATTCCCCATCTCTCCCAAAGCAAGTGTACTCTGTGGGGCTGCAGGGGGACACACCATCTCTGATCCTGGGAAAACAAAACCCAGGGAAGAGCCGGATGAAAGAGAGATTCTGGATGGGAAAACAGATGGTGAGAGGGAAATATATGTGAAGACAGCTAGGGAAAATGCCAGCAGCAAGACTCCAGAAGTCAAAGTGTACAGAACACCCCAGGTTTTCTGAACCTCTCAATGACAGACATGGAACAGAAGGCTCGTGCTGTCTGGAGCTATTTAGTGTAGAGCCATAGGGCATAAACTCTGCTCTAAATATGCCTTTATCCTAGCAGGATGAATTCCTACTACTAAGGTTATTCAATACTCATTTTAGAGGGGCTGCCTTGGGTCATGACACACACTGGTAGTCGTGGCTCTCAGATTAAACAAAAGGAATAACAGGAGCTGCTGAGAGCAAGGCATGTTTTTAGACCAGACACAACACCACAGAATCCCATTCCACCTGTGGGAGAACTGTGCTGTGGTGCTGTTTTGTTTCTCCCAGCAGTGCTGCTGCTTCTTCAGTGTGCAGGTACAGAGAAACAGTTAACTCTCAACCACGTCCATGGGCCTTCTAGTACAGGTGGAGCAAAATACTTGTCAAATATTAGCAAAATGCATTTTGAGGGAGAAAATGGCCTAAGGAACAGGGTGTCCTGCACACAGGCCTTTGTGCCATCCACAAAACAGAGAGAAGTGTATTTAATGTGGTTCTGTGACTGGCTTCTTGAATCATTCCAACTGCTATCCCACACATTGTTCTCTTCTTACAGAGTTCAAGGTTTACCTCCCTAAATTCATTCATTTCCAACATAATTATGCCTGTTCCTCTAACAGCTCTCTCTCTGGCAGAGAACTAGGCTGGCCAGTATCAATGTTCCCTGCTGTAATGAAATCTAATTTTCACTTTGGCATTCTGGGGTGAAATATAAGCAAAACTTCCACTTTCAAAGCACAGAGAGGGACCCACCATTGTGAAATTATCATTAAAATGTTAAAAAGTTCTTCTGCTCCAAGAAAACTACAACCTGCTAATTTACATATTAATAGCATGAATTATACTCAGGAAGATAAAAAAAATGCAATCTTTGGCCAGATGCAGAGAATTAATTACAGCAAGAGAAAGGATCCTACAAAATACACAGAGCAAGCTCTGAATCCTCTGAAAGAATGTTGTTGTCAGTTGAGTTTGAGCGTGTGGCATAACTGATTTCAACTGATGTCTGTGGCAAATTAAGAATGAAGGAGCAGGAATATTAACAGAAATACTTAGTTACTGAAAAGAGCTCCCAGTTCTGAAGACTGGAGACTAGCCAGTGCTTCTTTATCCAGAATATTTCACTCCAGGTGGCACTTCTGCATGGTCAGTTATACCTGAGGAATAGGTAACTGAGGGAAGAGTCGTGAAACATCTATTTATCTCTCCGTTTCTGTTCTTAAACAGTTGCTTCATCACTGCATTATTTAGCAAGAAACCCATGTGACTGTGAACACACACCCACCCTTTTCAGTTTATTAGAATTCTTTGAGCTAACACAGACATAAGAGAAAGACAACCCTTTACAGTTTATGTCTGCCTTTCAAAAGCACTCTGAGGAAGCTCCTGGTGTAGGTATTTGTGTCCTTCCCTCACATATACTCACAGGGAGCTCCACCAGGAGCTGACAGCTGGTCAGGATGTAAAATATGAAGTGTTGATAAAGACATTTCTCAGTGACAGGCCCCTGAGAAGCACGAAGTCTCTGTGCAGCACCCACAGATGTTATTGGAGATGTTATTGGCTTCACTGAGTTTTGAATGAGGTCCTACAACCACCCCTGATTTGTATAAATACAGATATATGTTTAAACCCCAGGAATGCACCTATGTATTTTAAATTATTCCTTCAAGTCACCTTGCTGCCATTCAATTCCCTCTGGCTCATCAGCTTCCCAGCCACCCCCAGAACCTTTGTTAGATCCCACTGCCTGATTTCCTTGTTGGGAATAGTTGTCTCTTCTTACCCCTTTGTTTTTATACTGTTTACCCTTCCTAGTTCCCTATGATGATCATGGCCAAGTGGTCTGATCTCAGAGCTGAGAACCAGGCATTATTTCTCAGCCTGGCACCCCAATTTCAGGCTTCCCCGGGCTGAGGGAGCTGGCAGGGTGCTCGTGAGGGATCTGGCCCTGGCAGTGCTGACACTGTCACGCTTCCAAGCTGCTGATACCCTAAAAAATCCCCTGGGTGTCAGTTCAGTCAGGGAAGTCAGCAAAGGCAAGCATGTGCTCGTATGCATTGCACAACCAGGGCCTTAAAACCTCCTCCAGCTCCAAAACCCGGATCACATCTTCCTGGTCTCAGGGAAAACCCAGACATTACACTCCTGGGGAATGATTTAAAGACACAAGGCAGTGACTAAGTATTGATTTAGGGTTGGGAGAGGTGTCTCCCAGCACAGGCTCTTCCCACCCAGGTGTTTGTGGGATTTCTGAAGTCTGGCTGCTGTTTGCTACAAAACCCTCTGTACCTGCTGACATTTCAAGTACTGTAATTCCTATTACAGTGCTCCAAATGCCACCAGTGTTGTTTTACTGTGCCCTCAAACCTCCCAGCTTCCCTCTGCTCGGTCATTATCCCTCTAGAACAGGTTTTTGCCTTCTTCTCTCCTTACCATAATTATTGCCCCTATTCCTATCCCATATCCTGCCTTCAAACCCCGGGTTTATTTGTGATATGGATTTCACTAAAATCTAAGGCATCCTCCAATACTTTTGTTAAAAGGTGATTTGCAGGAATAAATTGTTCTGTGCTCACAAAATAAAAATGCAGAGTAATTTCAGAATACTTGTTTTTCCCAAATAAATAGTTACACTGGGAATTAGGAGGACCTGAGATTTATGATTTGACAACAGACAGACAAGATGTATTAAACATTAATGCTAATAGTAAATATAAAAAATAAACATTCAAATGTATAAATGAGACATGGGAGTAGAGCTTTGACTAGAAAAAGGGCAGGAAATAATTTTTTTTTAACAAGAACTCCAGTATATTAAAAGGTGAATTTTGTTTTCAGTCATTATTAAGAATGATTGTTTGATTGATTGATTGATTTAGATCTCAATACACTTCCTGTGGCTGGCAATTGCATTATGGTTGCTGCTAAATGTGCTTCTGGAAAAAATAAATTCTAATGAAAAATAAAATTTTAATTCATTCAACTAAACACATGAGCCCTAGTTTTGTAATTAGCTTGAAAATTAAAACAACTACATCCCACTAAAATTTAATGGTTATCTGTTTTAAGGGGTAAGATCTTTTCATAGTTTGACTATTATGGAGAATGTTATGAATATTTAAAAGAGATTGGCTTTTCTGCCCTTCCCCTGGGCCAGCTTACTTTCTCCCTTAATTAAAGATCAATTAATCACTTTGCACAGAATTAGGAGGAAAACTAAACATTCTACAGCAGCACAAACTCAGTATTTTGGCAATTCCATCACTTTATTAAACAGCCTTTAGCCCAACTGCAATCTTAGTTATTTCCTTTGATGGTCCTATTAGGTCATCAAGTCTTACATAAATCATTGGCTTTATGACTTTCATCAAGGCACGATTTTTTTCTCCACCTGAAGGGATCATTCCCAGCAAAACAAACCCTTGGCCATTTCTATTTCTGTATTTCCTTCTCTTAATATGGAATATTAGTCCTCATTTTTGAAGTGTTATTGCAAAGGAAGCTTCACAGTCAAAACCATGACATTATTCCCACCTGTGGATATCACTGTTTTATTCTCCTGATGCCTACTGATGACATTTTATGCAAACAACTGCATGTAAGTTTAATAATAAATACACTGACGTGTGATTTAAAATGTGACAGGAAGATTTAAAAAAAAACTAGATGTGAGGGGTTTACACCTCATTGTTGGGAAGATTTCTACAGTGCTCTGGCATTAGAAAACAGAATCTGTTCTTGTGAAATCACTCAGAAAAGGAAAAGATTACACCAATAACCATAACTAATCTAGATCCTGTGAAAAAGGTTATTTTTTCACAGAATCACAGAATATTCTCAATTGGAAGAGACCCATTAGAATCATCAAAGTCCCACTCCTTTTGTTGCTGATTTGGAGGTTGAAGTTAACTAAGACTATTCTCATAGAAGTTCTGGGAACTCATTTTCTACCCCACAAATAATGTAGGAAAACATGGCAGCACCAAAGTTCATTAAATATATATTTTCAGTTCTCTTTCTCATGAAAATTAGTGTTCTGCAGCTTGAAAAAGCTGCTCTGGAGGGAGAGGTAAGTGGCCCCAGTGGCCTGGGCAGCTCATAATCCCCAGCAGAGCAAGTGACCCTAAAGGAAAGACAAAGCCAGCCTGGATAAAACCTGGATTTATCAACTCCCCTGCTGACAGGGCAACATAATTTAAAAAAATTTGGAATGTATCTTAAAGGGAGGGTGGATTTTCAGGCACTAATTAGGGAAGTAAACACACAGTGAGTAAACTGCACTGGATTAGGTGCTTCTAATCTTTGGGAAATCCCCATGTTTATCAACACTCAGTCTACAAATGATATAACAAAGACTGTGTGATCTGGAAACAGTTTAAAATGATGGGAAGTTATTTCAGTGTACATAGACATCATGTTTCTGACACTCTGTGTGTGTGTGTGTGTGTGTATGAGGAGTTGTTCCAGAAATGTCAGAGGAGAAAGAACACCCAACACTGAATCTCAGCAGGCAGTTGCAAGGGATTATCCATCCCTACAGGAAACTCTGAGCAACTCAACAAACCTCTCCAGGACTCCTGACAGCTGAGCCCGAACAACTATAACTCATGCTGACATGTCTGAAACTTAAAAGATCTATTGGCCATTACAACAACCTTTCCATTGTCTTCAATAAACTTGGAACTTCATCCTCACTCCTAACTCACAGCTTGAGCATTTATCTCCCAAGTCTCGCCCCCCTGAAGCTTTATTTCACCCTCCAAGGTTTTAAGGGTGTTTTGGCTCCCCGTGTGAAATGGTACTGGTTTGAAATGACAAATTTCAAACCCCGAATTCATGACCAGGGAATGCTCAGTCTCTCTTTAAGACAATTTATCATGGGCACCACTCAAAGAAAGATTAGGATGTAAGTAGCTCTTGGCAGTGGAGTGTTTCCAAACTGTAGGGTGCCAAACACCACAGTTGGTGATGGTGTGGGGTGTCCCACAAACCAGGGGATGAGTGTGGTGAGCCCAGGGAGAGGAACCACTGCTGCTGTGCTCAGGGCTTTCTGTTGCCTGTGTTAAGTTGCACTTCATCCCCTCACAGACATCCCTCGGCACAGGGGGCCACTCACTCCACAAACTCCATTTCTTGATAATTACTTTGATTATCACTGCACTTCCCTGCTGGAACAAAAGTCCACTTGGGAAGTGAAGGTAAGTGCTGTTGGAGAGAAAGCCCATCCCAGAGCAGCAGCACAGACATCTGGAAACCTGCTCAGACAGAGGGGACAGGGTGTGACAGGCTATGGGGTGGCCATGGTGTGAGCTGGTCATCTCAGCTGTCAGAGCTCTCCCCCCAGCACTGGGCAGAGCAGCTCCCCCCAGGCCCACTCACTCCTTCCATCCTGGTCAGCTGTGGCACCTGAGTTAGACTGTTTTGGACAGGAAATGTCTGGGCAGCTCACCAAGAGCTCTGGAACCTCTTGGAATCACAGAATCATTTACGTTGGAAAAGACCTCCAAGATTGAGTCCAGCACTTGACCCATCACCAGCTTGTCAACCAGACCAGAGCACCGAGTGCCACAGTCGGTGTTTTGGATGTTCCAGGGAGAGATCAGGGCTCAGATTAACCTGCGAAACTTGGCCTTCCAAGAAAGTGCTCAGTTAACAATATACTTTTCTTCAGCACGTGGAGTTTACGCTGCCAGTTTTTGCTGAACTCTGACTGAACGTGATGGTATGGGAGGAAATGTCTGTTGGGGGTCTAGAGATAATTTTCTATCCCCCAGCACCATCTGGCATGACAGTGGAAACTCTGAATGAATAAACATTATCATTCTGTCAGTCACTCATCCATCAGACAGAAGCTGAAACACTAATGGACTCATGATCTTTGTCATTTGGCAAATCAGGCACCACTTCAGGGTAACTGAGACAAAAGCCACAGATTAAGGTCCACAGCAGAAGTGGGCAACAGAATTAACATATTATTCAGTTTGAAGGTGCTGGTGCAGGGAACAGAACTGGATGGGTTTGTGCTTTCTGGTTTTGGAGTGTGTTTTTTGCCCAAAGGTGTTGGGTTTGTCAGTTAAATTGCTGTGAGCTCTTTTTTGTTGTTGTTTAAATTAAAAACAAGGTTTAAACTGAAAAAAAGGGAATGCTGAAGGGAACTGAATGATACATTCACCTCTAGCGATTGATACATAGATAGTGCTTTAACTGGCTGGCAACAGAAAGCAAAAGCACCGTAAAATTTACTTTTCTATAATGCCTCAGAATCTCACACTGTTCAGGTGATGACATATTCAAGTGAGAAACCAAATGAGTAGATAAAAAAAAGAAACCCAATGGTATAATTAGCTCACTTTGTCATTTTTAAATGACTGGAAGTGTAGGGATGAGAATCTCAGGTAACTGTGTTCTGCTTTTGTTCTGGTGGAGACAGGTTCAATACAGTGCTTTCTCTCTTTCCTTTAACTGTTTTTAAAATGATGCAGTGAGTTATATTTATTGTCTCTGAGAATACACCGGCTTCAATCCATTCTGATCCCTGGAACTGCACAAACCCTCAGATGCCAGTTCTGCTGGTGTTCACGGCTTGTTAATTCTGCTCCACAACCCTTTCCCTTGCCAGTTCTGCTCCCTGGTGTTGCTACAACGGAAATATTTGTGCCTTTGAATGCATTTTGTTTGTTCTCATTGACAGCTGGAACATTTTCTGTGAGTGGCAGAAATACAAGAAGCACTGACACAGAAATTTCCAGTTGAAAATGTCCTTCCCTTCTGAGGGCATTTCTTGTTTTCTTTTGCTCTTTGCTTCTTAAAGTAGTCAGAAAATGTCAAGTTAGACTCTGAGATTCAAATCAGGAAAGCAAAGTGTGTAAGTCAGAGAGCATTTCGGATACAAAGGGAAGGGATTGTTTATTCCATGGGTCAGCTCTGTCCCAGTTTTCCAAGATGACATGGGACTCCCCTGAAAAGACCTCTTGTGCCATTTTCAGGAGGATGGTTGCAGTCAGTCAGGACACAATCAAGATCCCATGTCTGGCTTTGTGAGCCCTCACACTAATTTGCAGGAGGGTTGTAACATTTTTGAACATAAACTCATTTAGTCTTAGTGTCCCTCACACAGAATTTGCCTTTGCACATCAGGACTGAGGGCTGCCTGCACTTATTTGTCTCAAACCTTGTCTGATTCTTCTTCCTGTTATAATGAAGTGTTTTGCTAAGCCATCATTTTTGCCATAAATATATTCCCTTGGCTCCATCTTAGTGGTGGATTATTTGCTCCAGAATCTTTTCATCTCAGAGATGAATATACATTTTGGGACCAGGTTTTGAAATACCAGTTTGCTTCAGGAAACTTCTTATAAACAAGTCTTGGAAACCAGCACTAAATCAGTTTTGTGTATTTTATTTCCCAAGGAATCAGTCCCACTTTGTTTACTGTCTAGCAAAACTCCCAGTAGATTGTAGAAACCAAGACTAAATCTGAAAAGAGCATTATAAAAATACTGAAGCTGTCTTTCCCTGGCAATGGGGAAATACATTCCTTCACTTTAATATAAAAAAGAAATGCCACAATGGTAAAAAAAAAAATGAAACTAAAACCAACTGAGGAGTTCATACATTTATTTCAAATACATAGCAAAATCTCAGCTGGTCACGTTTGTTTCCAAAGTCATTTCTGTCCTGCAGTCACCAAATATTAAGGTATATAATAGCATCAGGATATTCAACTGGAGATTTAACCACAATATTTAATCAGCTGTTTAAAACAAATGCAGCAAGCCTGAAGTCTCTGACAGCTGTGCCTGGAGGACTGTGGGCACAGCAGCACCAGAGCCTCCCCTCCTCAGTGACAGCAGAGCTCCAGCACACGAAAAGCCTGACACAACATTTTACCAATCCCTGGCCCATCCACAGCAAGTGACACCCACATGTCAGGAATTTTTTTTTGCAGAGAGAAAAGTCCGGTCAGGAGCGATTATTCACACCCTGCTTCCTCCCAGCCCTCCATCACACACTGTGTGACCAACACGGGTTCCACAACCCTCTCCCTAACTGTCTTTGCTGCACCACACCTGCTCCTGAGCATCCCCCCCTCACCTACCTCACTCCATCAGGAAATGTTCAGCAACCTAAATAAGCTCCAAAAATCACCTTAGACCCTCATGGTTACCTGAGACCAAGTCTGGCTGGGTGTGACCGAGAAGGAGCCGGAATATTTCTGAAGCAGCAGGTGGAGGGTAGAAGGTGCAGTCTTGGGCACTAGAGATGTGTGCAGGCTCCTCCATCACTCCTCTCAAGCCAAACTTTCCCTGTTACCCCCAGAAAACTCATCAACAGCAGCAGTTTAGTTTTAAAGTTCAACTGCAGGTTTTTGTTAAGTCTTAAAACTTCCTTTTCCTGCTCACACTTCCAAACTTCCAGCGAGTCAGTTCAGAACAAAGGCTCTGAAGAGGGGAAAGGAAGATGAAAAAAATTCTGTCTCCCTCAGCAGACACAAAGGCACCCCTTCAGATTCCTCAGCCAAGTGCACTCCCTGCATACAGAAGTGAAATATGTAGGAATCCTCTTTGTGGGGTTTTGCCCACCAGAATCCACAATAGTTTCAGAATTTCAGCTCTGTTCGAAGGGATGAGGTAACCACGTTGCATCTCTTGCAGAGCAGTTTGTCATGAGATCTTTATGCATCAAGTTCAGAAATGTTAATGTCACAGACTCTTAAACACATTCCTGTGAGTCTAAAATGCTCAATCACATCACCTGAAATTGCTGTTTGTGACCCTAAAACCCCAACCTGGTTCCGTGCTTGGAATCCACGTTGGATTCCCAGCCCACTTACAAGCACAAGGTTGTCTGAGCTTGGAGATTTTGAGCTCCTCTTTTGATCAACTGGTAAAAGGGAGAAATGGGGCAATATGAAATCATTGCATGTTAATGTTAGACATAAAAAGCTTAGGTTTTCTTTGAAACTAACGTTAAACGCTCAAATAAAACAGTTTTATCTTTCTACTCTTTGAAAATAAAGTTACTGGTGTAAATGGAGTTCAAATTTGATTTCTAGATTAGCCCACTGATAGTGTAAGCATTCAGGATCTTCTAATTAATGTTATAGAAAAATGTACTTAATTACTTCTTAAGCACTTACATCTACATAAAGTTGCATTACACTGAATACATCATCATTTAAATCCATTACCTACATATAAATATGTATCAAATCTGCATTGCAAATGTCTTCATCCTCTGCTTTGTTAATCACAAATGTCATGTCTAAATTAATCCAAAATGTGCAATTCTGGCTTACCCACCAAATAGTTCTGTATTAAACAAAATACATAGTATAGGACAAAAATACAGTAAAATAAGAGGTGGAGGTTTTCAAGGTAGCATAAATTATTACCAAAGTCAACAGAATGACTCCCCTGAAAGCAGCTGTCAATGGCACCTGCTGTGACAGACTTCAGCAGCTCCAAGACAACACAAAAAATACATGGTTTAGCACTAAGAAAACCTATTTACAACTGTTTTCTTAAATTTTCATCTAGAATTAGTAAGTGCTGATTTGACTGCTCAAGTGATGAGTTGGATACATTAAACCTGTTTTCTGGTGCCTAGATAATTCCCACTATAAGATCTGAGCTGTTTGTCTTAAATGCAAATGCACCTTAGTTAATATATGTAATGAATGTCTGTGTACAATGGCACTGTTTCATTTCGGTTCATCTGGAGTCAAGTTAATAAAAGGTTTGTTTGATTAAATGCAGCTCTCCATGTTCTCTTTCAAACTGAGCAGCCAAAGGAATATGGAAAGGCAGTGCTCTGCTCAACTCAAAAAGTCATTACACCCTTTCTTCAGATGCCAGTCACAGACACAGAAAAGGATCAAGCTGAGCACCTGTGTCATAAAATTATCCATTAAATGGTGCCATCCATTACTGCTGGGAAAAGAACCAGAAAAAAACCATTTTGAACCAGACCTTCTTTGGTCACTTCTCAGGGTCATGATATGGAAACTGTCAAAATCAGAGTCCAGCTACTCAGCTGGGAATAAAAAGATGCACAACTGCAGATGCTGTTGGATCCTGCACGGTGGACAGACAGGCATCAGGAAATGCTCAGTCTGCATTTCCAAATCAACTGGAGAGCTCAATACAGTCAGAGCAACGTCAGGGCTTGGCTTTGGTGGGTGTGAGGGAAGTCGTAGGCAGGAACTCTCAATGCTCCAACAGGCAGGTGAGGATGGCACATTTACACTGCCTGGCTTGTTTAATTATACTTTACATTAGCACAGTGCTCTGAAGTGCATAAAGATAGATGGTCTGTCCTGAATTTTATAGAGGAGTAGGTGCTGCCTACAGAAAAGGAGAAGCCAGGAAAGAGGAGAGGTAACAAGTAACAAAAAGTCAATACATTGATGGCGAGTTTTGGTGAAGGAATTAAAAATTTTACTATTCCATGAGCTGTATTCTGTGCTCTGCACAAGAGAGGAGGATACAACAACTCCACAAGTACCAGTGAAATCCAATCAGTCACAGAGGCTTCTGATGGGATAGCACAAACATCTGTGTGGCAGTATTGGAAGCTGGATTGCTGGAGGCTCTTCTGTTCATTCAGCAGCTGCCTCAGCCGTGCTGCCAACTCCACGTTCTCCACACTTCTCACCTCTGTATCCTAGAGCAGACCTTGGGAAGACTTTACCTGGAGAGAAATGCGCTGCTCCCTTTGCACATCAGGGGTTTTTAGGGGAGGGCAATGGTGCTGTTGCACAGCAGCTGCCTCCCCTCCAGCCCAGCCACATGCTGCTCATCTTCTCTGAGAGCCTCCTGATTGCTACTGTTCCCATGCCATCCTTCATTCCCCAAAAAAAGGGTGAGATTTTTCTCTGGCTGTGCTCTAACAATCACACATGGAAGAACATCTCCTGTAGGTGTGTTAGAGAGCAGAAATCTATGTCAACAGCAAAGGGACAAAAGTGCCCCTCCATTACAGACCTGCAGTTTAATTATCAAGTCAATCAGCACATGTCACCCTGCCAAGCAGGAAGACCACAGGATGCCCCATCCCTGGAAGTTCAAGGTCAGGCTGGACAGGGCTTGGAGCCACCTGGTCCAGTGGAAGGTGTCCCTGCTCTTGAAACTGGATGATCTTTAGGGTTCCTTCCGACCCACACCATTCTGTGACTCCATGATCACACGTAGGCATGGACACCCAGGGACGGCCCTCTGGCAGCGCCTGGTTTGCGCAGGCTGTGACGGGAAAGCGATGGATACCTGGATTTTGTGGATGTGTCAGCCCAGCACCAGAAGTGACAGTACATTGCTCCTGCAGCAATGAGGAGGGCAGTGCTCACCCAGCCCACGTAGAGAGCAGCTCCCAGTTCCCGTTTCAATGGCACAGGGACTTCTGGATCATAGAAATCGCGGATGATGCTCCCTCCAGTCCAGGACACGGGGATCAGAACAAGGGCGCCCGTCAGGAGAAAGGCAACTCCAGCTGCCAGGATGAAGATGCTGATGCCCTGGGGATCCTCCTTGGTCCTCTGAGTGTACTTCACACCAACAATGGCCATCAGAAAGGAGAGGACTGACAGGACCACGGCGATGCACATGAGGACCCTGAACGCCTCCAAGGGTGGGGGGAGAGCCAGGAAAGAGTCGTAGAACTTGCACTGCAGCCTGAGGCCCAGCTGGCTGATGCAGTCCATCCACAGCCCTTCCCAGATGGTCTCGAACACCACAATGTTGCCATCAAGGTAGGCAGAAACCCTCCACTGGGGCATGACCGTGGCTGCCAAGGTCCCCACCATGCCGATGCCCCCGAAGATGAGGCCAGTGATCTGCAGCACACAGCAAGCCATGCTGCTCCTAGGACACACAGCTCCAGCACAGCAGCCCCGAAAGTCTTCCAAAAATCACTTGTTCACAAGAAGCCACGCAAAGCACAAGAGGGAATGTTGAGTGCAGCAGGTTGGGTTTTCTCAGCAGCAGCTCACTCCCGTCCCAGGTTCAGACAGGTGGAAATCCATTTCTGGCTGGCTGGAAGGACCTGCTATTTATTTGCCTTGAAATCCCCTCTGACTCCAGTGCCTACCCATCAAGCCTAACGAGTTTCCAGCCAATGGAAGCCCAGGAGGGGTGTGTCATAGCTGATTTCACTGCTTCTCGTAGTGTGTCTGCAGCGCTGCTATAATTAAGCAAGTGTCAGGGATTCAATTAAAGGTACCTAATTGCAGGGCTAATCATTTCTTAACTTGGAGATTGCAGCTATGTTGAAATTCAGAAAGTCTGAGTTTTTCATCTGCTATAATATTGTATTAAAACAGGTCATTACAGTTGTTCTTACAACAAAAGCTAAACTTGAGACTTGGAGTGGGACTTACTTTTTAAGTGCTACAGCCCTGGGAAAACACCTGATTGTTATTTTTGTTTTAAATCCAGCTAGGAGGTACTTGTTGTAGCTCTTCAATGTAGTTTCTCCCTTTTGATCAAATACAAAAGTATAATTATGATATAAGACAGGTACAGGAAAGTCAAGTATTCCAATCAACATCAAAGCTTTACTCTACCAGCTCCAAAACTCCCAAGGACGACAAAGAAAAGAGCTGGCAGAGTTCCACAGCTCCTTCTTTTTGAATTCAGGAGTAAGGTCACTGTTAGGAAATAATCCTCTACGAGACTCTCTCCTGATTAGAAGGACAGTATTGCCATTGTGTTCCACACTAACAGTCTCAGCCAGGTAACACTGGGGGGTTTGGGGGTAATTCTTTAACATGAAAAGGGTGTCCAAGGTGTACAGTGCACCTTGGAAGAAGCCATAGGTCCCTCCCACAAGCCTGCACAGATACCTACAAGCCTGGACAAAAATGCACGCCAAGGACTGATTTGCCTGGGGCAAGTTTAGGAATAACTGCTGCATTAGGGCTTTTTTTTTTCACTTTCTTCTCCCTACCTTGAGGACAACTCACGGGTGGTGTTGAAAGTGATGCGCTTCTGGTTCCTCCAGCTCTTTGAACCAGTCAAAAAAAGTAAATTTAAAAAAAATTGGCCTATAAAGACAATGGAGGCCCCTAGAAGTGCTGTTGAGGAAAGCACTGGGTTTTTTTGCTTCTGGGCTCTGTGTTTGGAAAAATCAGAATTGCCTTTGATGGTATTCATTTAGTTACAACCTTAGATGCCTACACAACACATTCAAAGCAAAAGCAAAACCCATGAAAAGGGAATTGTCCACCTAAACCACCCACAGCCCTGGAAGGAGTGCCAGATAATGCAAGTTATAGAGTATAATGTTACATGTCCTTGTGGAAAATGTTCCCAAGGGATCTGGGCCATTAATTTTTCCTTCAAGTCTTCAAGCAGGACTCTGGAAAGAAAAAAAATGTCTTCAGCTGAGATGTAAAACATGAACTTTTGAAACTAAATATAGGATCAGGTTTGTACTTACAGGGAGATGAATATTACATCACTCTTCTGCAGACATAAAAAACCAATCCCTTGATGCTGAAAGCATTTTGCTCCATGTCACAAAGAAGGAGGTGGTAGAGATGAAAACAGAAGTCATAGATATCTATTGGTCTGAAAGGAACTCCCTTCTCTGGCAGGAGAAGAAGGCTGCACACAAGACCTGTGCTATTTAACTTCAGTACAGTCTCCATCCATCTTGCTGGACTTTTTTTTAACCCCTGTATTCTCCAAACTGTTTTTTGATTTATTATTTGAACTCCAAAAAAGAAATCAGGTTATGATGGAAAAGCCCTCTCAAAACCAGCATTTAAATGTCTTTTTTCTTTTTTTTCAAAAGAAAAAACTCTTTGTTGCAATGTTTTCAGTCAGCCAGTTCTTGAAGGTGTACACAGCTGGAGAACAGACCATGCCTAATGCCCTGAATCATTCTTCTGGCTGCCTTATCTATCAGGATTGCTCAGGAATCATTTTTCCTTGGATGACTCGAAGGGGGAGCCCTTGAGGTCATGTGGAAAATCACCAGGGCAGGGTTTGTGTAGAAGATGAAAACTGTTTGCAAAAATACTATTAAAATGCATCACGTACATTAAAATGCATTTAGGAGAGAGTGCTCAATGGCTGAGTGGGTTTTGATCTTTAATCAGAAATAGTTCCTGTGGGGAGTGACAGCCAGTGCAGGTGCAGGTGTAGGAGAGGAACACCCAGGCTACACTGCTGTGTGTCCAGTGGTAGGATGGGTCTTGTTATTGAAACCTGAAGCGAAGGAAGCAGGAGAGGAAAACCACTAAATGGCACCTTGGAAACCTAAAGATAAATTTCAGCAATTTAAATGAGCTACAGGAGACAGGTTGAAAAAAAAAATTAAGAAACTTTATCAATATCTTCAAAACTCATAAGAACAGGAAAATCAACCTCTTAAATGCTTAAATGACTCCCCCAAATTTGCTAATCTTTGAAAAAAATTACCTTTTGCAGATAAATCCTGTGTTTGGATCAGCCTGGAGGGTGCTCTTACACCCCTTTTCACCTCAGAGAGCTGCACCTCCATTTTAAAGCTCAGCTCACCTCTCAGGAAGAAATGCTGAGATGAGTGAGGTATTTCAAAACCACTCTGAATATCACACAGCTCCTAAAGTAGACATTAAATATTTGCCCTCATGATGGGCCTGGCAAATGCCATGGATTTAGTGTCAGATGTGAAGAAATAAAAGGAAAACCCTGTCTACACCTGACTAGACTTTTGGAGCCTCCTCATCCCTCTGCTGTGCCATTTGAATGCTTACCTGCCTCAAGAGGAGAATACCAGTTCTTATGCAAACATGTCCACCCCAAAATTTGCCTTCAAAGGGGAAAATAGGCAGCTGAGGAAGCTTGTAGCCCTTACACCTAATTTTTCCCTGGATCTCTGCTCAGATCTACATTTTCTCTTCCCTTCAAATCAGGATGTTCATTTGAATCATTCCCTGGGGGGCTACCTTCTGTTTAAAATGCTGATGTCCCTTAAAAAGGTGGAAGTAGAGCGTCTCCAGTCCACATGATTAACAGAACCTGCCAATGATCCTCAGTGTTTAATTAGTTATAGGCATCAATAATGTAATTGCCTCCCAGAAAACAGGTTTAATTCCTCTTTGAATAACCTCCTATGTACATTGAATTTCAGAGTCCTTATACATACACATGCACCTATGTAGAGAGAAATAGACTTTAATCTTGAACAAATGCACAAGTATAATATACATAGATCATTAAGTGCTCTCATCAAGAATAAATAGGTTGGTTATGCTATAGGCTAATGAGCTGGATTTAAGGTTCAGTAACATTTCTGGATCAGGCAGATATGTAGATTTATCAAAAGCACTCTTTAGATTAGGAGTTACAGTTAAGTCTCTCAATCTCCCAGTTACCCAGGAAGGCTGCAGAGCCTGAAAATGGGGAGCTGGGACTCAGAGGTCACCCTGCATCCCACCTCTAGGGCAGAGGTGCTGGACCTGGACCATCCTCTCCAGGTCAAATCTGTTTGAAGTGTACAATGAACAGGGTTAGGATTGTCTGCAGATTATTTGTTTTGGAAACACGTGTGAGTGGCACCAGTTCCTTCCTGCTTGTGGCTTTCACTTGCCCATTCATTACATGCTGGGTTAACCACCAGCTTTTCAGCTGTTTCCAAGGGCTGGTCAATGAAACCAACAGAGGTTTTTTGTTTGTGCTGACTTTAATATTGCTGCCTGCACAAAACAATGTTAAAGAAGTTTTTTAATGTTAAAAGATGAAGGCATATCTCCTTCCCCCTCTCTTCAAGCGAGGAACATCTGCTCAGTGTAGCTGAGAGAGGGATTTCCCCCAGCCACACACCAGGCACTGCACTTGGGCACTGACCTCTAGCTGTGAGGCAGCCCAGGACTGACAACTGAATTGTAAAGAACTCATATTAATTTCCTGCCATCTTCCTCAGCACAGCCTGACAAAACTGCCAGACCCTTAATGATATTCCATGTCTGAGGAAGGCCCGTCTCCCGGACACCGAGTGAACTCGAGCTCGGCATAATAAAACCCTACAGCAATAAAATATTAAACACTCCTCTGAGCATTTAATCCACCTAAACCACTTCAGGCATTTACAAGGTATTTGTCACCTCCACACCTGTGCACAGGGAGCAGCTGTCCTGACAGAAACAGAACCTGTCAGAAGACACAATGTCTTACTTTGCTGTGTAATGACAGGACCTCGAAGCCTATTTGGGGGGCATTTGATTGTGCTGCTGACATTAAGCCACTGGAAAAAACAGCAGTGGCAAGTTCCCAAGGTGGCATTGATTGTTTTCCTAAGTGCCAGCAGCAGGATATACAGTTAGGCTATTACTGGATGAAGCACAGGGGAACTGCTTTATTTACATCATTTAATGTGGTGGAATAAAAGAGGAAGAGAAGGTACATTGTGGCAGCGATGGCTTAAAGATAGGTGAGAAGCAAGGCTTGTAGAAACAGGTAGTAGCTTTTATTAGGCTACCTCATGCTGCTAGAAACCAGCTCTGAGGCTCAGAATCTCAAGACAGATTGTCTTTGCAGCTCAGCATCATAATACACCCTTGAACTAGAGCTTTCCAGTACCCAAGAAATGCAGGTAACTAAACCAGTAAATCTCAAATGATGAAGAAAAGGGTTTTTTCCCATCCTTCTTAGTCATGATTTGGATGCCTCCCTATCCAGTCCTGTCCCCCTCATGTTTTGTCCTCTCCCAAACTCCACCTCCTGAACGTAACTGTTAATTAACACTGTTAATTAACTGCATTAACACTGTATTAATGAATGGAACTGAATTTCCACTGTTAATTTCCACCTCCAAAATCAACTCCAGCAACATGAGTTCCAGCACTGCTGGAATTCAGTATTAACACTGTATTAATGGATGGAACTGAACTAACAATTACTCAATTACTCCTCTCTCCTGAGCATCAGGATTCACCTCTTCCCTTGGACACCCTGGCTGGCTGGGCACCCCCTAGGAAGGAACTGGACCTGCACAGTTCATCTCCCAACTTACCTCAGTTCCCCTTCAAACAGTGGGAGGGAAGGGATGCACAGGGGAAGGGAAGCCCTGCCCAGCCAACCAGCTGTTCCTGCTCTCACAGAGGAGAACCTCTTCCTGGAAGTCATAAATCACTTTGGATTTGTGCTGGCACAGAGAGCAGAGCAGGAGCATTTCGCAGGAAGCAATTAATTGCTGTCACTTGCTCTCAGAACACCCTCTGCAGCAGCAGGAATGGCAGCAGCTCCAAGGGTGCACCACTGCCACTGGAGTTTTGTACATGTGTCTCTGCACAGGGACAGCCCACAGCTGACCCATCAGTGTGGACACATGGCTTCTCCTCAGGGACAAGCCAGTGCTCTTCCCAACTGCAGCACACTGACTATTCCAAAATAGGAACTTTTTTCTCCATGGTTGAGCAGTAGCTGCTTTCATTCCAGATCTGAAATGTGTAGCTTGCTCAGAGGACAACACTTCAGAAGAAGGAGGAATATCTAATAACTGTTCGTATCGATGATGTGTTGGGAGTTAAGGGGCTTGAAGTCAGGGAAGGGAAAAAACCAAATATAGAAAACAGTCTGCCATGTGCAGATTGACTTAAAACCAAGGATGAAATGGAGGAGGGAAAAGTCTCAGGAAATCTGATGCTTTTAGGTTGTAATGGAACAAGGCTCACATTGCGAGGCAGAAAATGGTGTGTGAAGGATCATTACGAAGAGAGGATCTGTGTCTCTGCAGAGGACCATTGCCAACGAGGTGAGAGTGCCTGGAGCACTGAGGGAGAACAGCTCCTCTGATCCTGATAACATTATATGTATTAATTAGACTGAACAGCTTAGGGATGTGAATGTGGACAAGGCTCAAAAATTCCTTAGGAAGAGCCTGGAAGTAAATGGAAAGTAAAATAAAATGCAGCACGGATGTAGCAAAAACTATGTTTGGGTTTTGTTTGGTAACATTTGCTAGAATATAAAAGCTGATAAAATCTAATCCAGTTGGACCTTATTAAAGCATCTGACACAGCAGTGGGAAATCAAGAGAGACACTGAAGGGATGGAGAAGAGTAAGAGCAGTGTAATGCAGAGGCAGAATCTGTGAGTTAAACAAAAGGCTACACTGGAAGGAAAACTCTCATGTTCCTATTTCCAGACATTGATTTCTGCTGTCATTGGAGTCAAGGATTTCTCTGGGGTCTCATCTTGGTACCCTCAGGAACGTAACAATAAAGGAGGAACTGCAGCAAGGAAATCTGCCTTGGGCACCCAGCTGGTCGACGGGCTGTCAGTGGCTGGGTCCCACAGCACAGAGAAGCTGGTGATCCTGAGGCCTGGAATAACGGAATTGCAATGCATTCAACTTAGTTAAGGAAGGTCTTTCATGGTTTTGAGACTCTCTCACCCCCTGCTATGATAACCTGCAGCAAGTGCACTCGGAGTGCTCAGCAGTGCTGAGGCTTCCTCTGGAATTCTCTGTCCGGTTTTGGGCGACAAACCTGAAGGGAGAGGTGAAAGAGCCAAAAACAGCCAGAGGAGGGAAACAAGGATGGGGAGAAATGTAACGAGCTGCCTGGGAGGGAAGAACTGGAGGTGATTAAGCTTGAGCAAGAGAGGTTCCAGAGGTCAGATGGTAACAGCCCTGAAGTAAGGAAGGGGCTGCCTGCCTTAAAGGAAAGCAGCAGCCTGTTTTCTGTGCCTGCTGCTGAGGGGAAAGTCAATAATGGAGCAGCCTTAGCCTGCAGTGGGATGATTTAGTTTAAGCTTCGTGAAAACCTTTTTTAATGAAAATTATAATTAAGTACTGGAATAGATTGCTAAGGGCACTGCAGAATAGCCACCTCTGGAAGCTTTTATTGCACAAAGGTCTCTCAGGAATAATTTTGGCGTATTTATTCATTAAGAAGAAAAATGAAGTTGTTAATAGGTATCACCTTTTCTCAAGTAGACTCCACTCACACTGTCTTCTCCTCCTGTTTGTCCTCTTTGGCCCTACGTGGATCAGCTCCCACCAGTGAAAGGAACTGATGGTGCTAATGGCACTCTTGACAGTGCCCAGGTAAACTAATTGGTATCAGCCTTCTCATTTCTCAAGGAACACATATTTCATGGACCTGGCTGTGTCAGGACCTTCACAGGGCTGGATTTACCCTCTGCTGCCTTTCTTCCATCTCAGTAGGGAAGCAGAGCTGTGCACCAGTTCTCGTACTCAGAAAACCCACTGTATCTGCTGTGTGGGGTCAGAATGTGACCCCTGGAGAAAGGCTTAAATCCCAGACAAGCCTGTTGCTCATTTAAACACAGAAATAGCAGAGTATCAGAGGCTGGAAAGGGGGACAGTACCTCCAAGCACAAGTCTCCACTGGCCCTGGTCTCCTGATGCTCTGAGAGCCCCTGCCCCTGAGAGAGTCAGACCTCCACAGCAGTTGCAGCAGAGCAGGGAGAACTTCAGGAGAGGCTCATTATAACCAAAAGCCCATTTGCTCTGTCACAGAGCAGTGACTGGAATATTGAACCTTCACTCAGCTGAGCCAAATGAGAATTATTCTCCTCTGAGCTGCAAGTTGTGCACCCCTTTACACAGCACAGAAGGCACCAGGTGGACCTGGAAAGGCTCCACTTCCATTTGACACTGCAGGAATGTATCTGCTCGTGCCCAAACTGCAGAGCAAAGGGGAGCAAGCTAGACACCCTCAGTTTCGTTTATGGAGCAATACTGCTTATTTCCCAAATAATTTCTCTTGTTTGTAAGCAGGAAAAAACTTTTAAATTACAAGATACAATATTTGAAAGTTTACTGCGTCAGGCAGCTGCTTATTGCCCCTGGGTGGGACCCTCTTGTCAGGCTACTCAGAGTTTATTTAATGCACAAACCTGGGGCAGGCCAGCTCTGTTTAAAATGGAAGCTTTCGTTTCAGTTCTCTTGAAGATATGGTGTATTTGGACATCAGGAGGAATTTCTGCATGGAATGGGTTGTTAAACATTGGAATGGGCTGCCCAGGGAGGTGGTGGAGTCCCCACCCTTGGAGGTGTCCAAGAAAGGACTGACCATGGTACTCAGTGCTCTGGGCTGGGGAACAAGGTGGGGATGAGGCACAGCTTGGATTTGGTAATCCCAGAGGTCTTTTCCAACCTAAATGATTCTGGGATTCTTTGTGGGTGAGCTCCAGTTTAAAGGATTTGGCTGGATGTACGTGGGAGGTACTTAAGGGGGAATAAGTGCATGTTATAATAAGGTGAACTGTTTGCAGTATGTATAGGATTTCTGATTTTAAAAACCTTCAGGGTCCCACTCACAATCCAATGGATGGACTTGTGTTCTTGTTAGCCCTGGGGATAGTTTGGAATGTCTTCTTGTAGTCTTCTTGTATCTTCTTTCGTGTGTACAACCAGATAAGCTTGTTCAGAGTTGCATCTTATAAAGTGAAGAATTTGCTTCTGAACTTGCAAGGGGTAATAGTGCAAGGAATTTACTGGAGAACCACAGATCACATCATAAACTCCCTATAAAATATTTAAAACAGTCAGTCTAGAACAAGAATGTTGTTCTCCATTAAACACCTCAAATTGAATTATGTTCCCAGTTCAGTCAAAGGTAAAATTCCATTGATTACTGTAGATCTGGAGTGACACTTCATTAATTGGTTACAAAATTCTATTAAAATATTACTACTGTAAATTAATTTGGGTCATGTATTCAATCAATTTTTGTGGAATTACTTATTTTTCATCAGGCTTTGTTTCTTTACATTGTTGCTTATCATGGGGGCATGATCTTATTACAAAAAATATTTAGCCTGTTTCAATGGGAACATAAATACTATCATTGTTTATGTTTCTTCTGCCTTTAAACTATGCTGGTGTGAGTGGATCTCACCAAAAATCTTGGCCTGATTGTACAAAAGACCCTTGTTTAAGAAACATATGTATTTCACAGTCCTGCAGCAAATAACCAACACAATGTTTGTGGTCTGTGTGATAGTGGAAAATGTTGTAAAGCCACAAGGAGATTGCAAGGCAATACTGCTGCTTCTAAAAAGAAGGTTGTAAATGAGTTTGACCTATATGGGTTACAAAAGAAATATTAACTTTCTCTGAAAGGATGGTAATTAGGACAAACATAGAGAGCTATGTTTATTCTCTGAAACAGGGGATATTTTTTCATATATTTCAGCTTACCTTCCTCTGCTGAATAAATTCTCCATGCAACCTTCCATTAAGCCTACAGTAAATCAATCCCTTAGTGAATGCTTTTCTTTTAAACCATTATTATCTTGTCTTTATTCACTGTTATCCCTGCTTTCCCAGGCAGGAAAAAAACCCCCCAGCCGCTTTCCTCTGCTCTTCTTTGCAATAGGCCAGGATTTCATATCACAGTGTAATTTTAAGCCCTTTATTACTGTTTAACACATAAAATGCGTCCCAAAGCCAAAGCAAAGCCACGCAACCCAAAAGCCATTCTGAGTTACTATTAGAAAAACATTAAAAATTCACCTTCCCGTGCACTAAAACTGTCCTTGCTGCAGCATCCTTGCCCCAGCAGAGCCCACTGGGGGGTGGCTACAGCTCCAAACCACGGCCCCAAGAGCAGCAGTTGTGGGGCAGAAGGCAAAGGCAGGTTTCCATCCATCCAGGCAGACAACGATGCAGAAGCAGGGAAAGGCAGGAGGCACCTACACATACTGACTTTTGGAGTAGGATCCCTCGGCCTTGCTGGGCAGGTGCTGGCTGTGAGGGGGGTGGTGGGTCGGGGACGAGTATCTGTAGCTCCTGGGATTCTCAGCACAGCGGGAAGAGCAGCAGAACGTGGATCCGGCGGCCACGAGGCAGAAGGAGGCCACCCAGCCCAGGTACAGGGCCTCTCCAAGCTCCCTCTTCTGCGCAACATTGACCATGGGGTTGTAGAAGTCGCTGATGATGGAGTTGGCGACCCAGCAGACTGGGACGAGCTCGACGATGCCCGAGAGGATGAAGAGGAGCCCAGCAGCCAGCAGGATGCAGCCTTTGGCTTGCCAGGGGCTCTGTGGGCACCGTGTGCACCTCATCCCAACCATGGCTAGCACGAGGGCGAGGAGGGACAGCCCTGAGCCGGTACACATCAGCCCCCGGGACGCCTGCAGGTCCGGCGAGAGCGCCAGCACCGAGTCGTAGACCTTGCACTGCATCCTGATGTTGACTTGCCTGATGCAGTGCATCCACAGCCCTTCCCAGATGGTCTCAAACACGATGATGTTGTGCTCGATGAAGGCAGACACCCTCCACTGGGGCATGGCCGTGACAGCGAACGTGCCCACCACGCCCAGGCCCCCGACGAGCAGCCCGGCCACCTGCAGAGCCCCGCCGACCATCCTACCTGGGCCAGGGGGGCACGGAGCAGCAGGAAAAAACAGAGCAACTTCTTCAAAAAGCCGTTGTCCCAGAGGTTTCAGAGTCAGGCTGCACCACCTTAAATCAGCTTAAATCTGGCACGGACTCCTGGGACTTGGCTGCGCCTCCATGGCCTTTGAAATTCCCCCGGCACCAGTGCTCCGAGAGGCAAACTGAGCAATCAAGTGGAACAACTTTCCTGAGCAAGAGAAAGGACAGGGTGTGTGTAAACCAGCAGGAGCCACTTAGGATAAATGTACCTTCTGAGGCAAATGCTTTGCATTGAAGTTGCTTATTTAAATAAATAAATAAATAGATAGATAGATAGATAGATAGATAGATAGATAGATAGATAGATAGATAGATAAATATACCCCAAGCCCTACCCTTAACCCTGGCTGTGTTCTGCAGGTTTGTCCGTGCTGAGGGAATGGACCAGACTGTGCAAGAAGACTTGGGGGTGAGACTGGTGCAGTTACTGGGGCTGTTCCACTGAAAAAGCAGGAATATTCTGCCTTGGCTCAGTGGCAAAGTTCCAGGAGGAAGGCAGAGCCTGCTCCCTGCCACTGGGCCTCTGCTCCCAAAAGCACTTTTGTCCCAAAGCTCAGGGGAGAGCACTGCAGTGACAGGATCCAGCAACAAAGCAAATCCAAAGGATAAAGAGAAAGTAACTCTAAACCTGAAAGAGTTCTGCAGAGGACAGTCAAAGCTGCAAAAGAGCATTTAAGGGGGAGAAAGGAGACTCAGTCCTGCTAATACCATATACAGCCCTATACATTTCTCTTGCTCCACGGTATTTATGAGAATAGACAGGCTTCCAGAGGTATCCACATGCTCAAAAGATTGCACATTCAGGTCTACAGAGTGGGGATTTAACTATGGAACAAATTGTTTTCCTGCGCAAAAGTGAACCCAGGAATTAGTCTGTACTGGAGTCCAGTGCAAGGGGAAGCATCAGCACTCCAAGATCTGTTAGAGCTATACCTGTACCAACAAATACTTTAGAAAAACATCATTTCAATTAAACAAAAATAATTAAACATAAAAATTATGGAGAGGAGGTCCATTCAAGACTTCTTGTGTAATGTGACCAGTGGACAATCCTGGAAAATGTCCTGTGAATGAATTTGTGAAAATCAGAACAACAGAAACCACAAAAATCTAGGGGAAAAAATTAAAGCAGACATGTAACAGTAGATTCTTTTTACAAATTCTGATAGCTACAAATATATGCATGAAATATTCAACCTGATCTCTGTGTGTGCCCTAAAATGGAAAAAAAAAAATTCAGGCATTAATTAGGATTTTTTTGGTTGTAAAGTAGTACTCCATATGTTAAGACAAAACCTAATTTGCTACACTGTAAAAGATCAATTTGGGATATAACTACCTAGATACTGAAATACAAGCCTGCTGCTATTCATCTGAACTTTCTTGCCTCTAGTTTTCTTCTTGCCATTTGTATCTCTCCAAAACCAGAAAATAAATGCAAAAGAAACAGAGTGGTGCAGTGCTAAATATACCACCTCGCTGGCATATCAGAGACAAAGATAAAAGCCCCATTTACATGCAATATTTTATGCTCCCCAAGTGTGTGTGTGTGTGTGTGTGTGTGTGTGAAACTATGGTTAGGAGGGAAGGCAAAGTCAGAAGCATTTTACAAACCTTTCCATCCCCAGTTTGGCTTTCAAATCCACCGGTTTTCCCAACCTCTGCAGCAGGTTGCTGCTTGTAAAAACATGGTAAAGCATATAATAATGTAATTACCATGGCATGGCTTTGCAGCCCCGTGGTTGCCACTCAAACAGCAAAGAAAAAGCTCCCAGCCTACAGCAGAACAAATAAACAAGTACTTTAATAATATATCAGTAAGTAAACACAAATGTGGTACAAGCAGCAGGACTGATTTTTCTTAGAGACTAGTGAAGTTCTAATTTACAGGACATGGAAAATAATTAGCTGAGCAAATATAATTTAACCACGTTATTGATTAATTTACAAACCCATTAAAGTTTCCATATAAAGTCATGGTAAGATTGTGTCTGCATCAAGGATTCAGTATTTGCACATTCTTAGAAGGATTAAATTTAAGTGCCTTATCTTGCTTAAAACCATTTTCAGTAGGAAATGTGGGGAAATCTTATTTAGCATTATGGATTGCATCTGCTTGTTTACAATTAAAACACAATTTTTTTGTGAGGGGGCAAGTCAGGAATTTCATTATTCATTCTGTGTATTCAAACATTCACTTCATCATGGGCAAATATCAGAAATGCCTATGACATAGTTCACTGTCATCCACAGGATCCAATTACTTTGTTATAAAACAAATATGTACATACATAATTTAACTTTTTTCTTTCTTTTCTTTTCTCTTTTCTTTTCTTTTCTTTTCTTTTCTTTTCTTTTCTTTTCTTTTCTTTTCTTTTCTTTTCTTTTCTTTTCTTTTCTTTTCTTTTCTTTTCTTTTCTTTCCTTTCCTTTCCTTTCCTTTCCTTTCCTTTCCTTTCCTTTCCTTTCCTTTCCTTTCCTTTCCTTTCCTTTTCTTCTTTTTTTCTTTTTTCTTTCCCTTCCCTTCCTTTTTCCCTTCCCAAACCTTCCCAAACCTTCCCAAACCTTCCCTTCCCAAACCTTCCCTTCCCAAACCTTCCCTTCCCTTATTTTCCTTTCTGCCCCTAAAGGCATTTTGGAATAAAATGCACCAGGAAAATACATTTTTAAGCACAATGTCCTTCCTGAGCATGAAGCAATTTTTAATTTCAGAGTTATGAAGTGCCAACAGCAGCCACTGATGCCGAGGGGGAGATGGGGAGAGGGGGAAGAAACAGTTGCTCAACACCTCCAAAAATCTCACCCTGCATGAGCAGCAGAGTGAAAAGAATCCTGATTATTGATGCTGCTCTGGAAAAGCAAAGGAGTGTTGATGTCAGACGAGTTGTTCAGCATTTTGCGCCCCAGCAGGCTGTCATTACTCTGTCAGTGATGTGCATTCTCCACGGCTCGCCCCAGGTACACCAGAACCTGGCACTTATTTTTCTCCAAGGTCTTGTACCTAATGCAGTAGAACATGAAAAGTCAGTTCCACATATCTGGTGCAGGCAGGAAGAGTCACAAACACCCCTAACCAGCTCCACTGGAGAGCCACTTCTGCTCCACTGAGGCAGCTTTCACTCCTGTTCTTTCTCTCCCCACTGACCATTGTCCAGATGGCAAAAGGGACATTGACAGAAATGCAAAAATAAGTCCTTGGCTGGTCATGTAACAGCAGTGCAGGGAATCTTTTTGCCTAATATCCCACATAACTTTACACTTTTGTTTCTCTTTCTCCTCACTCTTTAAATCCCCCCCTGCAAGAGAGATGACAATGTGATGATGTTCCCCTTGGATTAACACCTCGGGCAGAAATTTCAGTTTCCCCTGCTTTTAACCTCTGCTTGTTTTGTGAGGTGTTAATGCAGGAAATTTGCCTAACTTGGAACTGGTACACACAGTTCAGAAGTAGGATTTTTGAAGATAACCAGGGGCTAAAGAGGCAACAACTTCCTAAGGACTCTGGCTCTGTACACCTTGAGAGGCAACTGAAGCCTAGGAGAGATAAAAAGAACTGCCAGAGCTCAAGGAATCTTTGGACAATGCTCTCAGGCAGAAGGTGGGATTGTTGGGGTGCCCTGTGCAGGCCAGGAGTTAAACTCAATAGTCCTTGTGGGTCCCTTCCAACTTGGGTTATTCTGTGGTTCTGTGATTCCATGATTCTGAGGGATAGAGAGGTGGCTTGAAAACTGGGCTATATGAATTTCATAAGGAATCATTCTGCACCAGGACAGGTTCACCCTGAGGAGGTTATAGGACATTTCTAGCCCTGTGCTCGAGCTTTTGGTGTGTGGGAGCTCCCTGTGTGCTGGAAAGTCACAGCAGGAACATCTGACTTCACATACCCAGCTCATGCCCATGGAACCCACCATCCCTCCACTGAAATAAGCAGGAACATGTAGTATGTTGTATAAAGTCACTTTTCTTCCTCATGCAGAAAGAGATGGGAACATTAATATGAAGGTCTGAGATTAATCTGTTCCTTCATTGTTTTAGAAAAGTTTTCATGACTCCTGTGCTTGAAAGAAAATTTCCATCCCAGTTTATCCCGCTGGAGTGGCTGCCTCAGTAACAACCTCCAGCAGCTCCTGCAATTATCCACAAATTTGCAGGTGGCAGACCTTCTTTAAAACGAAATTCCTGGAGCTGATTTGATGAAAAGTTTTACATCTCCAGACAAAACCTATCATTTGTGGCACTTCTGCTCCAACCTATTGGAGGTTCCATCACCACATTACATTTAATTTTCTTTTCTAAAAAGTCCTTAGGCTTTTATTTTTATCATTCCTGACATTCCTACTGTGAAGGGCTGCCCATCCTGAATCATAAGACTTTCACAAAGGTGACATGATAGTTCATTAAAGATAAGAACAACTGGGCAATAATTGTCTTCTGTTATACCCCAGGTGCCTCAATGACTCCAGCAGGATTTCATAGGCGGGAATTAAAGCAAAACTTCAGTTTTACCTGCTTGCCTAGAACCTACATTAAGAGTTTCGCAGAGAAAATGCTCAGAGGAGATAAGGGCTGCTTTCAATTCAATTAACAACGTTTAATCCTCTGGTGTAATAAGATCATTGTGGTGATAAGGTTTATATTGTAGAAATAGTCTGGCATTTTTGAGGCATAACAGTAAATTTGCAGTTAAGTTCTAGTAATCGAAGGGGAAGGAATGAAAGGGGGACTCAGCCAAGCAAACCTAGAAATTCAAAATCTGTGCTGAGTTAGAACCAGACTGAAGGGGGAGAGAGTGGTTTCTTTAGCACAGCAGTTAATCTGACACTGAATGGACCTTCTTTAGCTCTAACCCCTTCTCTTCCCTCCTCTGCAGTGTCCCAAATAATCCTTATCTAAATATTTTATTCTGAGACGATGTTGCCTCTTATCTTGTTACACCATGTTTTTGCATTTGATCTTAATCTTTTTCTATTTAGCTTGTACCTGCCTCTGGCCTTTTCACATTTAAGGATTTTCTGTCTGCAGAAATTTCCCATTTGGAGTAGGGGGAAAGCAAAAAACATTTCTGTGGGTAAATAATCACAGAATATATAAGGTTACATTTAGGGGGGAAAAAAATAAAAGATAAGGACATTTTAGCATGGATTCATTTTCCTAAAATTTAAAGACAAGTAATATAATTTATCTTTCTTTTAATGCTATTTTCCACGGGATGAAGGCAGGATGAAGGCAGTGCAGGGAAATTACACCAATTTACAATATTGCAACGCATTAGATTCCAGCCTCCTTCCTCCAGAGTGTGCCTCTAGCCCCCCATAAACAGCTCTGGAGTTCTCTGGAGGAAACATTTACTTTATAATTTCACCACAAACTGGAGAGTCAACATCAGCTCTAGTGCTGCTAAATTATTCCCCCCTCACAAAAGCAGCTGTGCAAGAACATTATCATTACAGATCTCAAACACGCTTTTTTTGTGGTTGTTACAAATTCTCATTTAAGACTGCTGATGAATATTAATTCTCATTATCCCAAAATACCACAGAATGTGCACTCAATCATGAATTCCTCATAAAGACAATCAGATTTGTGGCCTTCCAGGACACGAAGGAGCTACAAGATGGAGAGAGATTATTTACAAGGGCCTGGAGGGACAGGGCAAGGGGGAATGGCTTCAAAATGAAAGAGAGTAGGGTTAGATGGGATATTAGGAAGAAATTGTTCCCTCTGAGGGTGGGGAGGCCCTGGCACAGGTTGCCCAGGGAAGCTGTGGCTGCCTCATTCCTGGAAGTGTCTAAGGTGTCCAGGTTGGATGGGGCTTGGAGCAACCTGGGCTAGTGGCAGGTGCTGGATAATCTTGAAGGTCTCTTCCAACACAAACCATTCTGTGATTCTGTGATTTCCCGTAGCCACTTGAGTTTGTTTTGGTGGAGGAGCAGCTCCTTCTCAGAGCTGAGTCTGTAACTGGAGGTAACTCACCTCTGTGCCTTGCAGAGCAGAGGCAAAACCCTGGGGTTTGTGATGGCCCTTCTCCACTGGAAGGCCAAGACAGCCCGTGTGCCAAACTGTCCTTTTCCTCACGTTAATCAGAGCAGGGAGTGGGATAAATAAATACAAACAAAAGAACACGTTTTCTTTAGCAACTGTGTGTTTGCTCTGAGCTTATCATGCTGCACAAAGCCAAGCTGGACTCGGAACACAGCTCCACTGGACAGAGCTGCAGCTGCAGAGCACATAGGGGAAGCCAGGCTTTGCTCAACCCGGCTGCCACATGTAACAGCAGGACTGCAAGCACGGGTTTGGGATGTGTGTGGGATGTGTAGGGAGCTCAGGTTTAGTTTGGGAGCTCATCCTGAAGCCCAAGCCACTGATGGGCCATTACTTTTGCTGGCTAAGTGAAAAATCAGGATGTGTCCTAGTGCTTTCATCGTGTTTCTCTTTGAGCAGAAGTGGCAATTATTGTACAGAAATATCTGCAAAAGCTGTGCAAAATATTTACTGTGAATGATGAGTCCTCGGGCTTTTATTTCCAGGATCTTGGCCTCAGGTTTCATAATTAATCAGAGACCTCCTCCCACTCAGCCACCCTCACACCAGGCTGCCTGAAGTTGTCTAAACCCAGAGAGAAGATGAAGACACCGGGGTCAGGCATAGCTGGGAGAGAAGAAAAATCTGCTCTAATGAATTCTGCCCGGCTATTTCTTCATTTTCCTCTTGTAAAACAAACAAACAAACCCACTCAGGGCGTTCACTTCCAACCAGTGCAGGCTGTGGGGTTTAATTAGCCAAAAGCTCCACAGACTGAGCCCTGCTGAGTGTGCAGTGCTGCAGTTGTGACCCAAGTTTTAGAGGAGACAGACAATTCCGAGTCTAATGAGTGTTTTAGTGGTGATGTGGAAGCAGGAGGAGCGTGCTGAACGTGTTTACTGCTTGATTATCACCCCCTGTCCACAGCAAAGCCAGTCAAAAGATTGTTAAGCCCTGCTGTGTTCTCAGGGACCAAATCAGCTAAACAAACAACTCCACTGCTTGTTGTTGACACGTCCCAGAAACAAAAGGTACAAGCTGTGTGTTGCTCCCCTCGTTAATTTTGGTTCTGCAGACGAGGTTTTCCTCATCACAAATTCATTACAACACGGCAACAATAGAGGCAAAGCCAAATGAAACCTCCACATCTCCCTGGGGAAGCACAGTCCATTTCCAACCCTTTCTTTTTTTCTTTTTGCGTTGGTAAACAGGCATGGCAGAGCCACAGGCTGATCCCAAATTGTGGTTAAGGAAGGTACAGTTTACTGTGCAAGAAGAGGGAAAGAATGACAGCAGAGGTGGGAAGAATGACCACTCCTCTCACAAAAGATTGCCAATCTGTTCTCTGAATTATGGAAATATCCAGCTTAAATATAAGAATTAGCAGAGAATGGAAATGGAAGTTTCTTTCATAACAAATAGTGATTACCAGGGAGGCCTGGCTTTAGAGGTTAATGGGAGTTTGTAATGAATAGAGAACTCCAGAGTGGATGTACAGAGAGCAATTTAATCAGCCTGGGGGGGGTCAGGGGTCATGGTCAGCTCCAATCAGAGCAGTGGAATATAAAACACATGTATTAAAATACCAATAAAGGAAAGAATGAAGCCAAAGTATAGGCTTTGGCTATAGTCACTGTGTTTCTCCAGACTGCATGGTGCCTCCAAATCAAAACCTATTCATTCCACTCACCCAGGAAGTCCAAACAAAAAAAAAATTACTTGTCCATATACTGGAAAAGCAGGGAAATTCTAAGACAAGCAGGGAAAAGGGATGGTGAGGGGAGGCCAGGATATGAGCAAGCAGAAGGTAAGGTTTGGCAGAAATGGCAGAGAGGGTTAAATCTTCAGGGGAAAAGAAGAGTAAAGTAGAAAGCAGAAAAAAACAGAGTCCCACCGAGTGGGAGGAGGAGGGTGGTGCCCTCACATGTTCCAAAATCCCAACAATGTGAATTAGTCTTGCTCTGAGATTTTTGGACTTGGTCCATCTGTCTGTTAATTCTTATCAGCCATATCTCATCCCTGAGCACCTGCAGAAACATTAATCCCAACACCAGCCTTCTCGGGAAGATTTGTCATGTTCTTGTCCTCACCTATAAATAGGACAGCAGAGAGGTGAGAAATGAGACCAGGCAGAAGGTCTTAAACCGTGTCTAAACAAGGTGTCAAGTGGTGTTTTAATTCATGTTAGGCAACGCTGAGGAGTTGCTGAACCTTCTTCTCCCAATACAAACAAGTCTCAGCAAGCCATAATTTCTCCTCCTTTTTCCCAGCATAAACCGACATTTAGGCCAAAATTGCAATTAATAGCTGAGGAGGAGGGATCAGCCTTAATAATATAAAAAGAGAACCTTATGAAGAAGTGTCAATCTGGTTGAGTACTAAAAAGGAGAGGGGGATGTCACTGTGGAGCCAGAGGTGTGTGACATGGGGTTATTGCAGGCTGGAGAGTATCCAAGGAAAGGGGAAATGAGGAGCCATCCCTCAGCTGCAAAGGGGCACCTGTGTGGTTCAAGGCCCACTGCAATACGGATGTGGGAGCTGCTGATGAGGAAGAGTGACTTCCCCTGCTGCAGCTGAGCCGTGGGCAGCAGCGGAACTCGCACTTCCATCCAAATATTTCACTGCATTTCCCCAAAGTGCTTCCAATATCTCATCACTTTCATTCCAAGCTGATTTGATTTTCCCGTAGTGCCACCAGCTGCTTCACACACAAAAACAGTGGCTGTGAACTTCAAAGTTTAACACTGGTTCTCACTGCACTTCCACGCCAGGGTTCCTACAGGGGAAGGTGGAGAAGGGAAAGTAGCTTGCTAGGGACACATATCTCCTACATCTGTCCTGGAAAGGTCTTTGCCAGATGCAATACATTCTTCTGCATGTATAAGCATAGGCATAACCCATCAGACCACAGGTCCACCTGATCAACTGCCCTGTTTCCAAAGCAGCCAGTGCCTAAGGGATGTAGTAGTGTAATGCTATGCCAACTGATATCCTTCCCCAGGATATTCCCAAAAGCCTCCCTCGTGCAATTTTCAGCTTAGAGCATTTCAGTATTATTGTATTTAATAGCCCTCAATGGATTTTGCTCCCAGTCATTTGTCCAAAACCACTGTGAGCCAGTGTTAACCAGCTGTAACGTGGTACAGCTCCCAGCCCTACACCTGAGCTGCACCTGGGTGAAGGACTGGCTCCTTCTTCAGCCAGCTCCAGGGATGGATGAATGGTTCATTCCTCCTTCAGCCAGCTCCAGGGATGGATGAATGGTTCATTCCTCCTTCAGCCAGCTCCAGGGATGGATGAATGGTTCATTCCTCCTTCAGCCAGCTCCAGGGATGGATGGATGAATGGTTCATTCCTCCTTCAGCCAGCTCCAGGGATGGATCTCTCTTTGATTTGACCCCTCTTAGCTCATTTTTCTGTAAACCACCATTCCCTGTTCCCCCTTTCCTTGTCACTAGTGATTTAACGCACTTCTCCCATATCCCTCTGCTGTCATTTCTTTCTCAGTCTGGGAAATCATTGCTCGTACAGAAATTATCCCATGTGTCTGATTATCCTTCTTGTCCTTCTTGGTATTGTTTCTGTGTCAGTGCATCCCCTCCAAAGTGAGAAGGCCAGATGTGACAACACATTTGGGATGCAGGCACAGCATGAGTTTGGGTGACAGCAACATTCTTCTCTGTGTTTTGATCCTTCTGCCTTTCCCAGTAACCCTTAGTTTTCACTGTGTCAGTGTGATCAACAACAAGCATTGTGATGATGCTTCCATGCAGCAAATTATTAGAAACCTAAGAGCCCAGTCTTGTGGGGTAGCAATCATTTAGAGGCCACCATTTCATATATGAAATTAGGATTGTTTTTCCCAGGGACAGCACTCCACGTTTCCCTGCAATGAATTTCACTGACCACTTCATGGTTGCACCATTCACTCTGATGATGTCCTGCAGTTCTCACAATCAGCCTTGCATTCACTGCTCTGAATAACTTTGTGTGATCAGTGAATATTGTCACCTCTGTTAATTAGGAGCACACTGAACAGCACGAGCTCCCCACACACATCCCCGCAGGACTCTACTCATGACCTTCTTCTACTGCCAAAGCTGACCATTAATTTTTGCTTTCTGTTCCCCTTCAATGAATCCATGCACAGACCTTCCTCCTGACCCTTGGCTGTTCAGTGCTGCAACAGCTGATGGTGAGGGACCTTGTAAAAGCCACCTTAGGACGTTATCAATTAAAAGAATCACCCTTTACCTACGTGCTTGTAAATAGAAGTGTGTAAGTAGATACATTTTTTTAGTCTTCCAAAGCCACATCCCAAGGCAGGGAAGTTTCCAGCAGTGATTCACCACATGTCAACAGTGAAGTTCTCCCTGTCCCCACGTGTGAAGCTTTACAACTGAATTATTCTGTAATTGCAGAGTGAATCCCTGACCTTCAGCACAGTTTATGCTGGTCAGGGCACTTCCAAAGAGCTGCTTTCACAGGAAATGCAAGAAAAAACTGTGAAATAGCTGAATGGGTGTTGAAACCTGCAAAGAAAAGTTTGGGTTTGGCATTCCCCTTTGTCAAAGCATTGTCTCTTTACAACTATTTAAACATACATATATCACAACCTTCTTACTTCATTCATGTTTTAATTAACTGATTTTTTTTTCATCGGTTCAATAAAACTCCTATAATGTCTGGGTTAGTGTAATTTAATCAGCTGCCTCTTTTTATCCAGCTTTTGGAAAATAGCAAGTAAAAGTAACACACCAGTTCTCTAAAGTACATAAGAAGGGGATCAGAGCTGGTGATTTGTGGTCCCAGCACTCTGGGGATTTTAAAGGCAAGGCATCACAAATGCTGGGGTCCAGCTCCTACCCATTACCTAAAGAGTGGAAAACAAGATTTTCTGCTTCTTCCAATACCAACTGGCTGCCACGTTGGGAGTGAACCAGACATTGGTCTGAACTAGCTGAATAAACTAAAATGAAAAAAAATAATCCCTCTACTGTAGGAAAAGACTCCTCTTGACAGGGATTATTTGGAAGCTCAGCAGGTTATTTGGAACCTCAGCCACCCCCCAGCTCAGCTGTCTGCCTTTGGCCTAAAACCTCGGCACCAAAAATGTGCTGCTCTGTATTATCACCTTATAATCTGGTCTGCCATCACAAAGTAAGCGTTTAAAACATTCCTTAAGCTTTACTTTGCCACTGATTTTTAAATTAGAATCACAGAGTCGTGGAATACGCTGAGTTGGAAGGGACCCACGAGGATCATCGAGCCACCCTGGTGAGGTCTGACCTCAGGCTCTTCTCCAGCTGAGCAAACCCAGTGCCCTCTTGTGGCTCCTCCAGACCCTTCTCCAGTCTCATGTCCCCCCTTCGGACACTCTAATAGCTTTAGATCTTTCTTATATTGTGGTGCCCAAACCTGCACCCAGTTGTTGCAGTGAGCAGCAGCAGACAGGTGAATAAACTTGACAGAAAACAGAGCAAAAAATACTTTTCAGTGCTTATTTCAGACCAGACAACACTTTAAAAAGTATTCTTGCTTTATACAAGTTCTGGGCAAGACCAGCAGAGGTGATGAGCAGACATGGAGCCCTCTCAGATGAGTTTAACACACTGTCCCTTACACTCCTTCACTGCAGTATTTAAATGTTTTATCTCTTCCCTGCACTCAGGATTATGTATTAGGAGAAGGAAGGATCTGGAAGATTGTTTTCCTGTGTTCTTGTTAAGCTTCTCTCCCTGAAGCCTGATGCCCATATGGCCTGTTAATAATGCAGCACCATAATTTAACACAGTTTGCCTTCAAATAAATCCCAAAGTAAGGATGGTCTGGGATAATGCCCAGTTAATATGAAGTGCATGGCCCAGAGAGAACAGAGAAGCAAATCAAACCATAAATGGGAAAAGATGGAGGAAAAATACAAGGCACCCCAAGCACTTTAGAATTATTATTAATAATAATGTTATTATTATTATTTATTATTACTATTTTGAGCTTTCATCCTGTCAGCTTAAATTAAAAAGAATTAGATCTTAATATCCTCCAGCAGTTCCAGTGGCTTCCAGTGAGGTGCAAAGTTTTAACTGGAAAAATAAAGTGGGTGTCTTTTAAAAAAAAAGTTTGTAATTTGTTCTAATAGATGCTGGGAAGATGCCTCAAGGCAGCTGGTGAATCCTGAAGTCCACAGGGTTTAGCCCACCAGGGCTCTTCCAAAGGCCTCCAGTTTTTCAAAAGAGAAAACAAAAAGTTTTACTGAATGTGAAATTCAATTCCCTTCATGTGTTTCCAGGGATTAGCCCCCAACAGGAGCACTTTTTATTTGGTTTCTGCCCACGGCACCCCAGGTAACATAAATGCTTAAGTATCCAGAGGAGACAGAAATAATTATGTGACTCTGTGATATCTAAGCAGTAATAATGAAAAAGCTCCCTTTCTATTACCATTATAGAAAAACAAGACCTATTACTCACATAACATTTAACTCTCTTTCAATGTGGCATAAAGCTCTTCTGTCTCAGAGCATTAATAAAATGTAACTGCACTGCAGATGCTGTTGGGAAAGCAGATTTCCAGAGATTTCCTGAACTATCTGAACCTTTCTGCTGAAGCAGGAAGAGGTAACTGAAATATTATTGCAACAATGAAACTAATGGCTTTCCAAAAAAACCCTTTTCCCAAAGAGCACATTTGGCCTGAGAAACAGATTAAAAAATATGAGGCTCAGAAACTCAATATCAGTTTTAGTTCCTGTTCAAGAGAAATAAGGTCATTCTCTCCCTTGAAGGACAAATGTAAGGAACTTTGCCCTTGTTTTTTGTCCCTTTTTTGGGAATTACACTCCAGGAGTGCCATAGAAGGGATGGAGGGAGCACAGTGTAATAGGTTGTTTGGTCTGCAGGTCTTTGTGAGGAAACAGTAAAGGAACCTATTTCTGCAAACCTATTTTTTTTTTTGTAATTTATGTACATGTACACACACCTCACATGTCTACTTGCTAAAAATGTGCCTCAAATCAATGGCAGTAATACACAGCCCAAATTTGGGGCCTCCTGAATGCCAGGAAACAGCTCATATCTTAATGAACCAGCCCAGCACTTCACTGCAGATTTCCTGATGAACCATTTGCTGTATTGATTACATGGCAACCTATGGAAAAACCTACATTAGCTATCCACAGAGAAGCTTAGGTTTGGGCTAAGGATTAATTTAAGAGTTTTTATGTGATGCAGGCAAATCTACTTTAGCTTTGCAAGACTATAACATTCCCAGGTTTGAGAGAATTTACTGTACAAAAATCCGCTTTTCCCCATACTTAGAGCGTGTACAAGAATATTATAAAGCATAATTCTTCATGATCTACTCAATGCTGTCATGTCCCAGTTACACCAGATTTCAGAGATTTCAACTTTGCAGTTCCACCATTGCCAATGGACATATTTATTTCTGTTTATCTTTCAAAGTTTCTTCTAAAAGAAGCAGTAGCAGCACAGCATTGAGACAGATGACTAGGGAAGAAGTGGACTCCCACAAAGGATTTGCACCCTTAGCATTTTCATGGCTGCTGACTCTTGAAGTCTCACTTTTGCAGTTCAGATTTTAACTCACTGAACTGGAAGAACTTCGGGACAGGATGGTTTGATGCAGACACTGTTTTTTTTTTTTTTTTGCTGAGCACTGTCTGCAGCGAACAACAAGGAGAGATTTTAAAAGTACCTACAAATCCCTCAGATGGGACTGTATTCCACGAAGATTTCCTATGCTACATCTACACAGGGAGGCAGCTAAAGGGGGTTTACCCATATATAATTAAACACTTTTGAGGCACAGAGGACGTTTCACACAAGACAACTGCCAGATGCATGTTTCTGTTAACCATATTTCTGTCTAGTAATGGCTTATGGTTTGTAATATTTATGTGTTCTCTTGTTTGCATTCACATCCAGTGGCTGTGAGCAGCAGAGGTTACAGCCCAGCTGGAATGAGTGTCTCTTCTGGAAGGCCTCCATATCAATCCCATGAGGTTTGGTAGCCCCTTGCCCATGGGGGCAGGTGGTGGAGTCCCCATAAGTGTCCAAGGAAGGACTGGATGTGGCACTCAGTGCTCAGGGCTGGGGGACAAGGTGGGGATCAGCTTGGACTTGATGGTCTCAGAGGTCATTTCCAACCCAAATGATTCTGTGATTCTGAAATCCTAATCCCAGCAAAATGGATCCCATTTCTTGCTTTCCTTTTATGCACCCCAAGTAACCGATTTGTGTGTGAGTTCTGGGTGGGTTTCTGTTGCCTCCTGTGCACACACAGTTTTCCTCAAAACACACTTCTGCTAGGTCTGAATAGAGGCTTTGTTAGTGAATAGAGATACTTGAATTACACAGTTTAAAGTGTGTAGGTGTTGCATCTGTTAATTCATGCTTGTGGTACGTTTGGTTTGTGCCTTCAGTCTAGGATTTGTGAATACTCTTTCCATTGGGTGGATTCAAAACAGGGCACTGCTATTTGCAAGCCTTCTGGAGCTCTGTTTCACTGATTATTGTGCATTCCCAATAAATAGCACTGTATTTTAACTGGATTGGAGGGCAGTTGTGGGGTTGATTTGGTGGGGGTTTTTTGCTTGCCAGGAAACAAGTTTAATAGAGATGTTCATTAAAGGCATGAAGACAGAGCATGTTGAGGTTGATGCCAGATGTTTGTTGCAAGTTAAATTCAGGTAAAGGACACAGTAAAAACCCCAAAAGATTAATACACCTACAAAGAACTGCTGTTTCCCTCAAACCCTGACTAGCAATCACTATTGGGATGCAGGACCCAGTGATTTTACCACTCCTCACAACCCCAGCTATTGCTCAGGGCATGCCTCAGTTGCTTTCACTTCTGCTTATGACCCAGCTAAGAAAAAATGATGGTTGTGGGTTTCTGAAGTTGCTTTCTCCACGAGCCACTAATGATGGCCTATTTGCACTGCCTTTTTATTTTATTAAGAGGACTGCATGTAGATTCTCAGGCACCTTCTCTCTTCATGCTGCACAGCTCCACAACAATGTAAAACCCTAACTCATGGAAGATTAAATTAGATTTGAGAGATGCAAGGTCCCCAAAAAGAAAAGGGAACAAAAATCCTAATCAGCATATTGTGGTCATGGAAGGCACTCTAAAGAAATTTAGTGCCGTGCAATACATATTTATAAGGCAGCATTTTACAGTCACACATTTTTTCCTGTTTGCTTATGCGGGATAACAAGTAGCACTGAGACATAAAATGCGTTAGGAGACACCACAGAGCACAGAAATGGCAGATTCCTGCAGCACCAGCCTGAGGCAGCTGCTTGTCCTGTGTCCCTTCTCTCCTCCCACTGAGAACTACTCTGCTTGGTTGTCACTCTGATGCTTTGCTTAATCCCCTGCACTTTTCTTTCTCTGTGCTGATAAAATAATCATTGTTTTAGGACCTGCTTTCTGTGACAAGCCAACCACAGGGGTGTAAATGTAGCTTCTTCCATGAGTCAGGGAACTCTTTCTGTTCCTGGTTGTTAAGAGAGGGCCAACCCAGAGCTGATGTGACTGAATGGTGTTGGTGACACAGTCCTGCTAATGGTGTTCAGTTCATGGGGCCAGGCTGGCACTAATCCCATGCAGTCCTTCCAAAATTCATGTCGTGTGGATATCAAACCCCCAGTACCGAGTGTTTTCAGCTGCACATCTGTTCCCACTGGACCACAACACTTGCTGATGGAGACAAAAGCACCAGCATGATAATCCAAGCTGTTCAGCCACATTATCCTCCCTCTGGGACTCAGGAACCCCGAGCTGGTTCCTACACAGTCCCTTCAATCACAAATCACTGGCACAGACAGGGCTGTAAAACAGCCATGGGTCTTTCACCATCTTTCTCCTGAACACCCAGTGCCCACTGGGAAAGCCACAGGTACACAGGAACTTTAGATCACCCCAGAAAGGTGAGCAAGGAGTTGGAAGGTTTATTTTTAGCTATTCATGGATCCGTTTCCAATACAGAAATCTCCTTATCTCTCCAAACTGAGCTCTCCCTTCTGTGCCTTGATACCACTGGTGTGTGTTAAGCTCTGGGAGATGTTACACTCTCTCCGAGAGACAAGAGCATTCTGCTCACAGTGAACAGTATTTCCAAAGAAAGTCCAGCCTGTTTCCAAACTGGATTGAGTCCAGTGAATTGTACTGTACTCTGCCTTTGCAGAGCTTTGCCTCTAAGTGGGTAAAAGATCATGTTAAAAATTCATTTCAGTCCCTACATCCACTGTCAGTGAGAGCCAGGAAAGTCATGCTTTGGAAATTGTGAGGACTTCCATCAAATCACTTACTGCTGCCAAATGCATAGAGTAACTTCATTAAGGCTGAAAAAAGAGAGCAATCATATGCAATCAGGGTCCTATTAGTAAGAGAGAAACTCATTATTGCAGTGACCCTACACCTTTCAGAAGGCACCAAAATTTTTTCTGCAGAGAGATGGAAAAATAGCCTTTAATAAGTCACCTTTTGGCAATAAAGAACAAAACCTATCTGGACTTCAAGAATTCTGAAAGTTTTTTAAAAAATGTTCCAGTTTTAGAGAGTTTCAGACTCAGAATTGTTACCCATACTTGCTTGTTAAAGCAACAGAGTGGAATGGGCTGAGTGAGTAGGCTGGGGGACCTCTCTGAGTTCTTCCCAAGAAGCTGTGGATCTTTCTGTGACAGACAATCAGGGAAAAGGTTGCACCCTGAAAGTGTAAACCAACTTCTCTTGGACAAAATCAATGGAAATCTTGGTGAAATGTGAATTAGAGATGGTAATTGTCTTCCTCTTGAAAAAAACAAGCAGTTAAGAGGCAACTGAGGTTCCAGCATAGTGGAAATCCTCTTTCTTTATGACAAAGGAGGGTGTTGGTGAAACAATTCTGCTGCATACATCTCTTCTTTCATGGGGTCCCTGCTCAGAAAACTCTGTCTGCTCCAAAATGTGATGAGATTCTGGAATTTTTCCCTTTGATTCAGTTGTTTTCAAGAAGTCCCTCTCTAGTAATCCTTTGGGGTTTGGAGGTAACACTGTGCTGATTCTACAGTTCACAGAAAATAGTGGAAGGTTCGAATGGCTTTCCTTGGTGCAGAGCTCTATAAAACATTTCAGGAAAATCGTCAGAATCTGTAACATTTGTAAATCTTTTCCAGCTCACCTCCCTTCTATCCCTAGCTGAGGAATCAATAAGGTTTGTTGGGTCAGATACCTAGGCTGGACTCTTCCTGTGCTCAGCATCTCAGCAAGGTTAATGGGTTCTGCAGGATGTAACTGAGAGCAGAGTTTAGGATACTCCAGGAAGAGTTTAACTCTCTGTTGTGTAGCCACTGTTACAGATTCCTTTAGTTCATCCCTGAGTAAAGAACTTACCATGACAAATCATATTCCTGTTCATTCATTTCCTGACAGTTTGTCCGACAATATTCTTGCTCCTTTTTGGAGAAAAAAATTGAAGCTTTCCACCGTATAGGTATAAAAATATTATCTCAAATGCCTTATTATTTTATAGCACCCACAACATGCAGAATGTACAAATGCAGAATGCAAAGACAGTCTCTTCTTCTCCCTGCCAAAGCTTCAGTCATTCTTATGGCAGTTTCTCTCTCTTGATTGTTTGTCCAGCAATAAAAGTGATGTGTTGTGGAATAAAGATAATACAGAGTGTGGAGAGGGGAAACACGGGTAAAAATACGTGAAGAAACCAAATCGTTGCTAGTGTAAGGTCTGGAGTCAGATTAGTAGCTGTGGCTATGCCACTGCATTTATTTTGTATCCCCTCTGGGTGCACCACTGGCTACATCTTCGGAGGGCCTGATTTGCTCAGTACTGGGAAATGAAGTGAAATCTGTGTCTGGAGTTCGTGCAGCTGCTGATCCAAAGTGAATGGCTGAAATTATTGCTCCCTCATCCCTGTGGATGTGACAAGGAGAGTGAACTGACCGTGTGCATGTTCCAAATCTGTTATCATGTGGAGTAGAATAGGTAGTTTTTATCACACTTGGTCTATTTCTGGCTGCAGCAAATGAAAATAAATCTGTCCTGTCACCTTAGCAGGCATGATTTCCCCTCCCTCTCATGGGCACTAAGTGCTTTTGACAAGAAAAGTACCTTATATTTGAGAAAAAGGGGAGGAAGCAAAAATAAACTTAGTGCAGTGTCTCAAAAATTCAGTCGACCTCACAATTCCAAATTAACCTGGGAAGCAGCAAAGCCCTGCATCCCTGGCCAACCCAAAATCCTCACCAGGGACCTGTGAGACACCAGGGGACCAGAAGGGCACCCACCTCATGAGTGAGCCTTCCCCCAGGTTCCATCAGCCGAGCTGGCCCATCCGGGCTCAGCAATAATGGCAATTTTTCACCTCCCTGGATCTAGTAATTTTCCCCCTCAAATTGAGCCTGATGCTGTTTCTGGCTCTTACCCTGCTGGGTCAGGGCTGGCTGATCCCCAGGGACTCCCAGTGCCAGCAAACATCCCTTGTTTGGCATGCTAGGCAGGTTTTCCTTGCCAAAGCCCCCCGTGACCTCAGGGTGATCTGTGGAAGGAAGGTCCCCTCCTGAGTGATCTCTGTGCAACCACAGCAGCACAAAACAGAGCATCAAACAGGCAAGCAGGCTCTGGGGAAGGTGCTGGAAGCTGTGTTTGAAGGACTCCAGGACCTCAGTGCCTCACTTCAGCTGTTTGTCACAGCAAACACCACCAACTCCAGAGCATAAAAATAAACCCACATAAAGCCAAACCAAACATTGGGTGAGGAAGGTTGTGCTTTATGTAAGTAAAATGAATGAAGGTCGTGAAAGTTGGGTCCCCCACATGAGCAGCCAGCAGGGGAAACAGTGTCAAAGCTTTCCTGAGGTCTGGGTTGGCACATCCACAGCCTTTTCCTGCTCTCAAATCCTGACTGTAGGCAGGTCTGACAGGTTTCTGGGAGGAGGATTTTCACCTTTCCCTGTAGGGGTCTGTGGGAGCATATGGTCTGTACCAGTGGCACCTTGCTCATCACAAAATCCCACAGGAACTCTGAAATTTAATGAATTCTTTGTGTATTTCTGATGACCACTCACACCTCTGGGTCACAGACTCTCTGGTTTCCTTCATGTTGCCTTTTAAGCTAGTGGCATTTTATCAGGCTGATAATTCAGCTGTATGAGAATCCCCTGATATCAGCATTAGTTTTGTCAAATCCCTTATCCACTGCGTGAAAACAGACAGGCATTTTGCTGAAACAATAAATCCATTATGTCAACACAATTAATTCTGTTCACTGACTAAAACATTCTGTCGAGGAACAAAAGGCATTAGCTTAATATCTTTATCTAGTTGACAAAAAGCAAATTAGTTCAGAGTCTTTGATGTCATTGTGGTTTATGCCAAGGAAAATCCTTCCTGTCGACATCCCATTTTGTCATCACTTTGTGAGCAGTCAGGACACAGGGGCTTAAGCAGGGCTCTGCTGAGTGGCACGGGGACAGTCACTGCATCTGCTTGTCCCTGTATTTGCTTCTGTCTGTCTGGACTGGGGCTTCTGCAGAGAAATCTTTATAATTCTGTGCTTGTACCAGGCTGGTCTGTCCCCTGGGCTGGGGACCACCATTTGTCTCTGTGTTTATTTTTGTAACACAAAAGGAAAGGGTTCCCCTCTCTGCTCTTGCAGCACCAGCAGTAAGTGTTTGATTTCTTTTGGTACCACTTTATGTCATTATAGCCCAAAATCACTTTTAAAGCCATTGATGAGCACAGGGGCTTTTGGGGCTCCAGGTGACTAAATGAGATCAGCTATCCGTGCATGTCTCCATGTGCCTTAAGGAAAGTCCTCCTTTTCTCACATGTTTTTCCTACAGCCATTGAAAACTAGAAGCTCAAATTTCACAATATTTCCTCAGGGAATTACTTCATTACAAAGAGACCTCAGTTTTCACTGAAACTCTTAACAGTGGACTGAATATGCACAGAGAAAGAGAGTTTTACACTGCGGTGATGTTCTTTTTTTCCCCCTTTCTCCTCAGAAGAGGTGAATTATGTTAGGAGTTTTTAAACCAGTGAAGCAGTCAGTCCTGCCTCCAGGACAGTTTCCCTCAGCTCTGGCACTGGGACAGGGTTTGTGCAGCCCCTCCAGCATCTCATTTGGCCGAATAAAATCAGAGGCTGCTCATTGTCTCCTCTGAGGAAGGTTCCCCTAAAGCTGCCCATTTTATTTTGTACATAAGCAGGTCAGCTTTGTCTTTTTTGCTGAATGGAAAGGTTGTCATGGAAAGGATTCTGGCTGAGATTTATCAAATCTGGGATTTATCAGATCAAAGCTAAACCTCTGGTCTGCCAGGGTGTGTGTCCCAGGTTTCCTTCTCTTCAGTGTCCCTCTGGAAATGGCCACAGTGGCACTTCTTTTCCTCTCTGTGAGAATAGAGATCTCTTGAGGGTGAAAAGGGCTGTGAAGTGCTGCTGTGTGCAGGAGCCTCGGTTAGAACTGAGCACAAATACACTTTTAGAAGATGGACATTTCACAGTGGTCACCTGGCATCCTCTCCAGCTTCCCTGTGTATCTTGAAAGGAGCAGGACACCACAGCCTTTGGACTACTGTGGGTCCCACACACAGGGCTTCAAACACAGGTCAGGGCCACGTGAGATTCACCCCAGCTACACTTGCCTCATCTATGGGACTAATATTTGGTAGCAGATTTAAGAGGTTCATTTTAAAAGAAAAAAGATAGAAAGAATTAAAAAGGTGCTTACAATAAACATTCAAGGAAAGTCCTCAAATTGTACTCCATCATATCTAACCCTCTTTCAGAGAGCATGCCTACGTTTCCTTTCCAAACTCTCAGCAGTGAGTTTTTTCTCCCTACGCTGTCTAAAAGGCACCAGTGCAGCTCCACACGATGCAGATGGAATGATTGTGAATTGTGTGCCTATCAATAGACTCCTGATTAGCAATTTTTCTTCCCTTTATGCCTGCAGTGATTAAGCAATATCCAGCTGTTTTGTTCATTTTTTAGAAAAACTTTTTTTTCCCCCTCTTCTGCTGGAAAATGAAGTGTCTTGGTTGGTCTGTGATTTGGCCCTCTGCTGGGGCCAAGCATTGTTTCAGAGAAGCTTGTGAGTCACAGCTGTGAGCTGAATTTCTAATTCAGCTCATGCATGTGCTTACCTTTAGGATGGCAAGTGATCCCTGCAAGATCAATAACTCTGTGTTAAACTCCGTGCTCAGGGGCTCTGCTGGGCTGAGGCCAAAGTGTACAGAACATCCAAAGCTGAATTCCTGGTGGGTAAATTCTGCAATCTCTTCGATTTTGTTGCAGTTTTAATTTAATAGCCAAGGCTTTCTCATTTATTAGGTGGCTGCTGTCCTCCCAGCATATTGGCCATGGCATTTTTTGGAGTGGTTGTCTCCACGCTCCCACAGACCTCCCCTGTTGGATCAGCTCAGGAAGTCAGTCCCTTTTCTGGATTTTAGGAGTAGCACAGAAGTTGTCAGCAGCCTCAAATTATGTGAAAACTATTTTGCTGATCTGGTTAATGAGATGCTTTTCCAGTGTGAGACAGATGTTGCCTGTACACACAGGCACGGAGAGGAACCAGGATCTCTGGAAACAGAATTACTGCCTTTGGGGAATATTCCAATCAAAGCACTTAGGAATGGCCCTGAGAAGCTGTCCTGGCTCATAAAGCTGAACTGAGGTGACTGGCCAGGGATTTTCCATCTCCAGTTGGAAACGTTCCTGGTATTACCTGGAATGCTTCGATACTCTGAGGTTTTGCAGTGTTTCTGAAACTCACTGAAATCAGCTGCAAAATCTTGCTAAAACTTGAAATCATTCAATAGTCAAAGCCAGTCTGTCTGAGGTACTGCTCTACTATTTTACATGGCATTTTTACAGAGGCTCCCTTAAAAAGAAATAGTCTTATTTATCTAGTGTCCCTTTAGTTTGTTTTTCCACTTATTTGCCCGGTATATTAAATCTGCTGTACATAAACTATGCATTCTTCCTAAACAGCAACATTAAGTTACACTTTTAACACAAACCATTTGCATCCCTGTGGATTTCCCACACCAGAACAAGCAGAGAACTCACTCTGTGCTGCAGATTCAGCTCAATGCAGGGTTAACACGTGTGACTGTGGGAACCCGGCACAGCAGTAGCAAAATGGAAAACCCCCTCTGGAGCGGGTGAGGCCCCGTGCCAGGAAAAACTGGCTCCATAATGGGGGGGTGTCCGTGCTGCCATGACCCACAGCCCTCCCTGCTGCAGGACAGCAGGGCTATTCAGGCTAAATATCCCAAATAAAGTAGCCCTGCCCTGTACTAACTACCCCACAACTGAATAAGACTGCACTTAAATGTTTCCTTTCCATTTCTCTCTCCAGTTCCCAACCACACTGCCCACCCTCCCACTCTGATCTTAAGTCTCCACAGTGATGTTCACGACCTTCCAACCCCTGCTCCTGCCCCAACACACTGGAACATCTTTTTGGGCCACCTACAGAAATAATGCCAGTTATTACCATGTCCCTGCACTGCCTGGAAATCCGCTCCTGCAGCTCCCTGGGGAAACGCAGAGAGCTGAGCCCACAGCTCCAACTCGTCTGTGCTGCGCTGGGGTGAAGCTTCCCAGACCCAGCTGCTGCCTTCAAAATGCATTTGCTGTGCAAATGTGCAACTTTAGCCCCACACAATCAGTGCTATTTTACTTTTAACAACAGCTCTTTCTCTGCTTTTTAAACAGGAGGCAGGCAAACAAGGGTCATTAAACAACCTTTTCATTACCAGCCGCTGGCTTTCTCATGCTTTGTGATGTTTACAGGGTGCAGAGGATTGGATATTCTTATCTTTCCAAGTAACCTTTTTTTTTTTTTTTTTTTTTTTTTTGCTGTCTTTATCTCCTTTTCCTGGAGTATTCCAGTGCATAATTCAACTAATAGTCTGGTACTGCAGTGACCTCGAAGGAAGCTGATGCTCTTCCTCTGGTTGAGTCTTTTAGTTTCTTACTGGGGATCTAAAGGGCATTTTTAGTGCTGAACCAGGAACTTGTGGCAGAGGACAAAGTGGATTCACTCAACTGAATTTCTAGCAAAGCTTGCTTCCACATCCCTCTGCCTTCTCCAGCAGTCAAGTTTTTCCCCAAACTTTCTGGTATCATGGAGAACTGCAGAATGCTCCCCATGGCCATTTTTAAACAAACTTCAGCACCCTTGTCGTGACCCACCCAGCCACTGCCTGGCCAGGGCTTGCCAGGAAGACTCAGCAGAAATCTGTAAATGGTCTTGGTGGGAGGCTGCTGGATCCCACACTGCCCTGCAGATCCTGCAAAAGCAATAGGGGAGGTGGAGATCAAGGTGGAAATCTTTCAAGATTTGCAAGTACAAAATCTGTTTCTTCTTTGTACAGTGTTTGCCTGCTGTCTGAAGCACTGGCACAGGTGATGGTGCAGAGCAGCTGGATGGCCTTGACCCTTTTACCAGTTAGGAGGTGTTATCCCTGTCCTGTCCCTCCTTCCTAAATCCTTGATGAGATCCTTGGGTCCCTTTGGAGCACAAAATAGCAGAAAAGACCGAGGGAGAATCCTTCTTCCTCCGCCAGAGGAGAACCTTCTGGTCAGGAGCATCACTCCCAGTCTCAGTAGGGCTTAAACGACCACAGAGTTACTCTGCTCCCTAATATCTCTTGAGGAGTTAATTAAAGGGGTTTAATCTTTGCTGAGACGAAGTGAATCTGAGTTTATCCCTGGAAATTACTTTCCCTAATGGAATGACGCAAACCCCAGCTCGGACGGGATGGGATGCCTCCAGAGGATGAGGATGCTGCCTCCGGAGCGCGCCTGCCTGGGATTCATTTTCTCTTTCTTTGCTCCATCACAGCGAAAATCCCCGATTTTCAAGGGAGCCGAAACCCGGGAGCGCGGCGGGATTTGCGGGGGAAGAGGGACCCCCGCTGGCCGCGGCTGGAACGGAGATGCAGCCCCGGGGTTTTGGCAGCAGAGCGTGCCCAGATCGACCCGGGGAAAGCACCTGGGGGGCAGGAGCTGCTGAAACAGCTCCTCAGCCCCCTGCCCGGGGAGCCCGGGCACTCGGGGGCAGCGATGCTGCGGGACCCGGAGGGCAGGGGCGCATCAGGAGGGGCAGGGAGAGCCACGGCGACCTGGAGGCCCGGGCAGGGAGGGCTGTACTGCCTGGGCTGCCCTGGATGAGAGGGGCAGAGCGTTCAGCACGTCTGGGGGAAGTACACAGGGCAGCCAAAGGAGACCTTCAAGGCTCACGAAGCTTCCACGGAGGAAACCCGAGGAGCCACGACCCGCCTGGGACCTCCCCCGTGGCTGCACAAGGCATCGGGAGTTTTCTCTGGGAACGGAAGGGAAAAATGCTGGAATTGGGTTTAAAATGCAGTGCCAGAGGCTACTCTCTGGCCCTGGCAGCAGCTGATTCTGGACAGCCCGTGTGTCTGTGCTGACCCTCAGTGTCCCCAGCGCTGTGTCCGTGGGCAAAGTGTCCCTGTGGCCGCGCTCCGAATGCACAGGGGGCAGCCTGGGCGGGCTGAGCAGCAGGAGAGCACCTGGTGCCCGCGATTCTTGCAGGTGCAACGAGTGCAAAGGTTCATCCAGCACTTATTTAGGAACATGGAGCTGTGTGGAGAAGAGTTTGGCTTCCTCCTTTCCACACTCTGAGCACCCCAGGTGTTGATTAGGAGCCTGCTCCCCTTCCACGGGCAGCCTAGCACATATTTAATATTCTATTCACACCCCTCTGCAGATTTATGAATCTCAGTTTCCTGCTTTGATCTGGTTCTGAAACATTAATTAATTTCAGGCCCTTTGCTCCCTCTTTTTTTTTCCTTCAATATGCTATTTCTGATTATTCTCTATTTCCTTATGTCACTTATTTTGTTCTAAACAATTTTCCCCCAAAACAAGATATTGGTATTCCCCTCTCTAAACTGTGCATGGAATTGCAGGAGGAAGTTTCCCTCTGTCTTCCTGTTTCCTGCTGGTGGTAGCAGAGCTTGAAAGCCAAAGCAGTGGGAAGGATTTCAGATCTGAAGCTGGAATACACATGTCACTTTGTCACCTCTTGTGTGCCTTCTATTGTAGCTGTGTGCTGTTTTCTGGCTGATGCCCTCACTCCCTGTCTTCACTTCACCACTTCACTGGTTTCCTGAAGGTTTTGGATTAGTCTGGCAGTATTACAAGCTGAAAATAATCCTATCCTAAGTAGCAAACATTATATGGCTGCAGGAAGTGCCACTGCTGTAGGAACTGCTCCATACACCGTACCCCTTTTAATGGCAACAACTATTCCCTCCCCCTCTTATTAAATTTATTGGAAACAGAACTGAAAGGAGAAAGCAAGCTGGACACCACATCTGCACGTCCTGGACACAGAAATCCCAGCTGCTGTGACTTTTCTGCCCCCTTTACAAGAAATGATCCCTTACCACAACTAATTACTCCTTTACATTAACAAGGAGGAAGCATCGACCAGACTCATGGCTGAACATGTGAGCCCTCCACCAGTACCCCAGGCCTGCTGCAGGACCCTGGGTGTACTCCTCCTTCATTTGCCAAGCTTAAAATGGGAACAACTTACCCAGGCCCTACGGCTGCTCTAGGATTTCATCCTTGCAAAACCCTCAGGTTCATCCCCATGTACAACACAGAGGTGCTACATGTTATGAGGCCGAAAAAAAAGCAATTTTTGAAGGCCTTTCCCAGAATAAGGCAGAGTCAGAGCAAGCTTCCAAAAGGCTGGGTCAGGTTCATTCAGCAGTGCTGACACACTGACAGTCTTCAATTAACATGCAGGGCAGGTCTGGTAAGGGAAAGGATTCAAAAAGACAAGTCCAGTGTTCAGCAGAAACACATAAAATTAAAAGGAAAGCAAGTTGCCCAAGTGGCTGGGAGCAGGAACACGAGCTGTGGCAGGGTCACATCCTTGACCTGTTCTTTGCAGAGACAATACCTCAGAAACAAAGTCCTCCCTGTGCTCTCCTGCAGCCAGTGCAAGGAGAGCAAGTCTGCTGGAGGAGACAACAAAAGCAATTGGCTGGTAAAATGAGAGTTAAAGCACCTCCCAGACCTCCATGGTACAGGGTGCCAGTGCTCTCCCACTGCTGTTCTACTGCAGGCAAGACCCAGGCACTGTGCAAGGCTTTTCTCACAGCTCTGGCAATGCCTTGTCTTCTAAAAAACCACTTCCCAAATGCCCACCAGCCCACCTTTTAGGGACAGCCTGCCAGAAGCCAAGCACAGAACCCACCTGCCTGTATACCACCTGTCCTAGTTCCCCTAAGGAGTTCCCCTAAGGGAGTCAGGGTCTCAGCTGGGGGCCCGGGAAGCTCCTGCTCAGGCTGCACAAAACACCAACCCACAGCACACTCCTTGTGTCTGGGCTAAAACTCAGCACTCCAAGAGAAGAGGGGCTGGTCAAAGAACTGGCCACGGAGAGAGCTCTTCCGGTGTAACTGGAATTCCTTCTGGAATTTGCTGCTTTTTATCTTGCATTTTAAAATGCACACTGAAGGTTCCTTGTGACCAGCCCAGAAGAAGAACAAGGCATGACTAATTATGGATGTCATAAGGAAAATGGCAACACTCCCCTTGGAAAAACACAAGCTCAGCCTTGCCTGAGGGCTCCTTCCTGAGCTTCAGCACCTGGCAGGTGAGGATGCAGGAACTCCTCCCTGTCGCACCTTCTGTGTAAGGCCTGATATGTGATAAATGAGCTGCAAATACCTGTAATTTTTTTTCCAGTATTTTATTTCTGACAGGCATTTACAACGTTCCATTCATAGAACTAAAAACATAAAAATAGACCTTCTTTCAGCTTATAAAAGAAATATATAAGAACCTTTGACATAGACATGTCATGACATTATGTACAAGAGCCACGGTACCTTCCCAGTACCAGCCTTCCAGTATTTGAGCTCTGACTGTATCCACTGGGAACAGCCCAGGGCAAAAACCGCCGCTCCTCCAGCACGCTGGGACACAACTGACAGGTGGATGATATAAAACAATACTGTGATCATACAAAGGGTATAGAAACTCTTCTAAAGCTTTTAGGAAAAGAAATGAGGAGATAGCAAAAAGTTGGTAGAGAAAGCTTTCATAAGGTATAGTGCACCAGAAACCAGGGAAGGGAAGGGGGCAAGGGGAGAATGCTAAGTGGGACACACAGACAAGTGATGGATATTTTGGGGGGATAGTTTTTGTTATGTTTTAAAATATAGTCAGAGTGGATTTTATAAAATATAATCCTAAAGCTATTATAAAATTTCAGGTTTTCAAAGTACCTACTAATGTGTCAAACATCAATAGATACCATCAAAACAAAACAAAACAAAAGAGAATTTCATATAATCTTCCTTTTTTTTTCCCTATAGGTGAAACTGCGGTGGGAAAAGCTATATAAATCTTAAAAAAAAAAAGTGCTATTTTGTGTTTCGCATTTGGAAGTCTACTTAAAAACCACGAGATTTAAGTCACATTTTACCCTGTTTTAGATGTTTAAATAAAAGATTTCAAATGTTAAAGGTTTGCTTGTGTAGAGCTTGTTTGTACTCTATTGCAGTGGAAAAGCTTTTATAAAGGAATTAAAATACACTAGTTTCACCCACAGTAGGAGAGTGGATGAGGTCAGTTTTTTGGCCATGAATTCCCTGTCCCCTACACCCAAACTCTGCCAGAGAGAGTGGACCAGACAGATCTGTGGCTCCAGAGAGGTCCCACCACGGATCAGCTTGGTCCACCACAATTCAGTCATGTCATTTTATTTATTATTCTTTTTATTATCTAACTAAACTCCAGTCTCAAACATATACAATAATCCTTTTCCTCAAGAAAGTTATACCTAAATAAGAGTTTCCAGTTCATATTTTAATATAAAACCACCGTTCCTAACCCTCTGCAAAAGCTAGTCCTGTATCCTAGACGTGGAGCTACGCTAACGCCGTAAGACTTTTATCCCTTTGTGCCCCTGCATCTCAGGTAAAATACAAAAAAATATTTCTTCAAGTGTTAAATTTGGATCTCTTTCAAGAGAGTTTGGCATCTTTATAACAGTATGTAAAACTAGAGCTTCCAACATTGACATTAAATTAGACCAGCCACAGACCGAGAAGACTTAACACAACATAAATCCCAAACCTTTCCTCACATATTCCTAAAATACATGTATATTTCTCTTACATTTAAAGAGGGGAAAAGTAATAAGGATACTGCAACTGTACAGGTTAAAAAGGCAGTTTGCTCATGAAGGAGATGAACCTACGACCGACGGCTTTACGGCTATAAACCCCTCTGTCCTTGTGCTCTTGTTTTAAGCTAGTTCGCTGCACGTAGGTTAAGACATCCAGAGTAATTTGTTTTCCAGTGATTATGTTTTCTCCCCGTATTTTAATTTCAGCCCCTGATTACTTCAGAATAAATAAAATAGTGTGAAAGCCCTTGGTAACGTAAGACAGGACCTTAAGCTTAACCCGTTCCCGGTTTTGAGCGTTTTACAGTTGCCTAAAGTGTGGCCGCATGGCTTCGGACCGATTCAGCTGCCGAAATGATGTGTGCAAGTGTGCAATCTATCGGATCAGCTCTCCGTGGGAGCGGGGAAGGGAGGGAGGGAGGGGAGGGGTGGACGGGGAGACCTACGCATCCAGGTGGGGCAAGGGGGGCTTAGAGCTCTGTGTTGAGTTTCCTGCCGGGGACAAAGTCTTCGCGCCTGACCCAGATGACCTCCTCGCCGTGTCCGCCCTCCACGTCGCCGTTGATGCCGGACAGGGCCACCTGCTTCTTGAGTTGGGTCATCCTGGCGGCGTGGGCGTCCCCCCGGCAGGGCTGGCCCGCGATGGAGGCCGCCTGCAGCCGCTCCCGCAGGTCCCGCTCAGCCGCGCCGCCCCGCACGGCCTCGCAGTACTCGTCGTCGTCGCTGAGGATGTCCGTCTCCTTGATGTCCTCCTGCTCCTCGTACTGAGCGAGGTCAAACTGTTCCTCGACCCAGCGGTCAGTGTCCCCCCCGTGCGTGGGCTGCTGGGGCTCTTTTTCGGGGCTGCTCGTGTAGACGGCGTCTGAGTCAATGGTAAACCTGTTTCGGGCCAGCCGCCGCCTCCTCCTCCCAAGAGACTTGCTTGGGGCTGACACTGCGCACACACAAAGATAAAACCCCACAGGCTTTTTACACACGGTACAACTCCCTCGGGAAAGTTACTCTTCCAGGGGCCCTTTATTTAGCACCGCTGGGCACAGAGCCGGCAGACTCCCACGGATGACCTGGTCACTCCCTGCGGGCGAGTCACGCTCCACTCGGCTCCTCAGCACAGGTCTCTCTCCGGCTGAAAACACGGAGTTTCTGCTACTCAGATCCACAGTTTGGGATAATGGCCCACAAGGACTGTTCCTCCTGAGCGGTGGGCAGGTAGCCAGCACCAAGTGCATCTGTTCAGCTCAGCTTCTCACACGCAGTGGCTGCTGCCAGCACACCACAGAAACCAGCAGGCTCACACCTCGGTAAGGGAAATTGCTTTGTCTGGGGTGAGAGCAACACCACGGGTTTCCAAGTGGCTGCCTCGGTGCTGAAGATGCTGCAACTGCTGTGTTATTTATGGGGAATTATGTTCCTTGTCCAGGCTCTGCTACTGCCTCCCCCCACTCCCTCACAACTGGGGGAGAAACCAAACCCCAAAACCAGAAAATCTATCAGAAGTTCCTTACTCAGCGTCTACTCTACTAGCTTTTGCAACTGGCCCAGTTAGCAAATTCACATCTCCTGTGTTGGAACATCTTCACAAGAGGCTTGTGAGACAAAGCAGGGGATGAATCCTGCAGCTCTTTATGTGCATACACGCGTAGCTCCGTGGCCAGCAGTGAACTCCCAGGCTGGAGTTTCTCCCCGTCCACCAAACAGCGCCTTAGCACTTGGCAGGATGTATTTATCCAAATCTGCCTTGGGGGTGGGGTTACCTTTTAACATCCCTGAGCCTCACAAGGTGCATTAAGTACGACAAAGCTCAGCAGTTGCAAATTTTATCTGTAGGGAGAGGTCTGGACTTTGAGGGCAGGTTTTAATCTCTCCAGAATTCATCATGCAAATGATGAAAGTGAAAGGAGGTTTGGCATCTACAGCAGGTTGGCCCCACAGGCCCAGGGAAGCAGCGCTGTGGTTTTTGGCCCTCCTCTGACTCTCCCTGCTTAGGATCTGAAGTGCCTGTGAGGCAGATTCCCAGCAGCACCCCGAGTGAGAAGCCATGCTGAGGATGGTGTTGGTCTGGCCTGCCCAGTACAGAAGAGGAACAGAAAGCCTGGTTGTCTACATTGCTGGATCTAATGAGCAGAACAAAAAATAAACAACAGACCAGAACAAAACACGCAGCGGTGCCGTGTGCTGTTCACTTGGAAGCAATGTTTTCTTCCCTCCATCATCTAGTGTCATGAAAATGAAAACCTGCTTCCCCCTGGGATTTTCTCATTGCTTTTGCCTGAAGTCAACTGAAAAGGAAAATCCACGGTTTAAGACAGCCATTACAAAAATAATAGTATTCAAGTGCATGTTTCTCCAAATGTGAGAATTGGGAGCACGAGCCCTTCAGCAGTGGAGCTGAAAAGGTTAAAAGGGAGGACATCCAAATCTGTCCCTTCAAACCAAGCCACTCGCTCAGGGAGCTGATTTTTTTTTTTGGTGCATTTTAGTTTAGTTTAAAAGTGTTTAGGGTCACCTCAAATTCTGTACATGCTTTTAAGGAACAGGCAGCAGGGCTTCTGCTTTGTCCAGCTGAAACCCAGTTGCAGATTAAAGTGCACAGCCAATCGGTACCGACAGGAACCCCATTTCTCCTTCCATGCCAGAAGGGCTGCTCTGAAGCTGAGCCTCGAGTGCAAAGCAAGGGAAATAGAGGCAATTTAAGGCTCTCAAGGAGGTTGAAGCATGGAAAACCAGCAGTTTTTACATACACAGGAGAGAATGCTAATCCTAATGTACAAGTAACAGACACCACCACATGTCCTACAACGGTGCTGGGGTTACTGGGATCTTGAAAGTCTGTAGCCCTACAGTACCTGCCCTGTTCATGGCTGGCCTTGCACCTTTTAGAGCACACAATCTTTTTCCACCAAAAGGAACATATTGCTGGGATGAGGGCAAGCTTTCGGTTTTAAGAAGCTGTCTCCTGTGTTTGTCCCGCAGGATGGAGTGCACTGCCTTCAGAAAGTCCTTCCTGTGTTCTGGTGAGCTGAAAGACAGGTGAGAATGCAAAAAAGGCAGCATTATCCCCTGGGAACTGCTAAAAGCTCGTTGTAAATGAGATAAATAATGAGCAGTTCTGTGATTTAAGACAGTGCAAATCGACTGGCAGGCGCTTCCCCCAGAGAAGACTCCATTTAACACGGTGTTTTCAAAGAAAAGCTAAATCTTTGGTCACTGCAAGGGGCATCCAAGGAAACCAATACACAGTTCATTAACAAAACATTTAGCCTTTCACCCTTCACGAGGTTTCCTTTTCTTCCAGTGCCAAGCACACACTTCCCTGTGTCTGACACACACCGAGCTGACCTGTGGGGGCTCATTAAATCTGTCTGGTTCCTGGGAACACACACCATGCACAAGTCCTGCAAATCCCTACTACCTCACAGTAGGGACTGGCTTGGCATCAGCTCTGCTGGATCCTGATGAACGTGTGTTCCAAGTTCTTACTTGAATTCTTAAGCCACGTCAGGGCAACCACAACAACAATAATGGATGCTTCCTTAAGGAAAGGGCAATGCCCCAGATAGGCAGATTTTGGAACCTGGTGGCATGAAAGGTACCAGTTGAACACAACACACCAGCAGGATCCAATGCTGGAGTTTAACTGGATGTGAATGGAAAATTGTAATAAGGATACTCCCATAAAGGTACACGGCTGATCAAACATATGCCTTTATTTCAGAGATCTTACAGAATTCTGTCAGCCAGAAGGAAGGTTTTTACACCCTCTCCCGCTTCCCCTACTGGCTGTTCCCAGACTGCCTTAAAGGAAAGACATAGGTAAGCTGGGATCCAGAGGTGCCATGGAAAATAGGGAAACACACACTTACCTACAGCAAAGGTGAAATGTCCTTTCTGGCCTGCCCTCAGACTCAGATTTAACGTGGACAATCTCACACACAGAATTGGTCTCTGCATCTAAAGGGAAAAGCAAGTAGAACTTCATGTAACAGCTTCTCATGTTTAACTTGGAAGTATTTATTCCATAATCCTGAAGAAATGGTTTAAGACCACCCAGGACAACAGACAATACGCTGCAAATAATATTAACTCATGGCTGAAAGGCAGCAATGGGCAAGTGACTAATGAAACAACAGGCTCTTAAACTGGCAGTATTTTATATGCACCCACTCAGTTCCCATAAAAATATTTTAAAACCCCAACCCAAATGAACAAACAAAACCACCAAATAAAAAAAAGCAAACCAAACTATTAAACAAAAACAACAAAACCCGCGAAACAAATGAGCAAAAAAACAATCCAGCTATTCAGGTGTTCCATGAAGCACTGTCACATTTTGGGTGGTGAGGCCCTGGCACAGGTTGTCCAGAGAAGCTGTGGCTGCCCCACCCCTGGAAGTGTCCAAGGTTGGACAGGGCTTGGAGCAACCTGGGATAGTGGAAGGTGTCCCTGCCCATGGCAGGGGGTGGGACTGAATGGGCTTTAAGGTCCCTTCCAACCCAAAACCATTTCATGATTTTATGATTTTACAACTACCTTCAGTGTTCTTTCCACTTACGCGTTAGAAAGTGAGAAAACTGTATAAATTTGTGAAATTTTTCATACTATAAGCTCCCCATGAAGCTGGCAACCATGAGAACAAAAACCCACCAGTTCTGGTGTCTCACAGCTGCAAACTGCCTTCTAATCTCCAGAAGAGGAATAGAGTGAACCAGAGTCAGCAATTACTTGCCCTTGTTTTTCCAGAATGCAGTGGGAACATTACCTGCACTGGCCAAGGCCCGAACCTGCAGGGCTTCCAAAGGTATCATGTGGCGAAATCGGAACGGATCCCAGTCTTCATAAATTGAAGCTCTATGTGATCCGCCCTGGAAGAATTTCAAAACACCATTAGGAAACCAGACACCCTGGGACAGTCAGACACAAGAATCTCCTGTGCTCTCCACTGAGAGCTTCCAGCTACAGACCTGCTACCATTCTGATTTTCTCACTGCAACACCTCACTGAGGTTCCTCTCTGGGAAGATCTTGCTAAAATCTAGACTGAAGCACCCCATCAGCCTTCCAAAGTCAGTCAGACCAGTGCTGCATTCTCTCCTCCAGGTGAACAAACACTCAGGAACACAGTTTTGTTTTGGCCCCTCTGAAGTCATCCTGTGGCCAGTTGGCTTTACCCACATGAGCATTTCAAATCACACCTTGGTCTATGCCACAGGTGGGAATCACAAGTTTTTTCTGTGGCACTATAAACTGTGTCCCCTGTTGTAGGATGGGCTTACTGTCAAGCTGAGCTTTAAACTGGAGTCCCAAACTCCAGTGGGATCCCTGAGCCATACTGCAGGCACACCTAATTCAGGTGAGTAGAGTCAGCACTTGTTTGGTGGCACAAAACACCCAGGGCACTGTGTTTCACTGAGCAAGATGACAGACATTAAATATTTGCTTCACATACACTGACCAAAGAATCAAACACAAGAGAGATGTTCACAGAATCTTGATTCATGACAATCCACTCCCCAGTGTAGAATGGATGTGGCAGGGACACGAATAGTCCAGCAGAGAGTTGAGGATAAAGTAAAGGAATGTTTGCTGCATTCGGGATGAACAGCACATTGCTCAGCACCACCCAACACCTCACACACCAAGGATCGCACATGGAAAAGAACACTCCAGCTCCACAGTTGTATGGAAAGCAGATCCTAGTCACAGCCCCACAAATGCCCACAGCATCACCTAAGCAGTCCATTCAACTTACAAGTTTCTTCTTCTGTTTGGAGCCATCCTTGTATACAAGAACCACAGCAGTTTTGAACACTAGAGGAGAAAGTTAGAGATAAAAGCCATGTTGTCACAGAATCACAAAATCACAGAATGCCTGGTTTGGAAAGGACCCCTGGAGATCACCCAGTCCAACCCCCCTGCCAAGGCAGGGTCACCTGGAGCAGGTGAACTCATCCAGGTGGGTTTGGAATGTCTCCAGACAGGGAGACCCCACACCCTCCCCTGGCAGCTGTTCCTGTGCTCTGCCACCCTCCATGGAAAGAAGTTCTTCCTCATGGTGAGGTGGAATTTGTTGTGGTTTAGTTTATGGCCACTGCTCCTCATCCTGTCACTGGCACCACTGAGCAGAGTCTGGCACCATCCTCTGACAGCCCTTGGAGACATTAATATGGATTGATGAGATCCCCTCTCAGCCTTCTCTTCTCCAGACTAACCAGGCCCAGCTCTCACAGTCTCTCCTCAAGAGAGTCCATAAGGCTGGGAATGGGTCTCCTAAATGCCCCAAGCACACAGGCCTTTCAGGTCCTCAGCCCTCACCTGAGCCAGAGAAGGAGGGTTTGGAGAAACCACCAGCCCTCTTGTATATTCTTCCCCAAAAAACTCCAAACTCAACAGCTTTTACCACACAAAACCAGGTTACTTCAAACTCACTTGAAACTTAAAGAGTTTATGTTACCAGTTAGAGGAACAACTCAAGCAGCAACAGTTCTGTACAAATATTTGGAAAACTTAATTCCCCCTGGCTAATTTCACCTCAGACTAATAAAGTAGCATCCAGCTACATGTGGTCACTCAGGACAGGCTGCACAGGGACAGGATGTGAATTAAAAAGTGAGCAGCACTGGCTGCCAGAGATGTAATCCCAGTATCTTTTTGCCACACCAAATCCACATGGAGCTCAAATTTGCCTTTCAAGACTCCAGTTTTCCTTGTGATCTCTTTCTTCAGTCCTCAAGCACATCCCTTTGTTTTCAGACTGAACTGCAGGGACACTTAATTTTGGACATTTTATGAAAACAATTTAAAGATTCTGGGAGTAATTAAGAGTTGCTGCCATTCCTAGCAGCTTTCATGAAGTGTATGACCAGGTGCTTTCCCAACTAACAGGAAAGCAGTAAATTTTATATGCTCTTCCACAGCAAAGCTGAAAGAGTCTTCATTTGTTATCTTTTTGGTATGTTAAAAAATAATAACAACTACAATCATCATCATCGTCACTGGCTTCCTAACCAGCATCACTTTTTGGAAACAAGGTAAAAAACCAGTTGTGTGAGAAGAAATTTAGGAACAAATAGAACTTAGCATATTCTGCAGTACTTGATGTAATTTTTAAAGAGAGAGGCTGGGTTGTGAAGCAGAGTTACTTGGCACAGACTGGACTATCAAACCATATCTTTCCAGAGACAAATATATTAATATAATACAGAGCTCACTATAACCTTGGACATGAGTTTAAGAAACTCTTGCAGTATACAGCAATCTCCAAATTCCTCCCCAGTTTTAGATCACCACAGAACAGAACTGACCATTGCAGCAAAGAGACCAACACTGTTATAATTTCCAGCCAACCTTGCAGAAGGCACTCAATGCTCAGTTACCTTCAGTAAATATCTGCTAAGGCACACATGACATCTGAAATGAAAGTGGTAGGATACAAACCAAATGCTGCCAGCTCAGGTTCCTTCTTCCACTTCCCCCAGTGAAGCAGGAGGGTTCAGCCATATCACTGTATTATGCAGGAGCAAATCCCCCATGGAAAGGTCGGCGACCTGTCAGCACGAAAAACACAGCACAGAGACACAGCGTTTAATGAGTTCAAGGGATCTTATGGGAATTTCCGTTCAAGAAACTTGCTTGAAGTTTAGTCCTGAACAACAAAAAATACCCCACAAGTAAACCTTTGGAATATTTCATCAGATGGCCACAAGCATGTGCAAACAGACTGTGACACTTAGCAACAGATTCGTGTCGATCTTTAACCTGGTCAGCATAAATTAGGATAAGTGAAACTCACAGAACAGCTCTTGTAATTTGGTGGGAAAGTTAGGGCAAAAACCAGATGTTTTCTTTGCCCTTTTCATTCTCCTTTGTCCATCTTCCTCCCAAGAAGATGGTTTGAAAATGTAAGCACAGCCCCTAATGTACATACTCAGTTTGGGGCAAAGTTTAGAGGTCTTTCTCTTTCTTTATGGTCCCCCAGAGTGACAAACTGACTGCTACCCCCAGTCCAGGGGTCTGGGACTTTAAGACCCCTTCTAGGGGTCTCAGACAGTCAGTCAAGACTGAGCCACACCAGATCTTCGTGTGCATGACATGAGACCTCCAGCCCACAGCCCCAGGCTCTCTGTCATGCACCAAACCCCCCTAAAACACTTTCTGAAAGAGAATCAGCAGTTTCTCACACACCCACACTTCACATTTTCTCTGCTTCCAAGCCATTAAGAGCCACGACAGCCTTGCCTCAGCAAGTCCGCTCAAACTGGTGGGGCCAGACAACTGATGTGAAAGGAGGAGAGTCAAGACAAGGATATCAAAATAGTGAAGGGCAGGTTGGGATGATATTTGACCCAAGCACAACGCTGAAGGTCGATTTGTCCACTATTCTTACATTATCCCACTCGCTGAACCATACATGGAAAAGCAGTTCTAGAATTGAATAGGGGATTTATCTGTTTGCACCAGGATCCACTTCATGGAACAACAGGAAAGGTAAATATTGGATACAGTTTACATGCATGCTCCAGGCACCACATAACAGCCTCTTCCTCTCCAAATCTGGTCGTCTGTTACCTCTTTTTTTCTCCCCTGTTTGTCTGCTATGAGCTGGTCAAACACTGCCCCATACTCCTCATGGATCTTCTGCATTTCATTAATGTGGCTGGCAACCTTGTTCATCGTTTTGATGGCCACTGGAACAGAGACAAGATGAGAAGAAAAGGAATTTTAAGCCTCTGAGAAGAGGATTCCAGGTCAGAAATTAAGCAGGGCGAAGCACGTGGGGTTAACCCCTTACCATCAAGGTGATAATGTTCTTCACTGTCCCGTCAGTGAGAGCAAAGAGCTCCTTCAGCAGGAGAGGGTATTTCAGGATCCGCTGGATGGGTTTGATGAGGTAAGACTCCAGCGTGGAGGAGTGCTGCCGTCGGGGGTTCTGGGCATCCAGGAATGCCTTGAAAGCAGTGTCTGTCTTGGCTGAAGATTAAATGAAGCCATTGGATAAATCAAAAAAAACCATAAAGTCACTTTTCCAGCTTTAAATCATTTATCCAGAGGCATTTTGCAAGGAACTGTAGATTTATCGGGTCCACAGAATTAGATTTATGCCCTCCAGGTTTTGAATCATTGACACTTTGCCTTGGACATGGTATTTAGGATTTCACAAACAGGCACCCCCCTCCACACCAATACAGGCAGGTTTTAATTTCACTGTCCACAATAGAACAGAAATATCCTGAGTGGAAGGGATCCAAAAAGATCATCTAGTCCAACTTCTGGCCCTGCTCAGGACACCCCAACAATCCCACCCCGTCCCTGAGAGCATTGTATAAACTCTCCTTGATCTTGTCACCTTGGGGAGCCTGTTCAGTGCCCAACCACCCTCTGGTGGAAGAACCTGTCGGATATCCAGCCTAACCCTCTGTGACACAGCTCCAGCCATTCCCTGGGCCCTGTCCCTGCTCACAGGGAGCAGAGATCGGAGCTGCCCCTCAGAGGAAGCAGCACACAGTAACAAGCACTTTTGGCCTTGCAACTATGTTAGAGCACTCAATTGTTTTAATCATCTGTTTCCTTTAAGCAAAGGCTCAAATTGGGTATTTATGAAAAGTTGCTGCTCCTAAGGCCAGTCTGACAGGTGTACCTACAATATTGACAAGCCTGGTTCTCGTTACCTCATTAAACCTTAAAATGCAGCTCCGAACAACCATCAGGAGCCAGTAAGGAGGCAGAAAAGCAGTACACTTATGCTAGGACACCAGATTTTGGGAGCACAGGCAGCCTGGACACCTGATTGCCATCATCCTTTCTACCTGACTGCTACTGAATTTATAAAAATGTCATTTTCTCTGTTGCCCCCCCTACTAGAACATAAGGGAAGGAAGCAAGGAGGATGTGGTATTTTAGACACACAAGTTATTCAGTGTAGGAACAATTCCACACAATTGCTTTTATTAGAGTCATGTCCCCTGCCAAGGCTGGGTGGTTTTTTTGCAGACAGTCACCTGATTGCAATAAAGCAACTTCGGTTTTAAACCCAAAAGCCACCTGTACCTCAGCTGAGGGACACCAAATTACACCTGAAATACACTCCCAGCTTTTTAAGAGATTTATCTCTGGCATGAAAATTTATGTTCTGCTTATGCCACAATCAAGCACAAACATTTCTTATTTATAAATACAGTTGGCAAAGAAAAAATAAAAGCAAAATACCGGATCTACCTAGTCTACAGGTTTAAAATTAGGCCCAACAAAATGATTCCAAAGGAAGCATGGATGTGACTAGCAACAAGTCATTCATTATATATATCCCACAGAGCTGCCAAATACTCTTTGCAGCATGGGGAATAAAAGTTTACAAGTAGAAATGAAAAAGGAAAAAGTGTGCAAAAAAACAAGAAAAAAAGCCAAACCAACCAAGAAACAAAACCTCAAAATTGATTGTCAGACATCCCAGATGTGCTTGAAAAAGAACGAGCTTCCTCCCTGATAGCATCGCTCCTACAAACGGAACCACTTGTTTATTCAATGTCTTGGCCAAAAAGGAATTGCATGAAGCCTGGTAACTCTACGAGAGTAACAGTTTCACAGTGGCAAAACATCACTCTGAGGCAAGTTGGCCCATGAGCATTTATAATCCAGAGCACAGTTCATTTATCTCCATCTCAGCAAGCCAAGCTCTGCTAAGGAATTCAGACATGGAAATTTCTCAGGCAAGCTGGAATGAAAGCAAGAGGAAGAGGAGAGGGGAAGAGGGAGCATGGTGAAGTTAAATATTTAGGCAGCTTCCACAAACATTCTCCCAGGCTGATCCTTTCCTACTGGCTGCCAACATTCAACCACATGGCTGAGGATCAGTGGGATTGCTACTGGCAAGGATTCATGGCACAACAATCCCAGGAGGATCCAGGGGTCATTACAAGCACCACCACTCCTGGTTCCAAAGTACACAGTGATCCATTAGGAAAAGCCACACTGGCCTTTTAGAAAACCTTTCCCACATGACTGAAAAGTGTCAGGGAGAGAATAAATTACACATGGAGAGAAAAACTCCACACAAGGTTAACCACCTCTTGTGATGAGCTCCTCGGGTATCATCCCATCGAGGTGGTCCCAGAACACCCACGGCACAGAGCTCTCTCTGAGCCTCTCTCGGGCCAGATGGAGCGTACTTCCTCCTGAAAAAGCACCCAGGCATGTGTGTGCCCGCACTGCTGCCCCCCAACATGGTTTGGGGTGCAGTGTCACCTCTCTCATCCACAAGGCCAAGCTGTGCCAGCCCAAACCGTAGGGTGGCTGCAATGATTCTCCCTGTCTTGTCCAGCACGTGCTCTCACCTTTCACCAGGACTTTGGGGACTTTCGTGTGGCTGGCACAGAAGGCACTGTACAGCTTGAACCGGTCAGCGTAGTACAGGAAGGATCCACCCAAGGAAAACAACACTTTCTAGGATTTAAAATTAAAAAAAAGGCATTAGTAATTAAAGCACATGAAAGTGTTTAGTTCTTTTCCCCTCATCTGAAGCTTCCACTGAGCTTTGGGATGACAGGGCAACGCATTTTTACAGTGTTTTCACACCGTGACATTGACCTGTTGGAGCAAGTCCAGAAGAAGCCAAGTTGGTCAGAGGGATGGAGCAGCTCTGTTGTGAGGAAGGGCTGAGAGAATGGATTGCTCAGCCTGGAGAAGAGAAGGCTCCAGGGTGACCTAATTGTGGCCTTCCAGGACCTGAAGGGAGCTTACAAGAAAGATGGAGAGAGACTATTTTCAAGGGCCTGGGGTTACAGGACAAGGGGGAATGGTTTCACACTGACAGAGAGCAGGGTTAGGTGAGATATTGGGAAGAAATTCTTCCCTGTGAGGGTGGGGAGGCCCTGGCACAGGTTGCCCAGAGAAACTGTGGCTGCCCCATCCCTGGAAGTGTCCAAGGCCAGGTTGGAGCAACCTGGGCTAGTGGAAGGTGTCCCTGCCCATGTCAGTGGGTGGAACTGGATGATCTTGAAGGTCCTTTTCACCCTAAACCATTCTGTGATTCATCCACCAATAAACAGGCCCAGCCTTGGTGTGTGGATTAACACATTAATTAACAATTATAATAATAATTAACATCATTAGCCAAGTCCCAGTCTGAAGACACCACTAACTCCAGAGGGACTGGGCTCACAGCTCCAGAGCTGTGTTTAAAAGTCTTATTGAGCTCAGTAATGACCAGAGGCCACCGAGAAGGCTGGATGGATCTGACATCAATGGATCAAGACACTAAGGAGCTGTGCAAGCAACACTCACCCCTCTGTACAAACACACCCAGGCCTTCACTTCCTTGGACTGAGTTTGTGTTAGGGGTCAAACACAGTCCTCCCCTAAGATGTCTTATCTTTTTCTCGGTGTTTGCTCTGTTACCCACTTAGGAACCAGACAACACTTGGGGGGGAGCTGAGACAACACGTGGGCTGCTTGGGGACAGGCAGGAGAGGGAACCAAACTGCAGAACTGAAACCACGGAGCCCCAGAGCCACATATTTCACACACTGCTTCCAGACAGTGCCCACGGGGCAGAACTGAAAGTGAGGTTGGTGCACTTTTTATGGAAAGAGGTGGGAGCAGCAGCACTCAGAGGGCAGAGTTCTCTCCATAAGGAGGCTTCTCTGGCACTCCTCTCTCAAAGTTCAGAGCACACAGTGATCACAGAGGCTTCCTCCAGTCAAAAAAGTGTCTCTGTGCTCTCCCTGAAGTGCACATTTCCTACAAGAGCTGTGTTCTAGTTCCATGAGAGCAGTGTTCATGATTGAGGCTCATTTTAAACAAACTCCCAACAGCAAAGACACACATGGACAAAAAGACAAATTCTTTCCGTAGTTCTTCCAGGGCTGTATGTTAGCTGAAGAGAACCCCAGTGGAATTACTATTATTCATCAAGCCATCCTGTCCTTTATCAAGGTGAGTGCTCAAAGCCAGAGTAAAATTCCCCAGAGAGAACACTCAGCTACTTGCCATATCTCCAGTACCAGTACAACTGCATTAGAAAGAAAACAAAATTTGTTCCCAAATTTTCCTGGGTTTTATATGAAGTTTACATATCTACCTGTGTTCTACCTGTGATGATGCACATCTGCTGAGAGCTGAAAGTATTTGCCATGTAGTTCCACTATGGATCAAAAGTCCAAATACAGAATTCAATGCGCTGTTCTGATCTGCAGCCCCAGTGGGCTTCTCTACATTAGACTTGTCAGAGCAAAGATTTTATGTAACTTTCCATTTCTAGCTTTTCCTGACAGCTCAAGGCAGGAAATCTGACAGAAGGGCAAGAATAGCACCCAGAAGCACATGGTGTTACAGGTTTCTAGTGCTCTATATGGCTAAATGTAGCATAAAATTCAAGTGTAGCAGGATAATTTTCGAACAGCACCAGTATTAGCTGAAAATTAATCTTGACTGGGACCAGATGCATGTTTTTACATGAAAAGTGACAATAGTCAGAAAATATGATGAAGAATGTCAAAGGACTCCTCAAAGTGTAAACCATGAGATTACCTTAAATTGCTCCAACTTTTTCAAGCTTTTCCAGGTCTGGAACCAGCCTTACTCCATCTTCCAGAGTTTTCAAGAACTCTACTTGGAATGCTACCATTTCAGTCAGATTCCCAAAGAGAACATCCAGCTAATGAGAGGAAAAAAAAAAGACAAAATGCTGAAAATATCACTTGGTAGTTAAATCATATTTCTAGAGCTTCAGTAATTCTCAGTTGTATAATCAGGGTGATGTCAGGAAAAAACAACCTACACACTGTACATTATTGAGCACTACTTTTATACCCTCCTAAATTCACTATTTGAAAAAAAAATGGACTTAAAAATTTCAGGCAAGCAAGTCCAGCTGGGGGTGGGCAGAGAAGAGGGGCAGGTGAAAGCTCTCAGGCAAAAAGACAGTCAACAGTCAACATACCTCAACAGTCAACATACCTCATCTGGTGTGAGAAACGTTTCTTTTTGAAGGGGCTTCAGGTATCTCTCCATTAGACAATTTAAGTCCTAAAAAGTCAGAAAAAGATGCCCGGGTTGGTCCCTCAAAGTGCCTCTGTGGACATCTACTGAAGTGGCAAAGATCACTGCTTACCCAGTGCAAAATTCCTGAGAATTTTTCCTTTTCACACACAGGACAAAACAGTTGGATTTCACACAGTTGAAGGACAGCAAAAGGAAACATTTACAGTTTTACTTCCAAAATCATTGAGCAGTGTCCCTCTGCATGCCAGCTAAGTAACTTCACAACAGCAGCCTAAGAATTTGGAAAGCCTGCTTATTTCAGAGTTCTAAGTTACTATTTTAGGTTCAGACTGTAGAACTGAATGCAAGTTCACTAAGAGATACATGCACAAAGCAGAACTTGAAGTATTAGAGAAGAACCCACACAATTTTACAAGAATAACAGACTGAAACAAGACATGGAGCCCCCTTACCTTGACATAGGTGCGTTCTGTCTCCAGGAGCTCACAGATGACCTTCCGCAGCTTGTCTGCGTCTGTGAGTTGTCTCATGGTGGCCAGCTGGGGTCCTGCAAATTCCTGAGGGTGAGCACTGGAGTCAGAAGGGTTCATTTCATGCAGACTGCGACAGAAAGCAGCGACCTGCTCTGTGCTCTTGAAAAAGAAGGAAGAGGAAAGACCGGCGGTAATATTTTAAGTAAGAGTCACAGGAATGATGGAGCTGAGAAGCGTTTGCAGTTTAGTAGTTGCAGTTTGGGGACTTTTTAACGGGCACCAAAGTCCAGAAGCGTCTGTCCTGTCTCTCAGTGACTGAGGATAAGGGGGGAGGTGGGGGGGAACCCAAAAAAACAAAACAGTTGCACATTCAAATTAATTGAAGTGTTGTTCAATAGCATTCCTGGTTTCAGACATACAAGAATTTAATTAAAATAGGCTCGTCCAGCAATCAAGATTGACAAACCAACAAAGAGGCCCAAGAATTGGGAAACAAAAATGACCATGCAAACAAAACACACACCCCAGCCCTCTGCCAGTTCCCTAATTGTTTGCTACAGTCCTGGGAATAGCTGTGTCAACACATCCGAGGAGATAATGCTGAGGCAGAACCCATTCAAGCCGGTTTTGGGGGGAGCAAAGCCATCCAGGGAGCCAAAGCCTCTCCAGGCTCCAAAAACAAGTTCTTTGGGAAAGTAACTGTATACCTGATCTGTGCCTGGAAACATACCTTGCAGGGTGAATTTCTTCCCCAGAAGTCACATTTTGCAAAGCTGCTACATCAAGCTAATTTCTTTATATATAGACATCTGATTAAATATTAAAGCCAGTTATCTTTGCCTCACCTCCTTTGTTAGATCATTTTCTCACATCTTTCATTACACTGAAAAGTTTGGATCAGGTAGGACCTCTGGTGTCAGCGACCATAGCCCCAGGCTCCTGGGGTTGCCAAAGCAGTAGTGTGCTCTGTCTCCATCCCTCCCAGAGACCTGGAGGGAAAGGAGCTGCTTCACTGGATCACACCTCTCTAATCCTACCACGGGATCTTGATCCAGATGCAGTGATTTCCCAGCACTGCCTCTATAGCCCTCCAGTTCATACTAAAAGTCCTGTGAGGAGCAGCTGAGGGAGCTGGGGGGGTTCAGCCTGGAGAAAAGGAGGCTCAGGGGGGACCTTCTGGCTCTGCAACTCCCTGACAGGAGGGGGGAGCTGAGGGGGTCAGGCTCTGCTCCCAGGGAAAAGGGACAGGAGAGGGAACGGCCTCCAGCTGTGCCAGGGGAGGGTCAGGTTGGACTCAGGAGGAATTTCTTAATGGAAAGGGTTGTTAAACACCTGGAAGGGGCTGCCCAGGGAAGTGGTAGGGTTCCCATCCCTGGAGGTGCCCAAGGAAGGACTGGGCATGGCACTCAGTGCTTTCGGCTGGGGGACAAGGTGGGGATGGGACACAGGGTGGACTCAAGGGTCTCAGAGGGCTTTTGTCTGTGATTCTATAAAACAACTGACCCAAAATTAGCCTGTTCAAACAGAGAAATACAAGGGAGGAGGAAAAACTAACAAAATAAAGAAAGAGAGAATAAACCACATCACCACCTTGCAGTTTGGAGTCAGAGCCCTTCACTCCCACCAGCTGTAGTGCAAAAAAAACCTCGCCTTTTTTAAGCCACACAGCTAATTCCCTCTCCATCCACCCACAATCCATGCTAGGGACAAGTAAGGATTTCCTCGCCCTTACACAGTGGCCTTTCCTTAGAGGTCTCTTATGGCTACAATGCTCACAAGAGGTACCACTTCACAGCATATGAGTAAAGAGTTATTATGCAAAGGATCATTTTCTTCAGGACACAAGCGTAAGCAAGGAAATAACTGTGACTGACTGTCTATACAAAAAATGCCTCCTGAAACACACTTTTTTACAGGGAAAATATGCACCTTCTATTCTGAGGTTTAACTCAGATGTGGAAAGAAAGGAAAAATATTGCAAATTGAGGGAGGAGGAAGCAGTGAGTTAAAAAGAGTCGACTTGCAATTAACTCTGCTCCTGGTACATGGAACATGTGCACAGAGTTAAATGTATTAGTTAACATAACTCCTGTTATTTCTCAGCAAGGTTCCACCTATACTCACTGTAACTTTAAGTATAAAGGCACACACAAACTTTTAGATTACATTTGCATTTCCACAGGTGTTGATCTGGATCCCAAAAGGCAGTAGGTGAAGCCTGGCTCCAGTGCAGGCAAAAAACACCCTCCCAAGTTACCTGCTCTGCTGGACACGAACTGCCAGTTCACATATGGTTAATCTGAGCGCCCAGAGAAACCCAGAATACACAAGGGTTTGCTCAGAAATGTTTAGCTTGAAAACATTTTTGTAACGAATATTTGAGGAAGACACATCCAGGTGGTGTTTTGCTTTAAGGTCCAAATGTACAGATAAAACTAGTTGTAATGTATAAACACAAATATGGAATCAAGCTCCAGAAATAAACCAACTGTTTTTCAAGCAGTTCATGCTTGATACCCCCCACACTTCCTCACCATCCTGTGCGTGCACTTGCAGTAAGTTCCAGGGAAAGATGGGTCACCCAGAAAGAGAGAGCGGAAAAATCTACTTAGGGTGTGAAACACCAGCTAAGCAGTGAAGTTGAAAACTGGATAACTCACACAGGCACGTGGTCTGGCCCAGAAAGAGCAGTTTACACCCATATGCCAAAAAGGAAGTGTAGAAGACTTCTCAAAGCCTTATCTCCACTTGCACACGTAATAAACCACCCCTGGGATCCAGCCACGTCCAGCTCCAGCAGCAGCTGAACATTGCCTCTCCTCAAGAACTGCCCACCCATCACTCCCCCACACTCTCTGGACACTGACCCAGATGTCTTGCTGCTGTGCAAATGTGACTATAAATCAACCACCTTAGTCCCATAAATAGTGGACATTCCAGGGCCTGTTGAGCTGCCCTTGCAGGGCAGTGAGCTGCACACCAGGATCTGCCCTTGGGTAGGGAGGGCAGGGACATAATCTCAAGGTTCCTCCTAGGGGATTCTTTGCCAAAACAGATTCCCGGTTAGTGATCAGCAGCATGCTAGACTTGGAATTCTTAGCCAAGAGATCTACAGGATTGGCTTTAGACATAAACCCTTGACCAAGCCTGGGACTAGGAGTGATCCGCTGCACCTAAACCCCAATCCGAGAAGGAGCTTAGAAAGCAAACAGGGTCCTTTCTGAACCTCATGACTCAAAGGGAGGCCCCCAACCACTTCATCTGACCCTGCCCACTATGCAGTAAATAACCAAGTGTACCTTGCCCTCAAGTCTTGTTAAACCACTGTCACACTGACCAACCAGCTTTACTGGTAAACTGGTTAAGTTAGTATATTATTGCTTCTCTGTTACAACTAAAGCGCACAACTCCACCTGTGATAACTGCTGTGTTTCATTCCATAAACATAATCCTGCCTACCTGGTATTTCCTTTAAAAAATCGATTTCCAGATAGAAAGCAGGTAAACATTGCACACAGGGTGCTTCAGGACACAGCTACTTTGATGAAAACTCTCAAACACATTTCACAAAAGCTCTCTGTCCCCATTTTCCTGCAGAAAGTGGAAAGAGCAGGGAAGGTCTGGAGCAGAAGCAGATCATTTTATCTCCCTACACAGCTCTGTTTGCCAGCTGCAAACAATGACAGCACTAAAGCAGGATTTCTCCAGGAGAATTATGGCATCACACTTCAAGGACAATTCTGCAAGCAATCCCTTCTAGTAACCCCAAAATGAGACTGAGGGCTGGCACAACTGGGCTGTGAAGTAGAGTAACCCTTCCTCTGCAGGGGGCTCAGCAGAGGGCTAAGCTCACATCCTTCCCGTGCAGGAGGATCAAGTCCTTACACTCACCAAGCATGGGGCTGGGAGTTTTGGCTGCCTGCCCCATAGTTTTGAAAGTAGAGTGCCATTTCTCATGTTTAAAGATGTACAGGTGCCTGGGCGTCAGGCACCTGCCCCCTTGAATGGCACAGAGTACCCTCTGTTCCACCAGGGACAGCAAGCTCTAAGCAGCACTGACCTCCCAGACAAAAACTCAGGCAAACTGCATCTCTTCAGCACTGCACGGTAAGAAGAAGCCTCAGCAGGGCACACACGGTTACAGCTCAGCCTCGTAGTAACCCCCAAATTAACACCTCAGAAAAACCCATTTAACTGCTAACTCCTGAGCCCATCCCAAAGCACAGCAGGTCTGCTCACCAGGTACAGCAAACGGTACAGGGAGTCCCCGTCTCTCCCAGCGCCCTCAGTCCTGAGCTTACGGTTCAGCCTCCAAGGAGCCGACATCGCTGGGAAGGCAGGACTGCCAGGGCTGTCACTCATCCAGCAGGAAAACCCCAGTGCTGCACACACTCAGCTGATCCAAAGGGCTTTCCCACTCCAGACAGAGCCCCTGTACTCCTTCCTTGGTGTGCAGCTGGGATCTCTGCTGCAGCTCAGTGGGGAAGGGCAGTGCCCATCCTTCTCCAAGCAAAGCCTTCCCGTGGGTGTCACTTGCCGCCCGCTCACCACATCAGTGGGAATTCAGAGCCAGGCACCAGGAAAAGCTGAGACCTCAGGGCTGTTTTCAGAGGGAAACTTCAGCAGAAAGGCTGAAATGCAGCAAAGCAGCAAAGGCAGCCTGGGAATATCAATGTGTGTTGCCTGTGGCTGAGCAGGAGCCGATTGGCTCCGAACAGCACTGCTGAGGAATATTAAACATCTGAAGGGACAGAATTAAAAGAACTTAAAAGAGCCAGTTATGCTGCTGCAAAACTGACCCCTCAAATCCCTGTTTTAATCCTTTCACATCTATTTTGCAACACATTGAAGGTTTGGAGACTTAATTCTGGTCTCAAATAATGCTGCAGAGAGCAGACGACCTACTTTCTTGGAAAAGAAATACCTCTGAATGGTGTAAGCATGTGCTCACACAGCCCATCACAACAGCTCCCCCAAGCACAAGTGCTGCGAGGTAATTAGCCTTTAATGCAAGAGGCAGATGTCTTTAATTAGAAACGGGAAGAAATGAGTGTCCTGCAGTATTTTAACTGGGGATGCCTTTTAAAACACATCCCCAGTAAGTTCAAAGCGCCGTTACATGAAAAAAATACACAGAAAGACTGATTTTTGAGATGAAACACAACACCTATCTTAGCCTTTGGTAACATGCAATGTTAAGAACTTGCACATATGCACAGTTTTCAGGGCGCCTCGTTTGAACCTCAGTTTATTCTACAATATTGAAAAGACCAAAACAATCAGGTCACCACAGAGGAAAGTAACCATTGAAGAAATTACGCTGGTATGAAATGTTCCTGGTATTCTGTTGAATAGAGATCGACAGAGAAGCATCCCCTGTCATAAACAGCCTGAAATTCCAGTTCACATGTTAGATGAAACAGGCTGAAGAGGTGGCAGAGAGCAGATTTTCCTTTCCCCACTCTCCTCCCTCCCAGCTCTCTCCTCCTTGGCTCCCACATGAAATAGGGAGAGAAAAGAAAGCCAGAAGCCCACCCCAGAGCAAAGCAACTTGTAGAAAAACTGAAGGCCACTGCCAGTTGACTTTAAGTCACTGCCATGACTTAAAGAAAAAGGGTTGCACCCAGAAGCTACTGCTAGGATTCACAGAGATTTCAACCTGAGATAAGAGGGTGAAATTAGATAGGGGGTGAGTCCAGAGAACAACAGCTATCCCACACCACTGACACCTTGGAAACGGGTTTTCTAGCATTTTATCAGAACAGTTCTACAGACACCTCATTTTTCCCTTATTATTTATTATATATTATATATATATATATATAATTATTACTTTGCCAATAGTGATGGAGAAGCAAATTCTACATTACCAGCCCTTTAGGATATACCTAAACCAAGCTTTGCAGAAAATGGAGGAATCCTCTGAGCTACTGCTGCCACCCTCCAAATCCTTCAACCACACACCAACAGCTTGGAAGCTTTTGCAGATTAAGAAAACAAATGCACCCCACTACTAAGGAAACACACACCCACGTGCACACATGCTGGGCTGGGGGAAGGGACAGAGACAGCCGGAGGGGGGAGGAGGAGGAGGAGGAGGGGGAGGAAAAGGAGGAGGAGAAGGGAAGACGCATTCGAAGACACATCCATCTACCTGTCACCTGCACGAGAAACGGTACCAAAAAAGCCCAAACCCAGCTTTTGGTAGGATTTCCCAGCGCTTACCTTCACACAAAGCCCGTGCTAGGAGAGCGGAATGGAGGAGAGCGCGGCGCTGCCTTCCTCTCCTTTTTCCATGAATTATTAATGCTCCCCTAGGATCGCTGGGGGAAGCTGGGAGCCGTCCTCCTCTGCAGCCGTGGGGTTGGCAGGATTGCAGCCCTGCCCCAGGACCATTGTTATCAACCCCAAAGGCTATTTTCAGCTCTTTAATGCTGGTTCTGCCCCTGAAAGAAGGGGAGCTCTGCATTTGCGGGAGGCTCCAACGAGGTAAAATGGATTTCCTCTACTGCCCAGCAGTGAATGGGTAAGAGCTCCTGCCCTGCTTTAGCCAAGAAGGGCAGAAATACAAAGGGAGCCTCTCCCAAACACCAACCATCAGAGGAGCCTGGAAGCTGCGGCCAGGACGGTGATAAGGGGGAACGTGCCCTTCCTGGGGGGATGAGGGCAGAGCCTTTCCCTTCCCACGTACAAAAAAACCCCTGTAAAACAGCGCTGAGGACATCAGCTTAATCTGCTGTGCCATAATCCCAGGAGCATGGAAAGGTGTGGGAGTCCACGGACAGGGAAAACACCTTTGTTTTTCTCCTCACTTGCACCAGCCCAGTGGTGGCTCCCCATGGAAAAACAACAACTGCAGAATCCTTGCTTCCCATGCAGATCAGCTTTCCCAAGCACACAGAAAAGGAAAAGGATTAGGAAAAACCCTCCTGCTGATTGGGCCTTCCCCCCCCCCCCCACTATATATTGGAATTATCTATAGGCACTGCAGAATAATTTGGGGGGGTTCTGTAGTTTTCATTAGAAAGGAACCAGCAGGGAAGCCACTGAGTACAGAGCTCTTCTGTGTGAGCAGGGACAGCAGCATCCATGACTTTGCCCGAGTACATTGTATATGTACTATATGTGCATGTGTCCTTTTTTTTTATGAGAGACCATTTCAAGCAGCTTGTCCCACAACAAACGGAACACTCAGTAAAATGCCTCACTCCCCTCTACATCACACAAATATAGTACAGGTATCTGCATTTCAAAAGAAAACACGTAGTGATGTCAACATTTCATTACAACGCAGGCAGAAGTTCCCCACCGTTGGAAACCAAGGCTCCTCAGGAGCCAGGAGTTACTTTTTCCAGTCTGTGGAATATTAAGCATTAAAGCTGCTAACGTGAATTTCTCAGTTTAACTAAATCTGCTGAGCCGCAGAGCTAATCGTGTAATCCTTACGCCTTCCCTCAGGCAACTACAGCTCCGAGGATGCAGGAGGCAGGATGCAAAATGGAACCCACAGCCTGTCGAGCAGTCAGAAATAGAAAGCCATGGGAAACACAGCGAGAACATTTATCCCCCGAGCAGCCATGTGTTATGCTCAGTGCTCTGCCACAGCTCCGGCCTTTGACAGAAGAGGGCTTGCTCAGAGCAGATGAAAATCCCAAATATTTACAGTTAAAAATCCCGAAGTATCAACAAAACACTTCGGCTCACTGAAGAAGAAATTATTTGTACTTACAAGAAAAAGATCTGTAATAAACCCTGGTAACAAACTGCAGGAGTAATCACCTTCTCTGCACGCATTTCATGCACTGGAATGTTTTCCCTTATCTGACTTCCACTGTCTGGCTATCAAAGACAAAACCACAGGCTGGAGGACAGAAGGGATCAGGAAACAAGAGGCCAAGGTCTTTTCCTTCCTTTCTCTAACGTAGAGTAGCACAGGAACCAACTCAGAGCTCACTACAACACATCTTAGTTAAAACAAGAGAAAACATCCACAAACTGAGATCAGATTCTCATTAAATCATTAATTATGTAGAAAAATGGCTGTAAACTCTCACCATCACCTACGCAACAAACACCTAAAAGCAATCAGTACCTTCAAGACAATCTCACTCGATTCTGCCTCAAAAGCCACTAATCATCACACCTACTGTCCTGTGAAGGCCCCCAGCAGCGAGTGTGAACTACCAACCACTGCGAAACCATCCCTTAATCGACGGCAATTAGAAACCCATTTGCGCAAGCTCTTAGTTATAATTGGAGGGTTTTGCTTCAGTTTAAGGTAGATGATTAGTTTGCATTTAAAAACCAGCATGTGTGCTTTAAGGAAATACAGTTTAATTTACATTCCTCCTATGCCTAGAAATCAAGGAAGAGTCATCATCATCATGGCTAGGTTTCGCCAACAAAGATTTGGGAACGTGGGTAGAGCCCAAGGAAGAGTAAGAAATCCTAATAATCCAAGTGGTCTTTTCGCTTAGCAGAGCTGCCCTGGTGAAGGACGTGATGAACCAGCCCGTGTAAAAACTATGTGGGAACATTATCACAAGATACTGGAGACGTGAACCGACCCTGGAAACAGGGCACAAGTCTTGCTTAAGAGGGAGTAAGTGATGTGCCATAATCAAAGCTGTAATTTGTTCCATTCAAGCTCATCTGTAAACACCTTGAAAGTAAGATCAGTCTTCCCAGGAGAGGTGCTCTAACCAGTACCTGGGCTGTGGTTGCACTGAGCTTCCATGTGAAAATGAAAGTTTCTCACCTTGCTCATCTTATCAGCCTCATCAGACGACTCCAGGTCCTGCGTTTCTGCCTCCTCTGGAGCTGTGTCGGCAGAGCTGTCCGGGTCACCACAAAGGGAGTGCCCTGCCAAAATGGAGATGTGTGAAAACACAGCCAGAAACCCCCAAAAATCCAAAAATCTGGGTGCAACCACAGAGCTCCCGTGGAAGGCCAGGCCCCATCCCGCACACAAGCACATTCCAACAGGACGTTGTGCCGGGGGCACTCAGTGACCTCAACGGAGGGTTTACAGCACCAGGTTTAACAACAGGTGTAAAAATAAACAGGTTATGGCCAGACACACTATTTAGTCAGAAACTACAAAAGCCAGTTCAGAGATAAGGCTAAAATGTCACATTGAAATTCTTACATTCAGCATTCGTTTCTTGGCTGGTGAGCAGTTGCCAAGGACCTTTATACCTCAGTGGTTTCAAATGGAAACTCTGGTATGCAGTGCAAGCCTTGGCCAGCCCTTCCCCTGGGTTAAGGTCAGACATGGTGACTCTAAATGGCTTGCAGCTTCGGCCTAAGAAACCCGCTTCTGAGTCTCTGTGTTGATTTTTAAGGAAGCAAACCCAGTTTTAGCAATTTTAGGAGCCCATTAAATTAACTGAACACTAGATCTCATTTCCATCACTACATGGCAATACCTCTGCACTCCTGAGCACTCTCCTGGAGACTGTGTTGTTGATACAGCTGGTAACTCCTTTGTGACTTCTTGTCACCAAGTGACTAAAGAAGAGAACTAATCCCCGACTCAGAGCTCTGGCACAAGTAACTTTTTTCTGAGTTTTTCTCTGGCTCAGGTAGCTGTTAGAGGCAGTGTTACTACACCTTCGCCACTTTTCACATAAAACCAAATTTTATATCCATCCAGCTCCCAGCTATGGCAAACTACACTGACTAGTGATGGACTGAACTCTGCCAAGAATCTCCTGTGTGCCTCAAGCCAACATAAAGATATTTTACACGCTGAGTCCACACGCTAATTCCTTTTATCCAGAAAGATGGAAAGAGACTATTTACAACGGCCTGGAGGGACAGGATAAGGAGGAATGGCTTCAAACTGACAGAGGGCAGGGTTAGATGGGATACTGGAAGAAATTCTTCCCTGTGAGGAAGGTGAGGCCCTGGCACAGGTTGCCCAGAGAAGGTGTGGATGCCCCATCCCTGGAAGTGTCCAAGGCCAGACTGGCCAGAGCTTGGAGCAACCTGGGATAGTGGAAGATGTCCCTTTTAGACCCCATTATCAAAAATGATTTGCATGACTGTGCAAGATTTCCACTTTTTTGTGTCCAGAAATAATTTGGAAAAATTGAAATTCAGAAACTGAGAAATAAATTCAGAACATATTCTGCACACTGGGATGCAGCTAAAGTGGACATCAGTGAAATGAAAAGGACATAAAAGGTAGTTCAGAGCTGACCTGGAAGACAGGCCTCTCTTCTGAAAAGGCAGGGTTTACTTTTGAAAAAGATGTGCCTGTAGGGGTTGTTTGGCAACACAAAATCTACCTGAAGAAGTGGAGTTTTTTCTGTAAGAAGTTAATTTTTCTGAGCCTTGCCCAGATTTTATCAACTCGCACTATCAGCTTTCTGTTCTCCCTATTAATGTGTGAAAAAGAATTCTTAAACCCGTTAAGGTGTCCATTTCAAAAATAAGAGAAATGCTGTGTGTCATAATCTGTGTGGGGCAGTCTGTTTTTCTTCATTGCAATTAGTTTCCCATTACAAGCTGTGTGAAATATACTTTACAGTGGTTTCTCAGCCCAAACCAAGGCAATTATTTTGGGGAGGTGGCTGCTTTCTGCTTTTAAGCAACCACTTTTTCTCTTCCTGAATGTTAAAACAGCACTTAATCTGTTTCCTGCAGTATAAACACTTTTACCCAGCAGACAGCAATCTCTCACTCTAGCAGTCACACAGCACGTGTGCTCAGGGTATTTCTACTGTCCCCAGCTGCCAAAGCCAACTCGACTTTAGCAGCTTATCTGCTGGTTGTTAAATGCAGTCAGATCAATAATGCTGCACGTTCCTGCCTGTTAATACCTCCCAGTTACCGTCCCACTTCTGTCAGGTTCATTACATCACCTTCTTTTTTGCCCTGTAAATCTTTATTAGCTCTGCCAGGAGCTCTGAGGAGAACGAGCTCGTTTCCTTCAGCAGCCCCTGAGTGCTGCCTGATCACTGCCATTCGCTGCCTTTACTTGACATTAAGGAATTAGAAAGGGAAATCCAAAAAGCTGCAGGAAAAGGGGGTCAAATCCACATGGCCACCAGCACAGATGGAGGTCACACAAGCTCCCAAGCTGCCTCAGCAGTGTAATATCCATGACATTGTGACTAATGCCCATTAAATAACTGCCACTTATAGCCAGAACTAGCAAAATAAAAGGAAGTCTTATATCACTGGAGTAAAGGTGCTGGGGCTTAAAGGCTTGAAGAATCATGGAAAACTTAAGCACCAGGCCAACACCTGGCTAAAATTTTCCACGGCTGCTGCTTCCAGTTTGCAGGGTTGGAGATTTTAACGAGACCTCCATGATACCTGGTACCACTCTTAAAGCCAGCCTGCTTCTTGGTGCCAGACTACATTTTTTTTTTCAACGCAGTGGAAATGAAAACTCCGAGGCAAGCTCTGCCAGCTGTGGTGCAAGGCTCAGAAGCCTGAGCTCCACTAACCCAAAAGGCAGCCCACAAATCAGGAACCCTGCATCTAATTCCCAAGGGTGTGGAATGGGCAATGCTGGATTTAGTCCTCCCAGTGGTAGCAATGAGGATGTGCTGGCAGGGGCTGCCACATGCCAGCAATGCCAGAAGCAACGACAGGTTCGGAGGGTTGAAAGTTTTGGGTTGTACCTTTAAGGTGCCTCAATCTCTTGAGCAGCTTGTTCTACACAGCTCAGAGCCCCACACAACACCAAGGCAGAGCTCTGGCCATAAGCTAAAACACAAGTTCCACCTCACTATGAGGAAGAACTTCTTTCCATAGAGGGTGGCAGAGCATTGGAACAGCTGCCCAGGGAGGATGTGGAGTCTCCCTGTCTGGAGACATTCCAGACCCACCTGGATGAGTTCCTCCTGTATCTCCTGAGTGACCTGCCTTGGCAGGGGGCTTGGACTGGGTGATCTCCACAGGTCCCTTCCAACCCTGACTATTCTGGGATTCTGAGATTCTCTCTGCCATTAAACAGTACATTTTAATACAAATTGTTAGGAAACTGTCACTCAGATTAAATTTTTATTTAAGGTGACATTTTGCTATAAATCCACAATAAAAAAGGTGAGTGTGCATTTTTTTCTTTCATGCAAAAGAATTCTGGTTAGCTCTAAAACACTGAAACATGAAAGAAGGAAACATCATTTTTACACTGGGGCATTTTGTCCCATTGGGAAGTCCCACAGAGCAGATAACTTCTCCAAAGACCTGGAAAACTGAGCTACAGCTGCCATAGTTTCAGTCAACCTGAACTAACTGGGAAACTAACTGCAATTCATAGAGAGCTATAGAACAATCCCATAAATCTCTTTCCATTTTGAATCTCAGAATCATTTAGGTTGGAAAAGACCTCCGGGATCATCGAGTCCCCCCTGTGCCCACCTTGTCCCCCAGCCCAGAGCACTGAGTGCCACATCCAGTCCTTCCTTGAACACCTCCAGGGATGGGGACTCCACCACCTCCCTGGGCAGCCCTTTCAGTGCCTGACCGCCCTTTCCAGGAAGAAATTCCTCCTGATGTCCAACCTGACCCTCTCCTGGCACAGCTGGAGGCCGTTCCCTCTCCTCCTGTCCCTTGTTCCCTGGGAGCAGAGCCCGACACCCCCTGGCTCCCCCCTCCTGTCAGGGAGTTGCAAGAGCCAGAAGGTCCCCCCTGAGCCTCCTTTTCTCCAGGCTGAACCCCCCCCAGCTCCCTCAGCTGCTCCTGCTGCTCCAGCCCCTTCCCCAGCTCTGTTCCCTTCCCTGGACACGCTCCAGCCCCTCCATGTCTTTCTTGAAGTGAAGGAACTCTGTTGCCTCTCTTTCCATTCCAACGGTAATAAATTCTCAAATACAGAAAAATCTACACTGAATGTCATTCAGTTCAATCCCTCTCCTTGGGAAAAATGCAGATTCATTGCAACTTGCCTTGTACCACCTGTACTGTGGCCACTTTCCACCCTCCCCAGGCCAGAAGCTGAGTCAGTGCTTGAGGAGTCCGTTGGGAATAAACAGGAGTTTCCATAGGCATACAAATGAAGTGTGTGCTCAGAGACCTTGGGACATCAGGAATTCAGTAACACCATCCTCACTCCAGCAGGGGGCGCAGCAGCACCGCAGGAATTTTGGGAATTTGGGATGAAAAATGTAATTCTAATCCCCAAACCCTCCGATGGCTGCGGCAGGAAATGCTCCTGGAACTGTTAAATCAAGCCCTGAATGAGAACAGTACTTTTTCCTGAAATTATCCATCTTCCTCATGAAAATAACCCTGAAGAAATTAAGGTTATTGTTGGCCTCAGCTCATTCTGAAATCCAAATTACTTATCCTAAGGGGACCTGTGACAGAACGAGGATGGAATAAAAAACAGTGGCCATCCTTACAGTGCAAAAAAAATTTGTTTCAGCTTTATACCACAGACTTTAGAGCGTGTAACTTCAGCCTCTGGGTGCTTTGTAAACAACAAAATAACAGATCCTCAGAAACACCTGGGTGCTTCCTATCTTAAATAGAGCCATTCCTGATGGGGGGCACTTTCTTTTTTAGCCTTTATCCATTCTACATGGTGATTTATACACTTCACAGTTATCCCTGCAGAGTTATCCCTCATGCCAAAGGTCTCCAAAATACAGGAGCATGCAAAGCCTAAACTGCAGAAATTCTACCCCAGAGTTAAAAAAAGGGAGTGAACTGTGGGAAAACCACAAACAAATACGGATACTACTCCCATTCCCAAATCCCCTTCTAATAGCAAAATATCATCTTGATGATTTGAGGCAGATTTGCTGTATTTCCAGCTTCCAGCTTCCTCTCACTCCCTGGACTGAGGGGAACAGAGTGGGGAGACAAAACACTCCTCATGGGAAGGGGAGACAGATCTCACTGTGCCTTTTAGGCAGTAAGGAAAACATGCTGCAGGGCTCCAGCCAGAATGAGAGCCAAATTTATGCAGGAGGGAAGACTGAGAGCCAGGAAAAGCAGTAAGAGATGAAAGGAACAAAACTTGTGGCTTTCCAAGCCCGATGCAGCACAAATTCCATGGGGGAAGTACAAATCATACCCAAAATGATACTTTTCACATCAATGAGAGGTAAAAAACCCAAGGTCATCTCAAGAATAACCTGTTAAGTAAAGTCACAGTGAAGTAATTGCTTGCCACAGAGCTGATTTGCAGCTCTAGCCCCAACCTCTGCATATACAAGGGAGCTTCAGATGATGAAAGAGTTGCAAGAGATGTTGGATTTAACAGGAGCACCAGCAGTCACTTCAGGGAGGTCGACTCCCAGAAACACAGCCCTGCTTTGCTCCTGAAGACCTCACACTGAGTAGCAAGGCAATGGGAAAGATTCCTTAAAAAAAAAAAATGTACAGCATTTCAACAGCATCTTTCTATTGAAAATACACAATATGATCTGCCTCATGCCCTTTTCTGCCTTCACAGCTGATGAAGAATTGCTAGTGAGGAAGATAACGATAAGACAGCACGATCAGTCAACTAGATCCTGGATTTCTGGGGAATGGATGTGCCTACAGGTGATGTGTATCTGCTGGCACTCTAGCCTATCAGTGTTTCACCCCCCTGATGAAAGGGAGGCTACACTGCTTGAGGACCAAAGACAGAATCTGTGTGCTATAAATAAAGCATTCAAGAGAAATCACAGAGCAGATCTGCCTGGCCAGCCAAACTGCCTGGAATCAACAGGGACACAAATAAATAGGTCAGTGGGTATTTCATACTTGACTGCTCTCTGCAAGAAGCTGTGTAGCTGAGACCAAAAACCTAAGACACAGCCACGATGTCTCAAATAAAAGCACTTTTTAAGTCCTCTTTTTAAGATTTTGTGTGGTAACAAATCCCTGGCAAAGCAGAGGGACAGAAGAAGAAAGGCTTCAATAAACACTGTGTTCTACAAACACAGTGGGAAGTGGATGGGGAAGATCAAAAACATCTGCCTCACAACTGCACACTTGGGTGCAGATCCTTGATTTCACTCCCACCTCAGGTTAAGTCATCCCAAATGAGAGCACTGGCATGGTTTAGCTTTAATCATCACCTGAACATGGTCCTCAGAGGCCTATTTCATATGGCAACTACAGGTGCTTCCAGAAGCTGCCAGAGACACCCCACACCTGCTGATGAGCTCCTGCTGGCTGAAGAAATATCCCTCTCCCTTTGAGGAGCAACAAAGGTGAATCCCACCTCAACATCTGCTGTGTTTTGAAGGAAAGCAAATGTCAGGAGAGCTCCAGCTTCTGTGCCGCCCGTGGCCTCAAAGGGAGAGTGAAGGAGCTGGCTGAGCACACCACAAGTGAAGGGCAGCTGCAGCCAGAGAAATACAAGGGAAAAGGAAGCCCTGAGGCTTAGCCCTGTTCATGGGGAGCTATTCAGGAAAGAGGTGGTTTGGCCCACCAGAAAATTCACATGGTCACAGCAGGACACGGGAGAACAAGGAGCTGTTCCACACGACTGCGACAACTGCACAACCCAGCTTGGGAGAAGGTCACAAAGGAGGACAGGCATGACTCAAGTTGAGGGCAGCACAAAAGGAGTGTGTCTGCAAAGCAGCAGAGGTGGGAGGTCTGTTTTTGCCATGAAATGCCTATCAGCCATGTCCTACATCTTCATTTCACATGGGTCATGCAGGGATATTACTCTTCTGAAGGCACACGCTGGGATGCTCGGACACATTCGGCAAACCCTGCACTATCTCACCCTCAGCGAGGGAAAGGACCCTCAAAGACTCTCCAAATAATGCTGTAGAGAACTGACAGTAGCAGAGAAACTGCTTGTTGAGACCTGCTGTTGAGCCCCTGTGTTCTGGAATGTCACTGCTCTGCCTCAGGAATCACTACATCCCGTAAATACAACAGTCCTAATTCCCAATTATTTGCACCCAGAGCAGACACTCAGTGAAAAGTTAAGGTGTGAGGACTCAACGCTCAGAGTTACAGTGAAAAAGCCCAGGCAAGGACGAGAGGATGGGGCCTGTGAGGAGCTGCTGTTAAGTAGTGAATGGGGGCATCTTGTGGCCGTCTATAAAAATGTACACGACGACCTCGAGTTTTTCAGCACAAAAGCCTAACTGGGAAAACTTCCATTGAAGTTAAAAGGGGAAAATGTCCTGAAAATGTTTAATTTTAACTGCCTTTGGGGGTTTAGCCCACATTCTTACATGAGGTTGCTTTTATCAGTCCCCTCAGAGGGATTTGCAATAAGCTGTTTTTGAAGCTTTCTTGTTCCCGCTTATTCCACTTGCTATGAATATCCCACTCCCAAAGCCAGCCTAGCTTCCAGCTTTCCCTTTCCCCATCACATGTTCCCACCAGCTAAACATTTTTGCTAGGTCACTTTCAGGAAATATTACAGAATCCCAGAATCATTTAGGTTGGAAAAGACCTCTGAGATCCTTGAATCAAAATTTTGTCTGATCCCCACCTTGTCCCCCAGCCCAGAGCACTGAGTGCCACATCCAGTCCTTCCTTGAACACCTCCAGGGATGGGGACTCCACCACCTCCCTGGGCAGCCCCTTCCAATGCCTAACCATCCTTTCCATGAAGAAATTCTTCCTGATATCAAACTGAACCTCCCCTAGTGTGGCTTGAGGCCATTTCCTCTTGTCCTGTCAAATAACAGGATTCAAACAATAGGTTTTTAAGGCAAACCAGAGCAGCATCCTGAAATGTTGCAGCAGGCTGTACCTCCCTGACCCTTTGCCTGCAGACATGACTCAGCTTGGTCCTGAGCCCAAGCAAACTGTCTTTCCCTGTGGGTCCTTCACTTGGGCTCAGCATCATGTTAATGCCCTCACAGCATCCTGGGTTAGCTCCAGTTTGCACCTGGACTCATCCCAGAAGCCCCGACACCAGGTGACTGCAGCAGTTGGACATGTCCTGGGAGAAGGCTGACTTAACACCAGTGAAGTGCATCAACAGCCCTGTGCCTCCTCCAGCTTTTTATTCCAAAAAGTTTCATAGTTGTCAAGACAATTATTTTGACATTTATGAAACCTTTGGCTTGAGGGAGGAAAAAAACCCACAGTTATTTTGACATATCCAGATGCCATTTAGTTTTGGCTGAAAGTCAGAATTTACCTCAGCTCAAAATAGTTTTAATTAGCTAGAAACAACTTCATTTTGGCCATTCCATTAATTTTTCCTGTTTTTCAAGTTATTCCAAAAAAAACTGAAGCAAGGAGGTATAACCAGTGTCCTCTTCTGTTTTCAGGTACAGGGGAACATTTAGAAGTTGGGCAAGTAAGACTTGACTAAGCAGGCAGGAAAGAGGAGCTTTCCAGTTATCCCACTGCAATTCCCAACACTGATGCCTTACGTGCTAATGGCTAGCAACCACTGCGGAGGCAGTCCTGCTCTTCCTCAACCATTTCTTTTATCCAGCCTTTCCCTCAGGTCCTGTTCCTGGTCACAGAGAGCAGAGATTGGAGCTGCCCCTCAGGAGGAAGCTGAAGATCCCGCTGAGCTCTGATCCCAGGCTCTTCTTCTCCAGCTGAACATTCCAAGTGCCCTCAGCTGCTCCTCATGTGGCCCCTCCAGACCCTTCACCATCCTCATGTCCCTGCTCTGGACACTCTCCAGTAGCGTTTGATCTTTCTCACATTGTGGTTCCCAAAACCGCACACAAAATGCTTATACCCTCTTCCTTCCCTTGCCATGGGCAAGGGATTTTCCTGTGGGCAAATCCAGAGGTAAAAGCACCTCCTGAGCTGCCCAGAAGTGAGCCATTAGTTCTCTGTGGGCACAGCTGGAGGATGTGACACGCATTTGGTGACGGCAGATGTGTCACAACCTGACCATGAACACAGCCATCCTTCATTGGTACCACTGCTGACACCTTACAGCTTCCAGAGCCCCCCTGCATTATCTGCCCAGTGCACTCAAGAGTGCAGTTCCCCTCCCTCCCACCACGGACTTTACACACAGGGATCAACGGGGCTACACCAGCACATAGCAAATGTGAATCCTCCTCCCGGTGATTTCCACACTGAGCCCAGTACCTTGGCTGCCCCCAGCAAACACCAGGGTGCTGTCACCCAGCTCAGGGGGGTTCTCCAGGCGACGTGGGGGCGGCTGCAGCAGCTTCTGCCCTTCCTCTATCTCGGGGTGGGTGCGCACGGTGAGACACAGCACAGGCTGCACCAGGGCGTCCTTCAGCAGGGCCGAGTCCAGCTCCTCAGCAGCTCTCTTGTTGATCTCCACAATTTCATCACCAGCTTTCAGGCCTGTGACAGAGAGGAACAGGTAAGACTTGCACGGCAGTGCTCCCCACAGACATCAAGGAGCTCAGCCGGGTGTGTGTGAAGTGCCGGTGTCTGTCTAGACAAAAAGTAATAATTTATGACTGCAAATGTAGTAGAATTTGATGGACTTTTGTGAGATCTGTTGTCTGATTCCTCCCGTAGGAAGTCCCTCACAATGTACCAGCAACAAGATACCCCCTTTGTCTTCACTCTGCAAGGGAACAACTGCTGTGCCACACACCTCCCTACATAACACATCACTCCTAAATAAACAGATACAGAAGGACAGTCAGACTTGTGAGGTACTGCACACAGGATGCGGGAAGGTTGGAGCAGCTGGGCTGGCTTGATTCTTGCTTTTAACTTTCTATATAAGCTTTTATTTGAAGTGGTCACTGAGGAGAAGGGAAAACATGTCCTGCTCTGCCAAGGTGTAGGACTTGGCACCTCCAGGCCTACCAGTCCTACCAGGGTGTCCCCCCGGCCCTTCTTGAATCCCATCCCAGCACACGGATCTTCAAAAAGCAAGTCTGAGCTCTTGGTAAGTTAGTAATGGGGTTTTTTCCAGCCTGATTGCAGGAGTTATTTATAGCAGCAGTGGCACCCAAGGGAAAAGGGGATCTGCTGAGGAAACAGCTGACTCTGGCACATCCAGGGGCAAGGCAGCGATGCTGATGGACAATGTGCAGCCCTCTGAGGGGATACGGGAAACCTGACCTTCCCCATGGCCACCTGGGCCCACTTTAGGGTCAGGCAGGCAGCAGCAAGTCAGGGTGCACAAGTGCTGACAGCCCTGGATGTTGGATCATCCTGGTCACCGTCCTGGCATTTACAGGGATGAGAGCTGGAATTCACAGGGTCTAAGGTGAGCTGCCCTCGTGCCACCCAGTCCTCTGGCAGGACAGCCATGCAAAGGATGAATCTTGCCACCTTCAAAGCCTGGATGAGAGGCCAGACTCCATGAGCCTGTGCTGTGAGCAGAGCTTAGCTGCATCCTCCAGGAAACACGGTACCTACCCACATTCATGGAAAAATGTGGAAGGGAGGAGGCTAAAGAGCTTCAGCCTTCTCTAGGAAAATGGAGACCTTTCTAAATAGGTGTAATTGTGCCCAGAAACTGTAGTGTGGAGTGTGGTTTTGGAGAGAATAGAGTGAACTAGATAGAATAGCTACAAAGTAAATGGACTGTAAAATCATATTTGAAAGAAGGACCAAACAAGGCAAGTCAAGCATTTTGCATTATTTCATTTATTCTACTTAGTGATTCTGTGGCACAATAGTAGCACACTAATAGGTCTGCAACCATAAATATTGTATCTGGGGCTTCATTTGCCCTCTGTAAACCTTGTTTTGAATTATCTGGGATAAAGCATCGTGTCTGTCTCAGTACAGTCAAGGACCTCAAACTCCAACAAGAGAATGTCTCGCTAACGCAGACCAACAGAAGAAACAAAAAGATAAATCATAAAAATTACTAGAAGAAAGTAAAGTTTTCTAATTGGAGAAAAGATCGGGAATTAAATGCTGTATCTCATCTGGTGAGACTCACTGTAGGAAGTGCAGTCAAATATAGACATGCATGTAAATAATGGGATGCAGAGGGAGTTTCCCCCCCTGCTTTCAGTGAACTCGGGGTATCTTGTCACAACATCCTGCCACGTGCTGTTCATACAGAAGTGGCTTTTCAGATCAATTCTGAAGAGCAACATAACCCTGAGTTTTCATCAGATGTTTTAGCGCTCCAGCCCCACAGGAGGCAGTCTGTGTTCACAAATCCATTCAAACTGTTCTTCAAACAGTAACTAAAAGCAGAACAGGGAAGCCCTGCTGAAGCCCCCTCCACCCTCACCCTCACATTTGTTTTGCTCCCCACAGGAAGCCCCCAGGGTTTCATTTCCCTGTGGCAGGCTGGCAGAGAGCCCCCCAACCCCCTGCTCAGGGCTTTTGGCAGGATATTCATCCTGTTAGCCAGGGAATTGTACGGGGCCAACCCAGGGTGATGAGGGACAGGAAAGATGGTCTTGTCAAGCTTAACAAACACACAGAGCAGCCTCTAGAACCACCTATGTGGTTTTCTGAAGTTGGGGTTAGAGGCCACAGCTGGGTGAAACTCCAGGCTGTTCCCCATCCCCTGACCACAGCTTCTTCCTTCCCCATTTTGCTGTCCCTGCACTGTGCCACTTCTGCCCCTCGCTCCCTGCCACATAAACCAGCTCCATCTGCCAGGGGGTCACAAAAACTGCCACAGCAGTTTTCTATCAAGCCAGGGAGCCGGGCTGGCTCAGAGTGCCAGAGTCAGCACAAGGCCAAGGGATGGAGCAGACCAGCTTTTGGAACAGCTTTTGGCAACAGCCAACTGCTGAATAAGCGCTGTGAGACCATATAACCTCTTGACAAGAAAACCCTGAAGGTGTTTCTGAGGACTCTGCATCTTCTCACTCCTCATGCTGCCCATGTTCTACTTCAAAATCTGGTTAGTTTTCAGCTGCCCGGCTCCCTGAGCAGCCCAGCCCATGCAGCAGCACTGGCACATCGGGAATGGCAATGAATGGGGAAAGTAGTGAGGGCATGGCAGTGTCAGGGCTGACCTCAGCTTGGATAAAATGCAGTTAAACCATACCCTGCTCTATCCCAGGATGAGCTGGCAGCCCAGTTATCCCTGCTGGCTTCTGGCCCAAGCGTGGCCATGCTTACTGCAAAGGCTGGAAGCAGAACCAGAGGCAGCAATCCCAATCACTGGGAGCACTGTGATGCTTCTACTGTATTTGTTCATGCTGCAGTGACTCACTTGAGAGGGCCTCTGCTCCTCTTTCTGGCTGGAAGGGACACGCTGACCCCACTACACACACAGCAACTCCAAACTGAGAGGGTGACCGTGCAGCACAGCTGCAAGAGCAGGACAGCCCTGTATCCAGCACCAAAGGTTCTTCCCAGAAGTCCCTATTTGCTTTTGGACTGGGACCCTTGGTGTGTTTGTAAAGCTCCCATTCCTACAAGCTCATGGTCTACACCAGGATTAAACCAACAGTAACAAAACCACTTTGGAAAGTGTTTTACCTTTTTTGAAAGCTAGGCCTGTCTCCTTGACGCCGTTCACGTAGAGCCGACGAATCCCTTCTTCTTCCACGGAGGACAGAGAGAAACCTGGGAAGATACCCAGACAGCTGGTGAGGAAAAGCCTGTCCTAACAACCAGAGACACTACAGAGCAGGCTGTGCTTCCCTGCAGCGAGCAGTCGGGAATCCCTCCCTTCCCCTTTCCCTTAAATCTTTGTAGACATTACGGGAAAGTCAAACAATGAAAGCGGCTTGAACAAAAAACCTGAACTGAATTTCTGAGTTTATATATAAATCAACTAGAGCTTCATTTGAGGATACCACAGCTGTAAAACATTGGAACATACTTCCAATTCTGTCACCACAGAAGGTCTCTTCAGGAAGTTTTGGTGTCTGCAGACAAAAGCTGCACAGAGCTGTGGTTTGGGACACACACCGACAGCAGCTGGGAATGGGAGAGCTCTGGCTGATGTGCCACCCTGAACTCAGACAAGGCACACCACCTCCTGCTAAAGCACAGGGCTGACTTCTACTTTTTCAGATTCCTGGGCTGCACAAGTTGGTAAAAATGCTACTTTCTCTTTTCCCCTTTATTTTCAGCTGCTTATGGCACAAGCTGTTTTTTGCCAAGTCTCAGCTCAGTGCACATTTTGTGCTACACAAAGAGACCCACAGAACAGCCTTATAGTGGAAGTACTGACATAGCCTTAATTTAAACAGAGCAAATGGTACTGTTACGTTTTGTTTGGGTAACTTTCCTGCCATTTGTGTGTGACACTGTAAGATAGCAACGTGTAAAGGAAATACAAGGAGCCTGGTTAAATATGGGTTGTTTATTTACTGTTGAGAGTTATCTAAAGCAGAACATTTGCCTTTCTGAAACTTCACTGCTCCCTGAATGAGTGCAGGCAACCATTTGCTCTTGTTCTGACTAGAAAAACATTTACAAACCTCTGGGGGGAGTCTCTTGTTTGACATGGAATCAGCCACCAGCCAAGAGGTGCAGATGTACTGGGAGCCTATTCTGACCTTAGGATTCCCTTCAAGTTGATCCTTATGGCTGAGAGTTATTTTTTTATCCATGATATAAAAAAAAAAGGGAAGAAGAAAAGAGGGGGAAGAACGTGGCAGCCTAGAAGTGAGAAGCATATGGCCTTCCATGAATTACTGAGCTACTTGGAACCTGCATGTGAGCTCCTCAGGCTGAATCAAATGAAATTTGTGAAGCTCACTCAACACTCCAGCTTTGGCAGAAAGAAAACCCCTCAACTAAAAGAGCAGCTGTAAAATATAGTAGTTAATGGCTGTCATCACCACAAAGCCTACCTGGAAAACCCTTATCCAGAAGCATAGCAGAGCATGCCCAAGACAGCAGTTTGAGTCAGCTCAAATGATCAGTTCCTAATACCACTACCCTTCTGCAACTGAAATGCTGGTGTGGAGCCAAACACCACACAGTTAAAACCAGGCTGAGCTGCAGCTCACTGGGGCTTAACTGTGAGAAGATCAGATTGCCCAAGCAGTCCCAAGCTCCACCTCTCCTATGGGGAAAGGCTGAGGGAGTTGGGATTGTTCAGCCTGGAGAAAGAGAAGGTGACCTAACTGCAGCCTTCAAGGACCTGAAGGGAGTCCACAAGAAAGATGGAAAGAGACTATTTCCAAGAGCCTGGAGAGACAGGACAAGGGGGAATGGCTTCAAACTGACAGAGAGCAGGTTTAGACTGGATATTAGGAAGAAATTCTTCCCTCTGAGGGTGGTGAGGCCCTGGCACAGGTTGCCCAGAGAAGCTGTGGCTGCCCTACCCCTGGAATGTTCGAGGCCAGGTTGGACAGGGCTTGGAGCAACCTGGGATAGTGGAAGGTGCCCCTGCCCTTGGTAGGGGGTGGGACTGGCTAAGCTTTGAAGGACCCTTCCAACCCAAACCATTCTGTGATTCTATGATTCCTCTGTGATCAGACCTCTGCCTCCTTCAATCCATCAGGTTTAAATGCACATGTAATTGCTTCTTAATTCATCTCCCAGTCCTACCCATAAATCCTGAGCAGTTATTCCTGGCAGAAAGGGTGTAAGGAGCAATTAAACATGTTGTGCTCAGCTTTAAGGGATGAGAGATGGGCAAGGATAAACTGTTTTATTTCCACAGTTGTGGCAATGGCTGGGTCTGAAACAGAATTTGCAGCAGCAGCACGTCTGTCTCATAGCAGTGCCAGTGCTTTTGCTACCACCCAGATGAGAAACACCTCAGCCAAGTGTGTGTGTGTGTGTGTATATATGTGTGTGCAGTTTGTATATACACACGTATAGTAGGAATGCAGAGTTTCCATCTGGCTCAGTTCCACAGGGGCTCCACACAAACACGTGTCCTGGCATTGCAGGGGAGGAAGGGCAGGAGTGGGTGGAAGCAACAGCGATTGCATAAGCTGGCATTCCTGCCAAAAACATTATTATCAAACTGTGCATGGACTCTGAAACACAGGTGGGAAGAGATGGGTGGTGACCCAGACAGAGCCTTCTCTTCACTGCAAAGTTTTGATGACAAGAGAACAAAAGTCTGCAGCTCTGAGTGCTCGTGGCCTCACTGAACCAGCACAATACCTGAACAAATCCGCCTCCAGATAATCCCCTCAGCCCCCTGTGAGAACCAGCTGCTGATAAACATGCCAGCACCTTCCTGGGACTTAGAGGAGCTGGAAACCACTGGTTCTTACTGCTGGTGCACCCTGATTTCTACCTGTACAGTCTTGGTAAAGAGGGAAAAAGTACCAGCCAAAGAGGCAATAACATACATGCCCAGGCATCAGCAACAGCATCCCACTGAGAGATCCAACACTGGCAAGGTCCAAAACACTCCACACTGGTGGGAGTAGAAACACTACCAAACATTCCCAGGTGGGCTTGCCCTGAGATGTGGTGTTGGAACAAGATGACCTTTAAGGTCCCTTCCAACCCAAACCGTTCCAGGATTGCATGATTTCAGCACCAGCTTGTCACTGTATGTACACACAGCACTGCTTCTACGAGGAACAGACTACAGAAATTCCTCTGCCATTTAGAGGCAAAGTAAGTTTTGCTATTTTCTTCCAGTGAGAGAAAATCCAGGTTTTTAGGGTGCTTTTAGCATTCCCTCCCCGCAGAGTCAGAGCCACTGCACAGCCACGTCCCACATCTCACAGGGCTGATCCCATTTCACAGGACATGACAGTGCATTTCACGGTCTTTCCCATTTATCACTTGGAAAAAAAAAAGAAGAAAAAGAAATAAACAGGAAATGCTACAACACCCCCAACACTCACAGTGCTTTCAGGCACAACATAATTATCAAACCTGGGGGCCATCCCTTCACTGGTTAATACTTTTTTCTTAGGCCTTCAATATTCAAGCCACAGTCAGAGCCACTGCTTTGTAGCAGAGCTCAGTGTTCAACTGGCCTGCAGCTGCATAATAAGCAGTTTGGGGACTCAGAATTATTCTAGTCATTAAAACAGAGTATTTAGATAAACAGCAAAAAGATGTAGATTGGCTTCCTGCAGGGTAGGCTGCAGAGATAACTTTAAAACACACCCCAGAACCGTAATTGCCAGACCAAAGGGCAAACTCACCAGGCTGGAGGTCTGTAACCTGAAATACTTGAAAGCTAAAAGGAGTATGAACAACCTACATAAAGATGAGAGATTTTGCTGAAATTACACAGGGAGGACTTCCCCTGCTTTATGTCTTGTGCACAGATTGGTTGGATGTGTCAGGCGCTCCAGGCGTCCACGGGACATCCTTGAGGGCTGGGGCCAGGCTCCCCCAGCCTCGGGAATGTTGGGGTGAGGCAGGAACCCACCTTGACACGTGGGGAAAGAGGTGGAAAGCCTGTCTTGGGACAGCCACAGACCTCGAGATGCCTCCCACCCACAGAGACACTCCCAGCAATGTCCTTGTCATGATGCTGGGTGGAAGGAGTGAGGGGGTGGGAAAGGTGGAAGGAGTGAGGGAGTGGGAAAGGTGGAAGGAGTGAAAGGGTGGAAAAGGCGAAAGGAGTGAGGGAGTGGAAAAAGTGGAAGGAGTGAGGGGGTGGAAAAAGTGGAAGGAGTAAGGGGGTGGAAAAAGTGGAAGGAGTGAGGGGGTGGGAAAAGTGGAAGGAGTGAGGGGGTGGGAAAGGCCGAAGGAGTGAAGGGGTGGGAAGGGCAGAAGAAGTGAAGGGGTGGGAAAAGTGGAAGGAGTGAGGGGGTGGGAAAGGTGAAAGAAATGAAGGGGTGGGAAAGGCAGAAGGAGTGAAGGGGTAGGAAAGGTAGAAGGAGTAAGAAGGTGGGAAGGGTGGAAGGGTGGAAGGAGTGAAGGGGTGGAAAAGGCGGAAGGAGTGAGGGGGTGGAAAAGGCGGAAGGAGTAAGAAGGTGGGAAGGGGGAAGGAGTGAGGGGATGGAAAAGGTGGAAGAAGTGAAGGGGTGGAAAAGGTGGAAGGAGTAAAGGGATGAAAAAGTGGAAGGGTGAGGAGGTGGGAAGGGTGGCAGGAATGAGGGGGTGGGAAGCCCTCCACTCTGCTGGCACTGCTCGAAGCCCCAGCGCCAAGCCCACAGCAGGGCCCCCCTGAAGGCACTCCCGTGAGAGGTGGCAGCTGGCAGAGGATGCTGTTTGCCACCTACACCTTCTGTGGGTGGTGTTCTGGAGAAACTACAAGAACAAGCAAACATTTGTCCTTTCTGCCACCATAGCTCTCGTCGGAGAGCTGCACATCCTCCAGCTCCAGCACCGGGAAAAGCCGCGCTCGACGCACCACGAATAAAACTGCCCTGCTCCGGGACAGGTGGATGCTTTCTGTGCAGGCTCAGGAATCAGATGTGCTCTTCCTTCTGTGCTCAGCAGACCTTTCAGGTGTATCAGTGAATAGCACTGGAACTGACTTGGGAGAAAAAGAAAAACGAGCCAAGGAGAAACTCACCATAAATATCAGAGGATGCATCAGACTTCTCGATTTGAATGTGCTGTGTGATTTTCTGACAGATTTCTATCTCTTTGTACAGCTGAACAGAAGAAAAACAAAAAAACACACACAAAAGTATGTTACTGTGGGAGGACACATCAATTGAAATCGTTTGGAACAGCTTTTTAGTTTTTAATTACAGATGGAAAAAAGGCCCCGTGGTCATTATTTATCAGTTTTTCTCCACCTGTGTGAGGTGCATCAGTAGCATCACTAAGCTTTGCTGTTAGAACACAGCTAAAGAAAGGGAAGCAGTGTTTTACTACCATCATCATAACAGCAAGGGTACATCTAATTCTCTCAGTCAGTAACATTTTGAGTGCAATTTCCCAATTTATGGGTAGTGATAATTTAATATTTTTCTGTTATTTTAATGAAGACATTGCAGGAATTCAATTATGAAAGAGTATTAAACTCACAAGGAGGGATTTTGTTTCTTAAATACATTTCCTCATTGTCAGAGGACAATTTACTATGTCTTAGCATGACATTTCACCTTTAACACCTCAGTGTTTATTTGTAACCAAACAAAGCCCCCAAGTCTTTGAAATGGTCATTAACATCCTTCCTGGGAGCCCAGCACAAATTCACACTTAGGTAAGAGCCCAGAAGCAGAAGCCCCTCCACCCAGGTGCAGTTCCCTCTTGCCTTTCAGCACTTAGGTACCAAACCACCCCTTTGTCTTCAGAGAAAACCATACCCCAGGTGAATGAGAGCCCACAGGTGAATATTAATTCTGCTTCCACGCTGCTGTTGAGTGTGGAAAAAAGCAATTCACAATAATTAACATTTTGAAACCAAGTGACATCAGTGCTTGGACTGAAGTATGTAAACCATTCCTTTAAAAAGAAGAGGAACCTAAGTTTCCCTAATAAAAATACAATTTTATTTTATTTCCTTCTTCTATCAGCACTTACACATCTGTTCAGCTGCAAAAATCAGGTGTTACAGAACAGCTCGTGGAAGTAACTCCAACTTTCTCATGAAATAAGCACACACATACAAATGTGTGTTGCTTTAATATTAGTACATTAAACATAATCCTGCAGCACTCATCTATCAGCACTTACACAGTCCCAATGACTGATTTTGGGGTTAATTTCATTTTACCAGAACAAACAATAAGTGGTAACTATGTCAATCCTACATCCTCTGAACATAAGACAAGTCACCAAAGTCCTCCCAGGCAAGGAAAGCTAAAATCTGTCTCCTCTGAGTTTTAATTTTTCTCAACTCTATTTCACTTCTCCGTCTTAGCACTCCACTAGCACTTTCTCACACTTTTTTTTTTTGTTGCTGTTGTTGACAGTGTTAATGGAAAATCCCAGAATTCCTTTGCTAAATGAACAAAAGCCCCCATAACCAGCAAAGTTTTACTTTTTTATAAGTAAAACAGCCACCAGTGAAAAGGACTTTAAAAAGCTTTACAGCATGCATGTGTAAAAATCACAGTTAAAGCATGACACTAATCCTGTTTGGTCTTTTTTTTTAATCTCTCATGGCAAAATTCCTTTGAAGTCTGCTTTTGAGATGAATGAGATGAAAACAGCCAACTGAAGCAATTAAGAAAGTATATTCTCACACATAACTCCTGAGCTTTTTAACCTCCATGTTTACCTTCCCATTAAGAAAAATAAAACAAAAAAAAAGAACACCAAAAACCCACCAAATCAAAAAAAACCAACTTGTGTAATTTCACCCTCTTTAAAAATCAAATGACTGTGACAAGTGCTCAGGCCTCAACACTGTGTCTTTAAAACCCCCATGGACAATATGAGCAACAGGAAAAGACAACCTTGAGGGAAGTTAAGCTTAAATGTAACATTAAAGTGACTTTCACACATTACCTGTGGCTGTTCCTCCTCTCTCTCCCCCACACAGACACATAACAGCACAAACATAAGCTAAACACCAAGGCAAGATGAAATGTTTGCAGAGATTACTGTAGGCCAATTTGCTATGGTCTGCAAAGCACCATAATTGCAAGCTAAAAAGCATAACTCTGTGTTACACAATGCCAGATAAACACTAATTAACAGCGTCCTATCAAGTGCCATTTAATTTTGCCCAGTGGGTTGCATTACCAGTTCATAGATCTCCTCCTCTGGCTTTGGTACATAGAACTGGAGCTGGTTCTCCACGAGGAATTTCAGCCGCAGGTAGTGAGCAGAGACATCCAGCTGGTGGGTCTGCAAGAGACAGGGAACAGGCTTCAGAGGGGAAAAAAAATGCCTTAATCACCTTCCCAGAGAGTGGCCTGACCCTCACAGGCACAAAACTGCCCCAGCACCACCTTCCACCACGACCTGAATAAGACCCTGGACCTCCTCTTCTTCCCCATGAATGAGCATCCATTCATTTATTTCCCAACTGAGCAGGGTGTTGAGGGCACTCTGAGCAGCCCCTGCTGACCTGGCAGTTCTGCTCCCTCCCAGGGTACTCCAGAAATAATCAGAAGCCTCAGAGTACACCTTTGAATAAAAGCAAACTGTAAAAGGATATTTCAAATCACAAGGAGGTAAATAAATGTTCTGCTAACAGAGAAAAATGTAGCAGGAAAGCTGTTTTCTGTTTGGTTTGGGTTTTTTAGTGTCTTTATAATATAGTGTGTAAGTCATGGCTGGGCTTCGCGAACGAAGATTTGGGAAGGCTTTATCCACACTTGTTACAGGCACGTTGGTGACTTATGAGGCCAATACGTGACAGACATATCCGGTTGCAAAAGGCACAACAAAAAGACTCCTTAGATGGTGTATTCCGCAAGACACGGTTCTTCCTGCGTTGCCTTTTCTCCTCGAGAGTGATCCTGCGTGTGTTCTCAAAGGCTTCCACAGCGTTATAGATGGTGTGTCTCCAGGCCTCCCGATTTGAGGCCAGAGTGGACCAATTATGGTGATCAATATGGCCAAGGCTGAGATGTTGTTTCAGGGAGTCCTTGAATCTTTTCTTCGGGGCTCCTCTCTTGCGGCAGCCAGTGGCAAGTTCACCATAGAGCAGGATCTTAGGGAGGCGGTGGTCCTTCATCCTTGAGACGTGCCCTGCCCATCGCAGCTGTGTTCTCATCAGCATGGCCTCTACACTTGTGACTGCTGCTTGCTCAAGAACAGATGTATTGGTCACATAATCTGACCAGTGGATGTTTAAGATTGTACGGAGGCAGCGCTGATGGAAGCGTTCTAGGAGACGCAGGTGGTGGCGGTAGATGACCCATGATTCGGAACCATACAAGAGAGTAGACAGCACTATGGCTTTGTAAACACTGATCTTTGTGCTTTTCTTCAAGTGTTTATTACGCCATACTCTTTTGTGGAGTTTTCCGAAAGCACTGTATGCCTTTGCCAACCTGTTGTCTATCTCCCCGTCAATCTTACCATCCGAGGAGATGAGGCTACCTAGGTAATTAAACTGCTGGACTGATTTGAGCTCTGATTCGCCAATGGTGATATGGGGATGATGGAAGACTTCCTGAGGTGCAGGTTGATGGAGAACTTCTGTCTTCTTTAGGCTGACTTCCAGCCCAAAGAGCTCAGCAGCATCTGCAAAGCAGGATGTTAAACGCTGCAGAGCTGCTTCTGTGTGGGCAACAAGGGCGGTGTCATCAGCATATAGTAGCTCCCGGACAAGATGGTTTAGGGTCTTGGTGTGGGCCTTCAGACGCCTTAGATTGAACAGGCTTCCATCAGTACGATATCGAATGTAGATACCGTCCTGATCATCGAGGTCTGCTGTGGCCCTTTGGAGCATCATGCTAAAGAAGATGGTGAATAGGGTAGGAGCGAGAACGCAGCCTTGTTTCACACCATTCTTAATTAAAAAGGGCTCAGAAAGTGTGTTGCCATACCTGACTTGGCCGTGCTGATCCTCATGAAGTGAGATGATCATTTTAAGGAACTTGGGGGGACAACCTAAACGTTCCAAAATCTGCCACAGACCTTTTCTGCTCACAGTATCAAAAGCCTTGGTGAGGTCAACAAAGGTTACATAAAGACCTTTGTTCTGTTCCCTACATTTCTCTTGCAGTTGTCTGAGAACAAATATCATGTCTGTGGTGCTTCTGTTGGCTCTGAAACCACACTGACTTTCAGGTAGGATCCCTTCTGCTATAGTGGGTATTAGTCTGTTCAAGAGTATTCTTGCCAGGATTTTGCCAGCAATGGAGAGCAGAGTAATACCACGGTAGTTTGAGCAGTCAGATTTAATACCTTTCTTCTTATACAAAGTGATGATGACAGCATCACGAAGGTCTGATGGTAGTTCACCGAGCTCCCAGCAGCGCACCACAAACTCGTGAAATTTGGTGTGGAGGGCAAGGCCCCCATGTTTCCAGACTTCAGGTGGAATTCCATCAACCCCGGCTGCCTTGCCGATTTTTACCTGCTGTATGGCCTTGAGGGTTTCTCCTAAAGTGGGGGCTGTATCCAATTCATACTTTACTGGTTGTTGTGTGATGGACTGAATTGCTGAGTCTTGGACCACACGGTTGGTACTGAAAAGAGTTTGAAAGTGTTCAGACCATCGATTCAGAATGGGGGTTTTATCTGTTAGAAGCGTTTGGCCATCAGCACTGAGTAGAGGGCTTTGCACCTGGTATGTGGGCCCATATGCTGTCTTCAAGGCTTCATAGAAACCTTTGTGATCACCCATATCTGCGCATAATTGAGTTTTTACAGCTAGATCGATCCACCACTTGTTCTGGATGTCACGGCGTTTCTGTTGGAGCCTGCTGCATGCGAGACGAAAGGCTGTTTTTCTTGCGTGACAGGATGGCAGTGCAAGGTGTGCTTGGTGGGCGGTTCTCTTCTTCCTCAACAAGTCCTGGATTTCTTGGTTGTTTTCGTCAAACCAGTCCTTGTTCTTCTTGAGGGAGAACCCTAAGGATTCTTCGGAGGATTGCAGAATGCTGTTTTTAATATGCTGCCAGGTAGTTTCAGGAGAGGAATCTGCAGAAACTGTGGAACGGTTTTCGAGCCTAGTTTGAAGGTTTGCCTGGAATCTCTCTCTTACTGTGGCTGATTGGAGATTGTTAACTTGGAGTTTTCTCCTTGTGATGTTGCCCATTTTGGGTTTGAATTTAAGATTGAAGCTGAGTTTGCAGCGCACAAGCCGATGGTCTGTCTGGCATTCTGCACTGGGCATCACGCGGGTATGGAGGACATCGCGAACATCTCTCCGTCGCACCAGGACATAATCGATGAGATGCCAATGCTTAGATCTGGGGTGCATCCAGGTTGTCTTCAGACTATCTTTCTGCTGAAAGATAGCATTAGTGATGGTGAGCTGTTGCTCTGCACAGAATTCTAGCAGGAGTCGACCATTATCGTTGCAGTTACCAACACCATGTTTGCCTAATATTCCTTTCCAGGCATCAAAATTCTTACCTACTCTGGCGTTGAAATCACCAAGGATAATGATCTTATCATCTGCGGGTACTTTTTGGGTAAGGTGGCGCAGGTCAGCATAAAATTTGTCCTTTTCGGCAGGGTCAGCTTGGAGAGTTGGGGCATATATACTAAAGAGGACGACGTGTTGGTTGTTGTGGAGTGGAAGAGTGTGTAAGTAGGATGTGGCAGATTTCAAGCAAGGTTAATTAAAAAAAAAAAAAAAAAAAAAAAAAAAAAAAAACACAGAAAATCTGCATGTCCTCTAAATTCAAACCAGCCCAGGAAACACTGGCTTTATAAGGCTAAAAGAAGCCAAGAGTTGCATCCTGGATTACATCCCAGTGGAAACAGGTCACACCATTTTAATGAATTAGTTATAATTAGCTGAGGATAGAGCATTTGGTCTGGGAGATGTTAATGACCTTTTCTCAGCATGATTAATAAGCTTGATTTAAGCAGAGGTTAATGCAGTGTGTAATCAAAACACATTAGAATTATGATAAACACAAAGGATGTCATTCAGAAGTTACTTTCAAAGTTCATAAAACTGTTGGCTACACCTAATGAGAAACCCCAAAGTGATTCACCCATACAGGAGGCAAATTCTCCTCACTGTCACTTCTGAAATCCCATTATTAAATGCTTTTATACATCAGCCTTCTCATTTTATAGCAAGAAACTGCCAACCTTTCCCAGGTTGTGCTAACAACAATGGCTCATCTGAAAATTCATGCAAGAACTTCATTATTGCCTGTTTATCATGTTTTTTTAAAGCCTGGATTATCCAGTGCAAGCCAAGATGATGATACACCAGCACTCAGCTGAGTGATCACAGGTGATGAGTAATGTACTCCAAGGGGCCTGTGGAAAAGATCCCAGAGTGACCCTTCAGCACACAGAGGATGGTGAATGCTTTGGAAAGTCTAGATTAGCCCAGGAATAAAAACAGCTACCAATACTAATAATTAAAAAAAAAAAACCCAAACCAGACCTATTGCTGCACTCTACAGTGCTACATTCAAGTATTTCCTATTCAAAAATCAAATTATCTTTGTATGAAATCAAGTATCTGAAATGAAATAACCTCCATAATCCAGACAAATTACTAGTTAATTAAATAAAGAATCTGAAATCTATCAAGGGCCAAAAGAAAAACAGCTGAATGTAGGAGACCCTTACTCTCTCTCCTTTTTTCTTTTTTTTTTCTTTCTGGAAAGGATTTTGAGTGCTTTGTTCATTGATTAATGCTGTTTTCACTAGTTTCCTCTCTTCCTGACACATGTACAAACACCCCAGAAATTAAAAGGAAGCAGAATTGGCTTTAAGGGTTCAGAAATGGCACAGAGGAGTCTTAGATTCCTTTCTGATCAGCTTAGATATAAACTGAGGAGTGCCTTGCACACCATTTAAAAACATACAGAACAGACATAAACCTGCACACCCACATCTGGGGGGAGAAGTCTCTGTTAAGTCTCTCTGAAAGTCCATGAAATGCTTCAGCCATTTACAGCAACATCAGCGGAGAAAAAAATGCTCTGTGGAAAAACCATAGTAGCAGAGAAAGGAGCCAGGCAACCTGGCAGCTCCTGCTGCCACCACAGGGCATCTTCTCGGGGTCTCCTGTGCCAAAGCTCTTGTACATTTGCTGCATTTCACAGAATCAGGGAATCACAGACTGATCTGGGTTGGGAGAGACCTTAAAAATCATCTTGTTCCATTCCCCTGCCGTGGGCAGGGACACCTTCCACTATCCCAGATTGCTCCAGGCCCTGTCCAACCTGGCCTTGGACACTTCCAGGGATCGGGCAGCCACAGCTTCTCTGGGCCAGCACCTCACCACCCTCAGAGGGAAGAATTTCTTCCCAATATCCCATCTATCCCTGCCCTCTGTCAGTTTGAAGACATTCCCTCTTGTCCTGTCACTCCAGGCCCTTCTGAATAGTCTCTCTCCACCGGTTTTGTTGGCTCCCTTCAGGTCCTGGAAGGCCATAGTCAGGTCACCCCAAAGTTTCTCTTCTCCAGGCTGAATAATCCCAACTCTCCCAGCCTTTCCTCCCAGCAGAGCTGCTCCATCCCTCTGATCATCTTGGTACCTCCCCTGGACTCTCTCCAGCAGCTCCATGTCCTTGCTGTGCTGTTCCCCAGGGCTGGAGGCAGCTCTGCAGGGGGGGTCTCACCTGAGGGGGCAGAGGGGCAGAATCCTCCCCTTCCCTGCTGCCCATGCTGTGGGGATGAGCCCATCAGGCCAGGCTGGTCAGGCAGAGCTGTGCCAACCCCTCCATGGCACTGAGCAAAGCCCAGGGTGGGCAGAGACCCCCACCCACAGTCGGGTATGTGCGTCACGTCCAACAGCGACTCTGAACGTCCTTCCCTTGCAGAGGAGACCCAAAGGGATGCTTTCCAGCCTGCCCCAGGCTGGCAGAAATCACCACCTGCTGTAGAGGGACAGGAATTTAACCAGTCTGGAGCCTCCAGGCACTGGGCACAGGCCAGGAGCTGCCTTAGCTCAGCCACCCCAGGCAGAGCACAGCATCTGCTAGAGAGGCCATGGGATAAAACACATATTTTGAGCCACCCATTTCTTCCAAGAAACGCCATCAGTTGAGGTGGATGCCATCAATGCACTACACTGCAATCCCACCCAAGTCAGGAATGAAAACCATCACCGTTAAAGCTGTGATGGTGCAGCCCATGGGTCACCCTGTTTAGTTAATTGACATCCCCACAGCTGCCCCAAGGCTTTGTCTACCTCAGAATTTGACATTAAAGTGCTTCAAATCGGGGCACGATTTTCTGCTGAAGTGAAAGGAAAAGGTCCCTGTAAGTGGACACAGCCAAACCATTAACCCACTTTTTTGTTGCTAGGAACTGCATCCATATGTGGGAAGGTGGGAGTAAAAACAGGGCAGCTTTAATGATATGAATATCCTTTTGAGACCACCCAAAATACCTTTTAGCAGTCCAAATAAGCTGCTTGGTTTATTTATTTCTCTCCTAATAACTCTGGCTATGTCTGGACTAAATTAAGCAGCAAACCCAATTTAAAACACAACCCCACAGCTTAACCAAGGTGCTCTTGCATAAGAATTTCCAGCCAGGGGTTTGATCAGATTCAAAAGGATCAAGTGCCGTCATGGGCTGGCACACAAAGCCCAACTGCTCCCCCATTTGGGGTCCTTTCTAGTCAAAGAGAGGGACAGAAATGTTCTTTCAGCATCACAGAAACACAACAGCCATCCCACTCTGGCTTTACATTCCAGCCCAAGCTTTTCCAGCAGGAAAACACCAGCTCAAAATCAAAGTAAGCCCACAGAGCAGCAGGCTCAAGTAACTTCTCAAGAGACTTTGAGCACAAATCCAGAGACCTTGGGGGAATCTGCTTCTTACCCCTCACGCAGGTCTACTGGAACATGTAAACTGTGAGGGAAAAAAACCCCTTTCTTGCCTCTCAACTTTTTATGCAGTCAAAGGACTAAATGTCATGTAGTCTTCTGCTCCTGGGTTTTGGTGTTATTATCTCTGTACTGGTTTTTGCTGTTATTATCTCCATACTGGCTCTGCCTAAATCCATACACAGTGTGTGAGTTTCCACTCAATTTTAAGACATACTTTTATGCAAATGTTAGTAATACATATACACACTTTCACACTGTATTATCACAGAATCACAGGATGCTTAAGGTTGGGAGGGACCAACTATTTCCTGTCATCCATAGAAAAGCAATTTAACTCATATACACTGACTTTCCCTGCCTGCCAAGTGATGCTATTAGTTAAATCTTAGGAGAAATCTCTTGAGGTACCACTCTAAAATATGCTTTAAACACTCCTTCCACCAATCCTGAAATCATGAAAGTGTCACAAAGCATCCTCCAAAGCCTAACTCGCTGTACAATAACAAGCAGCAATGTTAGCATAAGAACACATTTTCTACAATGACTTGAGTGCATTTAATGTTCTCCAACAGAATAATCAAGCTCAGTTTAACAGCACAGATAGATTTAACCACATCCACAAACATGAAGAGGTTTATATGAAATGTAGAGCTTGAAATGTTTACTGTACCAGAACTTGACTGGTTCTCAGATGGCAGATGGCAAACTGATGTGAAATGATGTGGATCAGATATTAAAGGGGAAAAAATGAGCTGAATGCAAGAGACAGAAGAAAGAGATTGATTATTAAATGCTACAGAAAAGAAGGCATCCATCAGTTTTCCAGGCTGAAAACTCTTACAGAAAGGAAAGAAACAGATAACAGTTCTTCAAAAACACTCACCCACCTCCCCTTCTTCTTATACACCCCCCACCCACCACAACAAACACACAGTGAGATACCAGATCCTCAGCAGGCACCTGCTGGAAGGAGTGGAGCTACACCAGCTTACTCCAGCTGAGGATCTGCTCCCCCCGAGTTAATCACTCTTACCCAAGGGAAAACATAAATCCTAAAAATAAATCATTACTAACAATGTGTCATCCAGCTTCCCTGTTATGTCTCTCTCCAAAAATGTCATCTTTTCCTGAACACAAAACAGAGCTTTCACAAACTCTTGAACAGCACACCTGGCAGAGAGATGAGCGCACTGTGTAATTACTGGAAACAAACGCCTTTCTCTCACCTTCCCTCTCTTTGGAAGCACATGCAACATGTTCTAAAAGCTCTCAAAGTTAAGTTTTCAATAGTAATAAATATTTTCTTTTCTTTTGCTGTTGTTGCTGTACAAAGCAGCCTCACTTTTCAGAGCAGCACGTGAGACGAGTCGGGTCTCGCTCCCAGGCAGAGCAGAAAACACACATTATGTAGCTGCCAGAGCTGAAAGCCTGTATTTAATTTGTCAAAGTTTCCAACTCTTTAGAGATGTAACTCTTTTTAATGGCCAAATGTCTCTGATACTTCATCTGGCAGAGAAATCCAGGTGGTTTTTCTTCCCCCCCCCCCCCCGACTCAAAAGCAGATAAAAGCCTTCCTCTCTCCCCTCCCGCCACCCACACGAGGCAAGTCTGACTGCAGTGCAGGCAGCAAACACAGGCCCCTTCTCCTACTCCTGGTGCTGCTGCTTTCCCCAGTGCCAGCCAGAGGGGAAGGAAGGGGGAATGGCACGTGGGAACAGGCCACCCTGGCACCTGGGAAGGGGTGAGATCACCTCACTCGCCTGGCAGAGGAGGGAACGGGCCATGGGAGGGGTGGCAGGGGTGGGGACACCAGGGCGGCCAGGTGGCTGCACTGCCATGGTGTGGGGTGTCCAGCAGGCTGGGAGCCAGGGTGTTGGGGGTCCCACACACAGCTTGGTCTCCACTGGAGAGGTGAGTGGCCCCTGACAGGCAGCAGCCAGGGTGTGCAGGCACTCAGAGGCTCTTGCACAGCAGTCTGAGTGGGAAAGGCAAAACCAAGCCTGCCTGTCCCTGCACCCATGCCAAGCTCAGCTCCAGCTGCAGGAAATTCTCTGCTGCGGTCCCAGCACGGCCATTTCAGTATAATTCATGTTCTTCATCCAACACAGAACTGATCTCCCAACACAGAACAGTGCTGAAGCTCCACAGAAAGGGCTCAGGGTCACAGGTATCTCACCCCACTCCAGGACACACTGGCAGCCTTTACCTTGCAGATCATCTCCAGCACGTCCCTCGTGGTGTCCCCAGGACGGATGACGGTCAGGGCAGGCTGGTTGTTGGGCAGGCAGAACCATGAGGGTGTGAAGTACTCGTGAACCCAAATGTCACAGTCGGGGTTGTGCTGATGGACACTGCTCAGTGCCACTTCTTTCTCCCTCTAAATTACAGACAAAGTCAATGATGACTCTCCCAGCCAAACGCAACTTCCTCTTCATCAGTAACAAGTGTGAGGAGGAGCATTATGTGCTGTATCAAAGAGCCCTCTCAGAGAGAAGATGTTTTGTTCATAAGCCCAGGTTGAAGGCTTGTCTGGGCAGGAACCTGCAGTTTTCCCTGAGCAGAAGAAAGTGTGCCTTCCCGTGCCACCCACACAGCTACACTGGTGCAATGTGCTTTTCCTGGGATTTCACCCTATGGCTGCTGGGAATGCTAGGAATGCAACAAAAAATAATAGGGATAAAAACATATTTAAATTGAAAACTGAAATGCACTGTGTTTCTGGGTAAACCAATCCGAGGCCAACAAAACTGTTGTAGGTACTGCAGTTCCTATACCTGGAAATGGCAAAATAGCAAGTCTTAGCATTTATTTTGAATTTACTGCCTTTTATACACCTGAGTTGCACTCCAAGCTATAAATCCCTGGAAAGCGATAGGAGCTACAGAATCCCTGTTTACTGCAAGTGGGCTCATGTGGCTAAACCCAATATCCACTACATGAAGCATGTGCCTCAGCACTGTGTTAAGGTTGTTTTACAGCTGACTTTCTCTGGGGAAAGAGAAAGTAGCTGCAACTGGGGCTGCAAATGCAGGAAGTCATGGAAGCAAATGCAGAAGCTCAGGGAAGCACTAAACAGAGAAAACCCTGTGCTTCATAGTTGTACCAACCCTTAATTATGAAAACCCCATATGGCCACCAAAAGGAGCCATTTTCCAGAGTCAGAGACATCCAGGTCCTCCTGTGGGCAGGCATTTCCCTGGCTAACAGACCTCGGGGTCTGGTACCTCCAGCTGCCCTTTTGGTCGTGGGCAACCAGCTCAAACCCTCCCAGAGAAGCTCCAAGCCCTCCAGAGCACAGAGGGTCCTCTCCTCTCTCATCCCAGAGTCAATCCCTGCATGGAGAGTGGCTGCAAAGGAGGCAGCTGGAGAGCTGGGGTTACCTTGCCATCCGGGACTGTGTCATCAAAGATCCCTTCCAGGGATTTCTTTACTGAGTCGACTCCTTCACCAAACACCTGAGGGGAAAGAGTGAATGTGCTTTGAAACACAAACGTGACTCCCCGTCTGCAGCACAGGCTAAGGGGAGAACAGTCTGTCTGACACCTCACAGAGAAATCAAACTGAAAAACACAGACACTCATCTCCAAACACAGTGAAGGAAAACAGCAGCTTGATAAAAGAGAAGGGGAGGTGAAAGACAAGCTGGTGATGGGGCACCGTGCTGGAAGATTAGAGCCCATTTCTGCTTAGGTCTGTCTCTGACTTCCTTGGTGAAGCTGGACTGATTTTATCTCCTGTTGTGCTTGGTTTCCCCACCTGTAAAGTGTGGGAATGAACACTTTCCCACTTCTGCTAAGGATGAGAAATCAGAAGGGCTCTGCTTCTGGCTGGCTTTGTAATATCCCAGCTGCCAAAATGTACTTAGCAAACATCCAAGCACCACAAGTCAGTGTAACCCTTCTCTAATGAAATAAGAGCTGGTAACCCAGCACGAGCCACAGAGCCAAAATCAACAGGACTCCATGCAGGAGGAACGCCTGAACAGGAATATTTATGGGCTCCACCCCAAATCAGCACAGGACTCCATCAGATGGGCAAGCAGGGTTCTTACTGCAGTAGAAGCTTGTAATTAAAACTGAAAAGTTAAGTTTTACAGCTCCACATCAGCACCACTTGAGGATCAAGTTGCTGGTTTGGCTGTTAACTATTCCATGGCTAAAACAAAGCAGAGCCATGCAGGATGGGAGACGGTCTGTTCCCCTCAGGGATTTACAGTTTGCTCCTTCCAATGGGCAACACTTTGCAGGATGCAAAGGAAATGTGTGCAGGCACTGCATTTAGACATTCTGCCACTTCCCCAGAACTTTACATTTTCTACAACTCTCTCAAGTATGACTTTCCTTTAACCTGGAACAGAACCTTTCCATGCCTGTGCTTAGTGAGGAGCGAGGGGGGCAGGGGTGGGGGAGGCAGCGTGAAGAATGCAATTATCCCCCCGAAAGGAGAAACAAAAGGGTGAGATGGGGGCGGTGCAGGAAACAGGCTTGCACACACAGCATGGGCAGAATCTTAGTTCAGGACAAGGGGCTGTGTTTGATTTGGGGCAAGTAAATACAAAGCAACAGGGATGCTGCAGCATCAGAACAAGGAATTGGGAACGCACTCATGGGAATCATCTGCTGCATTCCAGATAAAACCCTGAGCTTCTGCTCAGCCACTAAATATTAGGTGAACTTTTAATGTCTGGCTGAAAACAAGCTCAACAATTCCGCAGCATCAATCCTCTGCTGAGCAAAACAAACACCCACTGCTGCCTTAACAAACGGCAGAAGAAATCACAGGGAACAGAACATGTGTCCCGAGCCTCTCTCCCCACAAAAACTGAGAGAAAAGAAAGAAGAGCAGAGCCTACATTTCCTGCAATTAGATGAGGTATGGCTCTCAAAAATTGAAAGCTATAATTAGGGATGTTTGGGAAGAATAACAGGGAAGCACCTTCCTACCACACATGTTTTCTAGAGAAAGATCTGGGCAGTGACTGGGTGGAAACATTGCAACTTTTGCTTTTTTTATAAATCTGAGGCAAAACAAGGGCTGTCCCTACTAAATGTAAAGCTTTTTGTCACTTTAGGAAGTTTTCACCCAACTCAGCTACATTTAAAGTATTGTACAAACTCATACTTTTAAATTAAAAATAACCAAACAAGTCTGCATTATTATTTCCCTTTCAAAGTTGCACCTGTTTTACACATGAAGCTTTGTTGCTCCTGAGATTAGGGACAGCACCTCCAGCAAAAGCAGAGGCAGTAGAAATGCAACAACAGGAGAAACACAACCAAATCAGCTAAAGAAAGGGCAAACTCCAAACCTTTGACAGGAGCTGCTCTACACTGATCTGCAATTACAGTCCCGATTTCTGAAGAGGATGAGGAATGAGATGACTATGCATCGTGAAAGATTAACCAGGCAAGGCTAAGGCTGGGTGTGGAAGTGCTTGATGCAAGTAACTCTGCGAGCTGCATTCTGCACACTAACAAACAACCTTGAAAATATCAGTATCACAGGCTTCCCCACCCTTACCTGATTAATGCTTGGCCTCCCTTGCTTTTTCTTCGAGGTAGTATCCAGCCCCCAAAGAGAAGAAAACCTGCTTCTCCGTTTGCTGGCAGATCTGGACATGGCCTGTGTCCTTCTCCTCACTCCCGACTCCCCTGTGCGAGCCGCCACCTGTCAATGCCACATGCTTTTAAAATCAGAGGTTACAGCATCCTACCTCTGCCAAACAGTAGAATCTGGTTGGAAAAAAAAGGTAAATCCTATGGCAAAAGAGTGTATTCACTCCAGGCACAGTGGTGATGCTGCCAGGCCACTGCCTTCTCCTTGCAGTTTAACTCATATCTCCCAACGTCAAACATCAAAAACTGACATGGACAGTACACCCCCACCCCATTTTTTGGCATTTAATCTGAGACATTTTAAAGCAGCCTAATCATCGCAGAGCAAAGCCTCAGCACCAGTGAAGGGGTTTGGGTTTTCGTTTGTGGGTGTTTTTTTTTCTTTTGTTCTTTTTTCTTTTCCTGACAACGTTTAAAGCTGGACACGTGAAATCTGAGATATCCAAACTTATCTGTTGCTTCCCAAAAACTCAGTCTTCCTCTCTGCTCTTTCCTGTGGAAACACTCTAGGCATCCTGGAACTGACTCATAAATGCAGCAAGGCCAGATAAAAGCTTGCAAGGAGGTCGTGCATTTAACAACCTGCACTTCCTTAAAAGACAGTGACATCTGAAGGAGTGAGCAAAACACAGGAAGGGACAAAATGACCCTTTCAATCAGAGCCATGTTAACTGCTGGAGTGCTTCAAAAATGGCCAGCGGCAACCCCTTTGGAGCAAAAAGACATTTGCCTTTGCTGAGCCCAACTCCCTGAGGGGTGGTGAGGAAACTCTGGTGGGAATCAGTGTGACATCAGTCAGAAGGGAAGTGTTTGGGCCCAAGTTGAAGCAGATTTCCCACCTGGAGGTGGCCTCAGGAGAGGGAGCTCCTCTCCTGCCAAAAAGGGAGTGGTAGGGGATGGCAGGTGTGAATGTGAGGCAAGGCAAAGCCAGCCAGCCAGACAGACCCGCCCTGCCAACTCCACCATAGCTTCCTGGAACACCTTAGGACTGGGTTCCCACAGCCGAAACCGGCACAATGGGACTGTCAACGTTTGGCAGCCCCAGAGGGAACACCCAAATCTCAGCAATGCCCCGAGCTACGGAGCTGAGGGTGCAGCAGATCCAAGGCCCCATCCAAAGCCAGGAAGGACAGAAGGCTGGCTGGTGTATCCAGGGAACTGTGTGAGGAATGGTGGTTCTCCTTGGGAAACTTGAAGAAATCAAGCGAAAGAACTTAAACACTACGGCAGGTGTCTCCATTTCCACAGCCTGGACTTGTGAGACCTTCCCTAGCTGGACCTGGGATATCTGTGCACAGACACCCGGGATAACTTGGCACATCCTCGAGTACAGTCCTCAGGAGAGTTAGGGATGCCACACTACCACCATGCAGCACCCACTCAAGTCACAGAACCACAGACTGGTTTGGGTTGGAAGGGACCTTACAGATCATCCAGTTCCACCCCCTGCCACGGGCAGGGACACCCTTCCACTATCCCACATTGCTCCAAGCCCATCCAACCTGGCCTTGAACACTTCCAGGGATGAGGCAGCCACAGCTTCTCTGGGCAAATTCCCTTCCTGAAGTTTCAATTAGGGCTCACAGCAGCAGAGGAGCACGGAGTTAAATTTCTCCATGTTATTGAGGGCAAAGGAGGACACAAGAGTTTGCTGAGAGGAGAAGAAAACACGTGTCTTTTCCAGCACAACATACTCAAAACATAATTTTTTTTCCCTTGGCTCTCAAGAGACAGCAGCATGAAGAGGCAGACTGTTTTTCAGGCTAACGCTCAGTGCTTTGCTAGATGTAAAAAAAATAAGCATATATGCTAATTACAGCCCGCCACTTAAAAAATATAATAAATCCACCAGCAATTAGCAGGATGATGACGCTAATCTTTTCATAGAGGAGAGAATAAAAACACCCCTGCCTGAATTACAGCTCTGGATTCAATTGAAGGGTACAGCTGACAGCTACAAGACAACAGTGGAGCTCAGCTATTTCTGTGAACCTCCAGGAGTCCAAGCCGAAACTGCAAGAACTTGATTTAAATTCATTAGAACCCCAGTACTTTGCAATGCATTTCCCTGTACTTTCATGAGCTGGGTTGTTACAGCATTTAAGTTTAAGCAACCACCATTTGCCACACTGTGAGCAGGAGGGAACGACATTACCCCTCCTTTGTGGACCATCAGGTGTTGATCAGCAGAGACCGGATATTAGACTAATTGGTCAGTAGTTTCAGCCATATGGCACAAAGTGAGCCATGCCCAAGAAGGTCTAAGCCAACACATGCTGAGGGCCTAAGAAGGGCTCCCATTGACTTCATGGGACTTTTGGATCAAGCCCATGTATATGGACATTAACCGGAAAATCTGTTTATAGTGCAGGTCTGGACATCCAGAATCCCAACCTTAGGAGAAACATGGTTGTTCCGCTTCCACAAGGCCATGGCCTGCAAGCATCTACTTTTTAACTGACATCCAGGAACACAGACCCCTTTCAGGGAGCAGAATATCCTGCACCCTGAGGTGAGGGCTCACCCCTCACTGCTGCTGGTCGACGTGACCTCCGCGCCGTGCAGGGTGGCAGAGGTGAGCCCTGCCCTCTGTCCACACTCACCAGTGCATGGAAGGACGAGACTGAGAAGATCCCGAGGCGGCCCATGGCAACCTTGGTGGGGCGGCTGGCGAAAGCCAGAAGCCTTTTGGGGTTGGGGAGCTCCCCTCCCTGGAGACTCGCCAGGTAACAGCGGTACCGGAACAGGTCCATCTGGAACTGCTCCAGATTCTGCTCCCAAACGAAGATCTGTGGAAGGGGAAGATCGAGGAGCGATGAGTGTGAAAAGAGAAGGGGAGAGGAGGGAGAAGAGGGTGGTGAATGCCTTGAAAAAAATTATGCTCTTTCCAGTACACCTTTTTTCACCAATGCTGGTCTCACCCAAGAAACCCTGATTCCTCATTTTTCCCACATCACCCCACTCTTCCAACCCCTCAAAGGATACAAATAATAAGAGTTTTCATTAGATGGAAAACAACTCTTTTTACATTCATGGTAGAAGCCTTCTCCTGGGACAACTGCTCCTTTGATACAATGCTAATTAATAGGATTAAAATTTCATTTTTAATTTTCCTTGTATTCCAGGATTCTCTTTTCAGCAGTCCCTTAAGAGGCTTCTTTCATGCATCAAGAGCATCTGAGAAACAAGAAGACCAAACCCTACCAAACTCCATACACAGAGCATCCCAAATCAGCAGCAGCAGCATTGCTGTGAGCACCAACAGAGTGCCAAGCACTGGGGATAATTAATCTGATCAGTGGAAGAGCACTGCAGTCAGCCCATGGAAGGATTTATCTAAGTTATTCAAACAGCTGATAGGAAACAGTTTCAAAGCACCCAGAAAAACTCAGTTACATAGAGAGGCTGTGACTGACAGCCTTTGAGTGTCAAAGGCTGAGCCTTTGAGTGGAGCCCTTTCAACAGAGACAAGCATCTTCCCCCCTTTTCCCCCTCCATCCCCCCTTCTCATGGGCTTCCAGGGGGTACAAAATCTCTTCAGCTTAGCCCTGGCCACTTCCCATGCTTTGCATTACAGGCACATTTGGCAGCTCTGGTAAAAGAGCTACAGATGAGTGAGGCAGGAGCCATATGTTTAGTTTCCTAAAATAAGGTGCTGCTCGAGGCTCCCTGCTCCTGAAATCCAGCTACGTTGTCCACTTGGAAGTCAGAGGGAGCAGGGCCCAAGGGGAAGGCAGGGCTGCAGCCACGAGGTCAAGGCAGGCCCTTGTGACCAGGGATGGCTTCTTCACCCCATGTGCCAGCCAAGGAACCAGCCTCTGGCACACCTTAAACAACAGCAGCAACATTTGTGAGCAGCTGTTCCCTAAGGAATTCTGCTGCCATGACCTTCACTCTCCACCTGCTATCCACATCCCGTGGGTGGAGGCCAGGAGAAGACAGCCCATGCTGTACCTCAGTGCACACTGCTTGGAGAAATGGTGCAACTAAGGCAGCCAGCCCATCTCTCCTGCAAACACACCCCACCTGCTTCAGGCACAGCAGGGCAGGACAGAGCTACCAGTGATCCCAGGGAGGCCTTAAACACTTGCTGGGGACTTAATTCCACGTGAGCAAGAGAGATTACTTGATCCAGGATGGTCTTCTTCTTCTTGGAGTCTGTGACAGAGGACAGCTGCATTTCACCCATTTTCTTCATCTTCTCATCCATGTCGATCTTCTGCTCCAGCTTTTTTATCTCAGTCTTGAGGAGCTTCACGGTGTCCTCCTTGTGGTGCTGCCGCGCCACCGCGGTCGCGCAGGCCGAGTGGATCGCCGTGATCCAGTTCTCCAGCTCCGTCTGGCTGCAGGTCTGAGGAGAGCAAAATAGGGGGAAAAGAAGTCAGGATCCTCTTTAAAATCAATTGGAGATTAACAAATGCAATTCCAAGGAGTTTCCTCTCCCTTTGATCTCAAGATTCAAAGCCTTAAATCCACTTATTTCTGTGGCAGTAATAAACGCCCCCTCATCCTTAAGGAGGCCATTTTTAACTCGGCACCAGGCCCTCAGCACTTGGAATTACACCTATATCTGTGCCTTGCAGCTTCCCAGTGAGGTCTCAGGAATCGCCTTCCTTGTTCAATGCCATGCTGCCATGATTTGTAGCTCAGCATTTAATGATGTTTTCTAAACTCCCAGTTCCTTAATGCAGTGAATGCACCGGCCTCTGTTTTCTTCCCAGGAGTGGAGAGCTTTTGTGGCATGCAACAGTTAGTAACAAATCAATGGCATAAAATGTGACCGTGATAACTATGAGCAGCTTTAATATGGTGCATAGAGCTTTCAACTTCCGAAAGTCCCAAAGCCCTCTGAGGACAACCCTGTTATCATTAAGAGCAGGCTCATCCTAATTTTTAGAGCTCTGCTACTGTCGCTTCCAAGCATGTATGTGACAGCTTGGGAAAAGGGAACACTTCCCCTCTCTGGAAGTGTCCAAGGCCAGGTTGGACAGGGCTTGGAGCAACCTGGTCTAGTGGAAGGTGTCCCTGCCCATGGCAGGGGGTGGGACTGGATGATTTCTAAGGTCCCTTCCAATCCAAACCATTCCATGAGATAGGAGGGACACCAGTACATATTTTTGGAAGAGGACTATTCTGATTAAAGGCTTTTGACACAGAAAGAAGAATATTTCAAGAATATTCAGCATTCCTTTTCCAGACTTTCCAAATAAAAAGTCAATCCTTTTAGGCTTCTTACTAAACTCCATTCCTTTGTACAGTAGGTTGTAAAACAAACTCGGGGTTACAGAGGACTCTCTCTGAGTGTCAGCCTGTAGCAATAATCACAGTGGTATTTGGCTCCTGGATGGAAAAGTATCAAGGTGCCAAACCACCTTGTTCTAATTAAACTTCCTGATGACACCTGATCTATTAATAGAGAGCACAGCATGACTTCTCCAGTTGCTGGCATAGATGAGGAAGGTCATCCTCGCTGCGGTCACAACCAACAGCAAAGGACAAGGCTCACTGAAGCCAAGGAGAGATTCCCAGAGAAGCCTGCTCTGGAATTCACATATGCACAGGCTGGACTTCAGGCTGGTGTTCCCAAAACTTTTGGGGACTGAAGCAAGTAAGACACAAATGTCCCAGAATGGCACCACTTTCCTTAACTCAGGTTAGAAGTCCTAAGTAGCACACAGGGCCTACACAGGAATGACTGACTTTTTACTCCCAATTTCCTTGTCTTCAGTTGGCACTGGATATTGCTTAATTTGTCAGGCTCCCTGCCCAGACAATACCATTAACAAACTCTCATTCACAGACAGGGGCTTACAGTGTCTTATCCCCATCACTGAATACAGTGGGCCCTCCTTGATGAGCAATTTCTGCTGGAAATAGAGGAATTATTTGCAGAATGGGAGGCACCTTGCCTACAGCCAGTCAGTGAAACATCATCCCAAGCAGAGAAAAGAGAAGCACTACACGTACAGTGAGATGGTTTTATTAATTCCTACCAAAATTCTAACAGCAAGGGCTCGTATTTTTTAGCTTAATGAATTTCAAAATATTATCTGTATACCATTAGATTCAGTTTTCTTTTTGGTTTCCTGGGGAGGGAGGGGAAAAAAAGAATCTGGAGTGGATTTTAGGAGCTGAAGACTCTTCTGGCAGATCAGCAGGCAAGAGGAATCACTGCCCTTCCCAACGGAAAGGACCACACAAACAAGCTGCAAACACCTGACACATAAATACGTGGTATCACAAGTTGCTCCAAGCTCCTGGAAAATTCATGTGACATCTGCAAGTACTGGATCTGTGTAGGCACAATCAGAAGTGACTGAGCAAGGCATGGTTGTGTAGGAGGAATGTGATGTCTCTAGGTGCAATGCAGTGGGAAGGCTTGTTACAAGATGTCCAATATCTGTGGGCATCACAAAGCAACTCTGTTTTTCTCCCTATGTACACATTCTCCATGGGACAGAAATAGTCTTCTGCAGGTCAAACCCGCTACTACAGCACTGTGCTGTGTGTGGGTGGTGTGTGGGACATGAGAAGGAAGTACCACTGCTGTGAGGGCAGCAGGGTCAGCACATCCCTCATGCCGCTCCCACCGCTGCAGCTGATCCCCTTCCCTGTGCCCCAACCCATCCCTTCCTTCCCTTCTGCTTCACTAGCCATGCATGGCTTCCATGTCAGAAGGGATACATCGTGAAACATTTCTGCAAGGCAATATAAATGACTGGTTTTCATTTGAAAAGGTTGTTTTTTGCTTTTTCCCTACATGAAAACCTACCCGTGGCATGACAACATGGGACTTTTAATGGGTAAGGCCCCACGTGCCTCAAACTGTGACCTTTTCAGTACTTCACATCCACTGGCATTAATCCTATGAGAATGAAGGGTTTTCCTTAAAAAACTGCATGGAAAAGATCCTGGGCTGATCCCACAGCGTGGGCAGCAGGGAAGGGGGGGATTCTGCCCCTCTGCCCCCTCAGGTGAGACCCCCCTGCAGAGCTGCCTCAAGCCCTGGGGAACAGCACAGCAAGGACATGGAGCTGCTGGAAAGAGTCCAGGGGAGGCACCAAGATGATCAGAGGGATGGAGCAGCTCTGCTGGGAGGGAAGGCTGGGAGATTGGAATTGTTCAGACCTGATTGTGGCCTTCCAGGACCTGAAGAGAGTCTTTAGGAAAGATGGAGAGAGACTTCTTACAAGGGTCTGGAGTGATAGGACAAGGGGGAATGTCTTCGAACTGACAGAGAGCAGGTTTAGACTGGATATTAGGAAGAAATCCTTCCCTCTGAGGGTGGTGAGGGCCTGGCACAGGTTGCCCAGAGAAGCTGTGGCTGCCCTACCCCTGGAAGTATCCAAGGCCGGGTTGGACAGGGCTTGGAGCAAGTTGGGACAGTGGAAGGTGTCCCTGCCCGTGGCAGGGGGTGGAACTGGATGAGCTTTAAGGTCCCTTCCATCCCAAACCATTCTGTGAATCCATAACTCCAAATCAGTAGATCGTCACCTTGAGGAAGCTCTCCAGGTGGCAAAATACATGTCCCCTTCCCAGGAAGGAATCATGTGGCAGGGCAGTACTACACTAGGAGCTGAGGAAAAATCCCACTGAGGTGGCAGAGAAGCTGGTCTTCAAAAACATGATTTTTTTTTCAGCATGCCCTCAGATACTCAGTCTCTTCAAGACGTAAGCCAGCACCACTCCATTTGGGTCACAAGGGCTTTTTGGTTTTGCACCAGTTTGAGAATGCAGTCTCTTGTTTATGTGAGCTGTAAGGACCTGCAGGACAGTGCAATTTTATTTTTCGCTCTGACGAATGATGACGTGGGGGCACATCCTACCACAGAGAAGCTTCTTCATCAGAGACACAACAAGAGAACAACTTTGTAAGCCCCTTGAACCAGACCCACCTGGAAGAGGAAAGCATCCCCAAGGGAGTTGCTGAGACAGAAGACAAAGTCCTTCTTGGGGTGCTCAGGCACAGCCTGCACGATGCTGTTCTCCACCCAGACAGCGTGTTTTGGGATGCTGTTGTGGTCAATGCCAGACCTGCCATCAGTCTCATAGAAGAACAACGTGCACCCTGCAAGAGACCATCCTGTGTTAGCAAGTAAGACGTTTAAATGCCACCCTGCATCTATTCAGTACTGAGACTCAGGACTGTAAATAAACTGGCACAGGGAGGATTTGCCAGGGCCTGTCCAGGTTTTCAGCCTCACAGTGGAGAGCACCAGCAACTGCCCAGTTTTCAGCCCCACAAGGTGGGGTTTCCATGACACGGGGACACCAAGCCCTGACCCAGCAGGTCTTTTTGCTCTCCCTAGGATTGCCAAAACAGAGCTGAGAAAGTCATGGGCAGTAAAATACAGCTCCAGACAAGAAACTTCATAACAAATCCCGAAGTGGGGGTCATCCACTGCCACCCCGTGTGTCCCCTGAGGGTGACAGCCAGCTGTGAGCCAGCCCTGGGAGCAGACAGGCCCCCAGGCACAGCCCAGCCTCAGCCTCTGCAGCTGCAGCTACAGTCCCTGCAAGGCAAAGATCAAGCAATTTAATTACTGGATGCAGACAGTAACTGGAATTAAAATGGGCTGGAATGAGCTGTCCTCGCTGACTGACAGACAAAAAGCTCAAAGAGGAACACATGTTAGCTGGGGACAGCAACCAACCTGCTTAGTGTTCCAAAATAATCTTTACAATCCTCTCAGGGAGGGAAAAAAAAAGCATACAGCAAGTCTAAAATTTGGGAGATTCCAAAAAAAAAAAGGAAGAAAAAAAAAGGTCTCCTCTCCAACCTTCCCACATTATCTCCAGTTGGTTTTATGCTGGCACACACTTTCTGTGCCACTGGAACCAGCCGTCTCAGTGTAAAGGGATGGCCTGTACCCAGCCTCTCAGAGAAGTATTTGCAGCCAAACAATGGCAGCTGCTCACTTCAAAGCCAGGGTTAAACACTGGCAGTATTAAGGCACAGCAATCCAAGGCGCTAACACTCCACTTGAGTCAAAGCACTTCAAAACAACTCTACTCCCTGCTCATCCTTCCCCTTTTTCCTCCCAGATGGCCCTTTGTTTGCCTGCTCCTCACAGCAAGACCTTCCTGCCACAGGGCCCCCCTTCCAGGGGATTAGGGCTGTCCCCTGCCCCTCACCTCCCTTTCTCCTCTTCCATTTCCCCATCCCTCTAACCACCCCAAGGAAAAGCTGGCTCCTAACTTTGCTGTTGCTTTTAAAATAGCGCTGCAAATTAAAAACAAACAAGTGCTCTAAGTGTGGGGAGGACAGGGTTTAACCATGCTGAGCTTTCTGGATGATCCCACCAACAGCAGGAGACACGGCTCTGCCTCCCCTGTCTCCAGTACTGGTGGAGGAGAGAGAGGCCAGTCCCCAAACTGGTTTCCTGCTGATGAACCACATGAAGATTAATTAGAGGTCACACCAGGAGGTCAGCTCCTGAGCTCCACTGCTCCATTAACACCTCTGTGCATTTATGAGCACGTGCCTTGCAGGAACTGCAGAAATTTTGGGAGAAAAGGGTCTGTGTCCCAGGCAGCTGAGGAGGGATGCTCAGGATGGGTGACACAGCCAGAGCAAACGTCCACCAAGCCACACTCCAGCCTCAGTGGAGGCTTGAGTGTCTTTTTGTCTATGCTGTGAAGCCCAATAGGTGCAAGAGGAATGCACACCAGGGCAGAGCCCCTGTCTGAACACAGGCCACTGGTACCACCAACAAACTCCCACCATCACATGCCCACAGCTGCACACGGATATTTAGTTTGTCAGCAAGCCACGGACAAACCTCCTAAAGGAGACACTCAGGGAAGCCACCCTGGGTGGTGCCAGCAAGACATGAACCCCAGTGCTGTGCAGCACAGCCACGTGCCTCGGGCTGCACACACGGCACAGGTGGGAGCACATCCACAGCCATCAAACACAACCTCCTCTGCAAGGCAGCGGGACCATTCCTCAGACTTTACGTTAACTCCCCTGAAGCTCAGAGCAGCTTTTGTAAGGCCACTGCTTTCACCATCCGTAGCGATTCCCAACCCACAGGACGCCTTCCCTGTACCTTTCAGGGAAACCCAGTAGTGCTTCCACTTCCTGCGCGTGGCCGACTCCACTTTCTTGTTCTTCTTGTGCACCAGGAAGTTCTTCACGGCCAGGGCTCCCGCTTTCCTCACGGTGCCCTGGGCGGCCGTCAGCAGGATGTCGGACTGGCCGGGGGAGCTGAGGGTGCCGCTGCTCTGCTCGTCGCTGAGGGCAGAGCCAGCCTCCTCCAGCTCCCCGCTGTTGGCCGTGCTCATCTCCAGCTCCCGGCGGAAGTTCTCGTACACGCCCTGGCGGAGCCCATCGCCCGTGGAGCTGCTCCCGCTGTCGCTGCCGATGAAGGCCCGGCTGGCTGTCGGGGAGTAGCTGGAGGTGGTGGCATTGGAGCGCCGGGACAGCAGGTCGGTGTCGGTGGCCGCTCCCTCGATGCCGCTGTCGGTGAACTCGCTCCCCTCGCCGGCATTGACGTCCTGTTTGCAGGAGAGACACAGGGTGAGACAAACCCCTTCTGGAGACACCAACTGAACCCCAGACTGAGGTGGCACCACAGCTCTTCACACCCCCGTTCCGTCTGGCAGTGGAAATCCCTCATCTCTTCTCCTTCTGGAGACGAACCACTGGAAGAAAAGGTGGGGTAGGCAGAGCTTCCAGTTTAGGACAGACCAGTCACACATGCACGATTCCAGGTGGTGCCTCTGCAGCCTTAGCAATTTGGAACATAAGATGCAGCAGCATCTGTTTACATCAAGCCAAGTTAACAGTGCTAAAGGTTTTGCAAAAGAAGAACATATGGCAGCAAAAACTGGCAGTGTCGAGAAAAGCAGCGACCAGCCTACGCATTTTGAGAAGAAAACATTGATATTGTGCACTCACACCTACAGCTGAAGACACATTTTAGACATCCCAGGACTGCCCTTTGCAAGTTATGTAACTAAAAAGGCACTTTTTTTTTTTTATCCTGATACCTTAATGTATTTAGAGATTATTTCTGTTTTGCATCACTTGTACATCGCAAACCCTAACGGTGGGCCATGTGATAACCCCTGCCAAACCCCCTGGTGACAGACCCAAGCCTTCCTGGTCCCCAAGAACATGCAGTTTAAGGATCAGAAGAGAAAGAATACAGTCAGTTTGAGCAAGACAGGAAAAAACACAACTGAATTGGGGTTTTGAAGGCTCAGTGACTCAGCCTGACCCCTGCTACAAGGCTACAGCCCCAAGGGGGATCACCACCAGCATCTCAGTATCTACAGACATTTGTGGCAACTTTTGAAGGAGAACAAATAAAGGCCAAGCCCTGTAAGTGGAAAGAAACATATCAGGTACTCAGGAGAAGACAGAGCCAGGGAAGAAGATGCGAAGAGGTGAGAAATAAGGCCAAAACAACAGAGATTTCAGCCTCTATCTCTCCTGCAAGCTGGTGCTTGATTTATAAGTTAAAAAAGAGGAGTCTCTGAGAAGAGGTAGTAGAATGAAGTATTTATTTTGAGAGAAAACAAGCTTCCAGATGTTGGTTCAAGCACCAGTTTTCTCTGTATCCAAGAACAGCCCTGTGGAAACAAATAAACTCTCCACCAGCTCTGTTCGAAACCATCCTCCCATGGAGCAAGAGCTGGATGAGGAAACCTTAGCAGAGAGGAGAGGTTGACCAACTTTTAAGGCATTAATTTGTAATAGATGAGGCCGTTCTTCCTAAGAGCCACCTCTCAAGGGAGACTTGGAGTCCAGCTGGAAGAATAAGCACTTCCTTCCCTGCTCAGTGAGCACAGCTATCCAAGTCCAAGCAGCCTGGTCTAGTGGAAGGTGTCCCTGCCCATGGCAAGGGGTTGGAATTAGACGAGTTTTAAGGTCCCTTCCACCCCAAACCATTCTGTGATTCTATGCCATACAAAAAGTAAAGAGTTAATTCTACAATCTCAGCTGAAGTAACTTTTAGGAAGCATATCTCATGCTTTAATTAAAATTAGTTGATTTAAGAAAACAAAGAGCTACTAAAACAGACGACTGACCTGAGGGAGATACAATTTGTGATCATGCATGCATGAAACTTTCTTGGTGCTTTTTAGCAGATAGAGTATTTTTCTAAAAACTGAAGGCCCAGTTCTGCAATGCAGGCTCCCAGTGTGCCACAGCCTTCTCCTGTAACCTTGGTGAGACACTGCATTAGTTGCCTCAGTTTCCCTGTCCACAAAGGGGGATTACACGCTGTAACTAATACATGGCCATAACAGTTCACTATTTATAAAAAAACTCAAGGATGGAAGACTCAGAGTGACTGCTATATTTGCTCATGAGCTTTAACTGTAGTACATTTTGCAAACATCTTGATAATCTTTACCACAATGATGGCAGAATGGGTCAAAAGATCCTTTCAGTGTCATGCTGCAGCCCTGCTCCCAATCTCCCTCTGCTCCCTGCACTCCCTCTTCCACTCGTAAAAATCTCGTATCAAAGACTTCGGGACAACCCATTCAAGGCCTGCAGGAGGAGGAGGGTCTGAGCACACAAAGGTCAGAACAGTTCAAACCCCACAGTTTGGAGCCAATATTGTTCGGGCTCGTGAGTTATGAGGCGCAGCACTGAGGGAGCTCAGTGCCTTCGGAAGCGTGTGTGGCACGAGGTCGGGCCTGGGGTCAGGGGGGTTAAGAGTGTTCCCTGCACAGCTCTCTGGCTGCTGAGCTCCTGCTGCAGCGTCAGCTCCTTCTCATCCCTGGGTAGGAAAAGCTCTGCCCCGGCCTCGCAGTGCTACACTGAGAACAGACAGTTCAGCAGAAAGCACAGAGGTTCAGTGTTCTGCTTCCACGGGGATTTGAGGGGGTAACAGTCCCAAGCCAAGAGCAAACCGTAGCAGGGTTTGACGAACACAGCGCTGGGGGCACAGAACCACTCCCGCACACTGGCAAACAAGGATGCTGGAAGTTGAGCATCCCAGCTCCCACCATTGGCAGGATGGCTCTGGGCTGGTGAGGTGGCTGAGGAATCACAGAATCATTTCACAGAATCATCTAATTTGGGTGGGAAAAAGGCCTTTGAGATCAATCGAGTTCCCCCTGTGCCCCATCCCCACCTCGTCCCCCAGCCCAGAGCACTGAATGCCACCTCCAGTCCTTCCTTGGACATCTCCAGGGATGGGGACTCCACCACCTCCCTGGGCAGCCACTTCCAAGGCCTGACCACCCTTTCCAAGAAGAAATTCCTCCTGATGTCCAACCTGAACCTCCCCTGGCACAGCCTGAGGCCATTTCCTCTCCTCCTGTCCCTTTTCCCCAGGAGCAGAGCCCAACATCCCCCCCCCGGCTCCCCCCTCCTGTCAGGGAGTTGCAGAGCCAGAATGTCCCCCCTTTTCTCCTGGCTGACCTCCCCCAGCTTCCTCAGCTGCTCTTGCTGCTCCAGCCCCTTCCCCAGCTCCGTTCCCTTCCCTGCACACGCTCCAGCCCCTCAGTGTCCTTCTTGTCCTTATGGTCCTCGAAGTGGACACAGCACTTGAGGTGCCTCAGCAGCGCCAGCACAGGGTGGACACAAAAGCTTTGATGTCCAGCTTCCAAGTACCTGCTGACAATGCCACCACAGGCCACTGCCTGGAAGCAAAGCCAAGATTGTGTGACCTTGATGAGAGCTATTTAAAAATTACTCACATTTCCTGCTCGGGTTCTCAAAGAGCCCCACGGGCAACAGCAACACCTCTCTCCTCCAAGGAAGACTTGTTCCAGGTCCAGGATGGGATGCACCACAAGGGCTTGCTAACCCAACAGGCTTTTCACTGCTCTGCAGAAGGAGTTTCTAGGCAAAGACTGCTGAGGCTGAACTACAGCCACGGCTCAGCCTTCACTGCTCACCCCTCTGACCCCTGTCCAGTGTCCCTGCGGCTCTCCAGCACGATGGCATGTGCCAGGCACATCACAGGAGCTGGGAGACAGCTGAAGAGAGCAGAATGCACATTCCTGACACCCATGGTTTGGGGCATTGTACCCACATTATAACAAATCACCAGCACTGGCGCTGCTGCCATCGAGGAGCTCTGCTTCATTCCACTGGTTTAAAATCCCAGCGAGGACACTGCCCCTGATATTTTGCACCTTGACAGGGATCTTGTTTTGTACTGTCAGGCTGGCAAGCAGCTGTCTCCACACAGAGGAGTCTTTTTGTCCAGAGAGATCATTCCAGGTTGGAACTAAAACCTGTGCTGCCCTGCTTGTCCTTCCCGCTGGTGTTTCCTCAGTGTCGGCCCTGGGAGGACAAGAAGGCAAAGCAAGGGGGGAGGTGGAGATCATTCCATCAGTCACACCAAGCAGAAAGCATGCAGCAAAGAAAAGAAAGCACACTTCCTCTAAGACACAGAGATGGGGGAAGCCGTGGGAACAGCAGGTCTTGGCATTTTGCAGACACAGCAGGTCTCAGTCCATGGGGAAAACAGACGGAATAAACAGGGGCTTTGTTGCTCCGACTGAAGATTGCTCTGTGGAGGGCAGGGAGAGAGGCACGTCGAGACCACTGGCTGGAGGAGGGAACTAACCAAGCTCTGGGACTGTGATGTGATGGGGAGATCAGGAAGCACAGCTCCCACCAGGATCTGAGATCCTCTATGCTGCTGAAGGAGACAGAGCAGCACCACTCCTTACCCTGGCAGTGTCACCGTATCGGCTGTAGGTGCCCAGGGTTTATGAAAGCAGGCTCAGCAGACAGGGATGAAGGGAAAGGTGGAATGACTGATGCCAGGGAGAATCTGAATGGTGCCATTGTTACCAACAAGGGCACAGTGAGGCCCAGCAATCAGGCCACGTGCCAGGGCAGCTACCACAGCCCCCGGAGCATCCGAGTGAAATGAACTGGAACGAGTTATCACAGCCCCATCAAACTGCACAGAACAATTCAACTGATGAACCAACTGGGTAAAATGCTAGTGGAAGAATTAGCAACCCACTTAAATATAGGTGTTTTCTCCACATAAACACTGGGTTTCAGGCAAAACAAGCCAGTAGGCAATGAAGCTATAATGCAAGCTACATCAGGCTAATGTACCTGTTGTACCTTTTGCATACTCATGTGACACTCATACACTGTATAGAACCATAAAATATGCTGAGTTGGAAGGGACCCATCAGGATCATTGAGTCCAACTGCTACATAACATTTGTTAAATATTTTTTGCTAGATTTAGAAGACATACAGGGGGAAAAAAACCTTTTGCTTTAGAAAAAAACGCCTACTTTCAGCTAGCAAAAACCAGGAGAAAAGTTTTGGGGCATGTTCCAAGTGTCTTTGTCCTCTTGTTGAACATATTTGGTGCTGGCCTTTGCTAGCAAGAGACACTGGATGGGATAAGCCTTGCCAAGCTCTCTGGCTCATGACTGGACACAGAGCACTTGCAATACACCAGTTCACTTTGCAAACTTCCCACCAGCAGTCCTGCTACAGACACTACTGAAATGCCTTGGTGAATCACCTTCTCCTGCCCCACTGACAGCAGTGATTCATGGCCACTTGGGGGCTGATTTAGCAGGGAAAAAATTTTACTTCCCTAATATAAACAGCTCCTTATGTGGTTAATGCTTCTTTCTAAATTAATCATTAGATTAAAAGTATGACTGAGTGGGTTTTTTCCTTGGAAGGGGGTCCCTCTGAGAGAATGCACATCCTTTGTTCTCTGTCCTGTTTAGCAACAGAGCAATCAGGTGCTCACGGCTCAGCAAGAGCCAGAGATTGCACACAACCTGTCTGGCTGCTCCTTAGGCAAGAACCACAGGATACATTTCAAACGGGTGAGCAGCCTGATGGTTTGCATACTTTTATGTGACTGTGTCCCTTTGAAGCTCCCATGTACAAAAAGATTGGCCTGATAAGTGTTTTTCCTTTCTTTTCAGTACTGACTCCACCATCATTTGCTGGTCAAGGAATGGCTTGCTGAAAATCCAAATTAAATCCTTTCTCCACAGTCACATGAGCACCTGGTAACGCATGAGGAGATTGATCTGTCTTGAAAAGATGCAAAACATAACAAGAAGCAAAAATAAATCATAAAATGCAATTGAAACCTGAGTGGGAGAAATGGGTTGAATTGAAACCTGAGTTGGTTTTAAAGCTGTGGTGGAGAAACACAAAAGCAGCTCCACAGCTCAGTTTGCTGTTGGATTGGTCAGGTCTGGTTTACACCTTCCAGGAGGGCTCCCAAGTCGAGTGAGGTACAGCTACAAGACAACTCCAATTTGTATGTGGACACCAGGCTGAGATAGTGGGTTTGTTTGGGAATTCGAAGAGATGGGATACTGATATGGACAAGCAGCTTTGGTTCCTACTTCTGTGCACTCACTGCACTGGGCAACAGCTCTTTAGATCAAGAAATAAACAAAATAAACAAACAAACTCTTGAATGTGTCCTTACAGCTGCTCAGAGGGGTTTAATAAGCAAGCAGGTTTGGGTCATGGTTCTCTGAAATCAAGTTTGCTCCGTACAGAAAAGGTCCTAGCCTATACCTCTGGATACTTCTCCTAGTAATGAGCTTCAGTCTTATTACAAAAGGATGAATCACAGTCACAGGTTTCTGGGCAATAATTGCTGGGAAAATCTTAAGGCATGGATTTCACTGGATTTGGTTCCAGGATTCCTTCGTGAACTTGTCTTGGTGAGTGCTGTACAGAGTAATTTGGCACCACGGAAGGACAGACAAGGTGCCAGGCACCCAGAAGATACTCAAATATGGGAGTATCCATTCCCCTTCAAGGAGCCTGGTTTTCTTACCTGACTTAGATGCCCTACAAAGCAAATTATGGACCCACAGGGACTCCTGCAGCAGTCAGGAAAGTACAGCCCTGGAGTCGTGAGATAGAAAGGGTTGAAAATGAAACTGTCCCCCACAAAGCTGCAAGGAAATGCATGTGACAGCTTCACCTTTCTCTCCAAGGTGGAGATCTAAAGTAGATAATTCCATGAAGGAGAATCAAGCTCTAACAGGGTTAGGTTATTTTTGTTCACTGAAGCCAAGAAGAGGCAAATCTCCCTGAGAAATGCAACAGAGAGGGCAGATATGGGAAAGGGGCTACTAGAACAGCAGCTTGAAATCAAAATGTATCTGGGAGGAGTTCACCTGAACAACCACCCAATTTAAGGGAGCAGGGAAATGCCTGTCATCTGGGATGATAACTAGTCACGGGATCACATGCTGAAGCTCTCTGGGAAGAAACATTTCGATGGAGCACTTCACTGGAAAGGAGCACTCCTGCAAACTGCATCCACCTAAGTAAGCACAGCCCAGCAAACAAGCAGCTGGGACAACCTGTCTGTGATTTCTGAGAGTAAAATACTTGAAACTGAAAACATGCAGCATATATAACTTTACTGAGAATACAATTATTGCCAATAGCACAAGCACTTCAGATGTATAAATGACAAAGTATTACTGTTTAAAAACAACCCATGCCTGAATGGAGCTAGATCAAATATCAGGAGTGGTGACTTGCTTTCCCTTGGCTTCCGACCAAGAGCAAAGGAAGAAAAACAAATTAAGATCTTTGAGGGAGTATCAAAATATTTGCCAGTGAAGACCAAAACACCAATTTTCACATGCTCCTTTCCCTGAAAATATTGGGGCAGAGTTGTGTGCTCTGAAGGGAGTGACTATTTGCTTTAAAATACCTTGAAGAGGAAATACCTGATCTAATCTCCTCCATGTGGGAAGGGCAGCCCAGTGACAGAGCAGGGAAGACCTTCCTTCAGGCTCACTCTGAATCCACTTCCAGTCAGCCAGGCTATTTGGTCTAGACTTTAAATGGGGCTGGTCATTCACACCCACCACACCAGCACCCTTGTGGATTCACAAGGAGTTCACACTGGTGCAAGCTCAGGCTGCCACAAGAGCATGTGGTTTCCCCTTCCCCCAGCCCATTCCCAGTCCTTCCTTCCCCTGGGAGCCCTGTGGCTGGTGGCTGGAGGCAGAGACATTTGGGTTTAACAGGGCTGTTTGCCTGGGGGCTCAGCACAGTGACCTGTGCTCCCCGGGGGGATTCAGGTCAGAGCCACCTGAGCCAAACCTTCCCGCTCACAGATCTCCAGCTTCTGGGAGACTTGGCTCAGGCTGCATCTGAGACCTTGGGAACAACCTCTGTCTGAAAGGCACTGCGGGAACCAGGGCTGGAATCAGTGACATCCACACTGCAGCTGCAAACCAGGAACATCTTGATTTTAGCTACTTACTAACCTACGTGTCATTAATTATCATTTAACGATGCACAACTTTGTCTGTATTTCTTTCCTTGATTCCATCTGGAGTCAAATGACTAAGATTAAAGGTCTGTGTCAGTCTGATTAGGAATCACACTTAGGTTGAAAACAGCCGTTTTTCCAGACTACAGACAGGATTGCTTTAATAGGAGCAGAGCTTCAGCTGCTGGAGATGCTCTGCCTGGAAAAGCCATGGCCAAGGAGGGCTATAAGAGCAGGTTGGAAGGTCACAAGTGCTCTGCAGAGAGTGAACAGGATGCAGGGAAAGCCAGGAGCAGAAAATTATTTCAGAAAAGAGAATTCATGGGGGACAGGTCAACCCAACAGCCTTGGATGCATTCCTTGCACAGGAAGCTCAAATCTCTAATCTTCTGCCCTAAAGGAAAGTTCACCCCATACTCTCCCAGTTTCTTTCTTCTTTTCCTGGGCAGTTGGTAGTGGGGGATCAAGGTATTAGGCTGGATGCTGCTTTCATGGGACTGACCCAGTGTGGTCTTTGTACATGTTGAGGTGACATCCTCTATGCCACAAAACCGTTTTCTGAAAAAGTTTCACACAACTTAAACACAGGTATCAGCTCTCTGGAGTTCAGCCATCCTATGGAGCATAATGGGACACTATAACCTGTTACAAAATTCCCTGAGATAGTAAAAAAAATAATATCGACTGGAAAGACTGTCTAATTTTAGACTGGTTTCTCTGTACGCCCTGATCTAATTTCCACAAAACCACTTGGTTTCATCTCCTGCATATTCTGCAAAATTTTTTTTACGTAGGATTTTATTTTTTATTTAAGTTTTGAGGATCCCAAATTCCTTCAGGCTATCTAGAGAGGCCTAAAAATAGTAATAAACTTGAAGAAAATTGGACAAAAGGGGATTTAACAAGCCAAGGACACAGCCTGGGGCTGGCGCTGAAGCCGGTGCAGTTTCCAAGTCAGTCGGGCAGGAAGTTTGTTCCCTTTCTCCCTTCTCTATTTCACAACTTACACTGCACTGGACACGGTAAAAAATCCTTTGTTTTCCCTGCAGAGCTGTTGCTCCTTCTCAGAAGTCCTGTAAACAAACTGGAGTGCCCCATGGGAACACTGGAATTGAGCTTTCCAGAGGAAATCAAAAAGCTCAGAGAGGAACGAGGGAAGGAGCCATCCTCCTTGTGAGAGGGGACCACGGGGAAACGCTTTGGCCACTGTGTCCCCCTGGATTTTACAGCACACAGGGTCCTCACCATGCTGTAAAAATGCTTGTAAAACACCATTAGTCCCCCACAGACATGGAACGGAATAAGGAGGTGGCAAGACAGGCTTGGAAGTGGCACAAAACCATATCTCAGTGTTCTCATCCCCTAATTCAAGGAATCATAGAAGGGTTTGGGTTGGAAGAGACCTTAAAGATCATCCAGTTCCACTCCCTGCCATGGGCAGGGACACTTTCCACTAGACCAGGTTGTTCCAAACCCCATCCAACCAGGCCTGGAACACTTCCAGGGATGGGGCAGCCACAGCTTCCCTGGGCAAATTCCCTTCTTGAAAGTTCAATTAGGGCTCGTAACAGCAGGGAAACAGTGGGTTACATTCGTCCCTGAACATCTATCAGGAGGAGCAGGAGGAGGAGGAAGGAGTCTCCTGCAGGCAGAGGTTTAGCTACAAACAGAACATAACAGGGCCATTTCACAAAATCTGGATCCCAACAAACAGGCTGTAGGATCCTGGGGATCTCACAGCCCACAGACAGAACAAGCTGTATCCAAACGGTGCTTGTCCCCCTTCAAGCAAAAATGGGTGAAAATGTCAGCCAATTAAGCCCTTTCCACCTACATCACATAAGCTCCAAAAGCCCAACATGATCCCAGCAGAGCTCTCCGGGAAGTCTCGCTCAGCAGATCCAAATCCTTAATGTTAAAGTGTTAGGAAGCAGAGCTGCTGCGTGGGTGCCCCAGAGCCACCCTGTGAGCACTAATCGCTTGTGCACATTGAATGTAATTATCTCTCCATAAAGCTCTCCTCAATTAGTGGAGAGTGACTCCCACCATTCAATTTAAGGTTTAAATTTGGAAGGGAGAGATTTTCTGCTGTGTTTTGGGGTGGGTTTTTTTCCCCTTTTAATGTAAGCCACGTACTTGCAAAGAACCCATGGATAAGGCATTAGAACAAAACATGTACAGCCATGATTCTGGCACCTTGTTTCTGTGACACATTCCAGGATAAATTTTTCCAGTGGTCAGCACTGCACAAAAAATACAGCTAGTCACAACTTCTAGCAAATTTAACATATAGAAACCATGGTGATGCACAGAACTAGACTAGTCAAAAGACACCTACAAGTGACCACCAGGACCTTCCAGGGCAGCTGAGACTAAAAAACTAGGCAAATATCCAAGCTACAACTTTCCAAAAACTGAAAGAAACACCCCACTGCCTAACACAACTCCAAATTTTTGTGAGAACTGGCAACAGGGGTCTGGGCAGAAACCTCACCCCTGGCTTTGAGGCTCCATGAGGTGACTCTGAACAAGGGAGCTACCTCTGCACTGTAACACCACAGAGGAGTGATAGGTCACTGGCCCAGAGGCCAAGAGGGAAAACCGTGTCCAACACATTACACTTGGCCCTGGGTCACCTTTGTGTGGTGCCCCTGTGGCCCTAAGATGTAACTCCTATTTCGTGGCATTGGGATGGGGGAGGCAGTTCAAAAGGCTGGTAAAAACACAAAGTTTTTGCCTCAGTGCACTGAGTTGTTTTTGTAGCATGAACTGCTCTACAGCCTGACAACACACACACAGGCTCTGGGGCACTGCTCAGCGTGGTCATCAGGAGTGTGAAGCTCGTGTAGAAAGTGTTGAAACTCTGGGAGGGCAGAGAGAGATAAAAGGTGCCAAGGAGCACATTAACAGCAAAGCAGCGAGGCCTTCAGCTCTGCATCTCAGCTCCCACCACCATCACTCTCCACTTCACAGGGGGGTGATGAGTAAAGAGGAGGAAAGTGCTGAGACACTGTTGGACTGGGGACCTGGCACAGACACAGCTGGGTCACTTCCCTCCAAAGCCACCTCATCAGGTTCACCAAGGAACTACTCCTTTCACTTTGTGTGCAAATTTGGACTTCCTTTTCGCTCTATCAAACACATAATGACAGTCATTTCCCTAAGCTTGCTAAAGGGAGGCTTGGGCTAACATGACTTGGCTGCTGACAAGAATCTTATACTTACTGGATGCTGCTGGGATTAAAGACTTGGGAGGAGGAATTTTGACCTTTCCAAAGCTTTAATTTTGTTGAATTTATCCATGGTAATAATCACTGCTGAGGCTCCTTATAGCCACCGTCTGCAGACTCGGGAGAGAGACATCTAGTGAAACCAGCCCCACAAAATTATTTCCCTGGGCATGGCTGAGGCCTCACAAAACACTACTTAAATTCATAACTTTCACTACCTGCCTCAAAGGAATCTTCTGAATGCCAGGACAGGCACCAAGAAGACGAAAAACAAATGCTTTGCTGTTCACCACGAACACTGTTCTCCTTTTCTTAAAAGCAGGCTGGAGGCAGCAGTTGCACCTGACAATCTCCACAAAAGCTGTTACCTCCAAGGCTGCCAAATAACATCTTTTTTTTTTCCAAGGGGCTTTACCTCCAAAAACTAAGAGCTGATTTTGAAGCACAAAGCTGCTGTTGTGGGATGCTGCAGCATCTGTCCCAGCATGTCATTTTTATATTTGGAAGCAGAGCATCTCCATAGCCAGGAAGTCACTCAGTGACCCCATCCCAGCAGCTCCCACGAGTCAGTGCCAGCCGAGGTGGGGGCACAGGCTCCTCTCTCCTGGTATCTCCTTTCTCTCCCTCTCTGCCACTGATCTGCCAGCAGAACCACTCTTTGTGGTGCTATGTAACTGCACCAGGCCAAGAAAAGCAGGGCAAATAAGAGTAAAATCCCAACAGCAGCCACCAAATTGCAGGAGTGGTGTTTGGAGGGGCACCCGACAGCAAAGCTCCTCTTGGCTCTGTGCTGTCTGTTGGAAGGATGAGGGCACAAGTCCTCCCTGGCTCGGAGAAGCAGCATCTTCTCCCTTCATCTCCATCCCCCACCATTTCTCAGTTTACAGCAGCCCCCTGTGCGGGGACAGCACTGCTGCGGGGTGACGTTTTGCACAGATGTGAATGTCAGCTAACTGGAAGAGTGAAATTTCAGCCCAGCCAGTGTTTACTACAGAGGGGAGGGGAAACACTCACGGGTTTCTTTGCCTCCAGCCATGAGTGCTCACAGGGTGCAGGCAGGGAAGGGTGACAGGGCAGGGAGGGCAGACAGGGGGGACACAACACGCACAAGCTCCGCAGTGGAGTGATGCAATTTGGCAGCTACCCTGGGAAAAAAGGCATTGTCAGCACTGCAAAGCATGCAGGAAATTCTTTAGCTGGCAAATGCAGATTTATCTTTTCCAGAGGCAGCAGAGAGTGGAAAAGGCCCAAAGAGAGCTGCAAATAAGGAAGGAAGCAGTGATGGGATCAAGACAGCTCTGGAGATCGGCTAGTTCAGCTCTGTCCTGGAAACATCCCTCTTCTTGGAAAAGGGGTATTGAAGGAAAACAGAGCCTGGGAGAACCTGGAAAACCTTCTGTCTACAGACCCAGCTCAGCAAATGCCACATCATAGGAGAAAAGTGTCTTACCTGAGTGGTTTTGGCCCTCCTGCCCTGCATGCTGCTGCTGTGGCTGATCTGGGGGTTGGTGGCCCCTTCGGAGAGGCAGTGTGACTTCCTGCAGGGCAGCGTGTTGTAGTTGCTGTAGGAAGAAGGTGCATCCTCGGTAGTGACTGAGGCCATCTTATGGCTCCCGATATCCGGGATGTCAGACACCAGGTTCCGGCAGTACCCTCCGAAGGCGTTCCGCGGGCCGCCATTCATGGCAGCGCCTGGGGTTTTGGGGGAATACAAGTCACTCATGGAGTTGGCACGTTGGCAGGCGACCAGGGGCTGGGGGCTGCCCCCGGCCTCCATGCCCGGGGTGGCCTCAACGTCCTTCTCCTCGGCCAAGCCCAGGATCTCCTCGTTGCTTGTCAAATGCTCCTGGCTGAGGTCAGAGAGCGAGAACTCCAGGCTGTCCTCGCGCCAGATGTCGGCGGACTTGGAGCGCTTCTTCTTGAAGCTGGCCGTGTCCATGAAGCCGGTCCCGTTGGCTGCGTACCGGTGTCCCCTGCCATCGCCCTCCGCCAGGAAGGGTGGCTCGTCGCCGTAGAGCCTGCTCTCCTCCGAGCCGGGCATGCTCTGCACGGAGGCGGCCGTGAGGACGGTGCTGCTGTCCACGCTGGGCGTCACCGACGAGTCGGTGTGGTAGGACACGGGCCGCAGGCCCATGTCCACGCGGTCCACCCACATGGGGCTCCCAAAGTCCTCCAGGTTGGCCTCAGGGGCAAAGGGCTCCAGGCCGTTCTCCGCCAGGGACTGGGGGATGCTGGGCGTGCTGCTGGAGCGGGTGCTCACCTCTGAGTTGCGGTGGATGATTTTGCCGGAGGAGGCGTGGCGGGAGCGGCGGGAGGCTTTGTTGGAGAGGCGCAGGGAGCGGGAGGTGTGCTTGCGGCCCAGGCTGGTGTGCTTGTCCCCGTAGAAGGCGTGCTCCACGCTCTGGCTCTCCGCGTTCCCCATGGCGTCACAGTCTGCGAGGGGAGAGAGCGGCACCGTTACGGGCTGCGGCCAAACACGCGCGGGAAGGAGACACATAGAAACACCCACGACACCAAAACCAGCCTTTTTCTTCTTAATTACTGAACCTGTCCCAAACCCTGCACCACAGAGTCCACTGGGTCTCACAGGACCCGCTGTAACTACAGCAGCTAATCCCACAGAATTAATTAAGTGGCTGTACCAGCAACCTTAGAAATACAACTCTGTTAAATGAGAATGTAGGAAACAGCCCTGCTGGTGTAAATGAAGAGTGTAGAATTCTAGAGGGAAGGATTGAGCCTTGAAGCCTGGTGTGAACTGGAACCAGCTTAGCACCAAAGTGCAATCTCAGCTCTGCACACATTCAGTCAACTCTCAGCGTCAGCTTTGTCATTCCAGCCAACAAACTCAAAAAAATCAACAGCTCTTGCTTATCTGCATGTAACAAGATGCCAAAAAGTAGAGGGATGTACACCTTTATCTGAGATTTCACTTTTTTTTTTTGCTAGGAACAGCAAGCTAAAGCACCAAAGAGCAAACTACAAATCCTACCATTTGGCAGCAAGCTAATGACAGGTTTGATTTCTGGAACAAAAAAACAGTGCAACATTAAGCAGGTACAGAAAGCCCCACACAAGAAAGCCATATTATGAAAAATAAATTAGCATGAGTGACTCAGACTATACAAAAATAACCTTTCCTTCCCACTCCCTCTGAAGCAGATAGCTAGATCCAAGTGCTTTGATCTGAGCTGGAATGCAGGGACTGGGTTTCTGTCCCCATCCCCATCCTCCTGCATTATTCACCCGTGCACATCCCGCCGGGAAACAGGTTTCCCATCCAGAAGGTGGGAGTGATGATCTGGTTCAACCTTTGGAAAACACTTTGAGGTCTGTGATCTCACTCAACAAATGTCAGAAATATTTTATAAGTAGTACTGGGTCCTTCTGGCCAAAGGGCAAGAAGAAGAATAAGAAAAGTAAATGTTAAAGTTCACAGCCATTCAAAATTAAACAGGAGATCCCAAATTACACGAGACAACTATATAGAGATAAACAGTCCATCAATCTTGAACAGAAATTCCAAGGCAAAACATCTTTGTTTTGAGGTATTTCCATTAGTTTTGGCTGAAGAGAAAAAAGCTGCCCCGAGAGTAAAACAATGGAGTTTTTAATTTCTTGAGGCATTTTCCTCTCCTTTGCCAGGATGCCCTGATGGGTTCTGAGCCACATGCTGGCAGAATGAATGTGACCATGCATTTTCCCTCTGAATAAGCCCTACATAAATTCCATGGAAAGTGAGGAATCAATAGCATTAAACACAGGGATAGCACTTGTGCCCTAGAGGTGTACAGCAGGACTGAACTCTGCAGTGACACTTCTGACTACAGCCAGAGGACTCTGCTTCTGCTCCTCTAACCAGGGAAATGGGTCATGGCTGAGGCTAAAAGTCTGTTCAGTGCTGGAGCAACAGACACCTCCATAAATACCTGGACATTTCTGTATCTAAAATAAATAAAATCTCATTTGAAGTAAACTCCATCAGGAAATTCCCCATCTACTGAAATGAATGGCAGAACTCCCTTTGGCTGCCATGACTTGGTTATCACGCATTGTTTAGAAATATAAATGCACTGAAGAGAGGGAAAGTTTAAAAGAAAAGACAGCATTATCAACCCCTAAACATTGTTTATCCTTTAAAAGCTACAGCCCTTTGATACAGGCCAGACTGAAACAAAACCTCAGCCAGCTTTTGCTTCTGGAACACTTTAAAGCACAAAACCTGTATTTTTGCTTCCACAGATATCTAAAACCAGGCCTCAACACTCCCCCTGCTGCAAAAGGAACCCTTGGGGCAATGCTTCTAGCTGCCTCGGTTCTGAGCTCCCTGCTCACTTCCAGTCGGCAGGATTTCCACCGGCTGCACAGCCCGGCAGAGCCTGCAGCCATTTATCCCCCGTCTCCAGCCACACCATCACTTCTCTACCTACGGAGAAAAAGCAGTTTTTAAAGTCCTCTTGAAACCCGGAGAGATTGAAGAGTGACTCTTTACCTTCCAAACCAGAGCTGCCGAAGGGCAGGAGCATCCCCCGGCTGATGGAAGCGGCTCCGGAAAGCTGCCCTGTGCCACCACCCTGACACAGTCTCCATCCACACCAGGACACACCTCACCCAGCCAAAAAGCAACAGAACCACAAATGACCAGCAAAGAAAGAACAGCAGCTCAGGAACCCCTGCAGACAGCAGCAGGAATGTTTAGGGAGTGATTTCACACAATGAGAAGTACCTGCTAAGTAATTGCAAGAAGTGTGTCAGACTTCAAAGTAAAGAGCTGTCCCTTTTTAATTCCGGGGATTGGCACTTCGGGTGGATCTGTCCTGAGATAAACCCAGACCTCACTCCTGCCCTAATCCCACTGACTTCCCTGGCATTACACTGCAGGTTTGTAGGAATGCTGGGCGGTGGGTGGGTGCCAGAGGGCTGCAGGCAGACGTGGTGCACCGATCCAGTTGCAGCAATACAAGACAGTGCCATCCCCAAGGCTTGTCACCATCCCCTGGCAGAGCCTATCTCCCCTGGGAGATGCAGGACACACCCTGGGTAGGGACAGTCAACCCCATCAGGTCAAGCTGAGAGGGACTGTTTGTGGGGTCCTCTGAAAGGGGCCCCCACCCTGCTTTCTCACCCCCATTTCTGTCTCCCCTCCACATTTCCACCAGTTACCCTGAACCAATTCAAATGGTTCATGCAGCAGAGTCCACTAAAACAGCAGAAAATAAATCCAAGGTTAAAAAAAAAAAAAAAAGAGTTTATTAGTTAGTTTTTGCTGAGCTAATGAGCTGACCTGGCACATGCCAGGGGCAACACAAGGGTGCACAGGTGGGGACACAGCAGGGAGAGGAAGGGGCAGCACAGTCAGAGGGGCCAGGGAAGAGGGGACAGTGGATGGCACCCCTGCATTTTCTGGCAGCAGTGAGCTCTTAGGTGAGCCCAAGCAGATGTGGAAAGCCAGCCCTGAAACATGATTGGCACTGGAACAGATGCCGGAGTCCTCAGCTGGCAGGAGCTGGGCAGGGGAGGGGAGCCTCAGCTTCCCCCTCCCATGGGCCACAGCAGACACCCTGAGGCAAAAGCATCTTAAACTGCTCCAGCTACGACTGCCAGATGCTGCCTGTCTGTGGCTTAACTGCATTTAGCACACTCAGTGAAAAAAATCTGTATCAAATTAAGAAAATGAGTAATATTAATGGGAGCTGCACGCAAGTGTTGGGAGGACAAAGGCTCCCCTTGTTACCTCACCCACCAAACCCAGAGGTGACCATTAAAGACCTATCAAGGGTACCACCAGGATACAACATAAATCAAGTGTGACACATCTTGATGCTTTAAAACAGGTCTGTCTCTCTCAGCCGAGGGTTGGGATGTGTCAGAAATCTGCTGTGAATTACTCAGAGGCTCCCAGAGATCACACAGGCCATGCTGAGAGCACGACTGCTTGGACACTTTTCAGCAGAAAATGTTGATTCATCAAAACCCAAACTTTTTGTGGGAATATGCTGCCTTTGACTAAGGGCTCCAAGAGGGAGGGGTTTGAAAACCAGAGCAGGGAGACAGACATATCTCCTGGAAGAGGCACCAGCTCAGTGACTCAGTTGCTCACTGAAGGAGATTCAGATTTGTATCTGCAGCCCAAGTCAGACAAATGAGGGGTGGCAACTTGTTCCTCCACGTCCTCAAAGAGGTGGCCTGACCATCCAGCCATGGCTGTGCTGGGAAAGGGCTCTCTCTCCCAGAAAATCTGCTCCTTCCTGCTTCAGAGCAGGGGAAATGTCAAATTTGTGCAAGTCTTCAAGGGGCTGGGGAAGTCACCTTGCAGCCAGCTTGCACATCAAGAGGGATACAGGGGTTTGAGATGTGTTTTTTGAAAACCCAAACTTCAGATTGACACCAACATTAGGCTGTCAGCAGGGAGAACACAAATTCTGCAGGAAAGCTTTGGGAAAAGCTGTGTTCCCTGCACCAGGTACCCTAGAAAAGCATACTGACCTCTGGCTGAACTGCTGAGGTTTTGCTGGATGAGTCTTACATGGTTACACATAAAGACTATCACATTCCAAATGACCACTGATGATAGCCCCCTCAAAGAACACAATTTTCTTTAAAAACAGTCATTTTGCCTTCTCTTCCCTTACCCCCCATATTAAATATTTCTTAAAATAATTACAAAACCAGAACGCTCATTTCAATTAAACTCAAGTTACTAACTATTACACTTGCAAAAGGCTGGACCACCAGGTTCCAGAAGAATTTATCTGAAATATATTAAATTTCCAACCAAATTTGAAGCACCTCACAAGACAACAGATTGCAAATTCAAAATTAGATTCTAGTGGGAGGCCCTGGTGACAAATCTGTATTTTTCTCCTGAAGCGGAGCTCGAAGGCTGTGAGAACCAGAACAATGATCAAACCACAGCGGGCAAGGAGCCTACAGAAATAAACTTCTGCTAAAATCTGCCAGCCAACAACAAAGATTTTTTTATTGAACTCACCAGAAGCACATAGAAAAATGTACAACACTAATAACCAAGTGTGAACACACACATTTTATTGTAATTAAAATATGCTTTTTCAAGAGGGCAAGAGCGGGGCTGGAATTCCACAGAAAGCCTTTGAGTTTCTCAGAAACTCCAGCAGCATATTCCATTGTTTTCACATCAGAACCTTTTAAGCAGCCATTTCTTCTTTGTAAGCCGCTCTCACACGTGTTAAAGCATGGGATGGACTCCAAAAAGGCCCTGCAGGCAAATCGAGTAAGAGGAGGAGAGAGGGAGGAAGGGATGTCACCAGGAGCCGCTTGATAGCCATTGTAACCACATTTTGCCCTCCCATGAACATCACAACACAGCACAGCAAACTCCTAAAGAAAAACACAGGGACACACATGTACCTTCCGAGGCAGTACCGGTATCCAGCGCAACCTTCCCCCAGAGAGCTGTGGCATTTAGAGGTACAGAATTGCAAATGACACCAAAATGAGCAGTTACTGGGACTGCAGAAGCTGTCAGCACCTGCCACTCAGCGACTCCATTACTCCCTCGTCAGAGTCTATGACTACATGCCAAAAACCTGGGGAGAAAGAGGGGAGAAAAACAAATCAGACAAAGGGTCAGCAGGGAGGGCTGTACAGGAGGATCTTCTGCCAGGGCCTGTCACCATCACTTACCTAAGAAACACTGGGCAGTACAGCATGAGAATGCTGTGCTCAAATTCCAGTGATGAAATCTGATGGTGGCAGAATAAATGAAAAACCCAGCCAGGCGCCATCAGTCCCAACAACAGAACGTGGAGGGCTCCTCTTCCCACAATCAAAATCCCCACAGACACCAACATGCCCTTGCTGGGGACAGTCTGTCTCAGGCAGGGCTAGAAAATCTCAGGTCCAAAAACACACCTGGAGAGGCACCTTCCAATAAATCAGGACTGAACTGGCAGCAAAGGGGAGCCCAGCAGCCCGGGGAGGAACTGGGAGGCCTCCCAGGAGATTTCTCTGTGCAGACTGTCTAATTTACAGAAAGGGCGGTTTTCCAAGCAGGGATTTCATTAACATTTTTCAAGGGCGAATCAGACAATCAGGGCAGAGCATTTACATGTGTTCTGTGTGTGGTGAAAGGATTGTTGGGTTAATTGCACTCACTAAGGCACGGATACAAGAGACCAGTCTGCGCTTATTTAGACCTAAGGACTGTCCTTAGGACTTCTCTTAGGTTAGACACACGTGTGCACTCCTGTGGGTACCAAATTCCAGCCCTTTCTTGGCCTCATACCACTGCTGAGCTCCCTTGCAGGTGCCCCAGCTCCAGGTCCCGGCCTGGAGATACAAACTCACCAGAGGGCTGGTTGTGCTTCCCAATCCATCTCCCATCAACTCCCCCTTCTGCCAGCCAAGCACCGGCAGCAAAACACCAACTCAACACTGCACACACAGTGGTGAGAGTTATAAACTTCCCCTAAAGTCCCAAGGAACAAAAACCTTGGGAGAGATTACTGATGCCCTTCATGTCATTAGAGTTGCTTGGTGGGCAAAGTGGGATCCTCACTCTTGGTTGGATTCTCAGAAGAGATGAGAGTCACTGGCACCTTTTTAAATTAAAAATATTCTCATTTTCTTTCTTCTCCTTCACATTCTCCTCTTTGCTCCCCACCTCCCTCTCTTCCCTCGAGCTGTTGGTTGAGATCTGAAAAGCAGTTCATGAATTGCTCAGGAGCTGGCAGAAATTAATAAAATGAAGCTCATTTATATTGAAATGGACTCATTACCATGCCAGCTGCCAATAATTTGCAGGAGGGGAATCTTGCTGACAAACAAGGTCCTACAGGCAAGAGGCTCCCCACCTGCACCCACCACATGGAGAGCAACCCTGCCATGAGCACTCCTCACCTCCAAAAGAAAAGGAATTGTGACCACCTTTGTTCAGATCCACCTGCTACTGCCCCAGAAAACTTGACCAAAAGAAGAACAAGACATATTTTATCAGATTTTCCATCCTGAAGCAGCTTTTGAGGAGTTTTTTTTGATGCAAACTCTGGTCACTTCCCACACCACCTGTGCTCCTTCAGCAAAAATCCTTCTCTCCTTGCAGTCCTTTGTTAAAAAGTGGATGTTTACAGCTGGATGCTGCATTATCCAAATCCTTGCTCCCCTCCAGGTACACTTGAAGGGCTAGCAACACCCTCTGCCACCAGCAGATGAGTACCATGCACACACAGCTCCTCCAGAAGAGAAGGCTTTATCATTACCCATGGACCCTTTCCTGAAAAGTTTTGCTCCTATCAACTTTTATGACTCAGACAGTCTTTCCTGAATGAACACAGGTCATGCTTTTCAAGAAGAACATCAGTTTTTCATTTTCCTCTTTGTCTGATATGCACTGGATAGGTCCTTGTTCTGTTGCTTCCCAGTTCACTCCAACAGCCCAGGCTCTGCTGCAGCAGAAATTCTGGAGCTCTGAAGCAGCCTCAGACAAGGCCTTCTCTCCAACAAGGTCTTGGCAAACAGGGACGGCTGTGCTCCTCCACCAGGAGGAAGGGCTGAAGCAAACACAGCCCCATGGCTTCCTTCCCGGCACAGAGCCCTGGACACATTTGCTCTGCCAGAGGAGCCTGGCCAAGGGAGAGGCTGACCAGTAACACACCAGGAACTGTTCTCAGGGGAGATGGACTGTTGGAAACACTCACATGTGGAACAACAACTCATCTCATTAAAAAAACAAACAATCAAATAAAGATTTGCAAACTTCCATGCTCAAGACAAAATATTCCATCTTAAACACACACACACACACATACATCCATGGTGTGTGTTTGCCAACGTTACACACAGCAGTGCAAGCTCCTCATGTTCTTTGAAGGTTTGGAAGCAGCACAGCTGTATTTATTCCACAGCCACAAAACAGCGCCTTGGAAAACCAGGCCAAGGAGTTCCCACAGGGCTCATCGCCCAGCAACTGAAGCCAGTCCCAGCCCAGGGAGCACGGAGCAAACCACCAGGGATGGATTAAATGCACAGCAAGGAAGCAGAATATATTAAAAGAGCACCTTGTTACTCGCATCTGCTACCTGTGATTCCAGGGACAGCAAAGAGAGCCCTGACTGTCGCGTGCTGGGGGCAGGTTGCAATGCCAAGAGGGCAGCAAAAAATCCAGCACACCTTTTGCTCGTGGACATTCAACAAGAACATCAATAGATGAAAAATATGGAAGCTATAGTTTTCTAAAAGCCTCCTTTTCAAAGCAGAGCCTTTCCAGCAAGAAAAATTCAGTGTGCAGGTATCTCCTCTTGCCCAGTGAACAGGAACAGCTGGTGAGAAGGACGACAGCTTACTTTCTGGTTTTACTTTTTCATTTTATGATGCATCATTTTTGTCAGATTCCAAATGCAACTGCAGATGTGAGATCAGCTGGCCATTAAGCAAATTTTCATCCCACAGTAACTCTACCATAACCCGTCAGGATGCATATACAGAGACAGAAAGCAGCAGTCATTCCATACAGAAGCTACTTACTATTCATCAGTGGCTCTGGGCTGTATTCCCCACCCACACTCCCAGTCCCACGCCATTGTAACTCCAGTGTTCGATCCCATCTCCTGAAATGGAGAGTCAGGCCCTTTATTTGTAACTGGAGGCCACATTTTGTTGACCTTTATTACATCTAGTTAATATGAATGGCTGCTGAAATCAATCTGTCCCATCACCTCCCCTGAGACAAAGGTAAACGCTCCCGAGTGCTCCAGGGTTCTGGTGGCCTGATAGCCCTGGCTCTTCCCATCCCATACCCCTGGGCTGCCCTCCACAAAATAAAACCCACAAGAAATGGATCATGGAATATCCTGAGCTGGAAGGGACCCACAAGGATCACCCAGTCCAATTCCTGGCCCTGCCCAGGACATCCCAACAATCCCACCCTGTCCCTGAGGGCATTGTCCAAACGCTTCTTGAGCTCTGTCAGCCTTGAGCTCCAAGACCAACTTCAGTGGATTGCAGAAGCTGGTTGACTTTTAAACCAGTGAAAATAAATGACAAACACGCTCCTCTTCGTGTTTTCTTTCTACGCCATATAAAATGTCATTTTTGTTTGTGAGAAAAATCTGTTTTAAACCAACCACGGCTTATACTACCTGTTGAGGAGAATGGCTGCTCCTGAGACCAGAGTCTGATGACAATGACCATCCAGACAAGGCTGGGGGGACCATTTGCACACCTCCAAGAACTGGCCAGCAGAGCTGGAATTGCAAAACCTCTTTGCAAGCGTCTCACTAACACACAACCTCCGCGTCTGTCACAGCCAGGAGAACAATGCTGGTGATTGCTCCAGATGAAGAGGAGGGGAAAGAAAAATAAACCCACATTCCCTTTGTGAAGAACTCCTAAAGGGAAGGTGTAGGAAGCCTTGCTCTCCTCCAACTGGAGCACCACCCCGGTGAGAATTTCTAAGGGAGGGAAGAAAAGGCAAAAGGAGAGGGAGGGAGGAAGGTTTGTCAAGAGACCTAAAACCTCTGTGTAGCTGAAAACCAACCATCCCCAAATCCCAGCTAAAAGAAACAAAACCAGGAGCACGGTACTGGCAGAGCACTGAGGGGCCTTCGTAATAAATTAATGGAAGAGCAGAGCAGGTAGCCCAAGGGAAAGCCCCCTCTCCAGGGTTTCTATATTTATACGAGGGGATGTGAATAATTGGCACTGTTGTGGGATTGTTTGGTTTTTAATCATTTTTACAAGTATCTGAGCATGTTTTAACTCTTTCTCCTTCCCTTGCCTTTCATTTTTAATGGTGGGAAAATCCCCCTTTCTTCCCTAAGGGAAATCTGCAAGGTTTTACACGTTTACAGCAAAGGGCAGAGAAGGGGAAGGATTCTAATTTCAGATCATCAGACATAAGCAAATCTATGGGAAGCCACGAGGGCAACTCCCTGGAGCCTGTGGGGTAGACAAAGCCCAGCCATGAGGGAGCTGCAGGGAAGAAGGAGCCCATTTGGCCTCCATGGAGAACAAGAAGGAGAGAGGTGGCTACAAAGACTGTGCATTTATATGTTGCTTAAAAAAAATAAAAATAATTCCCCAAATGCAGCTGAAATAAAAAATAAGGTGTGGTTTGTTTATTTACCTTTAGCTTCTACATTATTGTTATTACACTTTGCTTCAAAAGGACTTTCTGGTTGTGCCAAAAGAAGCTGGAAAACTGCTGATACACAGCGAGGACAGCACTTGCCAAATGCACTAAAAGGAACTCAGGAACTCTACTGAGGAGGAACAAGAAAATGTTCAGACCAGGAGACGGAGCTCCAGATGGATCCATGAGAGCACTCGCTGCATAGCCAAGGATGGGCAGCTGGAGGAGGGAGAAGCAGAGCAGGACATGGCAGACCCTGCATGCACAGAACCACTCAGCACCACAGACTCCAGCAATTAAAACTGCAACCCCTGGCTTGAGTGACCCAGGAGCTGCTGAGACGGGATGTGAAGGATTAAAACGTTGTGGAAAAAAACCTGAGGATGATAATTGGGGTAGGGGGAATTGGAGAGGAAATGTTTGGTGTATATTCTCATTTAAGCACTGAGGTAAGTAATCTGATTTTCAAGCAATGCCAAAGACCTCACACAGATCATTAAGATGGTGCCTGAGATACGAAGTATCTAATTTTAGATCCCCTGACTTAAGTGTTGGGGAGGAATTCCACTGGTCTATGGAAAAGGAAAAGCTGGTGTCAAATAAAACTCAGGCAAATACACAACCACAGCAGCTCTCACATTTGGGTCACACACTCTCTGAGGGAGCATGAGGAACATCACTGAGTACTAAAGTAGTACAAAACACCTCAATTATTGCTATAGAATTAGTAGGAAGGACCTCAAAGCAACAACTTCCGTGCTGGGGCCACAAGGGAGGCATAATAAGGAAAAGTATTGAAGCAAAGGATGTCCTTTTAAGATTACAGCATACCTGGCAGAAGTTTTGGCACAGTATCTCTCTCTGTGAGCTCCTGCTTTTAAGTCAGTACCTCCCAGATTCAGCCTTCACTGAAATTGTTTGCCAGGCTGTGCTGGGCCAGGACGGAGAGACCGGCAGCTGCAGCACTGCAGGGCAGGGCTGGATTCCTGCCTGGCAGCCTGGGCAAGCCAGGGAGACTCCCCATAGCTCTGCCAAGTATGAACATAGAGCTCTCATCAACTGCAGGAAGGCCCAGCATGGCCATATCCCCAATGGAACGGGGACTCCAAGGAGGAAAGCTGTGTTTAGCCAGCCGAAAGCACACACTGAACATCCTGCACTTCCCGAAAATAAGAGTTTACTGCCTCGTGTGTCAGGGACACCACAGAGGGGTCGCTCTAGTGGGACATGGACAAGGGAAGATGCTTGGGACAGCTATTCACCCAGGCCCAACACCAGGATTAGCCACAGGGCTACCAGTCCCAGCTGCACCAAGCGCCTGCCAGGGAGGGTGGGAGAAACAAAAAGGAGCCTGAGGTGAAGGGGCAGCCAAGCTTCACAAAACCCAACACTGGGAATCTCAGCTCCTGTTTATCCAGAGCCTGGGAGGACGCAGATGAGCCCAAATGGTGCTGTTTTCCCCTGGTGGGACGATATGAGCCACAGCAGAGCTGGTTCCTCAGCCTGGCGTTACCACTGTGTGACCCCGTTTCCCCAGCACGCAGGAAAGAAGGAAACATTCATGTTTTCATTAATGCAAACCTTGGTCTGGTCTGCACCAGCTTGACTCTGCCAAAGTTAAATTAAGCATAGAGATTTTATCCTGCACGTCCTGACAGAACCCGATCACGACGTATCCACACCGAGGTTCAGCTCGTCTGGGCCGACCGGTTTCAGTCCCAACTCGTCCATCCCATCTCCTGATACGGCTCCTGCCCAGAGCTCTTCCCCTGGGGAGCAGCACACACCACCACAGCCACCCACTGGGTGTTGCTTCTTCAGGACAAAACCCAGGAGGGATGAGAATTCCAGGAGAAGACACCCTTGGGGCCTCAGGGATGAGCCCCCACCCCGGGAAGAGGCGGGCAGGGAGCAGAGACCGACCACGGAGAGAGGAAAAAGGATAGATCAGCAAATGGTTTGGAGAGGAAAAGCCAGAATTACCAAGTCAGGCTGAGGCAGTGGTGATGGAAAGCTGACACCCATGAGCTCTGAACATGGTCTCCAAATAAAATGAAGGCTTTGCCTGCTCTTCCAGTGAAGGTAGAGGGGAGTAAGGCATGTGAATCACCACATCTGAGGCATCAGGAGCAAAATTCGGAGAGTTTGAAATGTGCCACTCGGCAGCAGTTTTCCCTCTGCATCCCAAAGCTGTGAGAGAAGCGGTGCAAGCAACCACAGGGATAGGGACAGGAATTTTTATATTAAAATCTGTGGATCAGGATCCTACCTGGGACTGGAGAACAAGTGATCCCAGCAGTGACAGAGCCATCTGGCCATTTTTCAGGGGAGGAAAGGGCAGGATACAGCTTCCCAGGAAACTACTAGTGGAGCTGAAGATGACAAAAAACTGGCACAGGAATTATGATCTGCATAAGGAAACTTTGCACAGAGGTTGTGCTGAAAGGAGAATTATATGGCTCAAGGGACCAGGTTTTTAATGTTTTTAATGACGACACGTAAAAATGAAATGTGCCAGTGACTTGTGCTGATGACACAAAGCTGGAAAGAGTCACAGTACAGACCTTTTGTCTCATATTGATCCCAGGGGACCACGAGCAGTGATAGAAGTCACAAGAAAAGCAAATGTAGCCAAAATATGCACCAAGCAAGACTTGCCCAGCAGGAAACAGGAGTGAATGATGCTGCAGAAGACAATGACCTCATCTGAAATAGCATGTGCAACCCTCATCACCCATGGCCAAGGTTAATACAGGCCAGACTACCTTCAGGAGAAGCAGAGATTTTCAGTCCAAGAGGAGTCGGGAACAACAAAGCTCTTGTCAAATGGGACACAAGCAGAGCGGCAGCTTTGTCAAGCCCAGTGGATCCAGCTGGCTTGTTCAGGAGGTGAACGTTGCCCTGGATTCTATGAACTGACCAGCTCGGTGACATCCATGGATCACAGCTGCACCCAGGGAGAGAGCTCATCCCTCCAAAACTCAAGCTGTTCCTGAGTAGTATGAAAAAAGCAACGAGTTGATGCTGCTGGACTAATCCTCCCCAGTCTGGCAGCACAGTAGCTGGTTCAAGTTCTCCTCTGGCTTTGCAATCTGTGCTCAATAACAGGGAAATGTTGCTGGCACACAGAAGCTGCCTGTGATTAGTGCACAGCCGGTACTGCCAGGTGACCAGCTGAGGGGCTTGTACCTGTGAGCTCCCAACATCCTACAGGTTCTGCCAAAAACAGCTTCAGTTTTATTCTGCTTCTGAAAATGACTCGACAAGTATTGCCAGAGAAGCAGCAAGGAGAGATGTTCCAAATCCTAGGAGGGAATTTTCTAGCACCAGGCTCTCACTTTCTTTTAGCGCCTCAATATTTGAAAAGCGTAAGCAACTAATTACAACACAAACTGAGGACAACTGTTCCAGGAACATCTGATAATGCAGTAACTCAAAAAAGGCCCCCTGTAAAGGTGCCTCTCACAGGAGAGCTAGAAAATGGAGATTTTAGGCTCATCAGACAGAGGACTTTGAGCTGGACCTGCCTGGTTTGGAGGAGTGACATCCCTCTTGGGTGCAGGATGGAAAGCAGCATGTGGGTGCACGTATATGTGCAGGGGTGAGGGTGGAGAAGCCACTGTTTCTCTGTTTTATTAGTCTACTTGGAAAATTATGTTTTCAGCAGGAAAAATCAAGTTTTCAGCTGAAAACACTGAGTGATTTTAAGTCAAATCCGTAGTTGCAGTGATTGCTCAGCACCTCAGATCCCGCCATGTATCTGCCTCTGACAACACAGTGTCACTTGACTGAGGACCTCTGCAGCTTATAATCAGCTCCAGAGCTTCTCAGCTGTCCCAAACTCCCAAACCACTTCTCAGTGAATAAACCATTCACCAGAAAAGGAAAACTGATTGCCCAGTTACTGGAATGTCACCCAGTAGAGCAATTCATCAGAGGGAGCGCTACAGGTGCTGCCTGGCTGAAGCACAAACAGAGTGTTGATGGAAACCAGCTCTGGTTCAATGCCTCTTTTTTTGGAAAAGGAGGTCACCAATCAAACATTCTGCCTTAATATTTATAAGAATATTTTATATTATAAGAATTTTATATTACAAGTATGTTTTCTTACCTGCAGCAGTTACGGCCGGGTATAGTCACATTAACGAAATGTTATGATTTAAAGTGGATTTTTTTTAGGCATTCTGAAGTATGCATCTAAAATGCAAACTTCTCATAAACCAACAGCTCTGCCTCCTCCAAATGCTGGGCTGGTGAAATATCAGCCACACCATCAAACAAAGACACAGTAAATCTACAAAGCACTCGATATTTTCAGCAGCAGTAAGTGCCATTCCATCATTTGGTACATGGCCCAGAATATCCCTGAAAGAAAATAACCAGTTTCCTCTTCACATTTAAAGAGTAGTAGATGATTTTTAGTAGCTGAGAAAGCCACTGGTATTTTCTGTGGCATCATTCCCAGGCCAAATGAAAACAAACCTTGCAGTAGATGCTCACAAAGTGTATTTGCAGACACACTGACCACAGTCGCCTGTGCCCAAGTGATTTATTCAACCCATTTGAGCTCTCAACAGCTCCTGAATTCACCTGAATAGCATCTGTCCCACAAACTGAGTGACCCACAAGCTGCAGGAATGCCGAGATTTTCCCGGTAACTTCCCAGCACTGTTTTTGTCCGTGTGCACACAGCCCCCACTATGTCACTGGTTCAAAGTAATTTTTAGTCAAACAGGTGTTAAAAATAGCACCAGGGAGCCTGAATTTCAGTCCCCTTGAGAGACACATTTCCTCCCTCCCAAGCCAAAGCAACCAGGAGATGTGACTCTCCTGTGCCTTCCACTCACTTCACCAGCAGCCACGTCTCCCCACTGATCCTACAGACCCAGGCCAGGAGCAGTAATTTCATTTTTGTAGCAAGTGGATGTACCTCAGAGACAAGGAAAGACACTGCTGCAATTTTCAAGGGAAGCCCTTTAAAGAGAGCAGCAAAGGACACCTTTACAACTGAGCTGAACAAGGACTGTGATTCTGCCCTGCTGCACCTCTTTGCACCTCTTTTCAGAACACAGTAAGTAACCTTTGTGCCAGTTCAGAGAGTTTTACCATTGAAGTTTTCAGATCTCTAGTACAGAGTCTGCCCTACAGGTGCTCTGCAGACCTCTGGATGTTTTGCCATCAGAGACAGTCTTGCCATCTTAAAAACATCACCTTATCTCACATCACTGATGGGCTGCACATCCCTTCAAGTCACCCATGAGTGAAATCAAAATATTTCAAATGCAAATACCTCCTTCACTTGTTTTCTTGGGGGTTTTTTTCCATCACTTTTCAGAGTTGGCATGCCTATGTTAAAGGGTTGACATACCTACATGAAAGAGTTGACACACCTACACGAAAAGAGGAGGAGGAGGTAAAAAACCCCAATAATTCGCACTTTATAATTTACAGTTTTCAATCAACTTCTACAAAATCATTCTCAACAAGTTATCTCCTTATTGAAGGAGGAAGGACAGCTCTGTGCAGTGCAGGATCTAAGCACAGCCTCAAAATTAAGGCCAGATCTACATTGCAAATATCTCCCAGCACAGCTAAAGCCACCAGTTTGATGGAACATGACCTCTGACCGTGCCTGCAGAGGCCACAGCAACAGTTACAGGAGCAAAACTGCAGCATGACTTATAGTAACACTTTTTTTTTTTTATTACCATAGAAAATGAAGCTTAAAATAAGCTCTTCCAGCAGAAGCACTGCGGAAACACAAACAGTCCTGGTTTCTGTGATCTTGCAGCCGAGGGCTTCCCTCTGTGAGGCTGCACCAAGAGTGGGCAGAAGCCTCAGGTCTGTGAGGGGAAGAAAAGGTATCTCCCTCCCTGCACAGTGCTGACACCATCCTTTTCTTCAAAAGGAACCTGTCAAGCGTTTGCATATCGGGCTCACTCGGAACAAGCCGCCACATGAGCGATCCCGCCTGCAGAAATAACAGCTCCCCTGAACACCTTGCCCAAAAGCCACAGTGAAATCAGTGGAAAATTAATTCCACAGGCTTTGGATCAGGAGGAAGTAACGAGGTTTGAAGAGTTGCACACGGAACCTAAAAAGCTTAGCCCGGCGTTCCTGAACCACAGTGGGAAATCCTTCCTTGCCTCACCCACAAAGCTTTCGCACACCAAAAAGGAAAAGGCCACAAGGAGCAGAGAACAGAAGGAAAAAAATGTCAGAGAAAAAAAGAGATGTTATTTCTATACCTTCTCTACAAACCATTTCCTCATCAGGCATTTCCAGCACCTTCTCTTTGGCCCATGGCCCCCTCACTAGCCGGGTTGAGCCTCAGGCACAGGATCCATGAGCCCCTCTCTCAGGGCTGTCCCACCTGGCTTTGGCTGCAGGGAAGGCTCTTTCTCCTCCTCCTTCCCTTCTCCCTGCTGTGGCCCAGGGGACCTGGCAGCTCCAGTAAGGAAAAGGAGGAGGAAGCAAAGGCAGTTTCCTGCTGCTGTCTCCCAGCACCACCCCAGCCCCATCCCACAAGGCAGCAAATCTCCCCTTCCCCATTTGAAACAAAAAAAAGTGTCCTTCAAAGGAAACTCACAATAAGTTTTAAAAACACCCTTTCTAACAACTTACCTATAATTTTTTGAAACACCTGAAACACCCAGCAGCTACATCCAGGCAAAGTACCCAAAAAAGCAACCAAACAGTTCCTCTGCAAAAAGTGTTCATTGCTCCAAACTTCAGAGAGCCAAAGGAAGGCAGCACAGGCTGGAGAAAAACCATCCCTCCTGGTGCCATTTGTAAGGCTGTAATTAGCTACCAGTATTTCTGTAACCTTATATAGTGTAGCAAACAGAAAGTCCATTAACTGGGACATTTTTGTGGGATTTCTGTCAGTTTGATTGTTCTGGAGGCTGATGTTTATAAAAGATACAAAAACTTGACAGGCTTCCTTTGTTCTCAGTGTTTCACACAGAATCACCAACTTTCAGGGTTCAATTCAGGTTTAATTATTAGATTAATAATTATGTAAACAGGCAGTAAATCCCTTTTAAAGACAATAAAAATATTTGCAGAGCTAAACCAAGCTAAACACAAGAGCGACGCTCCTTCAAGCATCACCCAAAATCCCACTGCACCAATTAATATTGGGATATTGTTTAGCCTGACCACTTACCAGCACAGCAGGTCATGAGGGAGGAATAATTTAAACCAGCTGTGTCTGCAACGGCTTTGAAATGAAACAAATAAACTACGACAGTGATGGCTGGAAACATGCTCTGAGGCCAGTTACTACCACCTCCATTCACCATGAGCTCTGCCTTACCCTGAGGATCCTGAGTGATCTCACTGGGCAGCAGGACAGGGGGAAGAAGGTGGCTCTAGGCACAGACCTCATTCCCTAGGATGGGGTGGTGGAGAGGGTAAAGGACCCTGTGCACCCCCAGCCTGGCCATTTAGGGGTCAACAAGCACCGAGGTGAGAGGTGGGCACAGGGATGTGGAGACCGGAGGTGGAGGAGAAGAGGTTCCCCGACCACCTCACCCCTCTCCATCTCCACGCAGAGGGCTGTGGACACAAGGAGCCAGGCACCGAGCTTTGGCACGTCCTACCTACGCCCAGCTGTGGGAAAGGAGGGAGGCACTCCATTATCACTTCTAGCACAGGTTTTAACATGCCTGAACGTATTCTCTGCCTCTTAAAAAAAAAAAAAGCCCAAACAACCCATGAAAAGGAATGTATAATCACTTTTGTGGGGCTCCTCTCTGCTCCAGCTTGCAGGCTCTGCCCCACCAAGTACTTTTCCCAGCGCAAGGTGACTTGCGAAACATTTTACACAATGGGCACCTCCAACTTTCCAAGGGAAACAACTTCCCCGGCCCCACCGGCAGAACAGGCCTTTGCCGAGGGCTCCCGTTCCAACTAGGAAACATGCCCCGGTGGAATCTGGACATGGAGGTGGAATTAAAAGAAACAAGTTTGTTTACACAGGAGATGCAGCAAACCCTGGGCAAAGGGGCATCCTAGGCTGCTGGGTGGTGGAAGCACACACACAACATGCTGTGACCATCTTTAGAACCTACTGAAACGCCTCAATAACCCATCTAGATGGCTGTGCCCAACACTGCAGCACGGAGGTGGGGAAAAGCCTTCCCAGGAATGGTTGAGTTGTGGGCAGGCAGGAAAGCTGTGCCAACGCTCTGCCGGCTGAAACAACCCCGTCTCTCAGAGCCATTCACAAAAGCTGGTTCTTAATTTGAGGCACAAAACATTGAGGGGGAAAAAACAAACTGTGAGGCAGATAAGGAGATCTGGAATATCAGAATCATAGAATCCTGGAATTGGGCTGGAAGGGACCTAAAAGCTCATCCCCCTGCCATAGGCAGGGACACCTTTCACTAGCCCAGGCTGCTCCAAGCCCCATCCAACCTGGCCTTGGACATTTCCAGGGATGGGGCAGCCACAGGGAGGGGAAGGGGATTGCACGTAATCTTCCTAATGAGCAAAAGCACTGGGAAAGCTCTGGGAAGGTTTAGTGCGAGGGTGTGTCCTGCTCACAGGGGCTCAGTAGGGATAATAACCTGCTCTTCTCACAAAGACACACGTAAGTACACAATTTTGGGGCACAGGGCCCACTTTGTGAGTTTATGCTCAATAGTTCCACTTCAGTATTCCTCCTTAAGGCCTGACTTCCAGCTGTGTTCTGAAAAGGAAACGAGTCCTAGACTTGTTTGAACAAGTGGGTAACACCTGCTCCAGCACTTTTCGTTTTACTGTATTGTCTGGTGCTGGGGGTTTGTTCTTTAAAGCCCAACATAACAGGCTTAGGGGGGAAAAAAAAAAGGCCCATAACCAGTTTCAGGAATAAAAGAGAAAAAGGACTGCATTCATTCACTCCTTTGTTTTCAGGAAACTCGCCCTGATATTTCTTTGTCAATACATCATGAAAAATGTAGAAAATGCAAACACAGGCGGGATGGTGCTTCAAAGGGAGAAGGTTCAGCCCTGCTTTGGCTCCCAGCTTCTCCTGACCCAGCCTATATTCTGGGATATTCCTGTATCAGAGAGCCCGTTTTACTGGAACTTTTAGCAAGCAGGGAACAACACGGCAGCGTCCCGCTTGCCAAGTGTAATTTGTTTATGCAAGATTTCCAGAATCCATCTTTTCCTCCACAGAAATCTGCTGAAAAACTCACAAGGAAGACATTGAAATGCCATAATGTGAGACCTGAGCAGAGCCCAACACTGCTGGAATGGAAATTGGCTCCCACCAGACCCCAGGGACGTTTTCATCCCAGCACTCACGTGACTGAAGTTCCGTCATTACTTCCGACATCACCCTGACAAGCAACTTCATTAAACGAGCCAAGATTTAAAAGTTATGCAGAATTTCAGGCAGAATTAGCCCATAATTCAAGTGAGCAACTTGGAGCGTGGATCAATGCAGGGCAAGGGTTGTTAGCACACCTATCAGCAACGCAGCCATCCCCGGGCTCATGTTTTTTTCCAGGGAACATTCAGATGAAGATTAATGGAGACAGGAGGACAGCTCCCAGTCTAATCTGCCAGCCAGGGACTTCAGACTAAACTGAATTATGAACTGGCACTCCCACAAGAACACTACCTGGACATTTCCCTTTAGCATATGCCACTTAAACACAATCCATCCACATGAAACAGAAGAGTCTTTTATCTGCCATAGGTGATTTTTCCCAATTAATTTATTAAGGGAGCTTGAGGGGAATATTCAGAATGCCACATGGTGTGAGCAGATAAATAACGTGTCCCACTGTAGATGTTTTCCAACTTAGCCTGTATTTATCTCAAGCATTAAATAACAACACTTGAGCAACGGTGAACACAGTTCTTAACAGCAATATAAATTCAAGAAACCCAAAATGCTGTTAATTTTGTTGATTTTTTTGCTGTGCCAAGTGTAACAGGCTGGTAAATTCCTACAGAGAGGATCTAATTCACAAGGACCATGCACACCTCTGCTGGAATGATTTTTAGGGATGTACTCACCAGAAAATGATGCACAAGAGTACACAGGCCATGTGCAATAGAATGGGTTGGAATTTGCATATAGAGAAGAATAAAACAGAATGAATCCCATTTACTATCATAACAGCTAACTATAAATTCTAATTTAGCTGATGTGATACCAAACATTGACATCCTGGACTAGATTGACCATGAAGTTGTGATTGATGTCACGTAAACTAACTTGATCCTTCAGCAGCAGCTTAAAGACATTAATATGTTGTTAGTTAAATCAGCCTTAAAATGTTAAAATTCTACCAACATTTTCCCAATCCATTTAGGTGACGAAACACGGACACAACAGCCATCCAGCTTTTTCAAGGTTACATTGCCTTTCATAAAAGAAACCAGGAGCAATTCCACATGCCAAGTCAGTAAATAAAACTAGATTTAGAAGAGTATTAATTCCATTTTTAATCAAGGAAAATAGAAGAAATAATTAAAAACTAATAATCATTATAGAAGCCCAGCTGAAATATTTGTTGGGTTTAAATTAAAATGGTCTTGCAATGGACTAACAAAGAGTTGTATTTTGAGTATTTTTAACACTTTCTTACTAAAAACAGCACAGTGCAACGTGCACACTCCTCCCTGATGACAGCCCACAGAACATGGCTGTCTGTGAGAAGCTGGAAGAACAAACGGTCATTTAGTCCAAAACTCCACTCAATTTTTATAAGAAACCACGACAACCCAGCCCAGGCATGTGGTTTGTATCCCTCACGCTCTCAGGGATCAAGCTCTTCATATACATTTACTCATAATCCTTTGAGCACTGTTACAGTGTCACAATGGAAATTAAATAACAGCTTGCAAGTGTAGCTATTGAGATAATCACACTCAGCCAGGGAAAAAACCAGCAAGCCCCAGCCCTCAAATCCCCGATTCCCAGTGAAACAGCCAATGCCAACAGGTAGCATTTCAGATCCCACTCTGCACTGCTGAATAAATTCCATGTTATACAATGCTGTCCCATGGGGAAGAGCCATTTTCTGTTATTAGTCTGATGGAATAACCTGCAGTACTTACATGGGGCGCGTTCGTGCTCCCGTTGTTCAACGAGATTTTCGGAGAACGCTCGGCTCGGATGTGAGGGGGATGTTTTTCAAAGAAGGGCATGTGTATTTAATGCTGAGGACCCTTTTTTTTCCCCCTGAGTTTCTGAATTCTAGAGGATTCTGTTCAATTGCAAGCCAAGAATTTCAGCAGGCAGCACCCTGGCTGTCTGACAGCTCTATTAGTTTATTCAGTTGTGAAGCTTAAGCAAAAGCTGTATCTCACAGAGAAGGTACTAGATTAGGGCTCCACTCTCCAACTTAATTTCACGCATTCACAGGCAAGTATCTGAAATCTCCCCTCATCTCAAATCTCCTTTTACAGACAGAGAAATTCCTTTCATATATCACTGAAATAGAGCCAGAATAAATTACAGAATCACAGAACAGCCTGGGTTGGAAGGGGCCTTAAAGATCATCCATTTTTTCAGGTGAGGTGCTCAAGCAGGGGACATGGTGGTGACAAATATCTCCTTAGACAGCAGGGACTGAGCTCAACAAGGCATAATTTCATCAGAGCATCACATACCACGACGTCACTTTGCTTCATGGAAAAGGCCTCTCTGAAAATGAAGTGAAAGGAATCATATGCACCTCCTTAAGAGACAGCCAGAATTCAGCTGATACACAGACTTGTGGGGCCCCCTCAATTACTTGGAGATAATATTGCAATAAATTGTAGGTCAGGCATGGTGGAATATGAATCCCTGGCCCCCAGCGCTCATCTCCTACGTTTAAAAAAAGAGAGGTTGGACAAAGATAATCTTCTTATTGCTCTGCTGATTTTACTAGCAGAGACTCCAAACATGAAATTTGGTCCAGCTTGAGCAATAAGAAATTATTTTCACTTCCCAGCCTCCCAAATCTCTGTCTCTCAGGAGCTCTCTGAGCTCCAGGAGAGGTGGGCTGGGTCCAGCCCTGAGCAGCCACCAGCCCTCCTGGCTTTTGAAAGCTCTTTGAGTGGGGAGCTGAGAAAGAGGTTGGAGAGGCCTCCACACAAATATATTAATTTCTGAGACCTCTGCAGAATTCTGTTAAAAAGCCTCACCAACGTGCTGTCTGGTGCAAGTGGGGTTGTGAAAAGCAGGAGCTGCCAGGAAGGTGTGAAGTTGCCGTCTCTCCCTTCTGTGCCCAACTCTGAGTAACACAGAGCCATGACTAACATCTCAGGGCAGATTGCAGCGAGGCAAGACATTTTATTGCCATTTAGGCAATGAATCAGTAGCTCTGGGAAGAATAAAAACCTCTACAAGTTGCTGTCTTCACATATCCAAATACAGATTTTTTTTTTAAAGAGAGTTTGATAAAAGGATAATTTTATATACCTGTTGAAAGTGTGCTAATCCTTAATTCCTTCTCATCAGTATTACACACTGCTAAAATCCTGAATCACAGAGCCAGAGAATATCCTGAGGTGGAAGGAACCCAAAGGATCATCCAGTCCAACTCCTGGCCCTGCACAGGACACCCCAACAATCCCACCATGTGCCTGAGGACAGCCTGTCCTCTTTGGATTTGTTCTCTCCATGAATAATCCAGGACCTAAGCAGGTTACAGAAAAGTCAGTGGAAGCAACAGGTAGGCAGAGGTTTCAAAAGTCTGACACTGTTCCCTTAAGTGACTCATTTTGGGGTTCAATGAGCAAAAAGTGCATTAAAATTTCACGGGATTCCTGTACAGAAATAGCTCTCCACAGCTGGCTGGCTTCAAGTGAGATGCACACTCTGATGAGCAGATTCAAGATTGCTCTGAAAAAGCTGAGTATCTGCTGCTCATCTGCAATCTTGTGTAAGTGCCAGGTGAGCTGTGCTGCTCCTAGACCTGCTCTGCCATCTCAGGCAACACAGGCTGGGCAGCCACCTCAAACACAACCTGAAACCTTTTGGGATAAGCACAGCACAGCTGAAGCAGGCTCTGGTGACAAGCAGGATGTAGCCCCTCACCCCCAGGAAACCCTGGAGCTCAGACTAGGATCAACAGTGACTGTATTTACAGGGGGTGGCAGGTCTATGTCAGCTGGACCCCAAATTAACTCCAAAAGTAATTCCTAAGACTTCTTGTTCCTCTTGCAGACAACTGCTCTAGGCTAAAACAACCTCAGGTAAAATGCACTGGAAACGTGCAAACTTTGGGGGAAGGTTCAAATTGGAGGTAGGAGGAATTTCTTCACAGAAAGAGTTGTCAGGCATTGGAAGGAGCTGCCCAAGGAGGTGGTGGAGTCCCCATCCCTGGAGGTGCCCAAGCAATGACTGGACGTGGCACTCAGTGCTCTGGGCTGGGTGATAAGGTGGGGATCAGTCACGGGTTGGACTTGATGGTCTTAGAGGTCTTTTCCAGCCTCAGTGATTCTGTGAAACCCCATGATCCCGACCACAGTTTCAGGTACACCTTCCTTCCAATGCCTCTATTTCCAAAGAATCCAGTCCCCTTCTCTCAAAGATGCAGTTCCAGCAGCCCAAGCCCTGCAGACAGCTTTCCTCTCAAAGCCATGCTCCCAAAGAAGCCTTGATTTCTCTCCTTCTGCTTGCCCAGAAGCACAGACCAAAAGCTGACTGTAGTAGGCACCACGGTTTTCTCATGCTCCTGGACAGCCACATCCTGCTTATTCCCTGCATTGCTTCATGTTCTTTGGAAATACAGGCTCCAGCTGTTGGACCACCTATGTGATGTGCAATTTTGCCCTTCTCCTGCCTCAACCTCCTGCTACAAAAAGGCTGGAGGCCACAATTCAGCAGAGAGGCAGAGCTGGGGGGGGAACAGACAGCCCAACAAGGAGAGACAGGGGCTCCCAGGGACACGCCCAGTGAGTCCTCAGTCTCTGTAGAGCTCTGGACATTATATTAATTTACCAGCTCCAGGTGGCTCAAAACAACTGACTGGATCTGCTGCCTCCTCCTCTTAATTTCCCCTTAAAAATCTCTCCATAAATTCCAAACTTGAAGGTACACTCAGGTAACCACGTCAAGCATAAAGACCTGTTTGAAACAGTAAACAGGAGCTGAAATGTCATGCATTGATTCAGATGCCTCCAGGAATGACAGCTCAAAGGAACATATCACACAGTATGACTTTTCAAATTTTTAAAAGCCAGGCTGGTAAATTACAGTGATTTATCACTCCATAACAAAGTACACACACACAAAAGTGCTTCCCAGAAAAAGACTGCCAAGCAATCACTCAGATGTTAATAAAGCATTAAGATTAATTTGAAAAAAAAATAAATAAATGAATAAAATCAGTGAGGAAGTGACTCTCACGGACTTTTTTTTTGTCATAAATTTTATCCTGCAACTTCCAACTCAATAGACTTCTGGATTCTGCCTCGAGTCTTACACCCAGGCTGCGTGTGTTTCTGGTGCCTGCTACTGCTCATCTCACATCTCTTATGGCAGTGCCATAAGAGTCAACAAAAATGCAACTTTCCTTCCACTTAATGGAAAAAAACACCCGCATTTTTATTGTTGCAGTAGTGCAAAGATTAAAAAAAAAAAAGGGCTCCTTTGTTACTGCTAAAAAAAGCATATGAGTCACTTTTCACCAAAACAACCTTTGGCACATATTACACATCACTTACAGCCAAAAGTCATCGGATGCCTGACAAAAGTTCTCAGTCACCACTTGAATTCAGTGCATAAACCTGCAGCGATCACTTAACAATCACACACCCCACCTGGAAACCTGGAGCAGAAAATGCTTCAATTCCTGCAGCACTTGGTGAGCAGGTTCCTCCCTGTGGAGTCAGATGGGCCTCACCAGAGGGATCCCCCTCGCCAGGAGAGGTGGGAAATGACTGGCAAAGGGAAGTGAGTGGCCTCCCCACGGCTGAGGAGCAGTGGGCAAAGCCAGAAGGCTCAGGCACAACCTCTGCTTTGGGTCTTCAGGTTTTCCCAGTGTTCACACAGAACCAAGGCACGGGTGAGGACGTCGAGTCCCCATCCCTGGAGGTGTCCAAGGAAGGACTGGATGTGGCACTCGGTGCTCTGGGCTGGGGGACAAGGTGGGCATCGGGCACAGGGGGGACTCCATGGTCTCAGAGGTCTTTTCCAACCTGAATGATCCCGTGATTCTGTGAAGTAGCTGCACCCAGTAGCTTCCCAGCTCCCTTCCCAGCGGTGGCCTTGCGCAATGGGGAGTCTTTTGTCTCTATTTCAATGTCTGAGGGCCTGGGGCACACTCCGAGTACACCTTCCCCACCCAGGTTAATGCAAATGAATAGCAAAGCAATTCCCAGCTGGGAAGCAGACAGCAGAAGGTTCTCTGTCTTCCCTCAGAGCCGAGACTTAGAGGGACTTGACTGCAGGACCACAGAGGGATGTTTGCTCACCTAGGAAAGTCACAGCACTAGGTTTTCTGAGTGCTACAGCACTTTCCAATAGGGGTTGCAAAGCCCCCCCTCACCAAAAGCCCAGCTTCTGTGAGGGTATTTCAGCAGCCACAAGGCAATGTAAGGTATGGAGGGAAATCCTGACAGGAGGGCCTCTGAGCATCTTCCAAAAATGGTGGAGGCAGGTATTAATGCAAAATCTACATGCTTCCCTTTTCACTCCCACTTCTGCTACCTCAAAGACTTCAAAAACTGTTTTCTGGCTTTGGACAAAGTGATACAGAAAAGGTCTAGCAACTCTCTCAGCCCCTCCAGCTGCAGCTCTGACTTGCTGTGCCTTACACTGCCTACCTACAGAGCCTGATCCTTTGACAACACTCCTGCTTGCAGACACTCACACCATTACAGCAGCACCTACGTGAGCAAGGTTTGTGGTCAGCCCCAAATCAGCTTCCAGAGCTGCTGCTCACTGCCTGTAACTCAGGTGCACCTTTGGCAACGCAAGGTAACTCAATTTATCCTGTGCCAGTCCCAGTGAAGTGGCACCACAGCAGGCACATGATGCCTGGCCACTTATTAAACCCCGTTAGCATCACTGTGAGTCTGAGCTCTTAATTACCTCATAATGTAGAATCATTAAGGTTGGAAAAGACCCCTAAGACTATCTAGTCCAACCATGCGGCATGTGGACCAGCCCTAGACAATACTAGAACATGCCAGAGTTGAACAACTCTCCAGCCTCCAGCCCCAGAGGCTGAGAGGAGGGTGGGAACTGCTGTGGGCATTGACAGCAGCAAGGCCACGGAGCCTCCTGAGGCAAACCAGGCACAGAGCCCCTTCCCAGGACCAAAATACACGGGACACCTCATCCTAGAGGTGCCCAGATGCACATCCTGCCTAATGGACACCCCCCTACCCTGCTGGGATCATTCATTGGCTTGGCTTTACCAGGGCACTTTAAGCAACCTGAGAACATCACATCCCAACTCTCCTGGAAAGCCTAATTGGAAGTCTCAAAAAGCAATTACACTAAAAGCACTGTGCAGTGAATCAACAACTACCTGTCTGCCCACAGCACCAGCCCACGGGGCTGTGAGAGAAGCTTCACACGTGGGAACAGCACAACAGCTTCCCCCTGGAAGGAAGAGGGGCTTGGTAGTTCTCACAAACACTCTCCCCCTTCCTCAAGTCCTCTGACACCACCCCACCAAGAACACAAACAGTGAGTCTGCTGAGCCAGGGGAAAGGACGTTCGTGTTTGTTTCCAGTTCACTTAGAATCTGAGATGTCATAACCAATAAAAATTACAGTCTGGTTCTAGAAACCCCTGAATCTTATGTGACCTGTGCCTTGTGAGGCACAATAAAAACATCAATATCTGCGTGGTAACTTCCTGTTTCATCCCCTGCTTCTGCACTGCTTGCGGCACAGCTGGGCTAATCCCATTCCCACTGCTCTGCATCCTGACCTCCTTAAACAACACCATGTGAGGATGTTAAAACACTCTAATCTATAAATAATGTATTCCCCTCATCCAGCAATGGATTACTGGGCCATAAAACTCACTGGCATGCACCGCACAGTCGCCAGTTTAACGAAATAATACCAAGAAAGACACATCAGGATAGAGTCATCCTCTGTCTTGATGAATTCTTGTAAAGATTCGATGCCACCGTTATTTTTACACTGGATTTTTCTTTATAATTAATTATTTAGAAGCCAGTATTTCATTCTAGAGACCTTTTTTCTGCTCCCCACCAAAGATCCTTTGTTTTTTTGAGCTCACAACATGGCAGAAGACCAGCACTGGGTAATTAATCAGAGCCAAAGTGAAGGGGAAGAAATAAGGTCTCCCTGCTGCCATTCACCACAGGGCCATGCTCTAGACCCAAGCCAACCTGTCATCCCAAGTTTGGAGCTCTCATTTCTGCCCCCTCATCCTCCCACCCCAGCTGCTGGCAGGAGGATACACAGGCATTCCCTGGCCCCTGTGCTGGGCCAGTCCAGGTCACTGATCCTGCAGGAAAATTAGCTGTATTTTCCTCAGGGTTCATTTTCAAACAGCCATTACCTACAACTCAAGCCACAGTGTGTAACTTCATTTAAAGATAAATGAGTCTGCTCCAAACACTGATGTCTAATAGACTCACTGCCACTGCTGTGATGGTGTAAAATCAATGCCTCTCCTCAACACCAATCCCAGCAGGAATCCTACCACTGATTTCCCTGAGCAAAAGCATAGAGCTCAAGCAAATGCTTAAATGATGCAAATTTGCCATTTGGCAGAGTTTTTCCCAACAGGCATTCTGGAAAAATAAAGTGTTTCTGCCTCAAAACAGGTTGGAACCCTCCTAAAACCAGGCACGCACCCTTTAAAGAGCAAGTTCCCCAGGAAGTGTAACCAGGCCTGCCACACTTGATCCCTCGGCTCCATTTGCCCTGTTTAGCAGAGCAATTTTCCACACCTTTTTCCTAAAGCACAGCTCACTTTTAGCTCTGAAAGGAGGGGGAAAAACAAGCAACCCACCAACACCCACCAAACCTGCTCACTTCGTTGCACGGCACTGATCACGTGTGGAAATTTAAATCCCCCCTGCAATATTAAAACGCTTGTCAAAGGGATTAACAGCAACCTTGGCAATGGAGTTCTGGGATATTAAACAAAACTATTAAAGCACCAATACTTCCAACAGCTACAGGGTGACTTAACTCCCCCAAGAAAGGTGCACATTATCCTCCGCCTCTGCCCCGGAGGATTACTCATGTCTGATGGGTTGCAGTGTGTCGCTGAGTCAGGGCTGAACCCTGCCCGTCAGAAAGCAAGCCCCTGTCCCTGAGGAAGCGGGAGCCATATCTGACATTCCCAGAGCAGCCCTAGAGACAGCAGGTCGAGATGGAGAGCCAGGAGAGGATGGTGTGGATCCCCCCCGATGGCAGCACGCTCCCCACTTGGTGATTAGTCCTAATGCTTAGTCACAGTAATTGCAGGGCCAGGGCTCTGTGCTCACATTTCCTGTCACCAACCCAAGAATTAGGCAATTTAGATTTCAAGATAGCAACCAGTATATAAAATAACTTGATAAGTGATCGCAGGAGTAACAAGGAGAAAAATGAGCAACTGGATCCAGAGGAGGTTCCCCCAGTCCCTGCTCTGCAGCGTTACCGGATCTTCAGCAAGTGTGGAACCCCCCCAACCCAGCCTTCCCACCCTCAGCACTGCCCAGCACTGCCTTCCAGCTCTCCCCACCTCACACAGACATCCAACAGAGCGTTCAATTCAAGTTGAAACCTTCCACGGGGCTCATTTTCAACAATTAAAGAGCATGGCAACCTGTAATTACTGAAAATAAAGCCAGACAGCTGGAGAGGGGAACATCTTTAGTAGGTAATACGATACTACATTTTCTCTCCAAGGGAATTCAACTGTTGAGTCCCCAGCTCCCTCTCAGTCAGTTGGAGCCCTGGGTGTCTGCAGTGAACCCGGGTGCTCCCTGGGAGCAGTGCAAACCCTGGAAAAGCAAACAACACTTGACAGCCCAACCCAGAGAATGGAACACCTCTGTCCACACTGAGGAAAGACAGGGTTAGGAGAGGAAAGCCTTACGGGGCTTTCTGGGCACACGGTGCCTTAGACAGCACGACGGCGCTACACCCCCAAACACGTTTTCCCAGCTCGAGCCAAATTCCAGCTGCTCCTACTCCCCTGGCCCGGCACAACCGCGGCAGGCAGGGCTCCTCTTACCGCTCATCATCAGCAGCACAAACATCTTCGCCCGCTGTACTTCCCAAGCCCCAGCTGCCAGTAAGAGAAAGGAGGAAGCGCCAGCGTTTCATTCCCCTTCTGCTTCAGAGTGGGTGTAACTCGTTAAGTTTCATGCTAAAATGAGATGGGTCAATTGGGTGTGTTTGAAGGTTTGGGGTTTTGCCATCCCTCCCTCCCTCCCTCCCTCCTCCCCTTCTCCCCTCCCTCTCCTGATTAATTCCTCCCGTCACAGGCTTCAGACGAGCTGCCACTCAGCCCCGCTGGCTCCTGAAATCTGAATTCCTAAGGACATCCCTCCGGGGTGGCTTTAACTCACCAGCCTGACGTGCTGCGAGAGGAGCCAGGAACGAAAATTCCCAGTCAGCCCACAGGGGCGACTGCACCATGTATGTTGTCCTGGGGATTCTGTCCTGCTTGCAGGGAACAACTCACCAGCAAGACGCAAAATAAAACACTTCTGACCTGACCTACTCTGTGCCTTTTGCCGCTGCCCTCGAATCCCTCCCATCCCCAAGGATTCCCTCTGGTCCGTATCCGGATGGTGCTTCTGTAGAGGACCAGCAACTGCCTCCCACTAAGCTGCTCACAGGTGTAGAACAGTTTCCAGGATCAGGAACTACAGGGAATTAATAATTACGCACAGATCTGGTTTTACTCAATTCACTACTTCCACATAACTGTTTCTGGATTAGGATTTGAGCAGCAGCGTCCTCCAGACCAGGGTTGGCTAATGGTTGCTATAAATAAGAAATACCAACACAAAACCCAAACCATCTGTGTTTATTTCCCCCAACTCCCCCCACCTTGACTCTGCACCACTTACACTGGGCAAGGAAAACAGGTATGAAACTACTCTGGAAATGAAGCAGAAAACACAGTAAGTATTTTTTACAAGCAGAAATCAAATTAATAAACAAATTAACTTTTACAACTCTGCGTGATATTTCACAAACACAGAGTACTGAGCAATAACCATACCCTTGCAGTCCCACCCTCTGCAGCCCAACAGGGACCGCAAGTTGGAAAAAGGATAAAACCATTAGGAGAAGAACAAAACAAAATGGTAAAAGGTACATGCAGGAGCCCAGTTCTGACACAGGGTTGGATTAAACAGCTGTAGTGAGGCTTCACACGCCCGGGTGCTGGAGCAGAGCAGGGGAGGAGATGATTCTATTTTGGGACAGGGATGAGATAGTCGGGGAGAAGATGTGATGCAGCACAATCATCCTCACACCCCCATTATCAGGAGCAGACGTGCAGGCTGAGCTGCCTGGCACCGCAGCAAGTCTGAGCCCACTTCAAACAGCACGCTGGGTTTAACTTCACATCTCAGATGTTTCTGATATACGCGCCCACGCTCAGAGAGCACCAGGTCCCCCGTGACCAGGGGCACACCTGATAAGCACCAGAGTCCTGCCCCTTGACAGCAGAAAAGGGCTGAAGGAGGGATGGGATTAGATGTACTGTTTGGACTGGAAAGCACTGAAACAATCCATCCTCAGCACTATTAATTTAAACCCCATATGAGCAAACCAACAGCTCCCACTCACAGGCCAGGCAGGCCAAACAAACGGGAGGGAAGTTTTCAGTGCTGGGAACCAGCAAACCCCGAGCAGGCAAGCAGGTTTGGCGAGCCACGAGTGACTCACAAGGCGACGGGGGCTGCTGCTACCTGCCCTGGGGTTCACTCGGGCACGGCCACCTCCAGCCCATTCCAGCAGCCCGACAGGCACAGCCACCCACCTGCCATCGATCCCATCGGCGAGGACACGGCGTGAACGTGCACACAGGTGTGCAGCACACCAGCTCCCACAGACACACCACAATCACAGCCCATCCTGGAAGAGCAACAGGTGCTTACGATGGCAGATTGCAGTGATTGTCTGGAGAGATTTTCGGCTTCAGAGGTCCAAAGGCTGCACACGCCCTTTTGCCGCCAGCCCCGGGTCTGTTTGTGTTCTGTCACAGCAGTTTGGGGCATCTTTTCCTTCTATCTATAGCAAATGCTTGGTATGGCCAGAACTCCCAGGAAAGCATGAACTTCAGTGAATCCCAAGTCTGACCACCTGTGGGTTTTAAATCCCAGAATCATTTAGGTTGGAAAAGACCTCTGAGACCATCGGGTCCACCCTGTGCCCGATGCCCACCTTGTCCCCAGCCCAGAGCACTGAATGCCACATCCAGTCCTTCCTTGGACACCTCCAGGGATGGGGACTCCACCACCTCCCTGGGCAGCCCCTTCCAATGCCTGACAACCCTTTATGTGAAGAAACTCCTCCTGATGTCCAGCCTGACCCTCTCCTGGCACATCTTGAAACCATTTCCTCTTATCCTGTCCCTTGTTCCCTGGGAGCAGAGCCCAAGCCTCCCCGGCTCCCCCCTCTTTTCAGGGAGTTTCAGAGAGCGAGAATGTTCAGTGCAGATGGGAAAAGCAAAGCAGTGACTTCCCCAGCACCAGAATAAAAACCAGTCAGCAATAAGCAGGAAACCTGAAGTATGGAGGGAGATGCTCGGAGGGAGAGGCAAAGGAAGCCTTCTCCTCAGCCCTCCTCCAAAACTCCGTGAGAAACAAGACACCAGGCCTCCAGGGAAGCTTGGCTGGGGCAAGTGAGCCAGCAGGGCCCGGGATGCTGGGAGCAGGTGGCCCTGGACACTTGGGAAGGTGTGGAGCAGCCACTCAACAAGAACCTCGGCGAGAGCCCTCCCGGGCAGTGCCGTGGCTTGTCAGCTCTCGCCTGCCCGCTGCGGGAGAACAGGCATTTCCAGGGCCCGGCCCAGCACCCCCGCCTGGCTGATGCAGTTGGATACACGCCTTTTGATGTGGGCTTCCCGAGGGCACACGAGCCAGCTTATATAAACCTCAGTGCTCTCCTCACTAAGCGATTAGCGAAGACCTACCAAAACCTGTTTTAAGACAACCCAGCTTATTCTGCCCAGAACGGGCTGGAGACAACCAGGCCAGGACCTCCACTGGGTGACTGGAGGGGCCATCACCTCCAAGAGCTTGAAGAAGTGGCCGTCAGCTAAACCCTGCAGCTGGACAGAGCAATTAACTGTCCTCTCCTCAGCTGAGTAAAGATGATACTACCGGGAAAAGCTTCTTTTTCTTCCAGTGTCAGCGGGATGAATCCCACCAGCCTGGAGGAGACTGAGGGCAGAGCTCATCGGGGGCTGCAGCTCCGATCTCTGCTCTCTGTGAGCACTGGCAGGACGCAGGGAATGGCCTGAAGTTGTGTCAGGGGAGGTTTAGGTTGGATATCAGGGAAAGGTTCTTCCCCCAGACGGTGGTCAGGCACTGACCAGGCTCCCCAGGGCAGTGACAGAGCTCCAGGAGCATTTGGACAACACTCTCAGAGACAGGGTGGGATTGTTGGGGTGTCTTGTGCAGGGCCAGGAGTTGGACTCCGTGATTCTTGCAGGTCCCTTCCAACTCAGGATATTGTATGATTCTATGAACCTTCCCGGGAGTCCACAGGCTCTCCCAAATATCAAGGTGAGACACGGAGATGCCACCACAGAGCCCAGAGGAGAAAGGTCCCACAACACAGCACTTCTCCATGGTGAGAGGAAGGGAGTCCCATCAGACACAGCCTAGGTCTGCATCCTGCATAAAGGTGTGTTTATCAACCCTAATTAACATCCTAGGCCTCTCACACCCTGGCACACCTGCTAATTAGCGCACATGAGTTAATATCATTTTAACAATGGATTATCACTTTGGGCAGAAAAAAGGCAGTCACTCCAGCACAGTGACTCACCCCGAGCACAGCAGGAAGGTGAGATACGAGGAGCATCGGCCACGCTCCCACAGGGATCTCAGACCGTATCTCTTTAACTAAGGCTTACCTTACAAAGCCAAGGTGCTTCAAAAATTCATGATTGTATCTGTCTTATTTTTCACCTGTGCACACAGGTGGCCTTGGAAAAGCATCCCGTCTCCATCACCCAGACAACTGGAGCCACTCCAGTCTTTCTGCAAGTCCTTATAGCCATGGTGGAGTTCCCAATGTGATCATCACCTACTTTGATCAAGCACGTTTCAGGACACGACCTGGGACCCAGCAGCCACTAATTACGTGCAAGGAACAACCCCAGGGGAACACCAAGATGCTGATGCCCAACCCCAGTTTTGGTGCTACTCCAAATATTCCATAAGCACAGACTAATCTGGCAGCGCACGCAGGCACCAGGTACACATTACTGGGACATCACAGCCCTTTTCCAGGTAATGCTGCAAACTGCAGCCCTGCAAATGTGACCTGGGCTTCCAAGTTCAAGCCAGCTCTGGCACATCCCAGAACGTGTGGCTGATGTGGCCAAGCCATACGTTCACCCTGGGAATCCCTCTCTCCTGGGAGCAGTAGCTGTGCCTGTACAGCCTCTCACACATGGCAGGAGCAAAGGGTTGTCTCTGTGTAGGTGGGGACACAGTTTGACTCATGCCATCTTGTACTCAATCATAAACTGAAGAAGAAAGCTGACTTAACTTCCATTATTTTTTATTTTTAAAACCTCAGCTTTCTAACTGGATCTCTGTAATATAAGCTCACAAGAGGGCACTGGTGGAAAACCATCACAATGCCATCGGAATCACTTCTACCCCCTCAAATTGATGTTCTCCCTGCCTGCCTTTCCCTCATCCAATAAAACCCTGCAAACCAACCCTTGGCAGAATATTAACAGAACGTTAATGCCATGAAAAATTATCCTGGGTTGAATGTATCTATACTCCCTGTTATCAGAAAGATTTTCTCAGCTTCATGTTTCTATTTGGGATTAGAAAGGGAGTTGTGAAAGGCAAGTATTGTTCAGTCACAAATAGTTCCCTTTCAGCCTCTACAGAAGTCAGGTAATGAATTACAGGAGAGTTTTTTCCTTTGGAGAGGTCAGCAGATATATCAGCTCACGGGAAAGCTGATCCCCGTTGTTACGCTACAAGGGTAGTTGAAAAAGGTTTCTAATGAGCTCCAGGGAGTGGATGCTGGCCACGAGCCAGCACCCTTGCCTGCAAATCCAAGACAAATGACAAGAGGCAGGAGCCACCTCTGGCCCGAGCACAAGTTAAAATTTAAGGCTTGTGTTTCATGGCGTTGCTTGTGGCTGGAAGCTCTTGCACCGACGTGGGTACTGCGCTTGCAGACACTCGCAGGATTCCCTGAGCTGGAAAGGCCCCACAAGGATCATCCAGTCCAACTCTTGGCCCCACACAGGATACCCCAACAATCCCACCATGTGCCTGAGAGTGTTGTCCAAATGCTCCTTGAGCTCTGGCAGCCTTGGGGCTTGTCTTGTCGCTCAGCATGTGTCAGCTCACACGCAAGGACAGGGCTGCTTCTCTCTCTCCTGGGACCGTGCAGGTCAAACACACACCTCTGGGTGTACAGGATCAGTATCTGCAGAAGAGCCCTGTTTCTAGTCATCCAGCATCAAAAACACACCTGCAGTGGTGAAGCTCTTCCGGACATACACGTGTACCGAAAGTCACCATGAGCTCCTGCACCTCTCCGGCACCGGAGTGGATTTAGAGGGTGCCCAACACCAGCAGGACGTGCTCCAACCCAGTTCCCCCAGCCCAGGGATGTGGCTATGGCTGGGACACGTCATGTTGCACAACCCTCAGGGCAGCACCCACAAGCCCACTCAGTCCTTACCGCAACGGCCGTTTGGTGCAAGGATAAGCCGGAGTTTAACAAAACAGGGACTGTTTCCTTTTTCTGATGAGAAGCCTCAAGGAGGAACATTTTATTCAAGACCTCTAATGCAAATACCTCCTCTCGCTTCTCTGAAAGAACTTAGGCAGTAGCTGCTGTCATCTTCATGCAGAGTTCTGACACACTTCCACTGCATCCCTGCCAATAGATTTAATTTGATTGGAAAAATCAGCTCAAAGTGAGAGTGACAAGCTGCACGCTGATGACGGTGCTGTCAAATGATGGATAACGTAGGTTTACTTCAGTTGTCAACATTTTTCAACACTAAAAATAGTCATCACAAGCTTCTGGACTCACTGCACTGAAGTATTAAACACACAGGATATTGACACTCTCAAAAGCGCCCGAAGCCACTCACAGCCGGGGAGCAAAACCAGAAATGTGTGACGGACAGCAAAGGTCTCTGAGTGTTACTTATTTTGAGAATTACAAACAACACACTACAGCAGGAGATCTCATAACCACACTGGCCAAAGCAAAGACAAGATGCTTGCACACACCATCAAACAGAACAGCACAATATGGGCTGCAAACACAGGCAAACATGGAGAGAAAGAAAGACAAAAGCTTACAGAGAAGATTTTCTCTCTTGTTACCCAGCTCTTGGTCAAGATCTCAAGGAAAGGAAGGGTAGAGACTTTCCCATGGTAGCTCCTCATTTCCCTCTTGTCATCCATCACCTACCCCAGCCCAGAAAGAAAAGGCACAGAGCCATAAGGTTGGGGAGGATGGGAAAGCCCAGGAAAGGCAAGGAGTGCTGCCGGAGGGCTGAGATTTCCAGTCAAGGGATGAGCTCTCTCCAGTGGACACCAGCCAGGCAGCAGCTCACCAAAGGAAACAATGGTTTTATGGGTAAGGTGGCAGAGGAGGACGGGGGAAAGAGGGACCATTTACAAACCAAATCCAGCTTGTTATTCCCTCTGAGGCACTGGGATGACGAGCACAGGCAGGGTTGTCCCTACATTAGGCCATTATTTATAGCAGAAAGAAAATGAAGCATCATAAGGAATTATTAATTAGATGTTACCATAACCTTGTGTAGAATTGAAGCAGCACTCTGATGCGCTTTGCAAATAATTAGCAAATTAACTTTCACAATGCCCCTGAGAGGCAAGTATTATCCCCATCTCCTGCACAGCCCTGATGGAAAACAAAAGGCAGAATTTGGGCAGATTGATCCCCTGCCCTGGCCAAGTGTACAGCTGCCTGAGCACAGGGAGGGGACATCAAAGAGGAAGAGGGAACTGGGAGCACACTGGTTACATCTCCCATGTCACCAGACCACAAGTCACACTGCTCCTCTCTCCTAAACCCCTGCTCAGGCCACCCAGCCTGAGCTCCTTGGTTATCATCCCAACCCTGCACATCTCCAGGCCCTGCAGGAGCTGCATTTCCCAAATCCTTGTCCCCAGGATGAAATACCCTCACAGTCATGAATTCGGGGGCTGAAGTCAGGGCTGACTGACCACCTGATCCTACATTATCCGGCACAGGCACAAGTCCTTTCACTCCAGGGAAAAATTCCAGTTCACACCAGCACAAGACCAAGTCTCTGTCTCTTCCCTCGCCCTCAGCAGGAGCATGACAGTCCATGTACAAAGCCCAAAGTTTGCTCAATGGCTCAGTCTCCCCCCAGCTCTCCCCACAGGAGGGAGGCATCTTCTCTTAGCTCATAGAGAAACCTCTTCTCAGCTCCAGAGCCTTGGAAGGCCAGTGGGCAGAGACTGGACCATCCCCATCCACCCCTCCCACCCTGCCTGTGCAGACCCCAGTCCATGGTCAATGATCTTGGAAGTTTTTTCCAACCTAAAAAATTCTGTGATTCCTCATGTGTTGGCAGCAGGAACTGGGGGGGGGGGAAATGCTCTCCACCTCCAGCAGATCCAAAGGACACAACTCTGAGCAACTGCTCCTTTCCAGGCTGAGCAAACAGCACATGGCTGCAAGCACAGACTATCAATGTCTAACTCCAGGGACACAGCAGAAAGCATCCTGCCAGCAATTCCTCTGTCTTGGCAGTGCTTCCAGCTTCCCCCTTTCAGCAGAGCAAGGGGGCTGCACAAGTGTCCTTGCTCCCTCCCTCCCACGCTGAGCTTTTTACTGGAAAAGGGGGACCAGAGCAGCATCAGTGTCACCCACACACCCCCTCCTCATGTCACTGCCACCTTCACCCCCGTGTGTGGGGGTGACTGGCACATCCAAACCAGAGTCACTTCCTGAACAGCTCACTGTCAAGTGGTGGGAGAGCGGGAAAGTCAGGGAAGGGAGCACAAAGTGCTGCTGTGACTTTCTGCCGGATGCACGTTCCCAAAGAGGCAGACTGGCATCTATTTTGGACGTGCTGCATAAAAATAAAAGATGCTGGTTGACTGCACATGTTCTCATTTTTAGAAAACAAGCTCCAATTTATTTCTTCTATTATAGCCATATGGTAAAAAAAAAAAAACCAAACAAAAAACACAAATCCAAAACTTCCCTTCAATGTCACCTCAATGAAAAGAAGCCCTGACCTGGTTTTCAACCTCCCCAGACCAGAGCACGGCACAGGAATCACACTGTTCAGTTAACACCTCTCTGGGGGACCCTGACCCAAAGCCCTCCAAACTAAGCAGAGATCTGGATTGCAGGTTCTGCCCAGAGAGCCACCAGCACTGACTTTTACAGGGTCGCTCAAGGTTATAAACACCACAGCTGGCAGAGAGGGCTGGCACAACTGGACTTACCACACATGTCTGAGTGCCTTCCCTTTTTGTCCTTTTCTGTTAACTTGTACATTGGATTATACCCATGAGGCTACACGCTCACCTTTGGAAGACCTGCATTAAGGTCTGACCTGAGCCTCCAGCTTCTAATGCCACTGCCACATGGCTCTGCCTTTATACTGCCCAAATGTGTCTCTGAAGGCTCAGAGATTCATAATTTCTGAGTGATCCCTACGACTAAGAGTTCATACACAGATTAACTGCTTAAGCAAGCTCAAGGGCAGAGACCTGGTCTTCTTTTACTGGCAAAAGCCTCGCATTCTAAAAACCATTATAGTTCCAGAACTGCTGATTACTTTTCCTCATTTCTAGTTGTGTGGGGTTTTTTTGTTTTTTTTCTGTTTTTTTAAAGTCCTGCCTGTTCCTTCTACTTCTTATGAGGCTTTTCAGTATTTGGCTGTTACTTGAACGCTAAAGCCTGATTTGGGATTAAACACAACATTTGGGAGGTGGACTCCAATGCTGCCTGCTGTCACTGTTCCAGCTCTAAGAAGCTCGGCGAGATATCAGCGCATCAGGGTAGATCCTCCTCTGCATAAGTCTGTGTGACCGAAGTCATTTTTCCCTTATTCTATTCCACACACACACACACACACACACACACACACACACACAGATGTGACTGATACACAGTGGGACAGCTGCATGGGGAGAACAGTGGTGGATATGTATTAAAGTGGCAGCAAATAGAGTGGTGGCAGGGAAAACACAGAAATAGGCCACTGAGCAACAAAACAGCTCAGTTTCATCAGCTGCATTAATTGCCCAAAAGCAGAAATGGGTGTGCTTCAGCAAGTCCAAAAGGCTGCACGCAGTCACTTGGAGAAATGACTTTTAAAACTTGGCCCACTTCCCCCACTGCAGCCACACTGGGGAGATAAGGGAACTCCTCAAACCCGTTCTGCATTTTGGGGTTCTGCAGAACCCAGCTGAGCTCAGGGCGAGCACAGAGGGTGTGAGCATCAATCCTCTCCCATACCAATAATACACCAAAAACAGAGCCTCCTACATCAGCCACAGATTAAAGTCCTGGACAGACTCCAGCAAAAGCAGAACAAAAAGCACAGAAAGACTTCTGCACTCCTTCCAGTAGGTGATCTGGCAGCATGAGCTATCCAGAGCCTCTCCAGGGAGATGCCTCCTCCTCACTCTCCACATGGACCTCTGTCTGGTCCCTAAAGCAGCTCTCTCCTGGGACATCATCTTGCAGAACACAAGTGAAGAAGCTCTAAAATCCACAGCAAAGCAGCACAACCCAATAGCTGGCAAGAAAGGGTTTACCAAGAGTGTCCATCTATCCCTGGGCTTTGGAGTGAAGGATCCCAGTGACACGGCTTATTGGGACCACAAGAGAGCTAAACAGGTTCTGAGACCCCTCTTTTCTCCTCAAAAGTGACCACATTAGGGCTACCACATCCTGCCTATGTATTCCTACCTACAGCCTTCTTCTAGCAACCTGGCTCACAAAACACAGCTGGTCAAAACACCACATTTTATTTTCTGGCCATTTTGGCTCCCTGAACTTGCTCATTGTGCAGTAAGGAAACCCCCGGTGCTGCTGCGAAGAGGGAGCAGGAACACAAGGCCCTGATTAGAAGGATAGCTCAGGCTCACAGCCACGTCTCCACCACTGGGCAGGGAAGCACAGGAGGGAAACAGGGCCAGTTTAGGGCAAACCAGGTGCACAACACATGGTTTAGATTCTGGATCAGGACCTTGGTCTGACTCACAAACACCTGCCCATGCAGGTGTGTGACAGGGAAGGATGTTCCAAGCTGGAAGTGCTCAAGACTTACTCTTATGAAGCCCAAGCCACACACAAGCACAAAAACATCATGGGTGATATTCCTCTTTCAAAACACAAAAAAGGGAATTAACTTTTGCATTTGCCACAGAAGGAACAACAGGCTCCAAGCAGCAGCTCCTCTGGCCTGAGTCAATATTTGATACCATAGACTGGGAGAGAAGGGAAGAGAGAAGAAAGAGGAGACCTTTCCCATTGTTCTGTTATTTTTTTGTTAAATGTACTGTAGTCTGTGTCCTCAATAAATGTCTGTGCATCTCTTTCCAACAAAATGTCAGCCTTGCGGTGGATTGGAACCTTGGGATTACTGCCCTGGCAGAATTAACGTATTAGACATAAAAACCATAACATTTCATTATCCATTGTAAACCACGTGCACTTTCAACTTCAGGGAAACTGGAAATATCACCCAATTTCACTATCATTTGCTGATAGCTGACTGCTCTGCCACGTGTTTGCACACTGGTACGTTCAATTTGATGATGTATCAGTTTCTGGTTGCATTCTCCTTTCTTTACAATGCTGATGTTTTTTAAAAGAAATTTTTTTGTTCTGTTTTTTTCTCCACAAAACCACTCAGCTGAAAAAAAAAACAAACAAACCAACCAAAAGAAAAACCTTACCCTGGAACAAACAAAACAGATCATATTTGTCAAGCTGAAAACACACCAGAAAGAACTTAACCTGATGTCTGAAACAAGGGTAGAAGGCAACACAGAGGGAAGAAAACCTCAAACACAACAGGCAAGACGACTTAGATTTATGGGCACAGTGGGGTCTGTGGTCAATAGTGAGGTACTAAAGGACAGAACCTCTTCCCTCAGAGTTTTAAATTGTATTTCTCCTTCCTACTGTTAGACTGGCTGCAAATTCAAAGATTTGAATAAGCCACAGATTTTGTCTGTCTCTTTGGACAAAAATGAGAAGCAGCACAACCACACACACACAACACCATAAAAGGGCCAGCTGGCAGCAATTTGGAGTGACCACACAGAGGAAGTGTGGGGAGGGACAAGGGCAGGAGAGGAGCCTTTAAAAGCCTGGGTCACACTTACATTGCAACTTACAGGGTTTGCCACGGGGAAATCTTTTTATTTAATCACTTCTGTATCTTTGCAAAGATTAGTGACCAACTGTCCAGATTTAGTGCTGCCATGTTTCTATAAACATGTCTGAACATACTTGCTTGGATAAAATATGCAGCTGCTGATATGGTTTTTCATGTAAACACTTCACTGTGTATCTCAAAGAAGCCTTAAAGTTTTTATTCCTAAAAGACCCCCCGTTCTGCTCTGCAGGCTGTGGAGCTCAGTCCCAGGACAGAGAGGGAAGGGATGGTGAGCAGAGCAGGAGGAAGGTGGGCAGGAGCTGCAAACACCCAGCCCAGGGGTCACTACTCACATGAGGGGGTCACAGCAGAAAGCAGGATGGTAGGGAAACATTGGTTGTCCCACACAGCTCCTGGAATGGAAAAGAAAGATGAACAGGTCAGCTCCAAACATCGAGCCAGATGCACACAGCTGCCGTTCACCTGCCTGAGCCCCTGCAACACACCTCAGCCAGACCATCACTAACACCACCTCGACCTACTAGTGCAGAGGGGGAAATAATTCAAATCCAGATTGCTTCTCACTATTTGTTGCTGTTCCTATCTTGCCAGAGCCACAAAGCCCAATTAAGAGTGTTTCCCCGAGAGCTCCAGGCTCTCAGGGCTGCAGGCAACACTTAATTGTTCCAAAGCAACTTTTTCCACTGGACTTGGGTTTAGCTAATTGTGTTATTGATTTGGAGCTTTATAAAAAGCTTGGCTCCTAGTTGCATGCTCTCAGCAAAATCATGCTTGGGGGTTAGTCTGGATTTCACAAAACAACAACCTGGAAGCACTGAGAGAGGTCTAAGGTGGCAAAACAGAATGTGTTTTAAAAACCAATCCCTGGAACACCTGCCCAAACTCAAGTAGTAGAAAGTGACTCATTCCCAGCAAATATCATCCCTGCACACTGCTCAGAGATGGGAAACATGAGTGGATTGACAACCCCCTGAGCACCATCCAGCAGAGATTTCTGATGGCCCTTCTCCTCGACCAGTGCTCCCCATCACCCCAGGATATGGGTCTATGGGAGGCAGAGCTGGCTGGCGGCTCCTTACTGGAAATGGTTGTTTTCCCACCACAGGAAAGCAGGAAGAGCAGAGCTCCCCATGGCCATTCAACCCACCACAACACACTGAGCCCTTTCTGAAGCCTTGCAGGTCCGAGTGCTGAGGATGATGTAACACCATCAGACATCTGCCAAGTAAATAAGCAAGCTCCAACATGCCTCACTCCAAACCTGCAGAGCAATTTCCATTCCAGAACAGGAACTTGTACTGGGCTTTAATACTCCCTCCAACAGATCCCTTTCCACAAAGAAAATCTGCGCCCGCTGCCGCAGGAACACGTGTAATCCCCACAAGCAGATGTCGGGCTCCAAAGCTGAGAAAATGACTTTGTTCTCCAGGATCAGGGAATTTTAAAAGCGAGAAGCTGAAATGTCCTGATGAATTTGGTAACTTAAACCCCAAAGAGGAAACACCTGCTCTCTGAACGGCCGCCCAACACAACGCCCCCCCCCCCTTTTATGCATCCATAATTCAATGGGAATGGGATTTTGCTGGTTGACAACACAGAAGGCTCAGCCAAAGAGCTGGAAAAGAGAGGAGGGAGCTGCCAAGAGCAAACAGCCCCAGTCCCACAGCACTGCCCCATCAGCACCTCTCAGCCAGAAACTTCTGAGCTGGGGTTGCTTTGCAAGGATCCACCAAGCCCAACGCAAGCTCCACCAACCACCCTGAAGGGACATCAGTTCATCCCAGCAGGGCATCTGGGGTCTGGATCCATGTCTCAAGTGCACAGTTACACCTTCCTTCTCCCAGCAAATCACTCATGGAAATAACAGCATCTCCCTTCACGATCCAGCAGGTGAAGTACAGCTCCAGCATGCTGCAGGGAAAGGAAGGCATCTGCCCATTTATTTGCTTCAGCACTGGCAGGGATGGGGAGCGGAAAACAAACAAAAAAAACAAAAACAACAAAAATAAAATCCAAAACAAACCAAAACAAACAAACAAAAGAAACAAAAAAAGTAGAACAAAACAAAAAACCAACACAAAAAGGGTATTTTCATCAAAAAGTAAACAAAAACTGGATGCAGTAATTTTCTCAGAGACCTGCCTGGTAGAGTCCCATGGGATAAAGCCCTGGAGGGGAGAGGGGCCCAGGAAACCTGGTTAATATTTGAGGATGACCTCCTCTGAGCTCAGGACTGATGCATCCCAACAAGGAGGAAGGCAGGTCAAAACTCCAGAAGGCCTGTGTGGATGAACAAGGAGCTCTTGGAAGAACATAAAAAGGACGCCTACAGAAGGTGGAAGCAGGGATAGGTAAGATGGGAGGAGCATAGACAGATTGTCCAAGCAGCCAGGCTGGACAGGGCTTGGAGCAACCTGGGATAGTGGAAGGTGTCCCTGCCCATGGCAGGGGGGTGGAACTAGATGGGCCTTAAGGTCTCTTCCACCCCAAACCATTCTGTGATTCTATGAAAAACAAAAGCCAGGAGCACATGGGCACAACCAGCTTCATGCAGGATTAGCAACTGCAACAACATAAAGTCAGAAACGGTGACAGTCCCGTTATATGACCCAGGAAGGAAGTGAGCTGGCAGCCTGCTGGCCCCCACAGCACCCCAGGAGAAAGGTGGAGCAGAGGCAGGAGTAGGACCGTCATCAGGCATTAGGCAGCAGCTTCAAATATTCCAACATTCAGCCCAGGTCCTGATCCACCTCCATGTCAGCCAAGAGAAGCTCCCACCTGTCTCTGGGCAGGGACAAATCCATTTGGCTGTTTACCAAAAGGTCTGATTCACCTTGTGCTGGTTGTTGCTTTGTCTCAGCACAGCCGGGTTTTCAGGAAAGAAACACTTTCCCTGGGAACAGAGAGAAACTCAGCCCAAAACAGGGTGTCCCACACACCTCATGGAGCAAGGAGGGCTTGGCAGGAGAGGGACTGTGCCTGTAGGCAGCTTGGGCTGGACTAGCAGCAGAACAGCCACATTTCTGGGAAGTTTTATCTGCATTCCTACCTGTGCACGAAGGATATCAGCCCTGGAAGTCTTAATTCATGCTGGCCTGAGTCCTAATGATGGGCAGAACTGTGGCTCCACTGCGATTAAATCTGCCTTGATGCATTGATTCCAAGGGCCGGGCGGGAGCTTCCCCCTTTTCCCACCACCCCCAGAGGGGTGTGGAATGCCCCAGGGAGAGGCTGTGCTGGCCTTGATCCAGCACTTGGGATGTAGCAGAGGTTCAGTCACCCTGTGCTCAGCACAGACCGGCTCCATGGGCACCTTCACAGTAAACACAGAGCACATGTACCCAAATCCTGCTCCCACCCCAAAAATCCAGCCCTTGCCCCAGCACGGATGTCTGCCTCCAAAGCAGCTCCCCTGGACACGGGGTATTCCCTCCCTTGCCTGGTTAGGGAATGAAGGGCACAAGTGATGGACACAGGGACCATGAGCCAGACTTGTATCCATCCAGACCGGCAAGTCCCCAGGAGAAGCAGACCCCAGGTTTCCCAAACGAGACAGCAATAGCAACAAAAATCCTACTCTTCTTTCCCCATCCTCAAGCCCCTCTTGGAATAAAAGTCCCTCTTGCAACCAGGGTCAAGGTCAGCCAATCACTTCCAGCACTACTGGGAAGTAAGTGTGCTGCAGGCAAGGCAGGAGGTGTCCTGTAATTAAACAGTGCATCAGAACCCCCAGGTGGAAAGAGGCCAAGTCCAGATCAGGCAGACAAGCTCAGCTCTGACATTTTCTAAGTTTAGCTTGCTTAAAACTGTACCTTCAAGGTCGGGATGTGCACTGTTTTTAATGCACCTCTTGAAAGGGGCACAGAAAAACAAGTGAAGATGTTGCTAAAAAAAAAAATATTCAGTTTTCCCATGTTCAGCTAGAAGATCTACAAAAGAGTTTGCATTTTGTGTGAGAAAAATCTGTGATACCTGATTACCCTGAGGTCAGAGCACTGATGTTTCCTCCCCACAGGACTCCAGCCTTCTTAGGGATCTGTTTTGTGTCTTATCTGCAAAGGCCTTTTCTTCCCTTTTGCTGTTCTCAAAGTTCACAGGGAAACCCCAACATCCCCAACAAGTGCTGTAAATCCCCAGTCCTTTTTTTCTGGTTTAAGGATGGCTGCAGCAGCACGATATCATCAAACAGTACTTATCCTGGAAAACATGTAACTCCAATTCAACAATCCTATTACATATGCTCCTAGCATTTGTACAGGGGAGATTTAGCTCTTAGCTCTCCATTGCTTTATCTCTTTCTGTGTTTGCCAAGGCAGAAATTATCTCAGGCTATAAACAGGTCATATCCAAATGCTTCTCCAATCTTGCTGCAAATCTGGGGAAAAAAGCCCTGGTCACGTAGCTGCACTGGACAGTCCCCTCTGGAGTACAGTGGAAAGAGCTATCCCATTTCATCCCATTTTGTGCCAAAAACACAACTTGCACCATCAAGGGGTCTGTTCAGACCCCTCCTGAGGAGTACAGGGCAGAGGGAACCTTGGTCACAGTCTTAAGGATCAGGGTCACTTCAGAAGTGCTAAAGGGCAAAGAGCCCATCAAGAGCAGAGCTCCCAACAGCAGAGATGGCAAAAGGACAAAATGAGGAGAAGACAAGAGACATGGACATGTGCATGGATGGAAAACTCCACCATCGACATTTCAGTGCCCTAAAGCCTATGGCTGGGGTGGAAGGGCAGACCCACCCCAGCACACCTTGGGGAAATCATCCCACTGATCCCTCAAACTCCACATACATCCCTACCTCAGGGACACTGCCAGCTGCCCACGGCCCTTCCTGTGCCCCACACTCTCTGTGCCAACTCCCTGCTTTTGTCAGCAAACTGAGCCACCACCGTGTCTCAGCAACACACCCACCTCCTGCATTAAAAAAAAAAAAATCAGAGCTAAACCACTTCTGTCTCATTTATTCCAAGCTCACTGCTCGCACAGGTCTAACCCCCATGAGATAAGTGTGCGTCTCCTGAATCACCATCTCCTCCATCTCACACTGACACTCAGTTTTAGGGCTGCTTTGCCATCCACCTGCCAGGTACCTCTTTCCCTGAGGTACCTCCTCTGTGCTCTTGCCCAAAACCTGTCTCTTACCTCATCCCAATTTTTCCTCACATCACACCTCCCAACACTTTCTTGACAACTCATGGTTTAGTCACTGTTCGCAGGTCTAAACCACAGGTGAGTAGGATTTGTCAGCAAGACAGTCCTATCTCCGTGAGAACATCACCCTGGCTTCCTAGATACCCTTCCTAGATTCCCAGATTTGCAGCAAGATAGGCCTTCCTAGCCCAGGAGGGTCTGGGGCTGGAAGAGCCCAGGGAGCAGGCAGCGCTCTCGAGAAACAACTATCAGTGCAGCAGTGGCACTTACAGAGGATTTTGGACTCATCCAGCACCAGCTGGGATGTACTCAGAGAGGAAAGGGAGGATTAAGACAAATGGCTGCACCCACGTGTCAGTCAAATCAAGCTGCCCAAAAACCACAGCTGATGAAACAGGGCATTTTTCAGCCACAGGGCCTGGGAATGTTCCTTTTCCTTTTTCTCTCTTTTTTTGGAAAGTATACCAAGAGAAGTGGCGAGCAGGTTGCAGTCAGCCCCAGCCATGCTCCCCCAACACCACTAACACTGCTCACAAGACTTCCTGCTGTCTTCCCAAGCAGCCTCCAAGGAAAATTGCTGCTTTGGCTTCAGCACCCGTGGGAAACACCTGATCTTGGGAGCACAAGCATCCAACTCCACCAGGAGCCATTCCCATTAATGAAGCCAGAGTTTCACCAACCACATTGCCCTACCAAAAACTTAAAAAAATGAAAAGGCTATTAAAGGTGCCTCAGAATAATCCCAGCTGTTTCTTCTGGGATGCATCTTCCCCCCAGCACCACAAACTCCTTTAGCTGTGATGTTCTGCTCTGCCCCCATGGCCGGACCCCGAGGAGTGGAGCCCCTCACCCCTGACCCACCACTTCCGACATCCGTTTCCCACCCTCCTCCCTCCCGCCCTCTCTCCCCCATCTGGCACATTCCCACCAACCCACAAACACAGCCTTTGTCTTCTCCCCCTGAGCAGCTCTGACCCCCACGCCCTCTCCCCTCCCTTCCCTCACCAATACACTGCAAAGTTAAACCGCAAAGTTTAACAACACATAAGAGCTTCAGGAGGGAAAAATTAAAATTATAGCCACTGAGTGTGTGCTGAGTGTTCTTATTTAAAACAGAGCTTGTACCTGAATCCAGACATCAGTGATTGTAGACACTGCAAACCAGACTGGATCAGGGTCCTCACCTTTGGTTTCTGTCCTGCAAAGCAAGGAACCCTTGCAGAAACATCTTCTGGCTGAACAGGCTCTTCTGCACCCACAGCAACATGAACTTGCTTTCACAGGTACCTCTGGAAGATCCCTCTCACAAAGGAGACTCCCGGACAAAGCCGCAGGTGCAGATCAAACAGATCAAAGAGGGAAACCTCCCCTCTGCTTTCATTTCCAGCTTTGCCTTCAGATCAGCCTCTCTGATGTGCTGTTTCTCTTTCATTACAGCTGCTTTTGTCTCCTGGTCCTGTCCACAGCTCTAGCCTTCCATTACACTCTTGGCTCCATTGCCACTGTTATTTTATCTGTGCCTGCCTGGGCTTTCTCTTCCTCCAAACTCACTCTCTGCACCTGTTTCTCTGAAAACTCTTCTTTCCAGCCCAGATAGTTGCTTTCTTTGTGGTATGGCTTTGAGAGCTGAGTTGTTACAGGACTGAGTACATCCTTTCCAGACCAATGAGACAAACAGATCCCCTCAGAAAATGTGCAACAGCACCCAAGAAGGTGGCAAAATGCATAGTATTGCTGCACCAGATCACTGTTTATACACATCCACACACATAAAAAGGCTTGTAAGTGCTTTTTGAGAGGGAGGTGGGACCAGAGAGCTCTTCTAACCTACACAATTCTACCATTCTGTCATCTCCTTGCAAACAAAATACTACAGACTAGAGCTGCTCACTTGGCAGCACAGTAGAGAGGTCTTACAGCTCTGCTGGAGCGCCACGGTGTCCCCTCTCTGTGACATTTCACTTCTCACATCACTCACTATTCAGACCTGACATCAAAGGTCTCCTTCTGTAACACACCTTGGGATGTACCAATGGAAGCTGTCATGTACATAAGGAGATGATTACACCTGCTCCAGGCTGAGGAACACCACCACAGGATGACACACTGTTGTCATACCACCTGGAATAATTGTAAATATAAACCACCAGTGAAAGTCCTCACTGCTCAAAAAACACTTCATGTCTTCCCTTTCTCCAGTGCTCTCTGACAGGGGAAGGAGGGCTGATTTATGGAGATAAGCTATGTATATGAGGTAGGCTTGGCAGCCTGTTCCAGGCCCAGAGGTGTCCGTGCCTTCCACCAGCACTCTCCAAAGGAGCAGTTTTGCTCCTAGAAAGTGTGGAGTTCTCAGTCAGCACCAGTAAGATAGAGAGATGATGTTCAGTTTGACAATTCGGCTGTCAGTGGGATCTGAAATGTCACTCCCACACCCAGTAGATGCAGTTGGCTCATCCCTTGTTTTAGAGGAATGTACTGAAATTCCTTTTGTAACTGATACAAAATGTTTCACCAAGCTGAAGCTTTATTTTGGAAAAAAAAAAAAGCTCTCATTCCCCTTCAGTTAAAAGGCATTTTAATTAATTCTCTTGAACATATTTAAACTGTTCTGTTGCCTTCAGAGATGCTTTTGCAGGGACAAACCGTGTCCTTAAGTAAAACCCATATGGCATCAAGTTGAACTAAAACAACCCCAAAACAACACAAAAAAAGTGAGCTGATATTTCAAGAAGGTGGATCCTCCACCTATCCTCATTCTTGGCCCTGAGTCTGCCAGAACTTACATCTGTGAATAACTCTGGAAGGATAACCAGGACAAATGTTTGTGTAATGGCAGCTTGACAGGGTAACTTGTTTTTAAACAAGCATGTAGGATAAATCACAACTGGAATGACAGGATAAAAACCACGCAAGAGGAGACACCAAAAACCTGGGGGAGAAAGATGACACGAGTTCCAAGGAGTCCTGGTACCTTATCTTACAACTGAGCCCATCATTTCAGCACCATAAGTCATCTATCAGATGAGGCTTTCTTTTTAGTATCAATTTTCAATCCATATAAAAATTGTCCCAAAAAGCTTTAAACACCACCAACACACCTGCATCCTTCACATTCTCTTTACCCCTTCAAATTTCTTGCTCCTCTTTGGCCAAATACGAGGTGGGAAAAGAGGAAAACCCTGAACACCAGCCCAGCTTCACCGTACCTTGAACCCTGTGAAAATGTGGATGTAGACAGAAAAGTTATTCCTGAGTTAATATTTCAATCAGAAATAAATCTGTGATTTTTATCCTGTGTCAACTAAATCTCTCCTTCCCTGACATCGAACTTCATGGAAATTGGACTGGGTTGCAAGGAAAACAGCCATGACATTTTCCAAGGGCCCAGGTCTATATACTCACGTACTGGTCTTCAACTCCATCAGCTAAACATATTGGATTTGTCTCTTGAGGTTGGAACAACACTATTTACTCTCTCCATTCCATCATGCAAAGTTTAAAAGTGAACTCAGTTGGGTTTGGTATTTGTCTTAAAACTGAGGCAATGACCACTTTATCACAGGCATTAAATTTAGTTTGTTTGTTTTTAAAACCCATCACAGGTCTGGTAATTGCCCTTCTTTTTTTTTCAGAAGGCTGAGTTTTCCCCTTCAGGGAAGTTTGCTGTATACAAATATTGCCTATTGATATATATACACACACACACACACATATATATATATATATATATATACACAGAGATATGTATATATCGGCCCATGGAATTGTTTGGCTGGAGAAAGGAAGACAAGCACAGCCTGTACCAAACCCTGCGCAGTTGTTTTCCTCCATTACACAAACACTTGGCAGGCTTCCAGTAAAAAAAAAAAAAATTTATGCACCAAAATTAGCCCTTACAATTGCAATCAATTGCAACAATCAAGTGTAAGTAATTCCAGGGGAAAAAAAAAAAAAGAAAAGGTGAGCATGGAAAACAGTGTCAGAGCAATGCTGCGGTTCCTCCTTTTATCCATCATTATGTCCAGCACAGTTTTCCTGCCTGTTGTTGGAGCACACAGCCCATAACCAGAGCAACTTGTCACCAAGAAGCTTCCTCCTGCCGTGCCCCAGAATGGTTCCTTGTCATTTCCCTTTTGGGACACCCTCCCCCAGCTTGGGGAAGGATGCTGGGAAGAGTCCCTGGAAACTGCAGTGGAGAAGATGCCAAGGCGGGGGACGATGCAGCTCTGCAGGGCCCCACGGAGCCACAGGGCTTGGGGACAACCCAACCCTGGCTCTACAGGTTCTTCCCAGGCCAAATCCCATCTCCAGCTTTGGCTGTGGAGTGGCAGAGCACCTCTCCAAGAGGGGCAGGGAGGGACAGGTCTCCAAAGATCACTGTCACGACATGCACATCACCACTTTACAAACACGAGCCTGATTTTCTCCCTGCAGTATGGGGAGGGCCTAAGGGGTTAAAAGCCACCTTTGCAACCACCAGCCAGGAATCAGGAACACTCCCCAAAGAGATTTTCATGACTTTTAAGACAACTAACACAGTGCCTTGGTTCCTACAGCATCTCTTCACCCTCCCTGTGACGCAGGCAGCCCTTACTGAGAGTGTGGTTATGGTGCCAGAGCACAGCTTGGTGTAGATTTTTTCCTCCCCTTGAAACAACAACTCATGGAACTTGTAATAAATGTTACATTGTTTGGAATGAAAAGCAGAAAATGTATATAAACTTCTGGCAACCAAATACATATGGCAAGAGTATGCTGGAGAATACAGAATGCTCCAGAGAACGCAAATAATGATAGAACCTTCCCTGGGTAATTGAGTGTAAATATTGCAGCTGATGGTCTCTTCTCTCCTACATATAAGCAAATCAATGTCTGCCCCCCCCACTTTAATCTCAGCTGTCCTCTGTCTTCTTATACCAACAATCTACAAAACTTCTGGCCCTCAAAAACCTACATCTTGCATGGCATCACACAACAAAACTGAATTACCTGCTGCTGTTTTAATTCCCTTCTGGGGTTTGGATCGGATTTTTTAAAAACTATGAGTTTTAAGGCATTGTTTTAAACATAGCAAAAAAGGAGATGGCTGGAGGAAAGGATCTGGAGGAGAACTGAAGCTGGTAAGTAGGAAAGGTGACTATAACAACACACCAGACTGTAGAACAGCCTCCTAAAGCAAGGGAAAGATAATCATTGCAAAAAGCATCACCACAGCAGAAGATGAGCAGCATTTGAATATATATATCATCCTCCTGCAATGCTATGGGAATGCAAAGATATCCCAAACACAGGAATTTTCTTAGGCTGGGGAGGCAGGGAAAAGAAAATGGCCACACTTCAAAAGTGTATTAAAATATTTCTTGCTCTGATTATCACAAAAAACAAACAGTAGCAGAAACTTGTACACCCATGTTCCAAGAAAGGGGAGACCTCATGGAGTGGCCGTCCCATTCCTCAGGAAGGGCGTGTGGTGCCAGGGGCAAAGGGGCCAAGAGCAGCCACTCCAGCAGGGAGTTTCAACCCTGGCTCAGCCAAGGCTGGCACCATGAGCCTTCCCAGCTCAGGTGCTCCCTGAGCAGGGAACAGCTGTAAACAACTTCATACACGTGGGCACACAGAAGGAATGGTTTGACTCCAAAGGCGTTTTCCCTCAGCACATAAACGCCGCAGGAATTTCCCTCGTGTCCCAAAGAGCCTCGCTCTGTGCACAGAGTCCACTCACAGCACTGGTTATTTTCTGTCCGACCATTAGAGGCAAAACAAGAGAGTGCAGTCCACATTCTGAGGTTCAGAGAGCCTCTGTAGCCATGGAAGGAGCTATTTTGGGAGATCTGCGTGGTTGCTAGGGCAAACCACTGCACCATCCACCAAGCGGGATCTGGTTTGTACACCGGGAGAAGAGGAGGAAGTTCAGATTTCTAAAGAGATGACTAAGCTGGGTAACGTGAGAAACCAAATGAAATGCCAGGCTGTGGAGAAATACAGCTACAGCTTCCACCAGGACTCACTGAGCTCCTACGTGGAACACTCCCGGTTGGTCTGAGCCAACGGAGCCTAGACCAGCTCGGAAGAAACTTCCAAAGGCTGTACAAGGCATCGTGCTGCCTCCCCAGGCAGGATTAACTATATCCAAACATACCTGACACGGGGCACACCACCACTGAACCAGAGCATTTGTTCATACAGTTCCCTGGGATCAGTATTCCTGGCCCTTTACACAAGGGAGTCAATGAGGCAGGCAGAAAGGAAGCAGTTGGCCCTCAGCTGCACACCAAGTCTCCTGCAAAATTAGGGAATCGTTCCAGATGCGAAAAAACCCACAAATAACTGATGGATCGGTTTTCTAGGAGCTGTATATGCATGGAGAACTTCTCATTTTCAGAATTACTGGAGCCTTGGTTTACATCAACACATCTGGATAGTCTTATGTCGTTTACAAAAGACCGTGACAGTTTTTCTATCCATTTCTATCTATTTTTTGAGCTTTCAGCTTTCAGCTCAAAAAATGTCCTTAGAAAGTTAACAGGGCAAAGGCTGTAAAGAGAGAGCAAAGTTGTGTGAGGGTTAAACTATGTTCCCTTTACTCCACAGATAGTGAAGAAGGGAAACTCAAATGCATGAGATCAGAGAATATTTGATAAGGATTTAAACTGCTGAGGGGAGACCCAGACAATAATCTGATTTAGGCCTTGCAGTGAAATGAGCAGTGCCTGCTAAGGTTTAGTCAAACTCCAGCACACCCCACTCCTAACAACAGGCAGCACTCCCAGCTCAGCCTGGCATTACAACTCATTTACAGCTCTTTCCCCCCGTTCTGACTGCTGAAATAAAAAGGTTCAAAAGAATGATGAAGAGATTTAAGCTCTGCAGAGACCACAAACTCGGTGAAATTCCAAGCCACCAGACCTAGGTACCACTGCTGCAACCCCCGGGAGCGACGCTGAGGGCATAGGGACCACCAGGACTGAAGCAGAAACCTCTGCTACGGGTGGTGGCTGGACACCCAGTGTGGGCCACACCTCTGCCACAGTCCCAGGCATGCTCCACAGGCCTCTGGGCAGCAGGGGCTGCACCTCTTTGCTGGAATAACCACGAACCAGGCAGTGTAAGAGACACCAACTCGCTCTCTGGGGTCAACACAGCACAGCCCCGGCCCCCTGCCTTTACCAAAGATTGAGGAGCTCCCAAGCTTCTGCAGCAATCCAAGGATCCAGCTGTGGCTCTCCAATGACCAGTGCACATGGGTACACACATGTCAGCAGTTTAAGAAACAGCCTTGTTCGCTTTAGGTCCTGTTAAAGAGTCTAACGCTTCTAAATCACTCAGTTCTGAAAAATGGGGCTTAAATACCACTGAAACCTAAGAACATAAAGAGAAAAACATATGTGCACATGCTCCTAAGAAACCAAACAGCTTTTCAAAACAAAATTTCTCTGACATGCTCCTAAAGAAACTGGTTTTTATTTAAACTCTGAAGGGCAGGAGAAAGACTTCAGCACATGTCAGTAAGAACTCCCACTCTACATAGGCAAAAACATTGGCACAAAAGTAAACTAATCACTTCCTAAGCTGCTAAGATGCTATTATAAACTACAATATGTATGCCCATGTGACATTTGAACATGAACATCTCCAAGTATCACAACATAAGGGCTTTTTTAAACAACTTCAGGATAGAATTTGGTCACACGATGACACACCTGTACAGAAAAGACTAAAGGGGAAGACAGTCTCCCACCTCCTGAAAAGTCCTCTGAGTTTAAAAGGCACTTGGATCTATGTAAACAAAGATCGTGGAAACAACTGTCTGTAACAGCCTAAGGAAGAGGAATTCTGGTATCATCTTTCACTGTGTAGCTTCGTGAGAGAACAGAGGGGACAGAAAGAGGGAAGCAAAGCACCCACGGTCAGCAACACAGCCCGAGGCCTCTTTCTTTTGTACCTTGGACCATCAGGATAATTAGATCCTGTATAACACCCACTGACCCGTGTCAGGCAGCACATATAACAGGGATCCAACCTCTCCAAGTTGCACAGAGGAGCTGCTCCACGTTGCAAACTGTGGTCTGAGCTTTAGGGACAGATTCTGGCGCCGACACTTTGGCAGCACCATCCTGAGCCCGCTGGACAGATCGACGGACAGTGTCACCCCATGCTGGCCAAAGAGCCCCACGCTCCTGGAGGTCCAGAGCCATTTGGTGAGCAAGGAGGAACCCTTGCTGAGCTCCAGCTGCCCCACATCACCCAGGGATCCCACGGATCGACTCCAGCTCAGACACCACAAACATCTTTGGAAGAGCCGTGGAGTTGATGGAAAGGTCAGTCTGAGCCGCTGCACTTCTGTTTCTACCCTCCCTCCCCTGAGCTGCAGAATTTCTAAATTAATCTGGGTCTTTAGGCTTGTCGGCTTTTATTGCCGTTTCCTACAGCAAAGCCCGGCTTTCGCACCACAGACTGTGCGGCTCAAATCCCCAGACAAGCCCAGTAAGTGCTTTCTGCAATTTGCCTTTGCCCTTACTCATCCAACTGCGCTCCCTTAAGTGTCTCCTAAAAATCTAAGATAGGAAACGGGCTTAGTTTCCTCCTTATCCCCCCCTTTCTGGAACATTTTAATAGGAACACGGCAGCCAGATCCTCCTGGGAACAGCCTCGCTTTGTAGGGATTGCACTCCACGGGTCACTCTGTGGGGTCAACCTGGACCCACAGCCCCCTCCCCAAATCCTGACCTCTGCCACTCAGAGCCCTCCTGACATGAGAATGCCAGAGGGCAAGAAATCCGGCCTCTGTGCAACAAGGCATTGTTAAAGGGAAAATTCCTCGGGTTTGGGTTTTTTTCCTAAATCCTTTACAAGGCTGAGAGAATTGGGATTGTTCAGCGTGAAGAAGAAAAAGCTTCGGGGTGACCTAATTGCAGCCTCCAGTACCTGAAGGGAGCCCACAAGAAACATGGAAAGAGACTATTTACAAGGGCCTGGAGAGACAGGAAAAGGGGGAATGGCTTCAAACTGACAGAGAGTAGGATAAGGTTGGATATTAGGAAAAAATTCTTCCTTGTGAGGGTGGTGAGGTCCTGGCACAGGTTGCCCAGAGAAGCTGGGGCTGCCCTGGAAGTGTTCCATGCCAGGTTGGACAGATCATGGACACCTAAAGACAGACTACCACAGCCACAGGATGAATGGGGACAACACTGGACGTGGCACTCAGTGTTCTGTGGGGATCAGGCACAGGTTGGACTCAATCCCAGAGGTCTTTCCCAACCTAAACGACTCTGGGGTTCTGTGAAAAAGCACGATGATGATTCTGCTGTGGCCTCCCCTGACCCCCCTCCTGTCCCCTCCCCACGCAGGCCGTGGGCGCGTTGCCAACGCGCTGCACCACACGAACTCAGACAAAGAAAAGAACAAAAACCTTTCTCCCGCTGGCTCTGGAGGAGGAGGGAAAAGGAGGGAAATCCAGGGATCAGTCTGTCACTCTTTGCTTGCGGGTGCTGCTGCCACAGAGCACCGGGAAGCTTCACACTCCATCTGTGCGGTGAGCGGGAAGTGCGAGAGCACAGGATGGAGGAGCAGCCCCTGCCTGGAACTCCACAGTACCACGAGTAAGGAGAAGCAGCCAAACAACATCCATGAGTCGTCTCCCACGAGCAGTCTTTCCAAGGTAACATAACACCCCTGGACACGCTTCCAGACCAGCAGGAAAGGACACAGGGTATGCCTCATCATCACCTGCCTGGAAGTGCTGTGGTCCTGGTAGGGACAAGCTCAGAGCACAGCATCCCACACCATCCTGCCCACAGGCAGGGGGGTCTGGGACCATCATCCCGTGCTGTGACAGCCAAGGTCACTGTTTTCCCTGAAAGGGGAAACCTTTCAAGTAGCTCCACTGCTGGAAATACAGTGTTGCCAAGCTTCAGGCATCAAAACCCTGAGGTCTACTTTACACCTCGGGCTGTCTGAGGGGCTTTTTTAGTGGGTTGGAGTTTTTTCAGTGCTGTTGGGTCCATGTGACAAACTTTAAGCATGTGAAGCTCAAATCCTCATAATTAAAGAGGCAGAGAAAAGGGAAGGGGGGGAACGTGTGGTGGGACACACACGGCATCGTAACAGACATCCACACATTTAAACTATAAAACCTAAGAGGTGGGACAGCACAGAAGTTCTTGTCCCAAAAGTAGCAAAGCTGGTTGAAAATAAAAAATAAAATGAAAGAATGGATTTTTAAAAGCATGATCTGATATGTCATTCATACTTACCTTGGCAAGGTCTCTTGTTTTCCAAAGGTCTGGCAGCTTCTAGGTGAACGCAGCAGCTCTGGAAGGAGAGTTTGACAGCACAGTCTGCAGAGGGATCCCTGGAAAGCAGAAGGTCTGAGTATTCCCTCTGTGCAGTCCCATTGACAAGAGACTTCGGCCTTCACAGTTCCTCCAGTTGGCTTCTCCTCAGCAGAAGGGTGTGGAGAGGAGTCGTGGGGCGGCCGTGGGACACACGAGGAACCTCCCCGGGGAGCTGCACTGCACAGAGAGCAAACACAGGGCTGACACCACAGAGCAGCAGCTTCCCCGGGTTTATGCAACGTTTATGACTCCTGTTCAATTATGAAGGAGAGCTTACCATGGAAACTGCAAGGAGCTGGTTTGTTTAAGATACAGAGCCCTCGTTTTAAGTGAGAGCTGTTCAAAGGCAAACACCTGAACTGCACTCAAGGCTTTGCATTTCCACCCAGCCCCCAGAAGATTTGGAGGCTACAAAACAAAGACATTTGGAGCTGTTCCTCCCTAAAGCTAAGGAGCCAGGTGAAAGGAAGGAACAGATCCATTCCTTCATGCAGCCATTGTAGGGTTTGGAGGTTGGGAAATGCCGTTTTCCATGAGGCCCCCAGGACTGCAGTGGCTCAGCAGGGCTGCCAGCCCACATCAGCTCCCGAACTGCGGAGCCGCAGGGACCGGTCCCAGTCCTGCACGGCCCACAGTCAGCAAGTGACCCAGTAATCCAATTAGGCAGCAACATGGGCTGTCTGAAGATATAAAACAAAAGGAAACAGCGAAGGGAAAAGGAAATAATGCCTAAAGCAGAGCATATCCTCATTACTCCCCTCATCTCCAGCTGCAAGCTCAGTGTCTGGGAGACGGGGACAACACGCTACAGAAAGCCCAGCCTGGAATCATCATCAAGCACCAGGGCTGCTCTCTGACTCTATGGAAGCCCAGGCAATGAAGAGACAGTTCTTCCTAACCAGCCTGGTCAGAAGAGCTTGGCATGATGACTCCAACCTGTTCCAGCTACTTAAGGTGCTTGCCTGGCTTCTGTCATACCACATTCAGCCACTGCCAGGTATCCTGAGGAGTGTGTCACCCAGAAACCACAAGGCTGCAAAGGGACCAGGGGAGGGACTCAGTGATCCTCAAGAGCCCCTTCCAACTCCAGATATCCTGTGATTCCATGATCATTTCTTCTGAACATGGCCCAGGCTCCTCATCTGGGCCCTCCCTCAAGGTGTCCAGCTCCAAAGAGTATCCCATGGATGCCCCACATCCAACACTAAGGTGAACAAGTCCAGGAGAAACCACCCATTCAGCTTCAAGGGTCAGAACCCCTGGGAGGAGAAGGGAAGCACAGTTTTGCACTTTTGCACAGTTTTGTAAAAAAACACCACAATCCCAAAAAGGGGATTTCTGGGTAAAACAGGTGTTTAAGCTGCCCGTGGTTTTCCCACATCTAAGAAATGAGCACAGCCAACATGCTAAAAACACATTTTAAGTAACTTTCTAGCTGAACTCTGGCTTCTGAGGAGACAGAAGATAACTACAGGCTCAAACTCAGAGCAAGAGATGGATTTGTTTGTGGGAATAAAAGCTCAAAAGCACAAAACCTTTCGCCTCAGCTCCCATGCTGGAGGCCCAAACAGCATCATCTGGGTGCTGGGAAAACAACAAAAAGTGCCATTGCTCTGGAAAATTAGAATTTTTAATAGGAAAGTAAGCATAAGGCTTGTTTTATATGATGATAACTATCAGCATGTCAGGAGTTTTTATGGTTTCTCCATTATCATAACAAAAGCATCTTGCTCGAACTGCAGGAGTTAAAAATGCAGAACATCCTGACTTCCTAAAGATAATTCTGCAAACAAGAAGTGATGAGGATGCACTTCTACCACTGATTTCTTTTATTCAAAACTTTCTCAGCACTTTCAGTCTGCAGAGAGATCCAGATATTTTATCAAGATGGACCTGCAATCCAAGATCCAAGTTTGAAAGTAAGATAGGATGAGGAGCTGAGCATCCATCTCTTGCTTAGAAAAACCCTTCTCCTGAATATTATCCTAAAGGGATTGCTTTGGCTCTGTACCTTGTGACACAAATAAAGAGGAGGCACTGTTTGCCATGCTACCAACACCTGTCTGAGCGTGGCCAGCAGCTCCACAGGTCCAATGAGCCACCAATTCCTCGGCAAACACAACATTTTTGTACCCTCTCCATGGACAATTAGCAACAGAAGCCTGAAACGTCAAAACCCGACTCTTAATTACCGAAGTCAGCACTTAATGACTCCAATTACATTTCCACTCATTTCTGAAAATTGGATTCTCCACCACACTTGCCGTGTTTAAATGAGTTTTTTACCTCATCCATGGTAATTATACTCTGACAAACCAAATTAAAATACAGCAGAGATTTCTAAAATCCTACTTGAAAATAGTAGGGATTTAAGGACAAAAAAAATTTCTTAAGCCTCCTGCCTTCCACATTTTTTAACATGTTCCTTTCAGGGCCCAGGAATGCAGAGGGTTAAAAGATGAGATATGCAAAGGACAGTTATGTTGTTAAAATGCCAGTGAAAGGGCGTTTTAGAAGTAGAAAACAGTCTTATTTCTGTGATAGAAAGTCAGTATCTTAACCCTCATATCACAGAAATTTGCTTCTTATTTTATTCTAAATCCCAAAGTTACTCTTCGCAGGTTCACCATCAGAGTGACCCCAGCAATGAGGAGATTCATTGGGAAGGAATAAATACATTTTTCAGTCACAACTACCAGCTTCTGGATCTAACCTGTGTGCTGAGACCCACTGACAACACGTGCCTCTGGGGTAATCCTGGCCTCTGCAGGATGCAGCTGTACCTATTTGGGGATGCCTTCCCCTTTATCAGGGAATTATTTTCAAGTTCCTGTTTGTAATTAGCACTAGAAATGGAAAAGGACAGGAGAGTGCATTTCAAGGAACTAAGCCACCAGTGGAAAGAAGGCATAAAAACACACTATTTTAGGGCTCATATGATACAGAGAAGCAAATTCTCCACAGAACATGCCCTTTCCATGCATTTTTCTCCTGAAAAGGGAAGGGGGGGGGAAACCATTAACAGCCCCTAATCCCTTTGCCAACCTTCAAACTCAAAGATCCTCTAGTTCCTCACAGCATCCCAAAGCCCACCACAGCTCCAGAGGAGCACAGAGCAAAGCTGGTGCACGTGTTCAGTGTGTACAGTGTGAACTCAGGAGGACACATTCACAGGGTCACGTTCTCACCCTGCCACAGGGATATAACGTGCTGCTGTCACAGCTACTTCTTGCAATAATACCTTTTCATGCTGCTTGTTTCCACTTTATTTTTATTCTCATCTTTTGCAAAGACTCATTACTCAGCAGTGGTTGTTGGATTTTACGTTCACATATGGTTTAAAGAGGTGGCTGTTTAATGTTCCCTATATGTAAATAACTACATGCTGCTCCAGTCCCTGCTGTGCAGGGGAAGGAATGATTAGATCATAAATCTCAAACACAGAAACACGTCAAGTTGGTTCTCATCTACAAACACATTAGAGCTTACTCTGGGTTACATTTTCTACCTTCCCTTTTACCCACGAATCCCCACTGCTTTTAATGAGCACATAAAGCAGCCAGCAACAGGAAAAATTATCCCAAAAAGCAGGAGTCCCCAAGACATCAAGAGAAATTTCTTCATGGAAAGGGTTGTCAGGCACTGGAAGGGGCTGCCCAGGGAGGTGGTGGAGTCCTCATCCGTGGAGTTGTCCAAGGAAGGCCTGGCCGTGGCACTCAGTGCTCTGAGATGAGAGACAAGGTGGGCATCAGGCACAGGGGGGACTCCATGGGCTGGGATGGCTTTTCCAACCTCAGTGATTCTGGGATTCCATGATCCTGAGGAAAAAGGAGTCGCTGCACAGGGAGCTGGTTTAACTCCCAGCCAAGAGAAACCACAGGACAACTCTGGAATCACAGACTGGTCTGGGTTGGAAGGGGACCTTAAACCCCTCCAGTGCCAACTTCCTGCCCTGGGCAGGAACACCTTGCACCAGCCCAGGTGGCCCAGCAGTGCCAAGGTAAGAGCCAGGAGGGGCAAACACCTGCATTCTGAATGACTCTGCCTCTCCTGTAACTGTGGCACAACCCCAGTGCTGCTGCTGGCCAAAACACGTTTTTCAGCATAATTTATCATCTTTTTAACACGGCTGACAGTATTCATTTCAAATCAAAGCTCCCAGGCCAAGCACATTAAAACCATTTCTATTTTTCAGAAGTGAACGCTGTGAGGGCCAGGAGCAACATTAACATACCCACTAACATTTCCAGCTTGTCCAGTATCAGAAATCAGCACATAGAATAATCTTTTGAACTTTCCAAGAGATGGAAATGCTCTTTATTTAAAGAGGAGATACATAATTCATTGCTCAGCTGGTCTCCCTTCCTTGCTGATCCACGACAGTTCATAGGAAACATTCCTACTCCTTGCCACCCCTGCTCCTGATACTCCCAGGCCTTTCAGAGCAAGGAAAGCAAGGCAGAAAAAGCTCTTGATGGCTATTGGGAAGACATCCTATACCCACAGGTAAAGGGGAAGCAGACCTCCTTCACAAGCACCCCCAGGCAGCCCATGCTGCTACCCACAAAGGCACCGAAATCACCCAAAATCTGTGATACCACTAACAGGTGCAGGCACTCCCCCCTGCAACCACCTGCCTTGGTGGTGTGGTGGGTGTAGAAATCAGTCTCTGGTAGCAAAAAAACAACCAAAACCAGGAAAAGACTTGCGAGGCAGAAATGAAGGCGCCAATCAAGAAGGCAGGAAGGAAGGAAAAAAGATCCTTGGCCTGTGGAAGCAGGCAGGAGACAGCCTGAAACTGGGTATTAACTCAATTTATACAAATGCAGTCCAAGCTATCGAGTTTGGGCATAGTCTGTCTGCACTGGAGTCACTGGAGTGACTGCAACAGCAACAGCTACAGGATCCAGAAGATCCAAACCAACACTGCAGGATGAGGATGGGAGGAACCCCAAAGCTGCTCAGGTTTGCCTTTCCCCTCCCCATCCCACTCACCCACACACACGCTCCATGTCCTAATGAGGAATCCTTGTCCAAGTCCAGCCCCTGTGCCTGATTTCCGCTGACCCTGAAGTTATCCTGCAGCTCTAACAACAGATGATGGATCTCATTTCCTACCCCAGCAGCCTCTGTTGCGTGGCATTGCTCTGCATATTAATGATCCCTAATGACACCTAAAAGCCTCTGCAAAGTCTCACATATGGATTTTACCACTTAGTGTGAAGCCATAAAGAGCCTACAGTGGCAGAGCATGTTTAATGACCAAAACCAGGAAAGCATTCATTAAGACATCCTCTTACTCTTGTGGAAAGGGGCATTAAGATGATTTTTCTCCTGGACCAGCACTGGCAGGTGAGGAGGGTGATGAGTAATATTAGTCTGAAAGGGATCCTTAAAACATGCATTATTTAAGTTGGCAGGGAATAAGCCTATTCAGTGAAAGAAGGGTGGGGAAAAAAGGGTCAGGGGAGTGAAGGAAAAGAGCTGTCTGCTCGCCTGTGACATCGTCATCTTCGGACACCGATGGAGATTCATCCTGAGGAATATAAATCACCTCCTGTCAGGACTCCTGGAATTCAGCACTTCCTGGCTGCTGAAGAGGCACTGTCAGCTGATCCCTGATTCTCAAGTTTGGGATGACAACTGGGGGGATATGGCTGAAAAGAAGGGTTAATTAAACAGAGAGGCAAATAGGCAAGAGCCTTTAGGAATTGATTAGGCAATGGAAGTAAATGACTTGGCAAAACAACCCTGACCTCACTGCCAGAGTTATAAAAACATCCAGGAGATGCAGAACTGTGCTAGTGATTGATATTCTCACTGTATTTTCCTGCAGCAATGGGGAGCGTGGGACATTTATTGGGGCAAATGAAATCATAACCAAGCCATGTCCTTTTCTACTCTGTGTGAGAAGAAAGAGCTGCCAAGGATCTCTTCATCCAGAAACCAAAGCACCACCAAGGACTTAGGAAAATGATCATGTTGCCAAAATACGGCTCAGAAAAATATACTCATCAAGCTCACGTGGAACTGGTTGTTTCCTTGCTTGGAGGAACAGTGCACCAACATTCACACAGTGACCAAAACCAGAACCCATATTCCTTCCACATTTCTGCTCTATAGCAAGACTGCATTTTCCACTCTCCCGTGCAGATCTATTTCTGTTTGTTTGGGAGGTCACATGGCATGGGGAAGGACCTGAGCCTTGGGAAAAAAATACATGTCAAATGTAGACCATGCCTGTGTTACACACCCAAAAGTTACTTCATGTTTTTTGTGATACACCAGTAAAAAAAAAAAAGAGACTTCAGTCTGGGTTCAAGTCTCGAATCATCGCGTTCACGAGGTCAAAACTACAGCTGGTATAAATTTACTTACCACCACCATAAATCCCAGCATGGTAACACTGAAATATTCTGGCTGTCAGAGCAGGGACGTTCAGACTGCCCTGCATTTTTAACCTTGATTATACACAATTGTTAATCACTGACCCATTCTCTGGCCGCCCTCAGCTCCAGCAGGTTGCTAAGCGACCCGTTTTTGCTTCAGATACTTTTTAAACTCTGGTTAAGAAGTGGTCAAAAGTCAACAAAGTGAGGATTGAGATTATTGTGGACAGATATGAGGTGGGAACTGAGTGAGACCCACTGACACCTCTACCCAAAGTGCAATAACACCCAGTGCCACCTTGAAACCCCCTCAGAGCAGCCCCACAGCTCACACATCTCCTGGGGAAAACCAGGCTGCTCTCCCAGAGCTAACGGGAATATCCTCTCCCAGCTGGGAGGGCAGGGATTTTCTAGAGTGCAACGATTAAAAACAATCAGGTAGAATTAATCAAGTAGAGGGTAGAAATTATCCAAGCCCGTGTTTCACTGTCAACTGTGGGCCTGGCAAGTGGCACTTGGAGCAGCCAAATTCCTTCTGCTGCTCCCTTCAACAGCCTGGGGCTCTCCTGCCCACCAGGGTCCTTTGGATTTGTGGGAAGGGACCTCAGAAGTCCAGGACTTTTATCCTTCTGGCAAACTTGCGTGGGGACACAAGGCAGCATTCACAGTCCTCCCTGTGCCATTTATCTCTACTCCTCCCCTCTTTTTTTGTTTTGAAAACGCTCTAAAAAATAAGGGCAGCACTCCCTGTATTATATAAATCTTAGACAAATGTGTCCTTCTCTTGCTATTTCGCTCCTGTATCACCATCCCATTAACAACCACTCTGGTATGTCATTTTTAGCCAAAGAAACTTGATTTTCATCCTATAGAAACCACTTGTTAAAATGCTACGGAGTTATACAGAAGCAAGACTGAGCAGCCACATCAATTGCTTCAGGATTCACAAGGAACAGGCAGGCAGGAAAACTCCAAAGTTCTGCTTTTCCTGCCTTTTCTACTTTTAAATATGACCTAGTGGTATGGGTTACAGTCCCAGCTGTAGTTACTGGTGCAACCAGTGTAAATTAGACTTTTGTGATCAGGTTCCCAAAGCAGCTGAGCACTTCAGTAGGAGGCTGTGGCCTTGTGCCAGTGGGAACTCCAGTAGCTGAACATGCTTTCTTGTTTTCAGAAGTGTTATCAGGTCAATACATTGATGCAAACATGTCTTCTTCTCTTTTGGTTTTCCTGTAAACCTTCAAGAAAACTTTGAGTAAAGCCTAACTTGTTTGAGGCCAGGTTGGACAGAGCTTGGTCTAACCCCTCCCCATGGCAGGGGATTGGAACTGGATGAGCTTTAAGGTCTCTTCCAACCCAAACCATTCTGGGATTTCCTGATTCTGTGAAGTACTGGGGTAAAAACACCCAGACAAAGACTTCCAGCTTGTGCCTCTTTTCCTGTCAGGAGTCTCCTCATCAAAGTCAGGCCAGGTTATACCACCAATGTTTTAAGAGTACCAGGCATGGCTTAAAGCACAGCATAGGCTATGTCTTGGAGAGAGGGAGAGGAAGATTTGGACAACCAGATGATTGCCAGGGACACCACGTGCAAACAAAATGCAGAGAGGCGTAAGGATCAAGAGGCTGCTCTGAAATGATTAGCTTGGAAGAGAAATGATTAAGCATGAAGAAGTCATACAAAACCAGGGGGCCCCTTGAGTAATTTGACCACTTCTGTTTGGACTGTTTTTTGGTAGTTTGTACTAAAGGAGTGAAAACCTTCACCCATCTCGCCTTCGCTGCTGCTGTCGGGGCCAAGTGGGTTTGTCCCACGTGCTGAGACCAAACCAAGTTGTGCAGCACAAAGTTCTGTCCCTGCCCTGTCAGTCACCACAGGCAACACGATCCCATCACCTCCAGCTGACCCCTGGAGTTAAGTACTGTTCCATGAAAAAATCCTGGAGATGGCTGATGGCAATCTGCCCTCCAGACAGACGGGCCTTGCGCAACTCCCGACCTGCATCCCAAGCCAAGGCACCATCCCGCAGGATTCGGACCGGAGACAAACACCCGCAGCACAGGGGAAGGGGAAGAGCCAGGAACACAAAACCAGGGGCTTCAGGAAGGCTGCTGGGATTAACAACGAGGTTTCCACCAGCTCTGCAGAGGAAGAGCGAGAGACAATGCAGAGTAGGAAATTCTGCCAAACAAAACTGCTGGGAGCTGGATTGCTCAGTGTTCCCTTCTGCGAGCAAAGCTTCCAGGAAAAGAAAACAAACCCCTTTTGGTCCGAGAAGCGCCTGGAGTACAAAACCTGGACTCAGCTCTGTTCTCTGCCTTCCCCAAGAATCAGAAGGATCCGTGGTCAGAGCAGAAGGACAGTGCAATGTGTGTGCACAAAGACATCAAACAGGCGATGCTGTGTCAGGAGATGGACAGCAGAAGTAATTTTGGGCCCACTGGCCTCTGCAGAAGGATAACAAAAGAAAAAAAGGAACTCTGAAGAGTTTCAAAATTCAAAACACTTCTTGGAGGAAGAGAGCCATGAGTAGCACCCGACAGCTGTTGGAGTTGTTAAATGTTTGATGCCTGCAGGCATTGGGCAACTGGCCTCACACCAAAAGCAGAGGTGACTGCTGAGGTCACTGCAGGTCTGGCCACTGCAGAGACCTGAGGACAAGCCTAAAAGTTTCAATGAACTCCATGATCCCTGAAAAAAGAAAAAAAACCGATAAAAAGGTACAGAAAGACACCCAGCACTGGACTGCACAGTGCTCCACTCCACTGGACAGGAACAAAAGCTGACTATGCATAAAACATGACAACACGCATTTGGAGCCAAATTCTTACTTCATCAGACCTATTAAAACAAACCATCAAGGGGAGCCTCAACCTACTCAGCTCTACAGGAACAAGCACCAGGCTAACACTTTCCCTGTTCTCTCTCTCATGCCAGCCTCCCCAGGATGCCAGGGGATGGAAGCCCTCCTCCTTCTCCTCCCATCCCACATCACAGGGATGCACACAGGGCAGAGCTGACACAGCCACTCCTGTGCTGAATCCCTTCTCGTAAAGCTGCCTCACGTTCCCAAAGAGCCATTAATCCGTCACCCTTCAGCTCTAAAATTCATACAAATGATTTTATTCATAATTAATTAAGGTCTCTAAATGTGGAAATTAAATTACCATTTACAGAGCAAAAGGAGATGGCACAGGAAAACCTGGATAGCAGCAATAGCTCTGCATGGATCAAGAGAACATGGGGGGTGGGGACTATCTGGCAGTGTTGTGGAGTCACACAGTGAAATCTGTACTAGGTCAAAACACAGATTACAGCATCTTTGAAAAGCTGCTCAGGCCCAGTCACAAGAGACCTTTAAGTCAGAGGTGCCAAATTAACCCCAAAACTCAGGTTCCTCCTCAACTCTGCTGTTAATAATCCCCTGGACTCTTGCACTAGGAGCACATTTTGAGGACAGCTAAAGACCCAGTATTCCTTCTGCTGCCTGGCTCCTCCGCTGGAAAACAAGCTGCTGGAAGAACAAAAGAGCTGCTCCTCCTCACGTGTATTTAGCCTCACCTTTCCATTCGAATCAGGCTGCCAGAGAGGAGAGAACATACAGGAAAACAGATGGCCCTGCACTGAACACGAGGCATAATTCACTCGAGGGGCCGGGAGGGAGACGGGACGAGCAGGCTGAGGATCAACACCACCACGGAATTCAGCCATACAGGCACAGCAGGGCTCTGCTGTAACAAATACCACAGCCACTGATGTTTTCTCCTTAACTCAGAAGGGAAAGACTGTGAAAAGTTACTTTGCTTCTCATTTCAATGGCAAAGGAGCATCAGAATTAATGACAGGGATGATTCCACGACAAGTTTCAAAGGCAACTCTCTCCCATCCCTGATAGCCCATGGATGCACTCTATCAGAATCCAATACAGGAGTAAAAGGATCCTTTTCCCTTATATTCAGCTACTGGTTTGCCCAGTTGCCAAGGGAATTTAAGGGTAAGAAGATAGCAAGGAGATGGTCTGTACACAATTACTCAAGGAGACCAGGAAACAGATGTGTCCCAGACATTCCCATGCTCAGCCAGGCAGGTAGATTGCAGGAAGGCTAATGGCCATGTTGAAATTCAAAGAAGAAAAGGTTCATATAAGTGACCTTTCTGGTTTCCACGCAGCCAAAAATAACAACACACCAATTACAGGGAAGTTTCAGGACCAGATTCCCCCCAAGCCCCCAGAGACCTCAGTGAAGTCAGGGAAGGCTGTGCTAACAGCATGCACAAGTCTTCCTGACAGAGGGAACAGGGGGAGGCTCCTCACAGCACCCCTCAGGAGCCTTTCAGGATCAGCCCTTCACTTGGCAAGACAAACCCCACCAAGTCAAGGAACAGCACAGGCATGTTTTGTTGCTGAGAAAGCAGGCTCTGAAGAGATGGAGAATGTGGATAGCAGGAACAAGAAGAACTGCTCCGTCTGGTCTCCCTTCCCCGCTCACCCATCGCCATGAACCCGCTGTCTCTGTGAATCCAACCAACTGGTAATTCCCCTTCTGCCGCTGACGCACAAAGGATGCGAGCCCTCAATTAGGGATCTGTGTCTCACAGGCTGTCAGAACTCCTGCCTTCGGCTCCACAGCGCCCCAGGTCAGTTCCTGACGGGGAGCTGCTCCACACAGCTCCGAGGCTGGCACTTCCAGAGCGCCTGCAGACACACGGGCAGAGGTACGGAACCGGGCGCCACAAGAAACGCAGCTGCTGTGGAACAGCCAGTTCTGAAACCCCACGGTTTGTTCCTTGCAATATGTCCTTCAGAAACTGATGCTTTCCCTTTCAATTCAGGCTTTTCCACTTTTCCACGCTGCTGCTGATGGTTTCAGTCCCCCAGAGGCCCAGGCATGTCTACCTGTCTACCCAAGGTCTTTATTTACACACTGTAAGAGTTAAGCAGATGCCCAAAGCACAGTTGGTATTTCAGGGCCATACCCAAGGGGAGGTTCAGGTTGGACATCAGGAGGAATTTCTCCATGGAAAAGGTTGTTAAACATTGGAAGGGGCTGCCCAGGGAGGTGGTGGAGTCCCCACCTCTGGAGGTGTCCAAGGAATGACTGGATGTGGCACTCAGTGCTCTGGTCTAATTGACAAGGTGGTGATGGGTCACAGGTTGGATTTGATCCCAAAGGTCTTTTCCAACCTATGTTGGAAATGATGGCATGCATGTGATGGCAGCATCAAGATGCTATGAAATAAGAAGACCCACGTGAGAAGCAAGCTGAGGTGCCCCTCACACCACATACTGCATTTCAACATCCCTGCCACGCTGAGGGGAGCAAAAGGCCTCTCCAAAGGCAGCTCTGCTATGATTTATGTTAATAATCCCCTGGACCTCTTCAGACCTCTCCCTGAAGACCTCAAGAGTTGCAGCCATATCCCAGATGCCCACATGGCACAAACACAGACCCCAGCCTGTCTCCCAAGAGCTATGGTAGCAATGCCCCACTATCCAGCAGCACACACACAGACCCTTGAGCACGGCAGACAGGAAAACAGCAATTTCCTCAGCAGGACCACTTCTGTTAAGGGCAGGACCTGGAGCAGCACAGACACCTTCTGCAAACCACCCCCACTGAACCCAGCACACATCACACATCATAAATACCACCCCTCAGCTGGCCATCAAGGGTTTTTCTTCCTAATGAGCTTTTTCAAACCATAGCAGACAATGACCACAAAACAATCACAAAGAATAATATTTGAAAATGCCAATTAGGGAGAGTACATGAACAAGGCTTCAAAAGAGAAAAACAACTTGGACAAAGACACTCCTCATTTTTACCCAGCTACAGACAGTACTTATTTGAGGCAAAACATTTTGCTGGAAAACATAGAACCGTAGAATAGGATTTGTTTTAATTATGTAACTCTGACTTCCCACACAAACAAATCCAGCTATGGAAAATGCCATACCTTGGCTTTTAAAATGGCACGAGTCGAGCCAAAGGAGAAGGAGATTGCACGGTAATTAACGCTTCCTTGCAATCTACAAGGTATTCACCACTTGGTTTTGCCCACGGGAATTAAACACTGCTGCAAAGTGACATAAAACACTGTTCCAGAGTAAAATCTGTCTCTGCCCTGTCCTCATTTCTCCCTGGAAAAATCTGCATGTGCACGTGAACGGAGACAAGTGGGTGAGCTCATGAAGGCAGACGGGCTGCCCCTTCTCCCCTTCCCAGCCTGGGTACCACCTCTCCACCCCTCACTGCCAGGGCACCCAGGGAGTGGCTGGGAACCAGTGGCCAGTCCAGCCCCTGCCACCTGTCCCAGAGGTACCCAGGGCTGCTCTGGATGGCTTTGGACACCCAGCACAGCTCTGCTGCCCCTTCCCACCGGGACCGGCAGCAAAGCCAACGCAGCTGCTCGTGGCGTGGCAGCCAAAGGTCACCACTGGAAACCACAGCTACCCCCAGTGCAGGAAACTGTCTTCAAGTATGAAAACTTTTTATTTCAGCTCCATTTCTGTACAGCTGAAGCATCCCAAGCCGCCCGGGGTTATCAGCATAAACATCAAACGTGCGGAGCCGCATTAGGCGCGTCAGCAGCTGCCCCAGTCACAGCTCCACGAGCAATGCCAGAGTAAATTGCCAACCTGCCAACCAGCACCAGGATCCCAGGGAATTGGATGCACAGGAAAAAAGAAAAAACGAGATGCATATACGGAGAGTTAAGAAGAAAGCAGGCCAGGCAATTAAAAAGGAAAGAAGAACATCAAATTTCTTCACATCAGAGGAGAAATCATCATCCAGGCTATTCCACTCCATTAATTTTTTAGCAGTGTTACCCATTCAAGTCAAATATCAGATGGAGAATTCATACTTTTAGTCTTTTGAAGCAAACCTTCTATAAAAAGGAGAACTGACCTGATAGCAATTCATTTGCGGGGGGGGAAGGGATTCCCTCTCGCACACAGCAAACTTGGTAGCAACACTACAATTATTGCAAACTGGTTTCAGCAATACATCTGATTTGAAAGGTGCTCAGAAGCCAAGGCTTGAAAAAAGCCAGTAAAGTCAAACACTTTTACAGTGAAGCATTCAGAGGTAGCAGTTTTTTTGGGAGCTTTTACATATTTATTTATTCATGATTTTTTCCTCCCCAGTTTGTGTCACCGTTATATCTAAAGCTTGATCTAAACCCCAAAGGGGGAAATACCAGTTTACTGTATTTTTATATACTGTTCAAGCAGCAGGAGGAGATTTTTGGACCCTCCCTCAGGTAGCAGCCACAGAGCCAAGCTGCTTTCCCAGGGAAGAAGCTGAGAGCTAGTCCTGTCAGTGAGATGCTCACACCAACTCTCCTTGCTTTAAGAAGGGGTTAGTCCTGATCCCCTTGCCTACAGAGAAGAAATTTAATCAATGGAAGGACAACCTTCTCTCAGGCCCAACAACGCACAGCCCAAATTCCCCCAGCATCTAAATGGTTTCCAAAGGGAATTCCCACAGCCAAGGAAGGGAGAGCAATAGCAATTCCATAAAGCCACAAGAGGTGTAAAACAGAGCAACAACCACCCATCAAAGACACGTTCTGCTATTTCTGCACAGACTACTTCTGTAAAAAAAAAAAAGAGGAAAAAAAAAAGCAAACTGCTGCTTAAAATATACTTTGGAGGTTACATAAGGGATGTTTAAAAAACTAAAACCCTACTAATTCTTTGTTAAAAGGAAACATCCTGAGCGAAAGCCCTAGGAAGAAATCCAAATAAACTCCTGACACAATTGCACACCACTGACTCAGGAGCTCTGTGCTGAATGCACACAAGCAGTCTGGAGGCAGGGCTTCCCCTGCCCTTCCGAGTGTTCAACTCCTCTGCTCTCAACACTGGCTCAGATAAATAAATCAAATTGAATAAAGTATGCATGAGTAACTCCTGACTTCAAATATTTATGGAAGACTATTATCATTACCCCCAATGTGGGTCACCCCCAGTGCCAAGGCAGCCAGATCCACAGCACAAAGACATCCAGAACCACAGCACGGGCAGCAAGGACTAGTGAGGATGAGCATCAGGAATGTTCTTTGCCACCTGGATCACTCAGAGCTGCTGGTGTGCTCACACAATCACAGCGTCAGACAGCAACACCAAGCGGCTGCAGGGGCCAGGAGGATCCTGGGGTGCATTGGGAAGGACATTCCCAGCAGGTCAGGGAGGGATCCTGCCCCTCTGCTCAGCCCTGGGGAGGCACATCTGCAGGGCTGCTCTGGACAAGAAGGAGCTCCTGCAGCGGGGCCGGCACAGGCTGTAGAGATGCTGAAGGGATGGAGCATCTCTGGGAGCAGGGGCTGAGGGAGCTGGAGCTGTTCAGCCTCCAGAGCAGACACTGAGAGGGGCCCTCCCCAGTGTGTGTCAGGGTCTGTAGGGAGGGGGCAGAGGATGGAGCAGGCTCTGCTCAGGGGGGGCCAGCAGCGGCACAAGAGGAACGGGCAGGAACTGATGCCCAGGAAGTTCCACCTGGATACGAGGAAGAACTTCTTTGCTGTGCAGTGACCAAGCACTGGAACAGAGACCAGAGAGGGTGTGGAGTCTCCCTCACTGGAGATATTCCAGAACCCTCTGGACACAATCCTGTGCCATGTGCTCTGGGACAGCCCTGCTGGAGCTGGGAGGTGGGACCAGATGCTGGGACTGTGGGCCCTTCCAGCCTGACCCATCCTGGGAGTCTGTGACTCTGGGAAGAGGTTGGTTTGGCTGCAGGTTTCCCAGAGCAGTCTGCTCCCAAACACTGCCCCATAATGAAGCATCCACTCAAGCCAGATCAGCCCAATTAAAATGAGCCGGAACAATCCTATTACAGCCCGGCTGGCCAGTGTCTCACTCAGACAAGCTTAAATGCATAATTAATTAGCTACTTTAAGAAAGCTCAGTAGTCTCTTTCTAGGACCAGCTTTCCAGAACTGAAAGGACCACCAGCCGCAATTCCAACAGCACAGGAAAAAATCCCAAACCCATTTCCTTCTGTAGCAGAGCCCCCATGGACACCATGGGACATGGACTCTCATCTGCACCAAAACCCTTCAGCAGCCCTGGAGCTCTGCAAACCCACATCAGCTGCAGGTGAGACTCCTGTGCCCTGGCTGGGACTGGCTCCACACCTGGAGCAGCAGCCCCACTCCAGGGGCCAGGAGAAGTTTCGCTTACCATGGCAGATAACACAAGTACCAGCATAAGCAGGTGACTCCTTATTCGCACTACACAGTGAGCTTGCAGCCCCTGGCAGGGTCATTGCAACCGGGCCATGGGGCAGAGCACCCTGTGATCCTTGGATTTATTTTCTTTATTAGTGTTTTCTTTATGAGACAGACACTATTGTACATGAAATGCTTAAGCACACCAAGCCTTCGGGTCAGTATCCGGACACCACTTTAACACAAATAAACACGGAGGGCTGCACTGGGTTAGAATCACCTCCAAATAAAACTCAAGACACCACTTGAACCAAAGTAGCAGCATGTTTACTTTAGCCTCCAGAGTGGGAGCAGGCATTGCAACCCAAGTACAGAGAGGGCAGAGTAAGTGGCAGCAGGACTCTGATAACGAGACAGGGAGATTAAAACAGACCCAAACACCAGAACAAACCTTGGATGAATCTGAAAGGAAAAACCCAGGCTCTAACAATCACTGACATCACTGCAGCTTTAGCTATATAGGTGGGCAGATAGCCATCAGTGTTTAAATTCTCTTGAGGATTTCTACAAGTTACATCTTATTCTGCAAAAAGAAGTGACACAAAACAACTCTACCTTGGCACACTTTCAGCCCCTGAATTTCAGAACACTTTTAAGTTAAATGAGAACAGGGAATCCAACATTTTAATCTCAGCTAGGAGAAACAGCGTTTCAAATACAGAAAACACTGGCACAGGTTAGCAAAAGACAAATTGGTTCAACCTCTTTCAAAACCTTAGAAGGGTAGAAATGATCTTCTTCCACCGAGCGCAACGGAAGCAATTTTAAAGGAAAGCATCCATGAGGAGTGACACTGCCATACCTAACTGGAAAGACAAGATTTAAGGCTGGATTAAGTTTTGCTGGCAAGCCAGAGGAACTTCACTGATACCAACTGTCCTACCCACTTAGGCAAAGCCAGGATGTGTTTTATGGCACCACACAAAGTGACCTCAGTTTTGAGCTTGTATTAGCAAGGAACAACCTGTCCCACTGAGGCACTGAAGTCTGTGGACTCCTCCAGACTCCATCCCAATATGCCACCGAGTCAAACCTGCAGCAATTACCATCCCAGTCTTGAAACATGCAGTGGCACACAGAAAAAACATGCTCCAATTGATGTGGGAGACAGATCAGATCCCAGCACTTCTCAATTCCTTCAGAAACAGTCACCTTCAATGGCTAAAAAAAGAGGCTGTTCCAGCAGCATTTGGCTTTCTGCATTTTGTGAGAAAAAAGAGAAAGGTTACCAGTTCTCTTCAACAGGTGTGTAAAGATCAGGAGGGATGGGCACATGCACCAAGAACCCCTGGAAGGAGAGCAATTAGCCAACAGGGTACACTCAGGAGGGAAGAAGACAGGATTGGGAATGGCTTGATGAAATACAGTAAAAACATCCCCCTGTGAACAAAACCTGTCCTGTGTGTTGGTGCTTTCTTATCACAGTGCCAGCCTGTTAAAGTGACAATTCTCAACATGTTTTCTGCAAATTTCCTGCTGGTTAAAATTCACCAGGCAAGTGTTTAGTGGCCAGGAACTGCTATGGATCAGAGGTTCATTTACTTGCCAGAGTCAACTGCAGGGAAGCAGAAAACAACACCATGCACACAGCTGCCTCTCCTTTCCCATATTTCTGGTGTCTTCCTACTCTGTGTGGCTTGTGGAGCCACCAAGCAAAAGGAAAGCCCAAAGCACCCTGCAAACAAAAGAAGAAAAGCTGGTCTTTCACAGGGATAAAAGGAGGTGTAGTACCTGCCCCTGAAATGCAAACAGGTTCAGACACCTTCTCTTACTGAGATAAAGAGTGTTTCACATCCAATTCCTCCCACCACCTCCAGCACTAAGGAAGGAAGGATGTGTTGAGAGAAGATTGTACATTTGCATCAGGCACTTTGATGGTACAAACACCTCCATGTGCCCACGTTTGTTAAAGAGGTGACTGAGCAGCAGGTAGGAGTGAAAGTACAGAGCAGGGCTCACCAAACCAAGGTTGTATTAACACCTGAAAGCCTGACTCACAACACACTTAGAGCCAACAAGAAGGTGATGGGGATTAAATTCTTCCTTTCCACAAAGACTAATGCAGGCCTAGAATCAGAACAAGTCTGTTTAGGGCAACACTCTCAGGTTACTCTCAAAATGCCTGACAACCCTTATTGCTCCCTTGGAAAACTTTCAAAAGTACAAAAAAATAAAGCAATTTCCAGCTTCTGCTTGAGAGAAGGGATACCTCCTTTCTAGGAATGCCTAAGGAGAGACTGCTGTCCGTCACAGACATTATGTTGAATCCTCATCCTTGCCATTGTTTTCCCCTTGTTCCAACAAGGGTGTGCCCTCAGCAGGTAGGATCCTTGCAGGCTGTGTACAAACAGGGTCACAGAACACAGATGCCTTCCCAGGACCCCCTCCTAGCAGTGACCCAGGTTTGGGTGTTAACAAACCTCTTCAAATGAGCGTTCCTTGTCCAAGAGAGGCACTGAAACCCAACAGGATAACGGGGTCCCTGTGTGCCTGTGCGTGTAGGGTGTGCTGAAGCAGAGGAACCACGAGGCAAGAAACCTGCACATTCCTCCTGTCAGCAAGGATTTGGGATGATCTAAGAGAGCAATGCTTGCTCCCATGGGTCTGGAGAGAAAGCCCCTGCAGATGTGTGGGACCCTGTTGACACAAACATGCTGCTGGTGGCCCGGGGGCTGCACAGCCCAGGGACACCCACCCCTCTGACCCCACACCAGCAGCCCCAGCTGGCTGTCAGTCCTTTTCATCCGCCTGGTTGGCAGGGTCAGGACATCCCATCCCAGGTCAGCTCTGTGCACTTCCTCAAGCACCTCCTTCCCCATCACCCATCTGGGCAGGTGCTGGTCCCTACCTGGCACCACAAAGGAGCAGCCCCCTGGGGCAGCTGTTTTCCCTGGCTGCTACAGACACAGCCCTTGGCCATGCCAGTTGCTGAGCAGGATTCCCAGCCCAAGCCTCACATTATCCTGCAGCTCCCTCCTCACTCCCACCACGTACCACCTCTTCCCTCTCCTGTCCATCAAAACGGGATAAACCCCCCTCCTGTGGACTGAGACCCGTTGTTCACTGATTCCAGAGAGCCTGAGCATCTGCAGCAGGCAAATCTCCCGAGGCATTTCATGTCCTGCCATTCCCAACTCACCACACTACAATTTCCATTAGGGTGCCCCTGCCTCCTCCGCAGGATTTCAGCTGGCGTGGATTCTAAGGGCTCTCAGCAAAACTGTGCCTCCACTGCTGCTGCCAACCCTTCCAGCATGCCAGACCTCCGATCCTTCTAGAAAAATGTTCTTCCCTCTTTCTTGTGCAGAGCTCCATCTATATCCCTTTTTTTTTTTCTGTCCCCAGGCCAAAGGATGTCCTTCCACATCCCCAGCACAAGGAGCAACCTGAAGCCTCATTTCTCTCTTCCTCTCCTTCCATATTTCAAGAAAACTTGGGTTCGCCGCAGAAAAATTATGGATTTGCTTCCATAGCCACACCAAGCTGACAGTTTGATTTTAAGCACAAGGTTCAGCCCCCTTTCTGCTGCATCTCCTGCTCCCACTGCAGGGTAGAAGGAGGTAAAAGGTAAAGTGCCAACAAAAAAAAAAAAAAGGCACTAAACTTGTAACATGCTCCAGGGGGATGGAACAATCCTGGGCAACCAGAGAGCCCCTGTTGCCAGGGGGAACAGGAGAAGCCCCCCAGCAGCAGCCGCCACAGTCACATCCATCCGACCCAGGAGGCTCCTGGGACTTGACCAACAATTTAGTTCTCCAAAAGTCCGTAAAATCAGAGAGCCCTGGGGGCCAGATGGGGGACAGATAAAGCCTACCTGGAGCAGGGGCTAAGGGGAAGAGATGACTCCCTGCCACAAAAATGCAGACAGCTTATCTATCAAACCCCAGGGGTGCCTTCTGGGGGATGTTTTTCCTCATTTTCCAGGAAGGGAAAGGAGAGGGGAGTGTCTTTAGGCATTGTTAGTTAAGAAATACAGAGGAGACTTACTTTCTGTTGGTCAAACCTACAAGCACTTCTTCCACTGCCCCCTCCAGGTGCCTCCCTGCTGTCACCTGGCCTCTTTTATCCCCTGACAATGCCAGACATGGAAGGACATCAGTGCAGATTCCACCCCTCAATGGAGAGAAAAGGCAAGGAAAAGGAATGACATGTGGGATTCTTCATTAAGTCAAGCATTTGACTTCACCACTGCATCCAAGCACTAAACAGGTACATTTTTCTCCTTGCTTTAAATCCAGGGCACTCACACTCACAGGTTTAGTTTTAACAAGGTCTGCTGTGTTATAAGCAGCGTTTTCAGATTTAACACAGGCAGAAACCAAGGTACAGCAAGGCATGTTCCCCTCACTTATATGTGACACATCCACAGCTTCCAAAATGCACACCCCAATTGCCACTAATGGCACTTGCTAGGCCCATTTTTTACCAGAGGGTTCCCACAGCAGCTTTCCCATGTTTCTTTGCTGGATTTTGTTGCCTGTCCTTCAGTCCTCCAGCTTTTCCACAGCTGGCAGGGTCCAGGCACACGTGCACACAAGACAGTGACTGCCAGCAGACAAACACAGGGAAGATACTGAGTTCCCTCAGTAAATGACCAGTCTGTGTCTGAAGTCCTGCACCTGGGTCAGGGCAATCCCAGGCACGAACACAAGCTGGAAGGAGAATGGATGGAGAGCAGCCTGGGGAGAAGGACTTGGGGGTGTTGGGGAATGAGAAGCTGGATGTGCCCTGGCCCAGAACCCCCTGTGCCCTTGGCTGATCCCAGAGCAAGGCAGGGGGGGATTCTGCCCCTCAGGTGAGACCCCCTGCAGAGCTGCTTCCAGCCCTGGGAACAACAGCACAAGGACCTGGAGCTGCTGGAGAGAGTCCAGAGGAGGCCCCGGAGATGCTGCCAGGGCTGGAGCCCCTCTGCTCTGGAGCTGGGAGAGCTGGGGGGTTCACCTGGAGAAGAGAAGGCTCCAGGGAGAGCTGAGAGCCCCTTGCAGGGCCTAAAGGGGCTCCAGGAGAGCTGGAGAGGGACTGGGGACAAGGGATGGAGGGACAGGACAAGAGGGAATGGATTCACATGGACAAAGCACAGGGTTAGATGGGGTATTGGGAAGGAATTCCTGGCTGTGAGGGTGGGGAGACCCTGGCACAGGTTGCCCAGAGAAGGTGTGGCTGCCCCATCCCTGGGAGTGTCCAAGGCCAGGTAGGAGCAACCTGGGCTAGTGGAAGGTGTCCCTGCCCATGACAGGGGGTGGAAATGGATGATCTTTAAGGTCCTTCCCAGCCAAACCATTCTGGGATTCTATGAACAAGGTGAAAAACTGTCTGCAGCCCTCAGACCTGAACCTGCACTCCAGAGCCTGCAGCTCTGTGTTCCCCCCAGATGGCCCAGACAAGCTGCAGTGAGTAATGCAATTAGCGAACCACTAAGTACCTCCACGGTCACATGCTCCAGTGAGTGTCTTCACAGAGCTGTGAATGCCCCACTGCAGCCATGCCAGAGCTTTTTACACTGACATTAATTCATCCTTCACCTGAGGCACAAGAAAAAAAACACAGCCAAAAGAACAAAACAAAACAAAAAAACACAACCAAAAAAGCAAAACAAACGAAAACACAACAACAGCAACAAAACAAAACAAAAAAACAAACAAATAAAAAACCCACACACAAAACAAACCACCCACAGCATGGATTTGGCCATCAGCTAAATTGGTGACTGCTGGTCAATACCATCCAAGCTTTTTCTTGACCCATCACAAGCCTCACACCTGACAGATGATATACATGATGACACTGCTGATTTTCAAGTTCATATTACCCAGAGAGAAATGCATACAGTCATCACAAAAACCGGTGCAGACTGTCAGAAATCAAGTGAGAGAGGCTTACTCTGAAAGAAAAAAAAAGCTGCTAAATACAAACAGGCTGCAAAATCCCCCAAATGCACATTGCTGGGAGAGCACTTTGGAGAAGTGTCCGTAGCACCTGCCCTGGTCTTACACTCATCCCTAGTACAGAAGGGTCTGGCACTAATTAGTTGCCTTCCACAGATGTATTTCATAGTAGGGAAAAAATCAAATATGATGTGAGAATGTGTTCACAAGCCCCCACGGGAAGAGGAGGCTGCACAAAGAACTGTGATACTCACCCAGGCTGAGCTCAACTTCACCTCATGCCCCAGCAGGTACCTCCAAACACGCACAAATGGCCAAAGGAAAACTGGGTTTTGCCAATCTCGCAGCCTTCTGAAGCCTTCCTGTGATGCAAAACAGAACATTCCCCTGAAATCACGTGTTACCAACAATTTCCACATGTAGAAGAAAAGTAAACATTTCAGACCAAAGTTGAAAGCTAAACAGTTTTCATTTGAGAAACAAGGACGAAAATGTGAATTGCCAACAAAGTAATTCCCCAAAATCAAACACCCACTCCCTCTCACAGGTGAGCAAGACTCAACCCTTTCACAGAGGACACAGGCCTTGTATCTACACACATTCGAGGGGCTCCAATGCAATAACTGCAATTAATCCATTACTTCATCTCCTAATCACTGACGAGCAAGCAGCACTTCTCAGACATTTGTAAATCACAGAATCATTAAGGTTGGACGAGACCTGTGAGATCATCAAGTTCCAACTCAGGGCCAATCCCCACCTTGTCAACCAGTCCAGAGCACCGAATGCCACATCCACTCATTCCCTGAACTCCCCACTTACTCAACATATTCCACCTAACATACACAGTGCACATTTAAACAGGAATGAGTTTAATTGCCCCATGGGATGTGATAACTCATCACTAGGAAAGTGTCACTGGGAAAGTCTGAGAGCAGACAAGGGTAAGAATAAAAATTTAGGCAGCTTTTGAGACACTGGCTTCTGTGTCCCACTTGGCATGTTTAGGAAAGACCTTAAACACCGACTTTTTCTTTGGTTTATTACCAGGGGAAAGAAAATATTCCAGCACGGGAGCCCTGAAGCCAAAATTAAACCTCTATAATTTGGGTTCAGCAGCAGTTGGTCCAATTCAGGTCCCAGCCACAATGAGAGGTCTCCAACATTATCAACTGTCAACAATTACCACTGGCCAGACACACAAACCAGCTTTGTTCTGGACTGGAAGCCACAAATGCAAGCAGCAGTAATTGCTACCAAAAGCAAAACAAAAAAAACAAACTAGCCATTCCATGAAAAATACTCTCCAAAGAGAAATATAGGAACGGACACAGAAGTGTTGCTATCTCCATGCACACCTTTAAGAAACCAAGAGTGAAATTCAAGACTGTACACCCAGCAAAGGAGGGGCCTAGCAAGGAAAAAGGATCCCCAAAAGACACTTGTTAACAATTCCAAGATGAACTCACATTTAATGGAACACGCTGTTCATTAGTGATGGAATTTCATTAGCAGTTTAAGGGAAAGCTGCACATGGAAGAGACAAAATGCAATCAATTCCTCCTACAATTTCATACATTGCCACACTGAGCCTCAGCAAGCTCAGCCCAACCCGGATTAAAACCCAAATCAATTAATACTAATTGCTCACCTTATTTTCACAGAGGGATCTTCACACTTTGGCAAGCCTCAATAAAAAACAGAAGACAAAAGGCTATTTGTACAAAAAGCAATTTACTTGTCTGGTCTTTTTATATCCATTTAGCTATGTATTTAATTATGCTGGCAGGTAATTCTGTCAGCTCCACTTTCCTTCCTCACAACTCCCCCACGGCAAAGGGACAGCATGGAGCAATCCCCTTGTTATAACCCACATAAACAGAACAAACAAAGGTTTCCAAGGCATGGGGCAATATCCCAAACATGCTGACTTCATCAGCAGATCTGCTCACTCAACTGGTGTGACTTTCCCAGGAGACACTGAAGACCAAGCCAGGAAATGTCTTTCATTAGCAACAAGCAGTGTTCACAGAATCACAGAAGGGTTTGGGTTGGAAGGAACTTTAAAAACCCATCCAGTCCCACCCCTTGCCATGGGCAGGGACAGCCCAGGTTGCTCCAAGCCCCATCCAACCTGGCCTTGGACACTTCCAGGGATCCAGGGGCAGCCACAGCTTCTCTGGGCAACCTGTGCCAGGGCCACACCACCCTCAGAGGGAACAATTTCCTCTTAATACCCAACCTAAACCTACTCTCTGTCAGCGTGAAACCATTCCCCCTTGTCCTGTCACTCAAGGCCCTTGTAAATATTCCCTCTCCATCTTTCCTGTAGCTCCCTTCAGGAGCTGAAAGGCCACAGTCAGGTCACCCCAAAGCTTCTCTTTCTCCAGGCTGAACAATCCCAATTCTCCCAGCCTTTCTTCACAGCAGAGGTGCTCCATCCCTCCAATCATCTTGGTGCCTCCTCTGGACTTGATCCAGCAGGTCCTGGTGTGGAAACACTCTAAAAATGCATCGTCCCATCACCCCAAATCTAAATGGAAGCTACAGATAACCTTTCACACAGTCAGTGGAGAACACACTTAAACTTGTGTTGCACAGGCACCTGCCCAAACTCCAACAAAGGCCCATGATGAAGGAACAAGCTACAGATGGAGGCCTCCTGCAAGTCCTGCAGGTAGGAATGCAGAAATGCAGACAGGGCATGAATTAAGGCTTTCATCCAAGTTCCAGACAGCACCGAAACTCCGCAGGAGCTCTCTGGGTGGTCAGGAAGCAGCACTCTGAAGGTTTAAGACATGCTTTCCATAAGCAAACTGAGCTGAGGAGCTGATGCAACCAAACAGAGCTGTGCTGGAGCACTGGGAAACGGAGGGAGATGCCTTTTGCCCAAGGCTCCACTGGCGAGGAACAGCAGCAAGTTACGGGGAAAGTGCCGGCAGAGAGGAGAGAAGGGACCACGTGGAGGAGCTGGAGAGGCCAATCGTCCCCAAATCATGCCAAGGGGGAAAAGCAGGCATAGGACTGGCCTTAGAAGAAGCTAAGTGTAATGGGCTTAGGGCAAGGGACCATCTGAAACAACAAAACCCACCCGCTGCTACAGTAATGGATGGATCCCACTGACAAGCACAAACCGGATCCAAGCAGGAATTGCCCTGGCTTGCAAAAAGCCTGGTGTCTGGCTCAGCATTGCTTCTAAAGGAGGGTGGAAAGCCAGAGAGAGGACTGAAGCCATGACAAATCTTCCAGGTTACTGTAAAATATTTAAAAAAAAAAACTCAGAAAAAAAGGGGGGGTAATCAAAAAATCCAAATGCCAAGTGAAACTTTCCTCCCACTACCCCGTTTTCTGCACATTTCCCTCTGCAAATAAGACAGACAAGACACAGGCAATCGAGGTATTCGTGTCCTTGTAGAGTAGTGCTGGTGCAGCAGGAAAAATCTTGGGCAAAGAATTCCGCCACAGCTTTCTGGCACGAGGTTTTAAATCTCTAGATATGAGATGTTTTGAGTGAGAGATGAGAGATGTTTTCCAGCTGTGGTTTAACTCCAGCCTAGAGACACGCAGCTGCTCTATAAAGGTAGTTCCTAAGAGCTTTTTTTTTTTTTCTTTTTACAACAAAAGGAGAGGAAACTCCAGTCATCTGAGAGTGCTTTTGTCAGCCAGTCTGAGCACTGACTGATGCAGGACAAGAGAGGAAAAACACTTCTCTCCTTAGGTGGCTGGTTTGGGCTGCAGTTCTCTTGGGGAAAGCAGGAGAGCTGTTCCTCTTGGAAACGGCATTTTGGAAAGAAAATGAGCAGGAAGGACTTTTTTTTTTTTTTTTCAGACAGGCAAGCACCGCTGCAGCTCCTCCACCCCCACCAGAACTCGGGGTTCACAGGAGCCCTCTGATGAGCCAAGCTTGGCTCCTAAACCTCCCTCACACCAGCCCTGCCAAGGGAAGGACGGTCCTGCCCTCCAGCAAGGCACACAATTAGGCAAAGCAAACGAGTTGTCAATAAGCCCTTGAGTGTTCAATGAGACGTCGCTAATGGGAAAGCAAACGTTCACTGCCTGAATCCACCACAATGCTCAAGTTGCGCTTGATGTTTCTGTGATGAAGCTATTTTCAGTTGCTTTGAATCTTCCTCAGAAAAGTCAGTCTTGGAATCAAAAGAAAAGAAAAGCCACGACTGCTCTGAGCTCCTGTGCATGCATTTAATCAGTCCAGGTGTTTAAATTATTTATCCATGAGCAGGAAAACTGTACTAATCTTAGGAACGGAGCATATGAAGGGGAAAAGCAGACATAAAGACACGCTGAATAATGTGATGCAGTAGAGACACCCCTCACACACAAGGTAACTTGTGACCGTGGGTGTTCTAAGCGTTTGTTTTTGCAGCCTGGGCTGCAAAACTCAAAATACAGAGGTTTGCTGCTACCAGGAGGAATGTTTCCCCAAAAATTGTTTTCAACAACCACAAAGCCCTTGTCAAAAGTTGGTACTTTCTCTAGTTTGAAAGAGCAGAACTTTTAAACTGGTTTTTTTTTTTTTTCAAACCCAAAACCAGTGTCTGGGGGAAAACAGAGTATTTGAGAAGTGACATCCAGTGTTGTGGACCAGTCCATCCCTCCTCATCAGTTACACATGGAGAATAACCTTCTGCCTTTCTTCCTTGGGTCTTAGCCTTCTCCTCTACCTCACTTGTCAAAGCCAAGGGTCTCCTCAAGCTGGACGGGAAACCTCTAGGCTGGAAGATACTCCAGCCCACTGCAGCCTTGCTCCCATGGGAACGAGCTGAACTCCCTCCACACTAAAAATCACAAAGGTTGGGCTGAGCACAGAGAAAACAAAATCCCCACCTTGGCTCTAAAGAGACCCGGGGAGAAGTTCAAGGTATTCCAGCTCACTTAAGCCACTGCCAGCTGCTGTTTCAATCATTTTGTTTCTATAATCTGGGCAGCACACCAAAGATCACAAGGTTTGGGTTTAAGTTTCATTTCCAAAACATCTCGCAGGAGAAGAATCATTCCTCCATTTTATTAAGCAAAAGCCATAGGCTGCTGACAGCGCTGTTACAGGTGGCAGCATCAATGGAACATTACATACATATTAAAGATATAAAAAGGAAAACATTGAGCTGGAAGGTTACGAACAAAAAGAGAGAGGAAAACCCCCGAGACGTTCTCTTTGCAATTCCTTTTTACACAAGCCAACATTTGAAAGTCTGCTGGCTGAGATTCCCCGAGTAACCTACCCAGCGTTTTACAGCATCATCGCTCCAACCAGTACGAGGACCCAGCAGGGCCATTTCTAAGGGAATGACACGCCTGTTATCGACAAAACCCTTCACAGAGCAAGGAGACACCAACCAGGCAAATAGATCCACTGTTTTAAAATTAACACTGGCTCAAATTGAGTTACAATGGGAAAATGACCTGTTGTGATTCCCGAGATCCTTGGCACCACTGCTCAGTGAGACACTGCAAGAGGGACCCAGTTTCACAAGGAGCAGCAGACAAAGGAGAGGGGAGAGAGAAGGAGATTAAAAAAAATAATGATAACAGACCACCCTTCCACCCTTTGGCACCCCAGCGTGCCCAACTGCTCCCAGGTACAGGGGATCCCGAGTCCCCTTCCTTCTTCAGATCGATATTCCAGCAGTGGGAATCCTTCACTTGATGTTTGCTTTCAGCTGACATCAGCCTTTCTACACTGTCCTGCCAGACTGTACTTCTGTCATTAGTTCTGGTTGGAGACAGAGACGAGATCACAGAGCCACAGAATATCCTGAGCTGGAAGGGACCCACAAGGATCATCCAGTCCAACTCCTGGCCCTGCCCAGGACACCCCAAGAGTCCCACCTTGTCCCTCAGAGCACTGTCCTAACACTCATTGAGCTCTGGGAGCCTTGGGGCCATGCCCACTGCCCTGGGGAGCCTCTTCAGTGCCCAATCACCCTCTGGGGGAAGAACCTTTTCCTGAGATCCAACCTAAACCTCTCCTGACACAACTCCAGCTGTTCCCTCTGGTCCTGTCCGTCTTCACACAGAGCAGAGATCGGAGCTGCCGCCCCTCAGGAGGAGCTGCTGCCCCCAGAGAGCTCTGCCCTCAATCTCCTCCATCTGAACATTCCAAGTGCCCTCAGCTGCTCCTCGTATGGCCCCTCCCAACCCTTCACCATCTGTGTTCCTCCTCTAGATGCTCTCCAAGAGCTTTATAACCTTCTTATATTGTGGTGCCCAAAACTGCCCCCCGTACTTGAGGTGGCCCATTTCATTCTTTTTTGGCTTTTTCCTTTGGTAGCTTTTTTTGTGGGTTATTTTGTTTCCTTTTTCTATTAAAGTGCCTCATGCTATAACTTTAAGGGTAATTAGTTTGGGGGCTGACAATCCCGTTCCTGCTCTCATGGCAGAGGTAGGTATCTGAAGATGATCTGCTTGGTCATTCGAGGCTTTTAAACATGCTCTCAAGATAAGCACAGCTGCATTCTTAACAGTAGCTGAAATCACAGAATTTAAGGAAAGTAAATTCGATGTGATGTTTCATGCTTTAGTTAACAGTCTTCCAAGACACAAAGCTGCTCCAGTTGCTCTGGAAACTGTAACTTGGACACAACCATGCAGATACATCAACCCCCTGGCTATAAATGAAACCACTTTAGCAATGCTGCACATTTGTATGACAAACATTCATAAAAACAAGCACTGCATCCTGATCTTCCTATGGGAAGGGCATGTCCCCAGGTCCTTCACACAGTGCACAGCTCTCATTTCCTTTGGGCTGCAAGAGAAATGGCTGAGGAAGAGCCAGGAGGGCATGTGGATCTACCACTGAGATAACAACCCTCTGGGTAAGGGAGAGATGGGAAACACCTGTTGGTATTTGAGGGATATGGGATTCCAAGCAGGGCTCTGCCCTCACGCCCCAGGCACAGCTGGAAGCAAATAGTACCGAAAGGAGGGCTTGGAAGACAAAGCAACATGGTGGCCAGGATCTCCTGGCCCAGGAGAAGGCAGTGGGAAGCCTGGAGATGGGAACGGAGCAAGACAACAACCACCGGGAGAAGGAAGGTGGGAGAGGGATGCTCAAAAACAGTGTAGGAGGAACGAGCGCGAGGTGTTGGTGGAGGAGGGATGGACACAGCACAACACCAGAAGGCAGACACGTGGGGCTTTTTAAAAAAAGGGGGATATATTCCATACACAAACGACAGGCTGAGTGCTGGTTGCTGTGGAAACCATAACTTTGAATTCAGTGCCTAAAACCCAGCGCTGCTATTTATACCACGCTCCTCACTACAGCACGAGAACTTCTCCTCAGAAACACAGCTCTGCTACTCGCAAACATGGCTTTTTCCCCCCTTGTTACACACACTGATCCCTTCAAACAAGGCCTCACAAGGCTTTTCCAGTGTTCCCGGCCACTAAGTGACTACATGGCACGATCACCTCTCACGGAAAAAAAACCACTACCACTGTCTTGCCTCTTCTAAGCAAGACCAGACAAATCACTGGATTCTGCTTCGGTCAAGAGCAAACAGAGGCACTGAAAAGGCCATTTCAAACAGCAGTTTATCTTGTCTCCCTTAAGGCAAATTACAGTCAGCACCACCTGAGATTGTGTAGGGCCAGATCCCAAAGTCAGTTATCATTAAAGATGACAAGCATTTGTTTAAGGACTCCAGAATATTGCCTTTAATATCCCAGGAAGCATAACTGGATCATTAATGCAAGAATAACAACAACAACAAGGCTGCAGATTAAATTCTTGCTGGCAGAATCCCCTTAAAAACATGCATTTTCAAGTTGCTCTGCTGTTGGAGAAGGAAACAGCTTTTCCCTCCATGGGAATCATGATGCTGGGGCAAATCCCACAGCCAAAGAGGGAGCAGGAGTGATCTGCCTGTACCCAAAACAGAGGTGAGCCACATTCCTCTTCCACCTCCACCCTTCTAGGGCCCAGAAGGGAAGAAACAGTCCCATTCATTCCCCAGCCACTCCTCAATCCTGTTTTCCCCCAAGTAGGACCAAGGTGCAAGTGTAGCACATTCACTGCCAGTCCCAACAGTTACAATAACTCCCACGGGGTGATGATCCCAGTCTAAGACATTTCCCAGGACCCGGACACGTATCAGTCCCCAGATCGCAGCCTACAAGGGTAACTCGGGCAAAAGCTGAGAGAGAAAACCACAGTACTTTCCAAGGTCAGCCGCAGCTTTGGAATCCCACAGGACTGCCCCATCCATGGGGGATCATCGGGAAGCAGCAAGGACAATTATGTGCAATCCAACTCTGCCTGACCCAGGTGGGTTTGCCGGGGGAAGGGCAGGTAGGACAGGAGCAAGGACTTGGGAGAGGAGTCCCGAAAACTGTCGAGCCAGGAAGTTGCTCCCTGTGGGATCAGGCCCTTCCAGCACAGGTGAAGGAGGTCCCCGTTTGCCCTTGTTCAATAATTTACATCACAAGCACTGAAGTGTCATTGAAAACGACGGGAGCATTTTAATAACACAGGAAGGGGGAAAGATGCTCTAATGACAGGCACCCAAGTAATCACTCCATGGATCTCAGCCTCCCCTAATTTATGCCGATGCATTTTTTAATCAGAATTTCATAAGCGGCAAAATTATTAACAAGTCACAAGCGCTACCTACTCCCTAATCCCAGCCAGCTTTCACCAGCCCAGAATCCTCTGGATGCCGCGGGCAAAGTGGGAATGAATGACCAACGCCGAGGAACAGCAGGGCAGTTTCTCCCAGCGCTTCCCAACCCAACGCGGTTGGGAATTACGCGCTCGCTCCCGCAACTCTGTTACGACCGCGTTGGTGCCAGCGCTTCCCATGGATCACGGGGCTGCGGGCATCCCTCGGGAGCCCGCAACTCCAGCCAGGGAAGCGCTTCCCATGGACCCCAGGGCTGCGGGCATCCCTCGGGAGCGCTTCCCGTGGACCCCAGGGCTGCGGGCATCCCTCGGGAGCGCTTCCCGTGGACCCCAGGGCTGCGGGCATCCCTCGGGAGCGCTTCCCGTGGACCCCAGGGCTGCGGGCATCCCTCGGGAGCGCTTCCCGTGGACCCCAGGGCTGCGGGCATCCCTCGGGAGCGCTTCCCGTGGACCCCAGGGCTGCGGGCATCCCTCGGGAGCGCTTCCCGTGGACCCCAGGGCTGCGGGCATCCCTCGGGAGCGCTTCCCGTGGACCCCAGGGCTGCGGGCATCCCTTGGGAGCGCTTCCCGTGGACCCCAGGGCTGCGGGCATCTCTCGGGAGCCGGCACCTCCAGCCAGGGCAGTGCTTCCCATGGACCCTAGGGCTGCGGGCATCCCTCGGGAGCCCGCAGCTCCCGGCCGTGCCCTGTCCCCCGTGACCGCTGCCCACGGCGGGCACCCTCCCCTGCCCCTCACTGCTCCCCCAAGCGCCCCCCGCCGCTCCCCCGCAGCACGCCCGGACCGGGGGGGTCCCGGCGGGTCCCGCAGCCGCCGGCGGTGACACGTGAAGCGCAGACCCGGCGCTGCCGCAGGGCCGGCTGGGGACCGAGCACCGCCGCTCTCCCACCCCCCGCGCCCCGCCGTGCGGTGCGGGGCGGCGGCGGAGCGGTGATGATGGAGATGCTCCCGACGGCTCCGGCGTGCGGGGGGGGACGAGAGCGAGCGGGCGCGCGCTCACCTGCGGGGCGGTGGGCGGTGTACGACGGGCGGTGTGCGGTGGGTGCGCGGTGTGCGCTGCGTGTCCGATGGGTGTCCGGGGGTGGCGGGTCCGGAGCCCGCGGGACACCCGCGGCTCAGCGCGCGCCGCCGCCGCCGGGAGGCGCCGCTGCCATATTGAGACCGCCGGGGGAGGCGGGCACCGCCCATTGGCCGCGGCGCCCGTCAATCACCGTACGAGGAGCCAATGAGGCGGCGGCGGCGGGCGCGCGCGGCGGGAGCGTTCGGAGAGCGTCCCGCGCGTGACAATGGGGGCGCACGCGGCCGCGCGCGCGGGCAGCGGGCGGCCAATGGCGGGCGAGGGGCGCCGGCGCGCGCCGGGGCCCGGCCAATCGCGGCGCGGTGCGCGGGGCTGGCGCGCGGCGGGGGCGGGCGGGGGCGCGGGGCCGCTTTGGCCCCAGAGGCGGCGGGACACGCGCTGTGCTCGCCTCCTCTCACGTCCCGTCGTGTCTCCTCGTGGCCCCTCACAGCTCCTCATGTCCCTTCGCAGCCTTCCACCACCCCCCGCCGTGTCCCACGCCCCGAGAGAGAAGGTCCCCGACCCCCGCGAAGGGCCAAGAGCGATGAGGGGAAGGTGCCCGAGCGCGTGAGGCACCGTGCTCCCCTTACGGCTCCAGCCCCTCCGTGTCCCGCAGCGCCGTTCGATGCAGCCACACCGTCCCCGCACACCCCGCCTCGAAGCCGCCAGGATCAGTGCTGAGCTTTCCCCTGCCTCTGCCTCTGGAATAAGCAGAAATTCCCCTTAGAAAGTATGTTCTCTTAATATTTGATCTTTGTATACTTATCAGTGAGAAAGGAGGTTTAAGCCGTGGAACAAAGTGGCCAACAAGCCCTAAACGATGCCCAGGTGTTGGAATGGCAAATTCTGTGCCAAGGTTCAGGGCTCGACGTGTTCCGGATGATCTCAGACTTAAGGGAGGTTTAATAAAGCTCGGTTAGAGGGATGTACCAATGACACAAGGAATGGAGAATCTATGGGCCACGAGGACATCTGTCAGAACCCCCGAGATAAGGAAGAAACTGATAAAGACACCTCAGCAACTGCACCAAAATCAGCTCTGACTGGGAACAAGGTGATTCCGGCAGGGACACAGCGACCCATGGACCACCAATTGGAACCACCAACCCAAAGGAAGAGAAAGGCTGAGCATGGGACTAATTAGCACGAATGAATCATTAACCTACAGAAGACAGAATGCTACTTAATAAGAGAACTATGTAACTTGTAGCCAATGAACATTAACACCTTTGTTTGATGAAATGTATAAACAGTGAAAAGTTTTGGTGGTCGCAGAGCCCCTGCTGCCAAAGCGCTTAGGTTTTGTTGAGCCATGACTCAGCTCCAGCCTGGATAAGTACATTTTATAATGCACTAATAAATAAACATGAGCTGTGTCTGAACTCAAAGTGGTTTTCAACACAAAAAAAAGGTGGAAGCACCTCCCCATCACCTCTGAAAGTCAGGGTGGGGGAAATCCAAATCAGCCCAATGTGTATCTAATAAAGAATATTTATTTTCCAATATGGTGTATTTGCTCTACTGTTAAAAAATCAAATGCAAAATCTCAACTGTCTACTCGTTAATCACTATGTTGCTTGCAAATCAAATCCAAATATTAAATGTCAGTTTTCCTCATCAAGCCATTGATTAATTAATGGCAGGTTTTAAATGGCATTACCACACCAAGCACTTCAGTCAGAGCATTTAATCAGCAAGATTAAATGCAGGGCCTCTCCTGGCTTTGATTTTCGGGTAAAATTCCCCATTGATTCAGCCAGGAGGTTTTATTAAAATTTAATGGTTTGCTCCAGCCCTGGATTAGGAAGGTTCAGCGAGTCAAGTGGCCCCTCGGAGCAATCACATGAACCCGAGCGAGTGACAGGTCACGCCCGTTCAGTTTGTAGTTCACAACTTCACACCAGGACTTCAGGGTGTGACATAAGCACGTTTCTCCCCAGCCTGTGGGTGGCATGTCAAAATCTCCCTGTATCCCAGAGATATCCCGGTCCCCTTCGGCCTCCTCAGCCCTTCAGTCACGACTGGGGCCACAAAGGGAAACCACAGAATCATGGAATGGTTTGGGTTGGAAGGGACCTTAAAAGCCCATCCAGTTCCAGGGACACCTTCCACTAGCCCACGTTGCTCCAATTTGCAGGGATGGGGCAGCCACAGCTTCTCTGGGCAACCTGTGCCAGGGCTTTACCACCCTCACAGGGAAAAATTCCTTCCCAATATCCCAGCTAACCCTGCCCTCTGGCAGTTTAAAACCACTGCCCCTTGTCCTGGCACTATATCCCAGTATAAAAAGTCGCTTTCCCTCCTTTTTTTAATCCCCCTTTAGGCCCTGCAAGGGGCTCTCAGCTCTCCCTGGAGTCTTCCTTTCTCCAGGTGAACTGCCCCAGCTCTCCCAGCCTGTCCCAGAGCAGAGGGCTCCAGCCCTGGGAGCATGCCAGCACCAGCAGTGGAAAGAGGAGCCAAAGGCTGAAGCCCCTGCAGGGTCTGCTTGTCCCTGCCATGGCACACACCAAACTGCAGCCCGGGAGAACCCCGTGTGTGTCCCCCAGTGCTGCCATCCCCTGCTGCAGCCCCTCTGCTCCCACTCTCAGGCACACACGGGCAGGGATCTGCATCCCAGCAGACCTGGGGCTTACGGCAGCTAATATGGGCATATTTTTAAGTAATCCCACCTCATTTGCCACTTTTCCAGGGCCTCAGTGGGTGAAATTCATTAGTCATCTGACAGTTCCAGTTATTCCGCATGTCAAGTCCCATCTCTTCATTTACATACCCAGACTGCTGTGCCAAGCCGGTGTGCTGGTTGTACCCCCTCCACCTACTCTGTGCTAATTTAAGAGTTGTTATTTTTGGCTGGCAGGGATTGTGTGCATAAAAAGTTCCGTTTCCTCAAAAAATTCTTAAAAGGAAGCAGAACACGGGTCTGAGCTGAAAACTCCCATTGCTCAACACCGACTGCCCAAACAGCAGCAAACCTTGTTTTCAGGGAACGTCGCAGGACTAAAACACCTTCCTGTGAAGATCCTGAGTTTGTGAATGACTGAGCTGCACAAAACAGAGTTGTTTCTGACAGGGGCACGCAGGAGTAGCTCAGTCAGAAAAAAACCAGCCTGGCTGTTCTCAATGAACAGAGTGAAACTTGCTTCAAGGGCGGTAATTCCGTGATTGAAAACACAGCATTCGTCATGGAAGAATCTGTATGGATGAGGAAGGCTCAAAAGCCAAGCTCTGTCTGCACTCCAGACATTCCCCCTCCGTTTGTAAAACTAATTATGTGTAAACAGAGCATTTTTCTCTTTGCAGTGCACGGTGTGATATTTCTCCTCCACACAAAAGAATGCTCTCACTCCCGAGCAGTGCACGCCTGTACCTGAGAGACAGGAACTGCAAGGGACATTCCAAGTGGGAAAATTGAAAAAAGGATTAAAAAACAAACAAAAAAAAAATCAGGGAAACTGTTCTTTGAAAAATCGTTGTAGAATGTTACCAGCACACCCTTTCAAGGTGGTGCCGCTGATGTTTTATGTCCTGCCTGCAGCAGCAGGATTCCTCACCACCACAGTCCAAGCTGGTCTGAACTGGGGAATTGTTCTATACTGGTGAACTTCATCCTTGATACTTATTCTCCTGTTGGTTTTGCCTGTAGCTAAAATAAGATGTTCACCACAACCATTGCATTCTATTTTTCTTCGAAAACAGGGGCAGCAATGTAATAATGAAGGTTTCTTTCTGGCTTTCAAGTAAAATTAACTCAGGCTGGTTTTCCAGACACCGAACTCCATACACAGAAAATAAGTATTTCTGCTTAGTAGGAATTTTAGCGAGGATGGTCTGCACTTCCCTAAGTGCAGGTATCCATTATAATCCCTTGGAGAAGCTCTCCCAGGCGTTTACATGCTTCAAAAACCACAATAATGCTTTCCCAGTTTTTTTTCAGCGGGCATTTCTCTGTGAGGCTGCAGCCAGGCTAAGAGTGGGATCACACCCTCGTGCCTCTAGGATTATGCAAAAGAGGAAATGCATTTGATGAATTATTGTCCACCTCAGCCTCTCTTTCGAAAAATGCTGTTATCTGTGTTCGCTGCCGCCGCGAGGGAAGTGATCTGTGAAATCAGAGTTCTTTGGATAATGGCACAGTCTGAGCTTTCCCAGGGATATGATTGCTCCTGTCAGAGGGACACACGAGGCAGAGAGGAGCCTGGGCTTCCAGTCCCTGTTTGTTGTCAGGTTATTATTATAAAGTCTTTCTCTCAATGTCATTGCTAATTTCATAGAGTCCCAGAATGGTTTGGGGGGGAAGGGACCTTAAAACTCATCTCATCCCACCCCCTGCCATGGGCAGGACACCTTCCACTAGCTCAGGTTGCTCCAAGCCCCGTCCAACCTGGCCTTGGACACTTCCAAGGATGGGGCAGCCATAGATGCTCTGGCCCCCCACTCCCCCTGCAATTCTCCTGCAATGGCAGGAGGGTGGAACGAGATGAGCTTTAAGGTCCCAAATCATTTTATGGTTCTATGATTGCAGTATCAGGAAACTCACCAAGTATCTCTGTGCCATTCCCTTTAAAATCCTTTTTCCCCAGACATGTGAACACGACAGACTGGTTCCATGTTCATGGACAGGGGTTTTTCCCCCACAAACAAGTCTTTATGCCCTTGTTGTTGTCACAGTCTGTGCAAGATGCCATGCAAAGACCCATGCCCTGTCCCCAGAGGAATTAGAGCAACCATTTGTACCAACTTGAAGGCTTTCCGATCTTTTTTCAGTCTAGTTGTTTTCAACCCTTGCAGGACAAATTCTCTCTTCCACAAAACTATCAGCCATCCTGTGGGAGAAGGAAGGAGGGTTTTTTTCCTTTCCACAGTTGATATTTTGTCACACTGCCCAAGGTTCATCAAGGTACCCAAATTATAAGCCTTATTGAAAAAAGAATTATTTTTGTGGGGCTGATAAACCTGCATCATTTCTTCCCTTTGCTTCCTCAGACCCCTCACTCACAAAGGTATCCTACTTTTCCTTTTTTTTTTTTTTTTTTTTTTTTTTTTTTTTTTTTTTTTTCTGTTGCTACTTCAAGTTTTCTGGCATTTTTGTAAAAGAAGAGAAGCCCCGTGGAAGGAAGAGTCTGTCAAACAAACCTGGACCACCAATGCCACCCAGTGGCACACACTGGGCACTTGCCAGCGCTAATAAACTCTGAATTAACTTCAACAAGCCAACTCTAAACTCTCCCCCCACACTGTTTACAGCCATTCACACGGAGGTTTTCTGCACCCATCTGACAAATGTAAGAGACCACGCACGTTGTGGTTCTGTAGCTTGTGTCAAGCACGGTTTTTTCCTTTCCTGCTTCTGTTTTCTTTAGAAAGTATCTCCTACAGCTCAGTCTCTGTGAAGTATTACCCAAAAATGTTTAGGGGAGACCTTCTCACTCTCTGCAACTCCCTGACAGGAGGGGGGAGCCGGGGGGGGGGTCGAGCTCTGCTCCCAGGGAACAAGGGACAGAACAAGGGGAAACAGCCTCCAGCTGTGCCAGGGGAGACTCAGGTTGGACATCAGGAGGAGTTTCTTCTTGGAAAGGGGTTGTCAGGCACTGGAAGGGGCTGCCCAGGGAGGTTTGGAGTCCCCATCCCTGGAGGTGTCCAAGGAAGGCCTGGCCGTGGCACTCAGTGCTCTGGGCTGGGGACAAGGTGGGCATCGGGCACAGGGGGGACTCCATGGGCTGGGAGGGCTTTTCCAACCTCAGTGATCCTGGGATTCTGAGATCCTGAGTTTGTATCTGCTCTTTCTCAGTGATACAATCAGCTCTCCTGCCCTTTCACAGGGAGCACTCCAGCCAAGAGCCCTGGGTGCAAGGTCTGCAGGCTCCCCCCACGGTGCCCTTCGTCCCTTTGGCAGGGTCCGCTGGCCTAGGGGAAAAATTCCAAACAGATGCAGAGCAGTCACATAAATATTAATGACAAGGCACTGTGGAAATTGTATGAAAACACGTGGCTGATGCCTTTTCCAGCTGCATTCCCCCTCATTAATTGCTTGTATGAAACCAGCACCCCGAAGCCTCGGTTTTACTGACAGCTGTACAAACCCAGCCTGGTGCTTGTAAAGGAACTCCCCGACCATCCAGTGCTCCCAGGGAAGAAACCACGTGAAAACTCCCAATAAAACCTCATCTCTGTTACTCTGGAGGCCTGCCTATTTATATTCCTTTAGTCCTCCTTGATTTGCCACTGCAGAAACGAGATAGTTTACCCTGTTGTATCGTTTATTTTCTAATTTCTCTCTGCAGTTTTGTACTTTGCATCTCTGGGATTACCCAAGACAGCTGAGTTAAGCAAAGAAAAAATAAATCCAAAGGATATCCAAATGAAACCCCATGGAAGTTGTCTCTGGTACTTGCTTATGTAGTCTGGGATTTGCAAAGTTTTTAGTTTAGTTACCACTATGAGGACTTCTGCAAATAAAAATGTAGCAAAAAATCCAAAGCAAGGTTTTGTTTTTCACCACTGTGAATGAAATCCTTATTCAGTTGTTATACATAACATAGATAAAGTATGAAAAGCCACAGGCTTTCTTCGGACTTCATTGATTTTTAGCCTAGTTGACATTTTAAATATGTTTTCCTAATATATATTAGGAAATATATACTTATACACAGACACACTGTTTTGGTTGCATTCCTTTAGGTGCCTTCCAGTGGCCAAAATAACATCCCTGAGAGCATAAACATTTTGAGAGTCTCCTACTTACTAAAAAAAATAAAATGTCTCAGATGAGCTTTCTGGACAATATTCTGTCCTTGACCAGTTTCAGAGGCGTTTTCACCCTCTATTAACAGCTCAAAAGCCATTTAAAACTTCAGCTGGGTTTGACTGCACTTATCCCTCTGTGCCACAGCAGCAGATTGTTGTCCCTGCAAACACCAGAATCCCCAGAATCCATATTTCCATCCATCCTGGCTGTCCCGCTGGTCACTGCTTTGTCCTCTGAGTTTCAGCCTGTCAGGCTGTTTGTTTCCATGGGGAAACACGCCCAGACTTTGGTACTGCTTGAAATACCTAAATTCCAGCCCTTGGCGAACGTGAACAAGGAAAAAACCCAACCCACCAACCAAAATTAAACAAAATTAAAATTAAACAAAAGCAGTGGGCAGACCTTAAGCAGCCCCAGTGCCCCGGCAGGCTGTGCTGAGGTGCAGCTCACCCCCGTACTGGGTACAAAGTTCTTAATCAACATTTACACAACCTCTCCTCTGAGCCTCATGTTTCAAGCTCGTGGAGCAGTGGAGGTTGAGGGACTTGCAGCACAAAGATTAGCTCAGTTGAGCTGTTAAAAGTGAACGTTGTTTCTAATCTTGCAAAGGCTTTCCAGCTGACACTCCTTTAATTACAGGGAGCCCTTGGTTATCAGCAGCACTGCCCTTCATCCCAGCAGCAGGATTTCCACCAGGGAGCCACCAGCACAGAGTCCTAATGAAATAACAATTTCCACAGCACTTTTCATCTTCAGAATGCCACACAAACATGAACTCGGGGAATTACCTCTCCCAGCATCCCTGGGAGGTGGAAGAGTGTCCTTACCCACCTGCAATCCCAAGGGAAGACGTTAATGACACACAGTGCCTTGCTCAGGACTACACAAAGCCTTGGGGTCTGGTTTTTTTATTTGTTGGTCTTGGAGTGCCTTTGGGGATGCCCAGGGATCTGGCAGGGAGGGGACAGCAGGTCCCTGACACCTCCTGCAGCAGCAAAAGGCCAGAGGAGACAGCCTGGAGTGTCCCAGACTGTGCCAGACACGGGAGTGTTGGCAGCTGAATGCGGGAAATTCCAGCTTCTAGAAAGCGGGATCCTAAAGGAAGAAAAACAAACAATCCACCCCCCCAAAGCCCCTCCCAGATCACTCAAAACACAGGATTGTAACGCACACGTGGTGCGACCTGAACAAACACGTGTGTGCCACCTCCCTTAGGGGGCTCCCAAATCCAGGCACTCTTCTCCGGGGAAATGCGGCTTCCAGCTTTCCACAGAGCAGCTCCAGGCGGCAACTGGATCACCGCCCTGGGAAGGGACTGCTCATCACCTCAGTGCTCATCACCTCAGGGAGGGGTTACTCTGGCAATCCCGAGCAATGTGTGCATTCCAGTCTCAGTTTAACTCCGTATTTTTCCCGAGGAACCACCACAAGCAGGAAGCACCACGTATTTGCACCAGGGGTATGGTTGCCAAGGGAGTCAGAACCCTCAAAATTCCCTCTTAATTTTTTAATCCGTGTAAATTTTGCTCAGAAGTTGCTGCTGCAGGGGCCCTGTGCTTGATCCAGGCCACATTTTGGGTTTTTCTTTTTGTTACTTTTGCACATTTTGCTGGGAAGTTTATTAGCCTCTGTCTACATAGCTTAGGCTGCTGTTTACCTGCATCACACAGGAGTTATTTCATCTGCCCTTTAAGCTGGCAAGTTAGGAAACAATCAGGATGCACTTCCTCTTCTTTCCTCCTTGAATTGACTCCGATACTCCAAGTAACAAAATAATCACGTCACCATGTGACCTGACAGGGTCCAGTGATAATTTTTGTACTGTCAGACACCCCGTTGAGCTGCTTTGGGGATGGGTTTTCTCACCTGCTGGCAAGATCTAAGAAAATCAATGAGTTAAAAGGAAGTTTGTGGGAGAAAACAGAACAAAAACCTTTCCCTGGCTTCTTGATGTGAAGGAGCACACGTGTAACCAACACATTTGTGTTCCTGTTGTACTTGTGAAAGAAAAGAGTCTCAGAGAACACTCTCAGGGTGTGACCTGTGTGAGGTTACTGGTCTCTCCAGCCGGGTGCCCCTCAGCTGAGTTCTGCCCAACTTGGGCAGCCCAGGGCACCTTCACAGGCCCCCTGACACCGATGATTAACACAATCATTAAAATCATTACTTTGATTGTTGCACTTATGAAGAAACCTGACACATCTGGCTCTTATCCGCCCGTGTGCCCTACATTCGTGTCCAGGCATGAACAAGGGCACATCTTGAAATTATTCCAGGAAGGAAGGAACTAACCTGCCTGATAAAAACACGGGCAGTTTTGGGGATGGGACTGGAAGTAAGAGAAAGGCCTGTGCCACTTGTGAGAGGGCCCCGACAAAGTAAGGGAGTAATAAGTGAAGCCAAGGGTGACTGGAAGTAAAATGAGACACCGCTTTTTAAAAGAAGCTTACAAAAATATTTAAATCAAACCAGAGTCACCTGGAGGGCACTGGAATCTCTCCTCCTGATGGAACAAGTGCTGCATGTTGTGCCACGAGCACAGACCTGTTTGCTCAGGAATCATTTACAGAGTATCTTCTCTCCAGGCACATCAAGAATAAAACTCCAAGGAGTTTAGCCCACAGTGCCAAGGTGCCTCTTAGGTAGGAAGCTGCCTGACCCTCCTACCCTTCCAGGGTTAAACTACAAATCCACATCTATCTCTCAGACAAACAATCCCCATGTATTTATGTGGAGTTTTCACCGGTGTTCTCAAGAAAACAAATCTCTGCTTCATTACTGTTGCCTGGGCCATGACTCAGGTGTTTTGTGTGAGTCTGAGGTGTGAAACAACCCTTGCTCATCCTCCCCTGACCTTAACAAGGCCCAGAGGTGTGGCTTAAAACCACCTGGGCTTTAAGTAATTTATACCTCAGTCATATACAGAAATTAATTATTAATAATTAATTAATTATAAAAGCACCGTGGGCAGGAGGGGAGGAGTAGGTTCTGCCCTGCTCAGGTGAGACCCCCTTGCAGAGCTGCCTCCAGCCCTGGGGGCCCAGCACAGGAAGGACATGGAGCTGCTGGAGAGAGTCCAGAAGAGGCACCAAGGATGGAGCAGCTCTGCTGGGAGGAAAGGCTGAGGGGTTGGGGTTGTTCAGCCTGGAGAAGAGAAGCTTTGGGGTGACCTAATTGTGGCCTTCCAGGACCTGAAGGGAGCTACAAGAAAGATGGAGAGAGACTATTTCCAAGAGCCTTGAGTGACAGGACAAGGGGGAATGGTTTCACACTGACAGAGGGCAGGGTTAGATGGGATATTGGGAAGAAACTCTTGGCTGTGAGAGTGGGGAGGCCCTGGCACAGGTTGCCCAGAGAAGCTGTGGCTACTCTGTTCCTGCAAGTGTCCAAGGCCAGGTTGGAGCAACCTGGGCTAGTGGAAGGTGTTCCTGCCCATGGCAGGGGTTGGAAGTCAATGGGCTTTAAGGTCCCTTCCCACCCAAACCGTTCCATGATTACCTAAAGCCCCACATGCTGTCTAATCTTCTGTGCTTCTGATTTAAGTTGAAAACATCCTCTGGGCAGGGCGGCTGTTCTGAGACACGGAGCTGTTCGGGGGAACTTCACAACCGTATTCATTCGAGTTTGGGACGGGAGCCGCGTCCGTCCCGATCCCGGTCCCGATCCCGGTCCCGATCCCGGTCCCGATCCCGGTCCCGATCCCGGTCCCGATCCCGGTCCCGATCCCGGTCCCGATCCCGGTCCCTTCTCGCCAACAGGGGGCGCCGCCGTCCCCCGCGCGCGCCGCCGCGAGCCCCCGCCGTTCCCCTGCCGCGATTGGCCGGGCCGCGCTAGGCGCGCGGCGCGATTGGCCGCCCGCCGCCGGCCCGGCCTATATAAGGGGAGCGCGGGGGGGCGTGTCCGCAGTCCGCGGGCGCTGCGGGCGGGGGCTGAGCGGACCAAGATGGCGGCGGCGCGGGCCGTGTGCGTGATGCGCGGAGAGGGGCCCGTGCAGGGCGTCATCCACTTCGAGCAGCAGGTGAGGGACGGCGCGGACACCAAGCCTCCCCCTGGGAGGCTGAGACACTGCCTGCGGCTCTGTCCGCCCCCCGGGGGCCGGCGGGAGCTGCGGTTCCAAATGGCCGCGGCCCTTGGGAGCTGCGCCGTCGCCTCTGGGAGGCGGGGGAGCGGCTGCGGGGTCATCTGCGCTTCCCAGTGGACGCACGGGATCGTTCTGGAAGGCACGGCCAGATAACGGGCACCGCTTGTGCTCGGTGATAAATAACGGGAAGGCTGCATTAGAGGTGGATAAATAAATTCAAACGCTCTGCGCAAGGCGGTGCTGGGCTTGTGGAGGAGCCTGCAGGGCTTCCTGTCACCTTGGCTTGACACAGAGCCATGTAATGCCAAAGTCCTTGTGGTGATGATAAATCCTTTCCTTTCAAGGGTGATGGACCGGTGAAAGTTACTGGAAAAATCACTGGATTGGCTGATGGAGAGCACGGCTTCCACGTCCATGAATTCGGGGACAACACGAACGGTAAGGTGTCAATCCACGGCTGGAGTGTGGGTGCTCAGCTTCAAAGAGCTTCCTGCAGTGTTGCAGCAGGACTTGGGTCTGGCAGCTGCAAATCTGTGTTAAGAAATGTATGGCGTTTCCCAAGGAAGTGCTCCCTGTGTAATACTCTGAACGTGTTGAGGCTGGTGGTCAAGGTCTGCCATCCCAAGCAATCGCCTGGAGGGTTGGATACTCCAGTGTTAAGAAATAAGAAAGCTCCCAGGTGAGCCCAGGGAGCTCTGGAATGAGCAGTTGTACTTAATTGGACTTCTAAGTCTGCAGTGGGTGATTTACACCCAGAGGATTAGTGGGACACGCAACAGGAGAGCAGCTACTTCCTGATGGGTCCCTGGGAGCAGCAGGTTTGCCCTGACGGATCCCTGTGCTGTGTTCCAGGGTGCACCAGTGCCGGCCCCCACTTCAACCCAGAGCGCAAACAGCACGGGGCCCCCAGCGACGCCGAGAGGTGAGTGCAGGGCTGGGCGGGGACAGCCCAGGGATGCCCTGGTAATCCTGCAGGATGTGTAAGGTCACCTCACCGGGACTGTGCTCACTGTACAGCAGTTTGTTTGACTCGTGGGCTCCCTGAGTGTGGGGTAAAATATCATCTTTGGGATGTGCCACTGGCTTTGTTGTGGCTTGGGAGGAGGAGACAGTGAGGGCCTGTGCTCCTGCTGGGTATCTCTGTGCTTCAGTAGGATGGGAGACCTTGTTCCTCCCCTGTGAGCAGTTCCAACAGTCCAGTTCCCCTTGGGAGCCCTTGGACACCTGAGGAGCTGGTGTGACTGTGCTTGCTGGGGCAGCACAGGAGCTGCAGGGTAGCAGAGCTGGGAGCGGGTTTAAACCTAAAGCCTGGCCTTGCACAGAGAGGGTCTGGGATAGCATTAGAACCAGCCTGGCATCGGGACCAACCTGGGTTCTGTCTGTGAGTGCTCCCTGTGTGGCTGATGAATCCCACCTGGGTGATGGATCGCTGCCGGCCAGGCGGAGCTGGGAGCTGGCTGTGGGCCAGCTCCTGCATGACACAGCATGAAATGGTGTGTCAGGTCCTGGCAGCCACTGCTCAGGGCTAAAGGTTGGGACTGCATGGACATTGAGGCTTTGGCAGGCTTGGTTTTGGCAAATCCTGCTCCTGCTGTGCCCTGCCTGCTCCCACCAGGGCACAGCAGGATCCCTTAGGAGGGTGCAAAGACTTTTATGAGTGTCCAGTTGAAACAACTGGACTGAAGCTTCCTGGAAGCTTAAATCAAGCAAATTCCTAAAGGGAAAGCTGCCCTTGACCTGATTTTATAGGACTTGGTTAAAAATGTGGAGTTTGTGCTGTGCAAGAAGCTGCTGCACGGAATGTTTCAGGAATGTGTTGGTATTCCAGGTTCTGAGTCTGGCAGAACATGATCAGCTGTATTCTGAGTGTTTTGTTTGGGGCAGGTGTGCAGGACATAACAGCATCCTGGAATGCCCAGAAGTCCCATGAAAACTCCACTGCTCGAGGCACAGTTCTCTAGGAAGCCCAGGCAGAGATGGAGCTGTGATATAAGCTGTGTGGGAGAGCAGGATGCCAAGTGATGGGGCAATGCCAAGCTGGATTCATCATCCCTACTTCTGGCTGGAACTGAGCACCTCCTGTGTCCCCTTTGACCTGTTTCCTGACAAACTGCTCTTCCTAATCCTATTTAAACCTAAAGCCTGTGGAATAGCTGATCTGCGATGGGCATTAAGAGCTCTTAGGAACAGTGGCAGTGTTCCACCAAACCTGGTCTGTGCAGGAAAAGTTAATCTGTGGAATTTGAGAGCCTGTGGACAGAGAGGGTGATGCCATTGGCATGGAGGGGGGGGATTCTGGACACATGTGGCCTGAGTGTAGTAACAACACAAAGTCCCGGCCTTCCCTTGGCAGAGCTTTCAATCCAAGCCCCTTTCCTGAGTCTGCGTGTGTTCTTGTGCAGGCACGTGGGAGACCTGGGCAATGTGACTGCTAAGGGAGGAGTGGCCGAGGTGGAGATCCAGGATTCCGTCATTTCTCTCAGTGGCCCTCACTGCATCATCGGCCGCACCATGGTGGTGAGTGTGGGGGGCCCGGTGCTGCTGGAGGGGCACAGAGGGCTCTCTGGGGGTTAGTGAGATCCCAGTTTCCTGCTGGCCTTCCAGGGATGTCCCTCTCCCTTTAACTTTGCCCCTTCCAGCTGTGGGTGACTGAAGGAACTGGTCTCTGGAGGGAATTGGCACAGATGCTGTCACTGGAAGGTGTGGTAACAGGCACCTGAGGACACTGGAAGGAAAGTCCAGTTGGGAGTTCTTAGCAGGGATATGGGTTTGACATTGTGCAGTTAGTGTGTGGTATGAGACCCTGCTGGGAGCAGTGGAATGTGGGGATTGGGATCTGCAGTAACACAAGTTCTCTTTTAGGTCCACGAGAAGCGGGACGACCTGGGCAGAGGGGGGGACAACGAGAGCAAGCTGACGGGGAACGCGGGGCCCCGCCTGGCCTGCGGAGTGATTGGGATCGCCAAGAGCTAAGTGTGGCACCTGCAGTGCTGCTCCATTGCTGCTCTTGCCCTTCCTCGTGCAAGCCCAAGATTTGTCACTAATCTCCTGCTCCTCTGCATCCCGAGCAGCGCTTAAACCGCTGAGACTGACGGCGTTTTGTATGATGTACATGGCAATTAAAGTGTCCCTCATGGAACAGCTCTGTGGTCTCTGCTCACACACCTGCACCATTCCCTGTCGCATCCCTCACTGGAGCAAATCCCTGCTGTGTGCCAGGGAGGATGGGGGCAGTGCTCACATCCCAGACCCTGGCAAAGAGCAGCAGCCCTGGGGGTGTCAGGGCTGCTTCCTGGTGAAGGTGCAGCACTTGTAGATCTCCAGCCTGTGTAATAAATGTTCTGGGCAGATACACCTGGGTCTGGCTGTCTGTAAACAGGGAACACCCCCAAACCTGCACCTGCTGGGAAAAGAAAGGGGGCCTGGGCTCCAGCAGGTGGGTGGTTAAAGTGCATCCAGCAAGTTGCTTCCAGGTGGTATCCCAGGACCAGCCAGGAGTAACCACTGTGTGCCAGTGCCAGCTTACATCACGTTTTTGGGTGCCCCTCTGAAACATTTCAGAGTCTCTCTTAACAGAGGAAATTAATCATTTTAATGAGGACCTGTATCAGTGTGCCTTTATCGTGTACATAAGAATATTGATGGAAGTAGCAGGTTGCAGTTCTAGATAACCCCATTCCACTGAGGAATGTTACAAAAGGACCTTGGGAGTAGAGCAGGAATACTGTAAAAATACTTTAAACTTACATTGCCTGCTGGTGCCAGACAATTGTGTGAGTCTTCACCTGCCTGTGCCTCTTCCAGAGGGTCACTGTGAGGTTATTCCACAGGCACTGCTGCAGAAGGCAGTAAGGAATTGCTCCACAGGTTTCCTAGGCTCTGCTTTCAGCTCCCTACTGAGGGAAAGGGAGAGAAGGTGAGGTGGGGTTTATGTGAACAGAGCAGCCTCTGCCCCTTTCATTCTTGTCTCCAGCTCTTCAATGCACTGAGACAAACCCTCCCTCCTTACAGAGCTGAGACAGCTTTTTCCAAGGCTCAGACCTCAGTGTCTGGTGTTCTCCTGACACAGGAATGTCCCACAGGCCTGGCAGGAAACAACCAGTGAGGACACGAGTTTTAACACATGGAAGTTAAGTTCACTGCAATGTGTAAACAGGTTCTTTCTCTCTTTATTCTGCTATTGCAAGAACATAAAAATAGATGTCCTCTCCCCCATCCAGAGCTCCACACTGGCTCTCCCATCCCTCCCTCCCCTAGAGACAATTCCACAGGGCAGCTGAGAAAAAGGACTAAGGAAGCAGCTGCCCTTTCCTTGGGGAAAAACCCAACTTTAAAGGTAGAACACACCTATAGAAAGGAAAAAAAAAAAATCCATTAAATATGCACAGGATTCAAACACATTTCCTATGGTGCTTCTGGAGGGGCAGGACTTCCCAAACTGTCTGTGCCCAAGGGATTGGCCACCGGGAAACTGTCCTCATCCAATCTGACACAACCATGGAAGTGCTATGGAGAGGAGGTGGCAGAACTCCAGGAACACCAGGAAACATCCAGCCCAGAGGCACAGCACCAGGGGGGGCACAACCTACCTCTGGCAGGGTAAGGAGGAGCCGGTGTTCCCACCAGAGCGGCCCCGATCCCAGAGGAAGCAGCAGAATCCTTGTCCCAGCTCCACTTCAAGAACCAGGTTGGCAATTTACAGCAGGTTGTGGTGCCTCTGAGATCTCACTTTCCAGCAGCATCAGTGGCTGACAGGCAGAAAAGCCCAGCACACACCTTGGAACAGCAGAGCAGATGTGCCTGAAGGTGTCACTTCTTAAAAAAAGGCAAATCAAGGGCAGCAGGAACCACAGAACCAATCGAGGGGGAGGAAATAAAAAATAAAGCAAAGAATGGACTGCATTGCAAACAAACACTAAACAATTAACTCTGCAATTAACATCTCAAAACTAACTTTTACCCAAGGTAGTCAAGTATCTCATTAAAATGCAGCAATCTAAAACTCCAGAGGACTGTTACAAATAAAAACTCGCTTCTGTGAATCGCTACACAATCAGATGGATTTCCTTTCACAAACAACCAAACCAGTCTAATTTAGACTCCAGTACAGCATGAACAGTTCCAACTTTAGGTTGTTGAACACTCCTTTTCCACTTCAGTGCAGCGTAGGAAGAATAGCACACGTTAAAAGTTTGTTACGAAAATAGAGTTTATTAAAAACACATCCCTATTGTTTTTGAGGAGCTTTCACCGTTACCTTTTTCTTAAATTAAAAACAAAATAGAAAGCACTTCTACTTCTGATTCGTAAACTTTTTAAAGTCAAAACTTTAAAAAAGTTACAGCAAAAACGGGTAATATTTAATCATCTCTTCAGTATTTATGTTATGCTGTGGCTATTTTTAAATAGGAGGGGAAGCAATCAAATTGCTGGCGGGGCCCCTGCGCTGGGCAGGGCCGGGGGCGGCAGCAGATTTACAGCACTGTACAACTAAAGCTCGACACTCCGACCCAGGCTCGGCAGGGCCCAGGCTCAGCGCGGAGCCTCCGCCACGGAGCCCGTGTCCTTGTCCGCCTGTTCCAGGGATGAGGTAGCCTCGGGTGCCGACTCTTCCGCAGGTTTCGCACCCGCAGGTTCGGACTCTCCCGCCGCGAGTTCTGAAACAATGTCTGCGTCGGCCGCTTTGCCGCCGTGGGACTCGTGGTTTTTGTCGCCCTCCGCCCTGTCTGTCACCTCCGGCTTTTCCTTGCCACGGCCTTCTTCCTTGTCTCTGCGCGACTCCCGGTCTCTGGAATCCCTCTCCCTGTCTCGGTGGCCGCTGGAGCGCCTGTTCCTGTCCTCCGAGTCCCTGTGCCTGTCGCGCTCGGGGCTGCGCCGGCCCCAGTCGCGCCGCTCGCGGTTCCCGAGGCGCTCGTGCTCCCGGTCGTCCCCGCGGTTCCCGTAGCGCTCGCGCTCGTTTTCTACCCGGTTCCCAAACGACCTCCTTCCGAACCTCTCCTGGTCTCTGTTGGGGGTGAACGTCTGCCTGTCATTCCTGAACTGGCGCCCGTCCCTGTTCTCCTCGGGTCCGCCCGGGCCCCCGCTGCCCGGGACCCCCCCGGGCCTCACAAAGTGCCCCGGCGGGGGGAAGGGGGTTTTCATTCCGTGGGGGGGAGGCATCCCAAAGCCCCCCGGCCCTGGCGGGGGCCCCCTGTGCATCATGTGGGGGGGCATGTGGCGCGGCGGCATCAGCGGGAAGCGCGGTAGCGGCGGGGGCGGCATTCCCGGCGGCCGCTGGAGCGGGATGAGCCCGGGCCGGGCGCCCAGGAGCCCGGTGGATGGAGTCTGGAGCCCGACCACGGGGGCTGGAGGGGGCGGTGCCACACCCTGGGTGCCTGCAAGGAACACACAAGGGACAGTCAGAGCCTGGCAGCAGAGAACACAAGGCATTTCCACAGCTCAAAAGCCACTGTGCAGTTATCCCAGCAAAAGAGCGCACGAGAACTTGGAGCGGAGCTTCCTGCGCCGCCCAGGTGCAAACACACCTCTGTGTGCTGCTGAAGGGAAGATGCGGCAATGGCAGGAACTCATCCCTGATCCCAAAGGCCTCCTTTGCCCTGCTGCAGGTCAGAGCCCCCCCACAGCCCCAGCTCAGCCTCTCAACTCCTCTGACTGCAGCCAGAGCCCCTTCCTGGTACAAAATATATATATTATAATATATAAAAGGAAATGCAACAGGTAATTTCTAGATTCTTTTTTTCAAAATACAATCCTTCATCCTTTACAGTACACAGCCAACATAGTTTTCTGTTTTAATTCCTGGACTCTTTTGTTTTTAGCACGTTCTTCACAAGAGGAAAAAAAATTACCCTCTCCAAACATCTTGTTGGAGAAAGCTCAGCCTAAAGCTTGCTGACACCAACAGGAGGAGCCAGAATGGAGGAGGAGGGAGGAATTCTGAGCTCCACCTGAGGCCTTCCCAGGGTGGACAGGAGCCTCCTTGAGGCTGAGCCAGGAACACACTGTCCCATGAGCCCTCACACTGCACCTTCCTGCTCCATGTGCTCCTGCCCTGCAAACACGGTCCCTGCCTGGGGTGTGCGGTGTTCCTGTATCAATCTGTTGGGACTGTAATGTTTTCACATATATGAATAAAAATGAAAGTTAAAAACAGATGTTACGCCAACTTTTGTAGCTCCTGCCCTGGTAGAACCAGAATGTGGAATAGCTGTGGAAAGTAATGCTGGAATTAAGAGACTTGGCAGTGCCAGCAGTGAAAACTGCACTTTCCCTCCTTTCTTTTTAACGCTAAAATGCAGAGCCCTCCCTCCTCCCATTCATCACCAGATCTGTAATCACTGAGCTGAAACTCCTCCCATGACAGAACTGTGGATCTGACAAGCCAAGACACAGGGCTAATGATGTCTCCCAGGAATTCTAAGGTTTGGGGATGTTCTTGTTGAAAAAAACCCATCTTTTGATCTGCCACAGAAGATTAAAAATAAGGCAGAACAGAATAACTGAGAACTACTGAGCTGAAGAGGACAAGCCAATGCTTCTGCTTAGAAGCAGCAGAGCAGACATAGGCTACAACAGCATGAACATGAGGCAAGAGAGAAAAGTTTCACATTTAATAAGTACAAGTAATTTAATTTCTCCACAAACTGCAGCACTGAAGCAGCATAATGGTACCTGGAACTCCCCCCCTTTCACTCTGAACACTCTTTGAATATCAGCCCCCTTCAATATCAAGGCTAAAGCAGCTGTAGAAGCACAATCAGAGTTTCCTCACCAATTAAAAACTTGCAGAGCTGTCCAGAAACACACCCTTGTTTACTGAAAATGCTCAGGAAAATTCATGGTACAGACGCACGTGGTGACAGGTCTGAGAAGATTTAAAGCCCTTTGTTGTGTCATGCAGAGAAAGGCAGTAAGTAACATTGGTTTCCCACACTGGGTAAGAACTCCTTGAGCCCTGAGAGAGACCCTGAGGTGATTTACTGACCAGCTTCTCGTAGTCAAGACAGAAACCTCATCCCTTTTACCTGCTCTTCTGTGTTGTTTTGGATGTGTAAAACCACACACTGCCTTCACAACTCACGTTATTTAGAACTGTCACTGGTGCTGCCCAGTTACAGGCCCTCAGACCTTGCACTGTGTTTGCTCAGGAGGGGGCAGGACTGAGGTAGGAAAACCCATCCCAAACCAGAGGGAGGTTGCAGAGTCACAGCTGAAATAACTCACCATCAATCCCAACACTCTGTAACAGCCACACTCAGAGGGGCTCAGAGGATGTTGTATCTGTTTTATGATTTAATGCAGATTACAAAAATCACTTGAGAACAAGCCAGCAAGGGAGCAAAGACTTAATGACTGAGCTTACACTACCAGGAAATGAATGCCAAGTTCGGTGGGAACTCCAGGATAACTAAGCTTTGATTACATGTCATTATCCTGATAGGAATTTGGGTAAAAAGACCCTACAAACTGCAATAGGTTGTATTTCACCCGGATCACAGAATCTGAATATTCCAAACACTGCATCTGCAGTTTGTTCCTGGCCCAAGTTAAAACATTTGCTCAGCACTAAGAACACGTTATCCACTCCAAAAGGATTTAAAAGCTGTTGTTTCCTGCAACAGGGACATGTAAAAGGAGCCTAAAAATACCTGTTCTGCAGGTCATTGAAAATTCCCTGAGTGCTCACTCCCTGAGCCATCACAGCCTGGAGTGTGTTGTTCTGATAAACAACAGGGAGGTGTAACAGCAGCGAGTGTGATCAAGGACAAACTAAATTACAACCTGAGGGTGCTTTTTAGAAAAAGGCACAAAAAAATCCAGACCCAATGTCCACAAGGGATCACTCCCCTGAAGCACAACCATGTCCTTGCTGGAAGTGATGAAGGAATTATATTGGAGGCACAAAGGAAATCAGTGGAGATGAGACAGAACTTACAAGAGAAAATTGTATGAAATGTTAATCCATTTAGAATTACTTTGTAACATGTCTTCCATATAAAAACTGAACAGAAAGAAGCTTCATTCTGGAGTTATAAAAGTTATTAGAGAGCTCCCGTGTGTTGTACAGGTTACAGAAGGTGATCCCAAGCAAGGAGAAGTTTAGATCTCTCTGACAGTCTCTTCCCAGCCACCTCCATCCCTTGAGCTTGGCCTGCTGCAGGTCATCCACGCATCCATTCAATGCAGGAGTGAATCAAAGTGCTTTTAAGGAGAGTTTAATTTGTGCCAACTTACTGAGTGGTTTGAAAAAGCCAAGATAGCTGATATTAATCTTTTATCTTAAATCACATCACATTATAATGTTTCTTCTGGTTTCCTTGTATCTTGTATCAGACTGTGAGCAGTCCCCACAACTCCAGAACATCAGGATGGAAGGGTTTTATGTAACCCCTTGATTATAAATAACTTCTTGAAATAAGACACCCATCAACATCCAGTGCTACTGCTTAAGCAAACGCACAGATCTCAGCCACTACTCCAGCCCTGCTCTGTGAGCTCAGAAAACCTGAGCCTGAACCTTGAGAGAAGTCACACTGATCACATGCACTTTACCTGCCTCAACCACTCAGAGAACAAGTTCACAAAAAAAACAAAGGCAAGTTCTTGACTTCCAGATTTCTCAAATTCAGCTTCCTGGGATTTGTAAGAATAAAAAGCAGCTGCTGCCCAAGGAACTGATGTGGGTGTCTAATTTAATTCAACCTTCAGGTTGTATGTGCAGCGCTACAGCAAAGGGCAGAGGAACTTCATACATTCCACAGGCTTGGAATAAGAAATTCAGGTTCTGCTGTACAAGACAGTCCCATAAAACTCCAAAATTCTGGTAGTGCTGTGCTGCCATCACAAAAAGTGCAATTCACCATGAAGGTGTGAGTTGCTGTGTACATTGTAAAGCTCTGGGCAGAAACCCACTGACACAAAATTAACTTTTTCATTCATTTGTTAAGCTGTCATTTAGAGGTCATCCTATAAATGCAATAATCTCACTTAAATACATAGGTAACAAGTCTTCTGAGGCAATTCTTGACACTGGCCCATCAAAGGCCACCCTAAAGTAAACATTTAGCAGAGCTCTGTACCATTAAACAGTTCATACTCCCTTTCAAAATCTGACCAGGTTTGTACCATATTGGGAAAAGTAATTTATGCAACATACCCAAGCTACCTTGGTTTTGTAGTCAAAATACCATTTGGCAATTTAATAATATATTCCTACAAAGGTTTCCAAACCTGTAATACTGCAGGGCTCAATAAAAGCTTTTGGCTTTCTGTTTTACTAAAACAATTTATTCCATATATAAAAAGTATGTGCCACATCCTCACAGATTTAAAAAAATACACTAAAATAGTTAATAAGTTAATTTTATACATGTAATGGTTGAGTCTAAAACCCGGTTCATATGTCAGATGTGTTGTTTAAAGTTCATTTTCTATCCTATATAAACATCCACTTGCTAAAAGTAGACAGCATTTTAATTTGTAACTTAAACATTACAGCTTTGTTTCTTCAGAAAATATCTTCAATAATAAATGAAACTGCTTCTTCCGTGCAAAATCAAGCCTCTAAAAGTGATTTCTAAGCCAAGAGAAGGGCAGAAGTTTCAAGAAGTTGAGAAAAACGTGCTTCCTTTCCCCTGGAGTCTAAGTCAGCAGCAAAATCAAAATGGTATTTTAAATTCAGGGAACAACGAAGTGCAGAACTTACACAAGAGAGCACTTACCAAGGAGTGGGACAGTCTGGGTGACAGGAGCAGGGACATTAGTAGGTGCTACAGGAGGTGGAACAGTCCCATAGATTTTGGAACTATCGGTGGTTTCAGCATTCCCTCGGCCTCCAGAAACTACTGGGATGGGATTTCCTACAGACGACTCCTTTGTAGTGTCCTCACTCCCACCCGTCGCTGTAGCTGAGGAACAAGGCATGGACACATTAACCACCAGCAGCAATTCCTGCTGCACGACCTCTGCCTCCCCCAGGGCTCCAACACTTACAGTTTGGGATGTTCACTGCCGGAGTGTGCGGGACAGAGACCGGAGGGGTTATAGGTGGTGGTGGCCCCGGAGGAAGGAAGCCTACAAAATACAGATGCCCCCTGAGTGCCCCTTTGGCACAACACTCCAGTGCAGCTGGGTCTGTGCTCTGGGGACAGCAGAGCACAGGGTGAATGAAGCACCCTCCACATACCTGGGGGTAAATGCAGAGGGTTGAATCCAGGCCGTAAGAACGGGGGCGGCGGCGGGGGCGGCACCCCGGGAGCAAATCCAGGAGGGGGGATTCCTAAAGGGGCTGTGAAAGCAGGTGGTTGGAGTGCACCAACCACAGGAGGCCCAGAGGGATGTGGCGGAACCTAAGGAAAAAGGAAGGGGAAAAACGTGTTACCCCAAGACTGACCGGGTGACTCCTTGTCCCACTGGGATCTCTGCTTTGCCCAGCACAACAGGAACATTTAAACAACCTAAAATTGCTCTGCAGCAAGTGAGGCTTGTGTAAGAGACCTAATTAGCACTCAAAGAACTCCTACCACTCACAAGATCAACACCAATCTTGTTTGCCTTTATAATTAGAGAAAAATTCTTCTCTGTGGTAAATGGGTTTTAATGTATGTTGGTGGCTCACCTCCACACACCTTTCACACAGTGGCTGGGATTCATTTCCATCCAGGAGGATACAATGCAATGCACATGACTTTGGAGCAACTAAAAACCTTTGCTTGTTTCCTTCTTACTACCTGAGTTTATACACTATAATATAGTGATTTTTTCCTTTTTTTTTCTCTTTAATTCTGATTTATATCAAGCTCTGAATTTAAATTAGCTCTGATTTAAATTAAGTTGGTCCTTAGTCTCATATTTATGAGCTTATTACAGAAACTACACTAAATGTGTGGGAATCAAAAGGAAAAAAAATCCAATCAAAAACATGCTCTGCACTTAGAATGGATTTAATAAAGCAAAGAAGAGCTGTGTGCCCAAGTGACCACAACTGACCACCTCCATGACCAGCAACATTTCAGAACACCAAGACCCCTCATAACTTTTTATTTCTAGAGGAAAGAAGGAAAAGCTTTTGCTGGTTTATTCTCAGGACTGAAAGAACCTGCTTCAGGTTCCTTACCAGCGTTACTCAGCCCAGGCACACTAAACCTGTGCTATTACAGTTTGATAATCAAAATGATGATATTAGAAATAGCAAATCTGAGGAGGGATGCAGCAAACTGGGATCAACATGGAAAACATAACTAGAGGGAGAATTGTTTACTAAGGAGGAGACTGGAATGGAGAAAGGGAGGAGAAAGCACAAGGGAAGGGAAGGTCCGGAAGTGAGAAAAGAATCAGTCGTGGGAATCCTGCAGCAGAAGCTCGTTCTTGACACTTCCTTTTTCAGCATGGATTTAAGGAAAATAAGCAAAATCACTGCTGTTTAATACAGTTAATGGCTACTAAACTTTCTGAAGTTATAAGTTTGAGTTCTTGATCTTCTGTGAGTGCTTGCCACATTGTAGTTCATAAATCACACTTTCTCAAGATGCAAGACAGTTTTATTCATACTCCCTCCCATCTGGGAGAAGGGATACTACTATTTTAAAAGCAATGAGAAACTACTGATATTAAAGTAACAGGGTATATCTATCAATAGAAAAGCTTTATCTTAGGGGGAAATTATAAGGAAAACAAACAAGAAAAAGCCAATCACCAAACTGAAGATGCAATTCAGCCCATCAATAAAAAAAACCTCTACTGCAGTAATTTCTCTGTGACTGAGAGAACAGAGTTACCATTCATGGCATCTCCTCCCTGAATTATTATTTAAAGTAAGTTTTTGTTTCTTTATCCCAAGTAAAGGAGGAACAACTCTCACCTGTGGAGGAGGTACTGTTATTGGTGCAGGCATGGGGACAGGGATAGGGACAGGTAAAGCTTTGGGTATAGGTGACACTGGTTCATTGTGTGCAGCTTCTGCGCCTCCGTTCTGAGCTACTTCATTTTCAGACTTCTTGGGGATTCCCTTCCACTCTGTACAACACAAAATCCCAACAGACAAGGATCAGCTCAGAGGGAGCAGCAAGGTGAAACATGTTTGCTGATGTTTATAAAAGGACCTAATAGAAAATACTCAGATAAGAAGCATTTATACATATTTCTGACAATAATAAAAAGAAATAATTAAAAGAACTGGACAGAATGACCCAACCCTGAAATAAAGCTTCACTAACCGCACACAACTGAACATGCAGCACTGCTGTACCTGGACTAAGAGTTTCATTGTCCAGCATTCCCCCTTCACAGAAGCTTTCAAGATCTTCAGGTTTGACTTTGTCCCACGGTATGTAAGTCACACCTAATTCCACATCCCAGTACTGCTTGTAGTCTGGCTTTATTCCTTTATTCAGAGCCCATGCAATCTTGGAGGGGGGGAAAATACATGTAAAGTCAGGCAAATGCTTCCATTTTAATGCATTTCATGTTTCCTTCTCACAAAACAGCATTATCATTTGGGGCTAAAAAGCAAAGATAGTAACTAAAACAGTTACAACCCTCTGAAGTAAGTTGGTTTTTTTTAAAGCAGACTTAGTTCTTTTTCCTTGGCTTGAATCTTGCTCGCTATTTGTAAAAATGTATAAAGCCAGTTTCTTCCCATATTCCCCAGCCACTAAGATTAATTCCAGTTCCCTTTGGAGGACTCTAATATGATGTTCTACAGAAGGAAGAACTTCACTAATTTAATGCATCCTTCCTTAGTTATTAGTATCTTCATAGGATTATCGTATGTAATGAAACTCTTATGAGACAAATATCCAACAATGAGAAAACACACTTCCAGTTCCCTGCAATGGCTAAAAGGGCACCATTTTTATTGATCAAATAGACAATTACTGGCAATCTTTTGAGGAAACTGATACAAGTTCCACTAACTCCATTACAGACCAGGAAGAATAATTCTCAAGAAGTGGCCCATCCCCATAAATTTACAGAACACATAAGAGTCTCAAATACTCAAAAGCCCACCACAGATGAGAAAGGATGACAGTAATTCCAGAAGCTTTAGAATCCTGACATTTTCCAAGCAGTACCTTGATGGATTTCTGGTTGACTTTGAAGTTCCCTCGGCTCAGTTTCTGGAGGGCTCTGTTGGCATCTTGTCTGTGCACCATGACAATGTAGGCACATCCTCTGGGGGGGATCATCTGGTTGGGGTTTAAGGAACAAAATTGGTTTTGCAAATAAAAAAGCAATGAACAACACACAAGTGTTCAGTTATAGCAAGCTGGGACATCAGAGGGTGTTCCAAAAGGGGCTATGGAAGTATGGAAGGGAATGTAATTTAAGAGGCCAAGAAAGCCACTATCTTCAGGAAGTACACATTTCTAATAAACTAAAACTTCACAACTTCTGATGTGGAAAGCTTTAAACTCTAAAATATGGCTGACTCTTGTAATATTTAATCTTTTCAAACTGCTAAACACATAAATGCTGCAGTCTGGCAATTAATTACCTCGTTGGAAGACACATCAATACCCCCCTTCATTCCATATACCATGAGCTGGCAGCTGCACCTCCCCACTCGGGTCTATCTGCAGCTTTGGAATAATTTTTATTATTTATAATGAATTTGAGAAAAATCTCCTACGTTGTTTTACAAAATTTGGAGTAGGAAGAAAATTGCAGTCGCTTCTTTTTGTTTGTTTCAATGAAATTTTAACAGCTATTATTTATATATTTATATGTATGTACTTATATATTTATACATATAAAATATCCTTAAATACAGCTAAACAAAACAACAGTTCTGTGTTTATGGCTAAAATAACACCAGCTGAGGGTCCACATTTCTGTACTCAAGTAAAATGGAGCAGATGAACTCAGGAGCACAGGATGTAATTCTGCAGGCATCTAGCTCTTCCTCATTCTCCAGAGAAGGCAGGATTTTTATGAAAATGGCATAATCTTCTCTGTTTTATTTGCATTTTTAAATTGCAAGAACCCAAAGCAACTCCATTCTTTGTCTACAACTCAGCCAAACTAATTTGAGTCTACACATTAAAAAGCACAACATGCAGGAAATGAGAGCTCAACTCTTTGGAATTTATAAAAATAAAGCTGTCTTAGAGCAGCCTGGAAACACTTTTTGTAATCAAGCCTATCAAAGTAGCTCACACTGCAGCATTTATTACTTACATTGATCGACTCAATGGGGCCAAACTCTTCCAAAAGACTTCCAACGTCCTGCTGAGTTGTCCTCTTGTCAAGCTGTCCTACCCAAAGTGTGGTACTACAAACTGCAACAAAGAGTTAACTCAGGTTGGGAGAGCCATTATCGACACAAGCTCCTCTTACAGGACAGAGTAAGCCCCACATTTATCTCACTTCATGCTGAATTCAGGGTAATAAACCAGCAACTGAGCTCAAAGTATCACACTGGCTGCACTTTAGCACAGCAACATTTAATACTTAGCCACGTTTTGACCAGTAAGTGATACAAAACTGCAAACTGTGACAGCACTAGGTGACAATCTGGGAGAGGTGCTGGCAGAGGCACATCTCACACCACTGCCAGGGAGCTTTCAGTGAACAGCTGCCAACGCCCTGCAGTCCTTTTACACTCCTGGAATTGTCACTCACCAGCTTTTGGCTTGTTAAAACTCTTCAAGTTTGTGTGTCTCTTACATAAGAGAATGCTTTCATTTTACTTGCTGACCCCAGAGAAGATTCCACATTCCAAAGGAATATTCAGAAGACAACTACTATGTTTGGTCTATAAACACAGGCAAAGCCAAGATTACTTCAGATTATTTCAGCCTGTGTTTTCCAGGTCAAAGCCCCCCTCCAGGTCTGAGAGACACACAACACTGAATAATTAGAAAAATTGTAATAATTTACAACTAACTCAACTTGTTATTTAATCTGCTTTAGCTTGCAGGTCTCAAAGGAAGGAAAATAAAAACACGGGGCTTCAACTTTTTCTTCTCATTTATAGCCAAAGTATTTCCAACTTGGAGATATTCCAGAAATGCCAAACTGTCTACTATGAGTAAAGGAAGTGCAGGGATGTGAATTTAAGTCCTACCAGCTTTACAGCTCAGAAAACAAGTCACAGTGCAGTTTACTTTTTTTCTGTCTGGATGAATCTTGGAGAGGAACACAACAATTTAAAGAGTACCACTCCAAAAAGTGGTAGTGCTGGTATTTGCAAAGTTGCATCCGCAATGAAAGGAAGAATGAACTTACCACTGACAGTTTCTGACTTGATCTGGGGGAGGCCCTTGGACCTGCGCTCCCTCTCTCGCTCCCGTTCCCGCCTTTCCTGCGAGCGCGACTTCGGGGAGTGTCGGCGCCGGTCCCGGGAGCGCGACCGGGAGCGCCGGTGACGGGAGCGCCGGGACCGGGAGCCAGACCTGGAGCGTTTCCTCTTGGGGGACCTGGTGTGAACCAAAGCCACGTGTGTCACATCAGTGAGCAAAATGTTTATTGCTTCTACAAAAAAAAAAAGGCTAAAAAAGAGATTTCCAGGGAATTCTGCCACTGAAATGGGAGTTTATTGACAGGCTTGAAGTTACTCTCTCCCAGTAAGAGAACTGCACAGATACCCAACTTCCCTCAGCGGGGAGATGACTTCCAGGGGTTCATAACTCTTAAAGAGTCACTAATCCAGCTCTCATTCCTGCACTAAAAGAGCTTTCACTGATTTACCTTGATGCAGATCTAGATCTCGACTTCCTGCTGTCAGACACATGCCGTTTGCCCTCCTGAACAGGTGGCTGCTCCACTTCCATATCCTAAAATATGAAGTTGACTGGTGTTATGGGTGAGCAGCACCAGTATTTTATTTCTTTTTATGCCAAGACTAAATTATGTAACAGCACTAAAATTACACTGAATATTCAAATGTGTGAAACTAAAGAGTAACGTGGCTCTCCCTCAGAAGCCTCACCTCTGCTCTGTGTCACTGACAGGGAGAGGGTCCAGTATTACCTGTACTTAAGACAACCACTGAAAACACAGCATAGAAATAATCTGAACAACTCTTGTTTTCAATTTGCATATTATCTTTTTTCCATATTTCAGTCCATCTCCACAGAATATGATTATTCTCCTTAAAGTCAGTCAGCGGATCCTGCTGTGTCAAAGTTACAGGCAAAGTGAGGTTTACTACAGCTCTTCTCCAAGACATTACTAGAAACTACTTTAAGCCCTGTATGTAAGCACACTGCAACAAATTTGAAAAATGAAGCAGAAAGTCAAAGCAATACATAAAATGCAAGAACTTGCTTAAAAAAACCCACTAATTCCAACACAGCTCTTCCTTCCTACCCCAAATCTTCCACAGTTTCCCATTCCAGAACATAACTGCATCCTGCCTAGACTTTAAGTTTTAATTTAATTTTTAAAATAAATTTAAGTTTTCATTATATGACCCCAGCAGGGAACACCCAAAAAAGCCCTCTCTCAAAATGTACTGATTCAACAGAATTCTAGACTAAAAAAACTAATTACAAAGACACTCTTGAGAATTGTCCTTTTATTCCAAGTCAAAGCAAGAACTGATTTCTACAATCTGTGATGTCACAGCTTGGTACCATCTCTATTTCTCAGTTCAGGATTTCCTTTTCTTGGAACAAAAGAGGCAAATAAACTTTTTTAAATATATATATATACACACATATATAGGCTCATGAATAGACTTGCTCTTTGATTTCTTCTTAATAGCAGCCACTTATTGAAACTACAATGTCCTGAAAACCCTTAGGAACCAAAGCATTTACTTGGATTTTCTTAAGTTGTTACAGATTTTGAGTCCATTTCCACTACATTCACATTCTACCAGGCCCTTAACAATTAACTTTTCCAGACGGTTTCTTCATACAAGAAGATTGCATTGTCAGAATTCCGTGGCACAAAATATTCCTGAAATATGACGGAGACAGGAAAGGGAAGAATGAGGAAGCAGTAAGCACACACATGCTGGTTTTGCCAGACTTGTCCTGGAGCCCCCCAGCTTAATCCAACCATGTCCCAACGGAGCCACCCTCACAGCCAGCTCTTGTCCTGGATATCCTGACACTTCTGCTCCTGCACAATCCATATACATTTGAAAAACACACGTCTGAGAGCATTTAAGTTACTTTGTTTACTGCAAAGGCTCCTCACCTGTTGATGGGGTTTCTGCATGTGTGACTCAGTCTGGACTGGAAAAGGAGACTGGAAAGTTGGCTGCACAGGTGCTGCTGGTGGAATCACAGGCTGAGCCATGGGTGGGAACTGGGGGGTAGGCAGGAGACCAAAACCTGGCATTTGCCCATTAGGAGGAAGTGGGACCTTTAGAGAATAAAAAAAAAAACAACAACAACAAAAAAATCCAGCTAGGAAAAGAAATTGCATTGGCTCTCCCAGTTTGCTCAAGTTAAGTTGTATCTGTGCTCCAAAGTCACAATAAAAGATGGGGGAAAGATGAAGTAGGTCAAGCATTTAGATGTAGAAAACAATCTTGTTCTTCAAAGCCTGACTGGGACAGAGAACAAAGATATGTTTCTTTAGAAAAATTGAGGGCTAAGCCACATTCACTCTTCACAATAGTAAAACCACTTCCTTATTTCTCCATCAAAGAAAACAAGCAAAAGATAGAAAACACCAGAGAGGGACGAGGGAGAACCTGAAGTTACCTGGTGACGCATTGGATCCTGCTGTATTCCCATCATCCGCTGCTGGAAAGGATCCATATTTGGGAGCTGAGGAAATACTGGCTGTTGCATGCCTTCTGCTGGAAACCCACTGAAACCAGGAATATTTTAGTGAGACAAGTCAGTACATACACAGATCTCTTTATTTTCCAGATTTCAATACACATTTACACAGCCTTGCTGTAATTTTAAAAGGAATGAGTATCTCTACTATGATCCCATTTCCAACAAAAAAAAAAAAAAGGAGAAAGAGTGGCTTCCTTATCTTTTTTCCACTCTAAGAGTGGTCCTTTATCGCTTAAAGCAACGCTACACAAAGGTTAGAGCCTCCCTCTCCCCCCTGACTTACAAAGATCTCAGCCTATGGAAATGTTTCAGGAAGGTTGTCTGCCTTAGGCTAAACTTCTTCCTCTCCAGTTCCTCTTCTGGGAACAAAAGAAGCAACCTTTTTCCTCAAGGAAAATAAACTGGCTGTACTTTTGCTGTTAACAACCACCTTGGTTTGGGAGGAAATAAGGCGGAGGAGCACAGGATGTGTATCACAGCAGCATTACAGCGATGCCAATCCCTTCCTAATTCAACACACAGCATGGACAGTGCTCAGGGAACTCAGGAGGGCTCTGCAGGTAACAGGACCTGCCTGCAGGAAACTGAACCGGATTTCAGGAGGATACAGGAATTTCATGGTGATGGGAAATAGAGCTTTGCACTGTTTGAAGACACAGGTGCCACAAAATTCTGCAGAAGTTCTGGACAGATCGGTTTTTCACAGAGGAAATGACTGAGTTTGTGTGCCCATACTGGGAATACTGGAATTCCACCTTCAGGGACATCTTGCACAAGTGGGAGGTGCTAAAGACAGAGGCTCTGAAGTGCTGCCAACACAACATAAACATGCCCAAAAGCCTCTGGCTGGGCAGGCACAAGCAGTGCTTATGTGTGACCTACCTCATCTCTCTGTACTCCAGAGTTCACCTGTACTCTAGGGAAAATACCACCAATTTCCTTCAAAGGCATTTTAATTAACTAGTACTTGTGAAACATAGAAGTGCTGGAGGTGAGAGACACAGTAAGAAAGCTGATGAGAGTGTTAGTGGTTCTGGTTTTGAGAGCAGGGTTTGGATGCAGATACAGAAAGTAAGACATGGGGCCACGGACTGAAGCAGGGAAAAAAGAAATATGGACTAACCCCGGCATTGAGCACCATCCAGCCTGTGCACTGAATGAGAGAGGGGTCCTGTGGAGAAAACTGGGATGTGGTCATGGCATTCCAGACTTTATCATAATGCACAGTAAAAGGGAAACAGGACTCTGAGCTCGTTTGTGGGGGGACTGAACGTTCAAGAACCTTAAGCCAATCTTCATTTCTTAAGTAGTTAAAACCATCAAAATGTTTGGAATAGCATCTTTTCCCCAGCCAGCAAAGCAATCCAGCCGATCACTAACCATGCCCTGACACACTCAGTTGTGCAATAAACACATCTTGAAATCCAAGCTAAGCTTTTCTCTACAGAACACAGTCCTCAATCAGTGATGTTACACAAACCCACACCACATCACCAAAGTGAAGAGCCATAAAAAACACCCCACCAAAAACTGTTAACAGAAATTGTTAACAATGTTTTAAATTTGGGCTGTAACAGTTAAGCACTGAAGTAACTTCGAATTTTAATCCACTTTCTAACCTAAAAATCTTTTAGAACAAAGATTTCTTAGTTTTGTTATGACACACAACTTACAAAGCTGGCTGAGACACTGAAGGGGAAGGAGCTGAATCTTCTTTCTTTGCATCTTCCACTGCTTCTGGTTCATCATCATAGTCAAACCGATCTAGAAGTTTCTGAAAGAAATCACATTGTGCCCACTATTTTTTCTGTATCTAACAGAATTGGCAGCCAAAATATCTTTATTATCACAGTTTTACTACATATCTAACAGCTCTGGAATTCAAGACAAGGTTAGAATGGGGGAAAAATAAAAACCTATGTTTTAACACAGAATAAAAACTGTCCAAAACTAGTTTTCTTCAGCTTCAGAAAATGCACAGGCCATAAAAGCAGGAAGCCAACCTCCAAATGGAAAAAGAGAAGAAACAAAATTAAAAACTAACAGAGGACACTGAGGTACCATCCCAACAGTTGTGTTCTGGGGAGGTTCAACACAGAACAAACCAAGGCTTACTTTATCAAACGATGTTTTCTGCTCAGGTGCTGGGAAAGCAGCTTTTTGCTCTGGTGCCTGAGCTGCTGTGGTTTTCAGCTGAGCAGTAATAGCTTGAACCTGAGCCATCACAGTGTTGTCTATGACCGGTGACTGGGGCTTCTGAGGCTGCTGGAAAGTCTGCAGGATTTGCTGAAGCTACAAAAACACAAGGTAGTATTAAGAATATGTTCTTATATAAACACAAAGCATCAAAACAGTTGTAGGATATAACTTTTATGTCAAACCAGACTATGGCACAGGATGAATACCAACAACTTGACTGAACCAGAGAGAACTCTCAGCAAGACCAAGAGTCACTTTTTAAATACTTCAGTGGCAAAATTCAGCAGATCCCAACGTTGTAGGACTCAGGCCCTTCAGCACTGCTTAGTGGACTGAACAACACAACTCCACATTTTCTTTATTATATTCCACTTGTCCCGGAAACTTTGTAACTGTATCAATTCACAACTAATAATTTAGGAATATTTAACTGCATTTTCCTCAAATACCACAATTACTGGATGGAAGAGTCACAGATAATTCAAGTACCCTTTGACTCCATCAAAGACCTTAAGGAGGCTCTTCGCTTTGCTCCGTCATTTTCCCCCCTTGTTTCACATAAAAGCTGCAGTTAGAAGGGAACCAACAAGCAGGTTACCTGTTGTCCTTGTGTTGTCTGGAACAGCTGAGCTACAGCTGCGAAGGCATCGGAGCTGGGCAGCTGTGGCACGGTGGGCACTGAGTTCGCAGTCACCTGAGGGGGCTCCGAGGGGACCTTTGCCGGAGGGGGCGGCGAACCTGAGGGATCCACAGGAGCAGAGGAAGGGCTGTGTCACTCCAGAACACTCACCCTGCTCTTCACCTGCCTCCTCAAAACAAGGGCCTGGCCACAAGCCCCTCTTTAACCCAAAGTTCCTTATTTACACCACCCCAACTGCACATTCCGTTTGTTTTGCCATGAACTGCCCCAGCCACTGCCCACACCTGCACACTGCATGCACCAGGAAAGAAAAAAGGCCCATCTGGAAGCTGGTCCCACATGGAATTTCAGAGCACGGCTCCCCGTTTGTAAGTGTCCAAGTTAAGAACAGCTCTGACTCCAACAGCATGAGGCAATGAGCATTACTGTGTGATGGTTCTGGGCTCATCCTTTTGGAGTATTTCAAATGAACCAGCTCATGGCTCATCTGAAGAGCAACTGAGTTCCTCTTAACATTTTCTATTTTCTAGCAGGAACTGAACTTTTTCTGAGAATTCTGGTAATAATTAGAGGTTATTTCACAGGCAGCTCGTTTTCTTTGGTAAGGTCTGTTCACGTGCCCCTTTTGCACAGGCACAAGCCACACCTGCAGCTGATGGATAAATCCTCCCACCAGAAAAATTACTTTTAGTCATTCTTCCAGGAAAAGACTCCCATTTCCAGGAGCTTTACTGAAATTGAGATCACGCTTTAGGACACGCTGACAGCTTTGGCTACATATGCAGCTTTCTCATTCTCTTTGCTTTACATTAAAATGCCTTTTTTAATAAACATTTTGCCAGTACAAGGTAAATTAGCAATAATACCATCAATTCCTCCACACTGTGAGCAAGTCACTATTCTTTAGCAAATTTGTTTTAATGGACATAATAGAGCTGTACAAGGAGTGACAGTTTAAGAAACTTCACAGATAAAAATATTTAGTTTGAAATACTAAGCAAACATGTTTGCCTTGCAATACCATCTCCTTTAAAGCCATTCCTCTGTTTGTACTTCAAATAACTCCAGTGTTGACAAGCAGCAAGCAGAGACAAACGTGTTTAATATTTTCCCAGAAGTGAAATGCAATATAAAAATACTGCAAAAAGGTATGTGGCTGTTCTTAAGCATGAAGTAACTCCCCAATTATTTCCTGTATATATTCAGAAGGATATTTTCTTGCTCAAGGGAGAAAATTTGCATTTTTCTCTCTATGGGCTAAACAGATTGTATCTCACATAACGCATTAATATATTTATTATTATTCATTAGCATATTTATTTCAGGGCCAAATTATCCCCTCTGGTGCATGTGAATAATCTCACTGAAAATCTCTGCAGAAGGCAGCCAACCTGTTTGCCACCAGTGAGGAGACACGGCTGGAAGGGCAGTAGAATGGAACTGCACGGCCACCACATTTCATGGGATACACTTCCCTGAACACAGCTGGAGAGGCTCCCACTTGTGCTGCTGTGCATCACTGTTTTGTTGTCTGTCACCACCCCTCCCTCACTCCATTCCACTTTTCCCAGTCCTACTCCAAGGTACACAGTGAACAAGGAGGTTACCAGAGCTCAGAGTGAAACACGGAGTGCAGAGCCAAAAAACAGGCCCTCTGGAGAAAGAGGGAATTGTGGAATGTGTATTCTCCTCCACTGCTCCATAACCTCACTGCCAGCTTTTCATGGGGCACAAAATAGGTCAGTGCAGCACTGTGGGCAGGCCCTCCCTGCTCTGCTCTGTGGGTCAGTGCTTTCCAGCCCGTGCAAAGGCCCGGACAGAACTGCACTGTTTGAGAATCTGGATGTGAAACACCAGTTAAAGTGTCCCAGGGCTCATACTGAGACACCGACAGCTGCTGCTTTCAGGTACTAAACTGATCCAAAGAAAGACAAAGCTCTTAACATGTAAGATCCCACTTTACTCATCTGGACTCTAACATTAAAAAATTACATCAGAATTGGAAACCTGAGATACAACAGACAAATATTTCAAAGCAAAAGAAAAAGTACTTGTTTAAGAGGGGACATAGAAGTCATCTGTAAGTGTCCACATATGTATGTGCACATGAATATCTGTGATACACATTTCAGGTATTTTCCAATTAAGTGCTCACCAAGTACAGTATCAGCATTTATTCAAAATAAGTTCAGCTGCTCCACTTAATTGTGACAACAAAGGTAAGTTTATGGACATGTTGCTGCTGGAACTAAGAGTAGGTGCTTTCCTGTGAAAGCAAACAAGCTATTGCCATTTGCCCTTTGAAGGCAGAAGTTAAAATGTTCATTCCTACCTTCATTGTTAGTAGCATTCTCTGCCATTGGGGCAGTGGCACTAGTTCCTGCTGCCATATCCAGGAGAGGCTGAATTATTTCAATTTTAAATACTCCGTTTTTCTGCCAAAGGTTTAGGACACGGACTATTTTACTCTGTTGAAACAAAAGTAAGCATCAATGCTGAATCCAGCTCTCCTTATTCACAAAGTCCCAGTTTATCTTCTGTATGTGGAGAAGAAAGGTTTGAACAGCACATAACATAACCAGGCACACCAATTTAACAAACCCTGTGTTGTGACACAGGGCAGCAACACCTTTTACATGGTTAAAAGAAAAACTGCCAACTTATTTTACTGTCTCCTTTAATAAAAAGCAATTTGTGACACTTTCCTAAAACTGTTCTGGCCAGTCAGAAATCCAGGTCTGATGAATAATCGAGGACATCACTTCAGCCCCATTTCTTCACAGATGGTCACCAAGGGTTGAACCAACCAACCAATGTGACCAGAAAGAGAAAAAGGAAAACAAGCTGGAAAGCCCTAAGGAAGAGAGAGGTAATTACATCAGGAAACACCAGAACAGCACTTCAAAGCCAGGCTGAGGATTGCTTCCTTGATTTTATCCCTAATCCAACCAATTCCATGTTGACGCCAGAAACCATCTCCATCATTGCTCAAAAGATCAGGAAAGCAAGTGGGAAACATCCTCACTGATCACTGCAGAAGGATTAATTTAGAATCTCTGATTGTCAGCTGTTATTTCAAGCTCATTTTTTTTCCTTTGACATGAAGAACAACGCATCTTTCAGGAACAAGCTGGAAATTAGCCTTTCCTTCTTTAGCCCAGCACTAAAACAATGTCTCGCTAGTTGTGTTGCTTCAGTTGGAATATTCAGGCAGGTAGAAGTCAGAATACATGTTGTATTGCTGTCCTTTTGTAGGTTTAGTCATCTCACCTGCAGACATATAAGCTTCAAACACTTTTTACTTGGAATGAATTGATTCTGTCCCTTCTTGTTTCAACAATTAAATGTCTCAGAGTGACTCAGTTATCTACACCCATGCAAATCCACCTCTACCTTCATTAGCTAGGTGATTCAAGAATTTTACAGAATGTTTGCTAAAATAACATCAGTTAGAGAGAAACCTGAAATAGTCTATTTTTAAATAAGATTTTGGTCTGAAAAAACAGTTAAACTTGAAAACAGCAGAATATCAAAGCAATAAAATGCTATCTCTCCAGAAGACCTGAAAATAGAATGAAGGCCAAAGAATGAGTAAATTTAAAAGTCCTGTTTTCAGTCACATTAATCTTACAGAAAGGTTGTTTAAAAAAAAAAAAAAAGTAGCATTCTCTTCAGACATCAACCACAGTTGTTGTGTATCTGCAGATCAGGTTTTTTGGTTTAGAAACTGGAAATCCGTCAAAGCAAGCACGTTATAAATAATATTATTCCCTATATCAAGCAGCCCCATGAAGAGATGGACAGCCTAATTCATTTATGTGAACAAAATGGTAAGTACAGAAACAGAAAGGAGAAGGGACTGCTCTTTTTCACCAAGGTATTAACCCAGGAGCTCCAGGATATCAGATTCAAAGCCTGAAGGTCTAAATGTACCACATTAGAGAACTATGAACATCAAAGCTTTTCAAAAAGCTTATTTAGAAAGTTGGGGAAGAAGTCAGGTAGAAAAGGAGTATTTTACAGAGAAAAAGCGAGGAGGTGTTTTTCTGGAAACCAACTGGCGACTTCTGAAACATACTTATCTTGGATTTTCCTGCCAGGGCACAAAAGTCATTTTCTGTTGGTAACAACCAGGACCATCAGGAATTCAGGACACTTTCTGAGCCTCTGTTCTATCAACAAGTACAGCAGAACTAAATAAAACAAGGCCTTAAACCAGTGTTGGCAATGGAGAACAGCAATGAAACCCTCAAGTACAGGAGTGGGAAAGACTGATGAAACCAACACAATGATTTTCTTAGAAAACTTTTGTGAACAGAATCATCACTGCCTACAAAACCAGAGCTGCTCCTGCAACACTTCCTTTTTGTGGGAGATACTGCCTTCCAGAGGAAGTTTTCCTGAAGCAACCTCAAGCTTTTGGCACAGTAACCACACAGTGCTGAAGTGTCTCCACAGGCAAAGCTGATGAGGGTAGGCAAAATATATCTTTTAACTCCAGCTTGCATTCAACTATCACCTTTGATCATCTTCCTCAGCCTGTTTTACCCTTTCCTACAGCAACAGTCTCCCAGGGACAGAGAGAATCACCCAGTTCACTGTCACAGGAGAGCAAACACCATGACCAATGCACAGCAACACTTGAGGAGTGACAGTCATACCTTGTCTTCAGATGGACACAGATACAAATACTGGAATGTGGCAGTAATATTTTTAGAGAATCTTGGCCCAAAAACATCTTTGTCTGTTCCAAACTGGTGCCGGGACTGACGAACAATGGAGTCAATCACGTACAGCCCAGGGACTTTGTACTCTGGTTTGCACTGAAACACAACAAGAATTGGCCATCAGGCAGGGATATTCCCAGGAAATCTGCTCTTGGGGAGAAAGGGAGCACTGCATTCCAGCCTGTTGCTCTACATGCCCAGGCAAGCATGAAAACTGCCGTTTCTGAAAGTATGGATTAACTTAGTGACAATTAATTTTACGTTCAGTACCTCCAGTTTCCTCCCAGCTGCTGGGTAGAGAAAAATTTCACAATTTGCTTCCCCCCCCCCCAATGTATGATGGAAAACTAAAATGAGGTTATATACACAAAAGTGATACCAAAATGTATAAAATCCTAACAAACCAGGATTTCCCTGAGTAACAGAAGCCTTTCTGGTTATTTATTAGCAATATCTAATAAAGGATGCAGACAATAACTTTATTAATATATTTTTTTAATTCTTTTTGTTTACCTTTTTGATAAACTTCTCCACAATCTGGACAACATGCTTATAGAGCTGGAAAATAAATAACATACATTAACATATCAGCTACTGAACAGTGGTGCATCATCTTGGAAGTGTTTTTACTCGTTGTGCTTATTACCACTTCAGAAAGAGTACAGAATATGGCAGTCACATTCTAAAAGGCAGGATGTTATCAAGCTAAATTAATTAATTAAAGCACAGAGAAAAGGATTTCATGGGGGAGACCAACACCCAAGGCATCCTTTCTGCCAGCAGTGTGGTGACAGTGAGTAAGTGGAAGCTTTCTGGAGTTACTTTCTACACAGGACCAGCGTTTCCACGTGCTTATAAAGTGTAGTTGCACCCTGCAACAGTTAAAATTTTATTTTACAAGAATCACAACACCCTAGTGGGTGTAGCATTAAAAAGCAATGACCCCAAAAAAAAAAAAATCAAGCTGGCATCATGCTCCCAGTCCAAAACCAAGAGATGATGTTCACCACCCACTTGTTTCTACACAATAGCCTTAATGCCAACCAGAATAAACCGTCCCTGAGACTGGGAAATCCTGAATATTTACTTCAGAAGTGAAATAATAAAACATTGCTGCTGTTTACAGTTTGGTGTTTGTGCCTGTAGTACTTTACCTTAATAGCTTTAATGGCAGCTTTTGTGATGAGAATCATCTTTGCTCGAGAAATAGGAGGTTTCATCTCCATCAGTGAAAAGAGCTGAATGGAAAAAAACAAACATTAGAAATGTGTTCTGAAGCTTAAGGAATTCACCAAAAAAGACAGCATTTCAGGTGGGTGAGGGATTTTTGGTATCCCACACTCTGTGTTGGCCACATTGCTGGCTGGCCCTGAGAGAACTTGCTATTTTACAACCCTGTTTTGCTGTTTTACAAACTCTGCTGCCTTATTCTCCATAGGTCACCCAGGGGACAGTTCATTCCTCAAGGACGTTTTCAGGAGTTACTGGTCTTTATAGATTACATATGTGTGTGTGTATATATATATATTTTATATATATATATATGTGTGTGTGTGTGTGTGTGTGTGTGTATATCTACATAACCGAAAATAAGCATTAGCTTTACATTTCAGAGATGAGGGAAACTAAAACTGGCACACAGAGTTGGGGAATCATCCATGAAGACATCTGGATACACTTTCCCCAGGATCCCAGCACCACCTGAACACTGTGACATGACATTCCATCCGTGTGGAATGTTTTAAGAGAACAGGGAACTGAGGGACTTGGGGAGATTTGTTGTCAGTAACAGCCTGGCACTCACACATACACACACCAGAGACCCCAGATTCCAACGCACATTGCACCGCTCTCCAGATCCCTCGGGATCCCCCTCTGGATCTGCAGTGAATTCTATCAGCTCCACAGGCTGCTCTTGGAAATTCTCACTGCAAAATAACCAGCTGCCAAAACCACCCCGTGCACTGCACTGTGTTCTTATGGCAAAACAACACTGAGACCTGCAAGGCTTCTACACACACAGTTGTTTTTACCTTGAAATATTCCCCACAAATCATAGGGAAAAAAATTGTTTTGTGTTACATAATTTCATTTTGTCCTTTACAATAAAGAAAAAATTGAGCCCTTGAACACTAGTCAAAAGTGTCATCAATTATGTGCCACAAAGCAAAATAAGAGAACACAAATGTCTTCATTTGTCACTGTAATGGAAAGTAAGATGTCATTTAAAAATTTCTTCTCCTTCTAATTTTAATTAATTTAAGTTCCAAGATACTGGTGAAGTGACCAAGTCACACAGATTTATTCACTGTCCCGGTTAAGGAAAAAAATCAATGAAGAAGACAAAAAAATTTGGCCAAATAAGGTAAGTGATTTGCTAGCAAGACTTTCAGCAGGACAAAGGGAGGCCTTACACCTATAAAACACAGAGAGCTGGCAACAAGGTATTTACTTTCTTAATTCAATTCCTATTCCAGGAGATGTGACAGAAGAAAAACTGTTGTTCAAGATAGTGGTAGCCAGATGCCTTTTCCAGCACCAACACAAGACCATGAATTCTCATTATTCATGTCCATAAAATGCCAGTTCCAATGCCAGAATGTTGGACTTTTAAAGCCATTTTAACTGTCAAACATATTTCAGCTTGATGAGAAATCGCAGCAGGGACAAATAAAAACCATCAGATAAAAGACAGAAGGAGAGAGGGGTCTGTGAGCTGACTTGGTTTTAAAAACAAATCTTGTTTTCAATTTGGACTTAACTGCTTTAAAATAAGCGCAAAGAACTCTCGATGAACGAAGTCAGTAATATTATTAAAACTCAGAAAATCTGTTTTAAGAGGTAATGAAAGGGGAAGAGAAATCGAAAGCCCAACACCCACAACAAAGCACCAGAAGGCTCAAAAACAGACGGAGGAGGAAAAAAGCAGCCAACATTAAGACAGGCATTCCATATCCTTTCCTTTGCACATGGAGAAGCAACTGGTCCTCCAGCAACAGGATCCAGTCCCATATAGTAAGAACAAAGGAGCTGGTGTGAAAGCAGCACTTTGTATTTCAGGAACACAAGGAGAGACCCCCCCAGGAAACTGAAAGGGCTCAGAGCAGGGCCCAAGGTAACAAGAAACAAGGGGTAGCAAAAATATAAAGAGAAGTATCTTTAAAGTATCCCAAGTTTGACACTGCAATTGGGGGAAACACGAAAAAAATAAAAATCCAAGGAGAAAAACTGCCAGGGAGGACAAAGGCACACACACATATATAAATACATCTACAGTACATCTGTGTGTGCATGTGTGTGTATATATATAAAAAAAAACTATTTGCCCTCTCTGCGCCCTCCCCATCACCATCTCTCGGAATTTTACAACAAAACTTTCCTACTTTTTTTCAAGTTACCTGAAATCTTCAAATATCAAATGACTACTTTAATGTGGATTTTTATTTAATTCTCAGTATTGGTTAAATGTGTCAACACCACGTTTTAAACACAGGTAAATCTAAAATTTAACACCCTTGCAAGTCCCTCATGGTTTTCCACTGGTAGCAGGGGGAGCTGCTCAGTAAGCCATCCATGAATTTACATTTCCGTATGTTCAATTAGACTGGGATCTTCTTCCGCACACATTGCCCAAAGCAATACACCAAAAAAACCACCCCTATTTTCAGAGGATTGTTCTCACAATAATAAATCCAGTTCCTCAAAGGGCACCATGATCAGCCCAAGGAACAACCTGGACACAAAAGTTTACACTATTTAAAAAATCATTGTGATGGATGCAACACAGGTCACGAAAATCTGTGGCTTGAGAGTGTTTCCAATGTCCTGCCTCACAACAGGAGCCTGTCCCTGGAATGCTCTGACCTTCTGCTTTCACTGACTGTTACTGCAGGATTGGAGGATGTTGACACAAAAGAAGTGGAGGTATTAAAGAGCCCACTAAATTCCAGCCACAGTACACAATATTGATTTAAGAGTATTTCTGGGTACTTTTCACAGCAGCACGGAAGGAAACTCTAAAGTATCTGTAAAGCAAAGAGCTTAAAAGGCAGAAAATTCACCTGGTCGTTTTCAGGCTGATAAATGCTATTTAATAACAAAGGGGAGCTATTCATTAAACCACGGCAGGACAGCAAAAGGGAGACTAACTAACACAGTGAGCCCCAAAATTAAAACTTTATGTGAAGTACAGAAGCACTACAGAAAACACATGGAAGAAGTGAACCAAGACACCTTCCAACTCCAACTGTGCCCCTGCTCCAGCTCAGGAGGTGCCAGGAGGGGTGGGAAACAGGACAAGGATGATGATTGCCTTTAGTTCTCAGACTTTTGAGCAGCAGATTATTAACTCCTGTCATTCTACAGTTAATGCCCTTTGCTGGTCTATTTTACATAGGAACCTGAGAACCACTATTTTAAAATTTACCGAGCTTGATGTACGATCTTAAGTCTATTTATCTGTTTTAAGCATGAGAACCCAGTAGGAAGGTAAAAATACCTTTTAGGGCTTGAACTGGCTTCCCTGGCTTTGCTCTCTTGCTGAAGTGCCTCTACCATAAAAAGGTCTCTTTATTTGCAAATAAAGAGCTACGGGTCTGTTTTATACACTCATTAAATCAACCCCCCAGCACAGCAGCAGCACGGAGAGAAGCACCTACTAAAACAAACACGGTGTTTAGTGATTAGTGGGTATCAAGCACTCAGGTCACTGTCAGGACACCTCATTCAACCTCCCCTTCTCCAATTTCCAGAGCAGTCTAACACGCCCTCAATGATTCAATCGAGCCTTAGGTGTCCAAAAACACTTCCCAAAGCAGACTTCACCCACAGTCAGCACATTCATTCACCAGCTTTTGGAATGTGTTTTATTTATGCATTTAGAAAACACGAGACATGGCAAATCACCAGACACTTATGGGTATATAATTGTAGTTACTTGTTTGTGTGCCTACAGAAGCAAAAGGATGATGGAAGACACGACCAACAAGCACAGATGCCACACTATTTTGTTAACAAAACTTTAAAAGGGCAGATGTTTTAGAAAATCCAAAGGAATTCTGCTGGCCCTGTACATTTTCCTTCCCCTGAAGAACTTGCTGCTTCCTGTCCTCCTCAGGTTCTTCGTCGAGCTAAGGAAAGGAGAAAGAGCTTAGCAACAGATCATTCCCTATCTCAGATGATCAGCAAGTTTTAAATGCTTGACCACACTAGCATCACGTGCTGCTGAAGGTAAGAGATCACCATAACACCCACAGCTGTCAGGCTGTATTCTTGGGAAAATAAAGTGACATTTAGATTTGACCAGATATGACCCCCAGGCAATGAAGCCAAACAGCACTTCATCGACTCAGCCACTTCTGTGGCCTAGAAAGGCCTTCCACAAATACTGAAACACTGGGGGGAAACCTCTTCACAAGGGATCCTCATCTGAAAATGACATCACGGAAGTACACACAGAAGAGAGTTTTGTTTTCTGCAGAAATGGTTTGGAAATGCAGCTCTCGGGGCCAGGGCAGGGCTCTCATGTCCAACACATCTCCAGGAAATACTGCTTGTCTCACTTCTCTTACCAGGAATCCCTACTGGAATGTCACAGCTTCCAATATTCCTGGAAACAAGTTCAGTGCAGAGGCAAGAGACTCCAGCCAGATGCTGGTAGTTGTGTCCTTGCTGCTTTTCCCTGCACATCCAGACTCTCACCGGGGATCCCGAGCTCCAGCAACTGCTGGAGAACCACTGGGAAGGATATCCTGCCAACCTCTATTTATAGCACCTGGGGAGGGAGGGGAAGACTGTAATAGAACAGGCAAAATAAAGCCTTGCCATTGGCATAAACCAGGCAGGCTGGATCAAAACCCCAACTGCCCAGTGCCCTGAATAAGGACCAACAGCAAAGAAGGAACCCGCAGCTCCAGCTTGGAACAAACAACCCACAAGATCTGCCACCTCATTGTCTCTGGGCACCTTTAGGTGGGATATCAAATGTTTCAGTGGTACAGATTAACTACTGTCAACCTGAGACACACCATTAAAGGAATAGGATGCATTACTCAACGCAAATAAAAGATTACAAAACAAGAAAGTTGGCACTTTTTTCCTATTTCCAGCAGCAAGACTGTGCAAAAAAAAAAAAAAAATCTCTTTTTCTAACTTTTATAACCAGTAAACTATGCCTCAAGTTTTTCAGATTAAAGAAAAGGAAACATACATCCCCTAAACTGAAACATGCCAAGGATTTATAAACCATGGCAGCTGTGTGGGTTTGGTGAGGGGTTTTGTTTGCTTCTGTTTTGGGGGTGGGATTTTTTCTGTTTGGGTTTTTTTGGGGTTTGTTTTTAGAAAAATGCTTGCTTGTTTTCCTAAAAGCATAACAAAGTTCTGTCCATTATCCAGTTACCTTTGGTGATTTATTTATACTGTGTCACTAATGTAACATAATATATGCACCTAACAGTGCAGGATCCAGTTGGAACTGAATTCCTCAGAGGAAACGCACCACAGCCCTGTCCAATCCCTCCTATTCAGCTGGAGGAATCTGCTCAAACTACAGCTGGATAAAGATGGAGCAGCAAACACAAAACCTGGGCTTGCTCCTGCAGAAACAGGAGGATTTTGAAGAGGACATTTACTGGCAAACTTGCATTCAAAAGAGAAGCTCAAAGGCCTGGACTGAGGGAACGGCACCACAATCAAACAGGATCAAATTACACAACCCCAGCGAGTTCCCACCCACTGCCAGAGCCAAACTCACTCCTCTCCCTCCCCAAGCTCTTTTATCCAAGAGGAGACACCAACCCAGCAACTTCGAGCATGCCTAATTTACAGCCCTGCTTTGAACTTGGGCCTCCCACCATTCAAGGAATTGCTGCAAACACCAAACCCACCCCAAAAAAATCCCAAATGGTGGGATCACCTGCAGTAAGTGGCATCTGCTCCTTCAGGCAGAGCTGACATGGAAGCAGAGCCAGGAGGGAGTCACCTCCAGCACGCACAGGAAGTGCAGCTCCAATCCTGGGGGTGCTGCACTTGGGAGTTCCATGATAAACCCACAATTCCCTGGTACTGCAGAGCCAGCAAGTCCAGGAATTCTTGGCCTACGGGGTACTCTGTAGCTGCCCCCATCTTCACTGCTGGAGCCACTCCACCCCCAATAAAATAATTAACCCTTCAGTGACTGGGACTGGCACCTCTGAAGGCCTCACAACACCAAGCTGTACAGACAAAACCAGCCCTCAGAGGCTTCCCAGCCTGGGCTGTTCTCACCACTGTTGGAACAACACTCAGACCTCTGTAAAACTGACATTTCTGGGCTTTCTCAGTGAAGAGAACAGTATCTCCCCCTAAATCTTACCCCCACCCCGACCATTTCAGTTTGTGCTGCTCCAGGCAGCAAGCGAAGAGACCCATCTGAGAACTGGACTTTATGTGCTCTGCCAACACCACAAACTCCCCTCCTGGGAGAGGACTGGGCAGGAACCACACAGACCCTGAGCTCATTCCCAGGCTGCTCCACACACGTGCAGTCCCAGGAACCCGTCACACACACAGGTGACTGCACAACAGGAACTTCAACAAGGACACTTTTCTCCCCCATAACTGATATCCAAGCAAAAAATCTGATGCTTTGCTCTCTTTCAGACATCAGGATTTCACTCGGCATTCCTGTCTGCATCAAGCCATAGCATCCCACCTTTCCTACAGGAAGAGGTAGGGAACAAAACACACCCGTTTCCAAGACAGGGATTACTCACGGAATCCCAGGAAACTGCAGAGTGAACTTTTTGCACCCTGACTCCATCACTGAAGAGCAGCTGCCATCTCTCCCATTCCTGTCCTGCAGGAATGCACAGCCTCCCAACCTTCCAACGCATATTTGGGAACAGCCTCTGGCTGAGCTTTAACTGCTTTTCTGTCTAGGGAGGACCCGCAAAGCCTCAGTGCCCAGCTGAGGGGGATGTACGACCAACAACTAACCATCGTTTTTAAGTCACGTGTCAAAAAACTTTATAGAGCAAGGGCTAAATTAAATCGCTGTTTATTGCACAAAAACCCACCACGCTCCGCTTTGATCCCAACTCCCACCAGCTGATCAAGGAACCACAAAAAAAAAAAAAAAAAAGGAGGAAAAAAAAATCAGAAGGCAGGGAGCGTGGCACGAAAGGAGAGTAAATGATTTCCAGCCTCCCCTGTGCCCAGCGCTGGCATCGATCCCTCAGTCGCATCCCAGGGGTCCAGAGATCCCCCCTCTCGCTCCAGTCTCACATCGGCCAAGGCACTACGAGGGAACACCAGTCCCGAAACGCGGCTTCCCCCCCGCTCCTCAACGACACGCACGGCCGGGAACGGCTCCCAGCAGCGATCCCGGAACAGGGATCGGAACAAGGTTCCCGCTGCCAGCGGTGCGAGAAGGAGCCCGGCAGCGGGGGCACAGCGAGCCGGTGGCAGTGAAGGCGCGGAGGCAGCGAGGGGGGGCAGAGATCCCCGCACAGATCCCTCCAACGCCGCTTCCCCCCCGGGCCGGGCCCGCGCGGGGCGGCCCCTGCAGGGCCGCGGGGCCCGGCCGCGCTCGCCTCCATTTTCCCCCGGAGCGCCGCTCCCCGCCGGGCCGAGCCGGGCCCCTCACAGGCGGCAGAGCCGGGCAGGGCCCTGCCGGAAGCGCGGGGCCGAAGGGGGGGGGCGGTGCGCGATGGCGGCCGCCGTGTGTGCCGTGTGTGTGTGTGTGTGTCCCCCGCCCCGCGCTCCCACCTCCTGGTTGAAGGCGTTGACGGCCTCCATGTCGGCGCTGGCGGGCGGGCGGGCGGCGCTGCGGGCGGTGCTGTCGTTGCGGGCGGCGGTGCCGGCGGGTGCCCTCAGGGCGCGGCCATGATGGCGGCGGCCATGGCGGGGCTCGCGGGCAGCGCGCGCGGCCCGGCCCGACCGCGCGACGGGCCGGGGGGGGAGCGGGGGGAGCGCGGGGCACGCCGGGAGCGCACGGGCCCCGCTCGCGGCCCGCGCGAGAGCCGCCGGGGGCACGTGACTCGGCGCGCGCGCGCCGGCGCCATGTCAGCGCCAGTCCCACCTCCCGGGGGAAGGGGGGGTGTGGAAATGGCGGCGTGGAGCGTGCACTGACACCACACTGCCGCTGTCACTGCCCCCGGACACTGCCACTGCCGCTGTCACTGCCCCCGGACACTGCCACTGCCCGCAGCCGCCGGGCGGCCGCCGCGCCTCGGCCCCTCACGGCTGCTCTGGTGCTGTTGCGGGTGGCTGGGCTCGGCTCGGCTGGATTCGGTTGCGCTCGGCTGAGTTCGGCCGAGGTCGGGTCAGTTCGGCTGGACTCGGCTCCGTTCGGCTCGATTCGGGACTGTTCGGCATATCTCGGCTCTCTTCGGCGCGATCCGGGAGTGTTCGGCTGGACTCGACTTCGTTCGGCTCGATCCGGGAGTGTTCGGCTGATCTCGACTCCGTTCGGCTCGATCCGGGAGTGTTCGGCTGATCTCGGCTCCGTTCGGCTCGATCCGGGAGTGTTCGGCTGATCTCGGCTCCGTTCGGCTCGATCCGGGAGTGTTCGGCTGATCTCGGCTCCGTTCCTCAACGGAGCCCCGGGGTGAGAGCGGCGCCCGCCCCATGTTCAACACTCAAAAATCAGTTCTTTTCTGATTCCGTGCCCCACACTAAACACTCAAAACCCGGTGTTTTTTCTGATTCTCAGCTCCACGTTAAACACTCAAAAATCGGTGTTTTTTCTCATTCCTCGATACGACCCACCTCTGTTAAACATTCAGAAATCGGTGTTTTTTCTCATTCCCTCGTCCCCTGCCCCACGCTAAAGACTCCAAAATCGGTGTTTTTTCTCATTCCCTGATACCCCCCCGCCTTAAACACTCAAAAATCGGTGTTTTTTCTCATTCCCTGATACCCCCCCCGCCTTAAACACTCAAAAATCGGTGTTTTTTCTCATTCCCTGATCTCCCGCTCCACGTTATACACTCAAACACCTATGGTTTTTTCTGATTCCCAGCTCCACATTAAATACTCAAAAAATCGCTGTTCTTCTGATCCCACGCTAAACACTCAAAAATCGGTGTTTTTCTGGTCCCCTGCCACAAGTTAAACACTCAAAAGGGGATGCTTCTTCAAGGCACAAGTATAAATAGGAGCAGGACTGGAAGGCGGCTCCCCACTCGAAGTGTTGTGCCCCGGTGGAGATCATTAATTCCTGCAGCTAATTAATGACCATAAGGGCACCCGGTGTGTGCCTCCGGTGCAGCTCCGAGCAATGAGCCAACTCGTGTTGGAATCGGAATTTTAAAAAATCACTTCAGCTTTCACAGTTCTTTTAAAGAAAGCTACCAAGCTACAGAGGAGTGGTGGAAAATAAAAATAATAGTAATAAATAATATTGCCTACCCAGTGTCAGTGTCTTGGCTTTTTGTGGTTTTTGCCAGTCTCAATACGATAAATTAACTTCATGTGTAGCTTGCGCTACTAATCTTGTTCATGTCACTGCCCAAAAATTCTCAGAGTGGCTTGTTCTGCCACCTGAGAAGTAGGAACAGCAAAGGAAGAACATACTCCATGGTTCTGTGATAACTGGATTGCTGTTGGGAACAAATTATGATCACTGCATGTAGTGATTCTTTTTATCTTTGTACCAGCTGATGAAAGATACTTGCAAGTCTTACTCAGGCTGGTTGAAATCTGAAATGTTTTTGAATTCAGCAGAGTCCTTGTCATTTTACACTTAATGAGACACAAGTTTAGCTGAATTTCATTTAGATCAAGCATTTAAGGAGTTTCACAGAATGATGTGTCTGTCGCTTTTTTTCTTGCAATAACATTGTCTTGATCCGTGAAGATGTTAAATTTCGCTCTGTCTCCTACATTATTATTAGCTTCGTGTATCATTTTTGACAAAGGAAGTGATTGACAGTGATCACCCATAAAAATGTCGTGTTCCTCGTTCTTTGATGATCTGTGTCTGCCTCTCTGACTCATTCAGTCAATCTGTAATTAACTTATAGGGCAACTTTTTCTTTTTTTTTTAATTTTTTAGAATTTCCTGGAATCCAGTGGTACAAGTGACCAAAGTAAACCAGGGTGGTTCTGCAGCCGCCTTCTGGTGCAGCTGGAGCTGTGAGAAATCCAAGGTGGGGGGCTCTCCCTTGTATTCTCCATGAACACCAAGACTGGAGCCTGTAAAATACTTCTTCTGGACAGGGGGTTACTCTGGAACTTCTTCCTGATGGAAATTGGTGCAGGGGAAGTTTGTGATTTCATCTGTTGGGAGCATTTAGGTTTTTAGGCTCTGCTATACTGTTACTACTGAAGATTTGGCTTTAGTGTTAAAAAATACTTGGGGTTTTTTTCTCCTGTTGACAAGTAAACATCTAAACCTGCTGTGGATGGATATCTAACCCTGACGTGGCTTATAAGAACAACTAAAATTAATTAACAACATTAAAATTAACATCATCAAAATTAATTATTCAGCGCTTTAGGAAGCCTGCACAGTAGGAAGTAAGTTGTTGTTAGGGGGTTTTTTCCAATTAGGAATTGCAAATTACATTTGTAGTGTAGATATTTGCAGTTCTCAGGCAGCCACCATTCTGAGTGCCAGTGCAGTTCTAGGTGTGTGAGCCAACAGCAATAAAAATATTAGAAATGTGAAACTGTTCCTCACCTGTACAACCACCTGTACAACCTCCTGATAACTTTGTGGTCCTAGTTCTTCATCCCCTTCCTTCTTAGGTATTTTAAAACAAAGTATTTCATTTGGGACATGAGGAAATTTGACTTCAAAAGGTTTTTTCCACTCCATAAGTGAGGTGAGAAGAAGCAAAAAATTGTTTGTGTCCAACTGGATAGGAATTCTGTTTCTTGTTTTCTGTTTGCTTGTTTGTTTAGGAGAAGAAAACTTGGATTATCCAGTCAGCAGGAGCAGAAAATGCTGTCTTTGTGAAACCAGCTTTCAGCTTTAGCTCACTTTAGGCCCCAAACTCTTTCCTTCTCCCCCCACATTATCCAGGTTCTGGTTTGTGAAGTGATTTCTAAGTGTGTATAATCAGTTTGCAGTGTATTCTATAATCTGTGTTTACAGTTCTGTTGAACCTGTGTTCAAGTGCCTTATTTTATGTTGCCTATGTCAGGCATTTTAAAGCCATGTTCAGTCCTTTTTTCTTCCCCAGTAATGTGTGAGTCTTAAAAATCGCCAAAAACCGTAGATGTGTTTTGCAATTTTTGCTTCCTAGCTTTCAGAAATCGGCTTTTCTTGGTGTTTCTTCCTCCGCTGTTGAGAAAGTTAGATTTTAGTTTGGTCTTTTAACATCACATAGTCATCCTGCAGTCACTACTTCAGAAGACAGGGTTTAAGGCAGTTAAGTGTCATAGGGTGCAATAAAATTCTGGGTCCTATCAGATGTAACCACAAAGTATTTAAGCCTGAGAAGGAATATGTAACTAATTAACTTGTGAGCATTTTTGGTTTTGCAATACATCAGTAAAAAAATTCTAGTTGCATTATACTTGAGGGAGGTGAAGGAAATCCTGTACAAGGGACAGTTCTTAGGCCTAAATTGATAAACCTTGGTACTCTTGACAGGGACTGGTGGCACAAATCCTTACTTGTGGCTTCTATTCAGCTTTTCAGGTATCGTGGAGCAAATAATTCCTGTCAGGCTTTACTCTTGAGATTTCAAGCCTTTTTTTTTTTCATCACTCCTCTTACAGTCCCTGCTGTGGCCAGGAGATGGCCCTTATGTCCGCACTAAGAGGGGCAAATGAGGCAAACGCGATTTGTCTTCGCTGAAAGTGAGTTTGAGTAACGTCAGTAAATATCTTGGGCGAATGAGAACTCACAGGATAAAAGATCACTTTGATCTCGTAGCACATGAGGGGCACAGATTCAAGAACAAAGTCCAGGAACTTGTTGCACCACAAAAGAACTCTGTTTCCTTACTCAGTAAGAGGGATCTGACGTGCCCCTGAATTCATCAAACAAAAACCCTGTGTGTTGGCGGCGTTTGTTTGTTTTTAAAACGAGAATAGTCTAAAAGGCAGTCTCCAGAACTTTTTTTCCTGTTCCAGCTGAGATGTTGAGGCCTGGTCTAAAGATTATTTTCCACTGAAAAAAGCATTATCACCTATGCTTTTTGTGCTTCTACTTGCCCTTCCTCTCCACATGATGATATTTATACCCTTCATGGAGACTGAGCTGTTCTGTTCTCTAGTGTAACTAACTTTCCATGCCCATTTGTGAAAAGACATCCCAATGTGAACCTTTCCTGTATAATTTTGTCACACATCAAGGACATTTCTCTAAACTAGTCTTGTTGCAACAATACATCTCTCTGTAGCCAGATCCGAAGGGGTGGAGCTCTGAACTTGCTTTTAGGAGACTGTGGGGGGAGGAGATAAGGTGGCAGCAATTCCCCTCAGCTATTTCCCAAGGCTGACAGTGTATTTTTGTGCAGAGCACGGTGCCCATCTAAACCAGAGAAGGAACTAGAGTGGCTTGTCTGGCCTGCTGGGCATGGGGTAGTGCTGCTGAAAATCCCTGGACTGGTGCCTGTGGAGCTCTCACAGGGTCGGGATCCCCCCTCCCTATAGCCCTGCTCCTTGAATAAACCTTTTCTCGAGTTCTGCCAGGGGTTTGATGATGTGTCAGTCCCTTACACCAACAGCCACAGTTGCTGACCCCTCGTGACCTTCTGCCCTTTTCACCTGCCATTGCCCATAGACATCTTTCCACCACCATTTATCATCACTGATTTGTTCTCAGGATTTACTTTCAGACCTTTTGCTTTGCTCTCAATAAAAGCAGTGAGCCTTGTAGTGGAGAGTGCCAGCTTGCATCCAAAATTTCTGTTTCAGTCAGAAAACCAACTGTGAGAACAACATGAAAACCTGTTTCATTTTCTTAGTAAAAAAATCATTATTTATACATACAGACATATATATATATATATATATATATATATATTTTTACACGCCCCCACAGATGCATATTGCACCATGGCTATGAACCAGATTATTTTCTACATTCCATGCAGGAGGATTCTTGCATAGTTCATCCCCTGAATCTGATGATAATTTTTGTGATTCGAGATCAAATTAACACTTATCAAACCCCAGGCTGATCTCTGAAGAGCCTCATCCAAATCACAGAACGGCTTGGGTTGGAAGGGACCTTGGGTTCTACCCCCATACCATGGGTGGAGACACCTTCCACTATCCCAGGTTGTCCAAGCCCTGTCCAGTCAGGCCTTGGACACTTCCAGAGATGGGGCAGCCACAGCTTCTCCGGGCACCCTTTGGCAGCCACTCACCACGCTCACAGGGAAGAATTTCTTCCCAATATCCAAGCAAACTCTGCCATCTTTAGTTTGAAGCCATTCCCCCTTCCCTGTCACTCCAGGCCCTTGTAAATAGTCTCTCTCCATCCTTCTTATAGGCTCCCCTCAGGTCGTGGAAGGAAAGTCCCTAATGCTGAGTTCCTAAGAAATCCAAAGGGCTCCTAGGCCTTGTGAAGTGTGAACAGTGGACTCAACAGTCTGGGAAGGGAAAGCAGTTGGAAAACACCTCCAGTGTCAGTTGTATGCCAACATCAAACACTTGACCACAGGCAGGAGATGGAAGACCCCAAGCTGTGAAAGGAGAGCTAAGGAAGGACTGGCTGTGTCCAAGGGGGCCGTGGGGGCTGCAGTGCCCTGCTCATGGTCCAGAACAGGCTCTCAACTGTGGTTATCCAGAGTGCATGCTCTCACTGAATTTTGGGTTGTGTGGAAACCAGGGCTCAGGAGTTCTTTGGACGGCTGTAGGTGCTTGGCAGTGAGATGCAAGTCTTCTGCTGCTGTTCCAACTGCAGGGGTCATGGGCTTCAGGCAGCTCCTGGCAGTGTGGCTGCTCCTAAAAGCACAAGTAATGTTCTGCCTTCTTTGACCATGAAACCCAACTGTTAAATGCTTCATTTGCAAAACTCACTGGTTCGGGGTTGTTGGGTTTTTTTGTGTGTTTTTTGCTTTGTTTTGTTTTGTTTTGCCTTGGGAGGGGGGATGTGTGGATTTTTTTAAGGTCTGGTTTTTCTTTTTTTTTTTTTTTTTTTTTTTTTTGCAAGGTACAGATACCATCATTTCAAATATAAATATTTAGTAAAACAGACCCTGCCAAAATAAACATTACTGTGCCTGTGTGAATCTTCTCTTACCTAGAGAAAATGAGTTGTGTGATGAGTACATTTCATGTGCTACTATAAAACACTTGAGTACCACAGAGGGGTGTTGTAAGAGCCCGAGCTGCACATAACTGAGATATGGGTGTAAGGGACTGTAAGTCCAGACACCTGGCTGCTTTTTGTAGCCATCCTACAGCATCCTGGCATTGCTGCCTGGCCATGGCAACCCCTCTGTAAGATGGGGTGGGTGGCACCACTCTGGAGAAGTCACTGCCCACCCCGAGGTCCGGGGGGATTCGTGTTTATGAAACAGGTAAGGGATTTTAAGCAGCCCATTGCAGAACAAGAGGACATGGAACATCAATAGGTTGTAGGTTGTTTTAATTTACACACACCCCCTAAATCCAGTGGTGGGCGTGGAGTCGGCGCTGGCTCGTGCAGCTGCTGGTCAGTCAGCAGATGGAAGCTCTGTGTTTTCCTGCAGAAAAGCAGCAGACTGGTTGGTTAAAGCCTAAATTCCTGCCAGTGTGTCACAGGGCACACCAAGGTGCCCTCTCACTGTGGCTGAAATTCAGCCAAGGTACTTTGCTGAGACAAGAGTCTAGTTAGGAACATGGTTTGATGGTTGCTGAAGCTCAGTCACTGAACAACCCTTTTGGGGAAGAAATTTTCCCTGATATCCAACTAAAACTCCCCTGACTCAACTTGAGGCAGTTTCCTCGTCCTGTCACTTGTTACCTGGGAGAAGAGGCTGATTCCCACCTCACTACAACCTCCTGTCAGGGAGTTGCAGAGCCAGAAGGTCCCCCCTGAGCCTCCTTTTCTCCAGGCTGAGGTCCCCCAGCTCCCTCAGCTGCTCCTGGTGCTCCAGCCTCATCCCCAGCTCCATTCCCTTCCCTGCACACGCTTCAGCCCCTCAATGTCCTTCTGGTTGGGAAGGGCCCAAAACTGCCCCCAGGGCTGGAGGTGCCTCAGCAGTGCCACGTTCCCACAATTCATGGAAGTGGAGAAGCCATTTGGCTTTTTCAGGGTTTTAAGTTTTAATTTCCTGTTACCCAGAGCAGCGTGTCTCTAGGTTCTCCTGCTCCCCTGCACACCCATGATGTATTTGTCCTCTCTTGCCTTCTGAGAGCTGGCTGTGGCTCTCTGGCCTGGCAATATTTAGGTTTCTGCACTCGTGCTGCCGTTGCTATGCGACCAACCACCACCAGCAATTTGCATGACCCTTTCTCCAGATATGAAATTAATATGCAGGAATTAGTGCCAGCTGCAGTTGGTGATATGACCATTTTCAACCAGCCTTCTCCTCCCTGCTTTCCCCTCTGACACTGCCTCCACTGAACTACTGTGTGTTGTTTGGGATTGCGGAGCGTGTCCGAAGGGAATATTGATAGAAACAGGTCCCAAGTGCCAAGAGCTCATCCTCACCTGCTGAAAGCAGAAAAATGCTCAAGGACAGAAAATAAAAGTGTGGGCAAAGATTGGTGTGATGGGCCCTTATGTGTCACCGAAGGTGAGAAACCCACATGAAATAAAAACCTTCAGGACAGTAAACAGGCGATTCCAACGGCAAAACTTTCTCTGGATTCTCCCAGGAGAATCTGGCTCGTTATAGGGCAATAATTCAAGTTGATGGCTCGTGCTGCCAGATGGGCCCCTGTGATGCTCTGGCCCGCCTTCCTGCCTGACACCCAGCTCCAGGCTTCTTCCTGCCTGGAATACAGCGGCCTCTAGAAAAAACATCTGACTTTGATTTAGAGAATTCCAAAGAAGGAAACTTTGCCATAATGCCTCGCTGGGTTGCTGTGCTGGTTAATTACCCTCACTGTTAAAAATATGTGTCGTATTTTATAGCTTGAATTTGTCTGGATTCAGCTCCCAACCCCTGGATCTCATTATAGCCTTGTCTGCAAGCCTGTGTTCATACTCAGACACACAGACTGGGAGCAGCCGCCCCCCTCCCTTTGCTAGGCTTTAAAGGACCAAGTTCCTCCACTATAAAGTGTATTATTTAGGTCTTTCTTCACTGTCATAGCTCTTTTCTGAACTTTGTTCATTTTCCCAACTTACTCCTTGAACTGGGGAGGTGCAGTTTTCCAGCCAGGGTTACAGGAGTGAGGAGTACTCCAATTGTTTAGCAGCTTTTTTATTCAGGGCTCCTTGCTTTTCCTTCATGTGGGCCCTGTTTTAAATGGACTAAGATGTTATTTTTGATAGACAGAAATCCCCGCCCAGTGCCTGACTCATGTTATCTCTTTTGGTCATTTCAGAGCAGACAGGGAGTAGCAGGGTCTGAAAGTGCTGTCAGAGCCAGAGTTTTCATGAGTAATTCCTCATCCCTGCCAAATATTTCATGGTACTTAGTGTTCATCAGCCAGGTGGATCAGTGCTGATTCAAGGGAGAAAGTATGTGTTTGCTACAGAAACAGGTGCAGAAATAAATAACCTACTGGTTTTTGTAGTAATCAACCTGATATTCAAACACGTCTTTGAGTGATTCTGTAATCATGTAAATATGCAAATCCAGAACTAGATTTTTAGCTGGGTGGTGTTTTCTTCTCCTTTATTGCTCCATTTTTCTAGAAAGTCTACCAGTGAAATATTTAAAAACTGTATTTGCATCCAGCAGGAACTGTCTTCCAGTTTTCCACCGAAGGATTTACAAGGACGTATTGACTGGAAGCTCTCTCTCCCTGAGTGTTTGAAGCAAATCCTCCCCTGGCATCACTGGGACCAGAGCCCACGGTGGGAGCTAGGGGCAACAGATTCATCTCTGTATGGAGGGCACCAGTAAGAGAAAGAGCAAAAAATCTACTGGAAAAAAGTATTTCACTAACTTCTATTCCCTTCCCTTCCCTTCCCAAACCTTCCCAAACCTTCCCTTCCCAAACCTTCCCTTCCCTTCCCAAACCTTCCCTTCCCTTCCCTTCCCTTCCCTTCCCTTCCCTTCCCTTCCCTTCCCAAACCTTCCCAAACCTTCCCTTCCCTTCCCTTCCCTTCCCTTCCCTTCCCTTCCCTTCCCTTCCCTTCCCTTCCCTTCCCTTCCCTTCCCTTCCCTTCCCTTCCCTTCCCTTCCCTTCCCTTCCCTTCCCTTCCCTTCCCTTCCCTTCCCTTCCCTTCCCTTCCCTTCCCTTCCCTTCCCTTCCCTTCCCTTCCCTTCCCTTCCCTTCCCTTCCCAAACCTTCCCTTCCCTTCCCTTCCCTTCCCTTCCCTTCCCAAACCTTCCCTTCCCTTCCCTTCCCTTCCCTTCCCTTCCCTTCCCTTCCCTTCCCTTCCCTTCCCTTCCCTTCCCTTCCCTTCCCTTCCCTTCCCTTCCCAAACCTTCCCAAACCTTCCCAAACCTTCCCAAACCTTCCCAAACCTTCCCAAACCTTCCCTTCCAAACCTTCCCTTCCCTTCCCTTCCCTTCCCAAACCTTCCCAAACCTTCCCTTCCCTTCCCAAACCTTCCCTTCCCAAACCTTCCCTTCCCTTCCCTTCCCAAACCTTCCCAAACCTTCCCAAACCTTCCCAAACCTTCCCTTCCCTTCCCTTCCCTTCCCAAACCTTCCCTTCCCTTCCCAAACCTTCCCTTCCCTTCCCTTCCCTTCCCTTCCCTTCCCTTCCCTTCCCTTCCCTTCCCTTCCCTTCCCTTCCCTTCCCAAACCTTCCCAAACCTTCCCTTCCCTTCCCTTCCCTTCCCTTCCCTTCCCTTCCTTCCCTTCCCTTCCCTTCCCTTCCCTTCCCTTCCCTTCCCTTCCCTTCCCTTCCCTTCCCAAACCTTCCCTTCCCAAACCTTCCCTTCCCAAACCTTCCCTTCCCAAACCTTCCCTTCCCAAACCTTCCCTTCCCAAACCTTCCCAAACCTTCCCAAACCTTCCCTTCCCTTCCCAAACCTTCCCAAACCTTCCCTTCCCTTCCCTTCCCAAACCTTCCCTTCCCTTCCCTTCCCAAACCTTCCCTTCCCTTCCCAAACCTTCCCTTCCCAAACCTTCCCTTCCCAAACCTTCCCTTCCCTTCCCTTCCCTTCCCAAACCTTCCCTTCCCTTCCCTTCCCTTCCCTTCCCTTCCCAAACCTTCCCTTCCCAAACCTTCCCAAACCTTCCCAAACCTTCCCAAACCTTCCCAAACCTTCCCTTCCCTTCCCAAACCTTCCCAAACCTTCCCTTCCTTCCCTTCCCAAACCTTCCCAAACCTTCCCAAACCTTCCCTTCCCAAACCTTCCCTTCCCTTCCCTTCCCTTCCTTCCCTTCCCAAACCTTCCCAAACCTTCCCTTCCCAAACCTTCCCTTCCCTTCCCAAACCTTCCCTTCCCTTCCCAAACCTTCCCAAACCTTCCCAAACCTTCCCAAACCTTCCCAAACCTTCCCTTCCCTTCCCTTCCCTTCCCTTCCCTTCCCTTCCCAAACCTTCCCTTCCCTTCCCTTCCCTTCCCAAACCTTCCCTTCCCTTCCCTTCCCTTCCCTTCCCTTCCCTTCCCTTCCCTTCCCTTCCCTTCCCAAACCTTCCCAAACCTTCCCAAACCTTCCCTTCCCAAACCTTCCCAAACCTTCCCAAACCTTCCCAAACCTTCCCTTCCCAAACCTTCCCTTCCCAAACCTTCCCTTCCCTTCCCAAACCTTCCCTTCCCAAACCTTCCCTTCCCAAACCTTCCCTTCCCAAACCTTCCCTTCCCAAACCTTCCCTTCCCAAACCTTCCCAAACCTTCCCTTCCCAAACCTTCCCAAACCTTCCCAAACCTTCCCTTCCCAAACCTTCCCTTCCCAAACCTTCCCAAACCTTCCCAAACCTTCCCAAACCTTCCCTTCCCAAACCTAACCTTCCCAAACCTAACCTTCCCAAACCTTCCCAAACCTTCCCTTCCCAAACCTTCCCTTCCCAAACCTTCCCAAACCTTCCCTTCCCAAACCTTCCCTTTCCCCTTCCCCTTCCCTTCCTGAACTTTCCTTTCCTTCAGGGAAGTTGGAGTCAAGGGCAAATTGTCCAAACCATCACTTCTCCCAGAGCTCCTCCTCCTTTGTGCTCTTTGAACCAATGTGATAGGGGACTCGAGCTTGTTGATAACATTTCTGAAACTGAAAAATAAGCAAGAAAGATGAATAACCTGGAAAGAAACAGAAAATAAATGAGAGCAAACATCCCTTTGAGCATGCAGCAAGTATTGCTGAGCTAGTCTGGTTTGGGCCAAGTATCCCAAGGGAGCTTGGGGAGGGAGTTGAGGGCAGGTTCTGGAGTTGCTGCTCAGCACCCAAGGCAGGAACAGGGATTTGAGGGTGTAGCACTTTGGAAAGGGAACTGTACAATGGTGAGAGATTCTGTTGTGGACTAAAACACAGCAGGAAACAAAGGAGCTGTGGGAGGAAGGCTTTGCACAGTGCATCCCCAAGCTTTGGGAAGGAAAACAAAACCAGTACAGAGTGAAAAATCAATTCATCCTGTAGGAAACTTGGAGGTAATTTATGAAAGAATTACCCAAGAATACGGAGTATGAGGTGCACTGTTGACAGAGAGGCTCCCTATGAAATGCACAGCCAGTGCATTCCAGGTGGGTGGGTGGTTCCCCCATAGATTCTGATGCTGTGAGTCCAAACCCACCGGTCTGGACCAGTGTAACAGCACAGTGCAGACTGAGGCTGCCTGAGGAATTTCCTCTTCCCCTCCTCTAAGCACTATCTTGACAGCTGAGCCCAGCCAGAGAGCTCTTGCTGACACACCCTCAATTGGAACATCTGGAGAGTGTAAGCTCTGCTTTCTCCGTGAAACATCCTCAGCTCAGGAATTTACTTCTCCCAGTGGCCTCGCAGAGCCGACGTCCACTGACCTTCAGGGCACAGTGGAAGGCCCATCTGCTTTCTCAAACCTTTGCCTGGGGGTCTGGCAGGGGGACTCATGGATAACTCGTCCCGTGGGAGTCTGTGAGACGAACAGGGGCCAGCCTGGTATGTCTCTGGTTTTTAAACCATGTGCGTGTGTCCAGGCTATTAAACAAGCTAAACAAAATCATTTTACCTTCCAGGCATTTTACAATAAATACATTTACTGAAATGAACAAACCTCTCAGATTTTGGTAGCTGTGCCATGAGAGTTCTTTGTGCTTGAGTGAGAAAGTGGTCTCTTCCAGGCCACGCTGAAGTTCTTGATCCTGCAAAGGAAGTGTATCCCGAGTACTTCTGTGACAGCAGACTGGCACATGTGACGTGCTCGGGATTAAACCAACACATCCTGTGCGGCACCATCACATCCTTCCGGACGCTGTTCCTGCTTCCACCGCTCATCCTCCACACCTGCCTCTGCCTCCCTTCCCAGCAAAGCCCTGGGAGCAGGGATCAAAAGTCAGATCTTTGCCTTCTCCCTTGTGTGAGCTGTGCTATTAAACAAATAAACCTCATAAATAAGGAGAATGGGAGTTGGTCCCACGATTATTTTCATGTTGGCAGAGCATCCTTTTCCTTTTACACCCCTTTCTTTTTGCAAGTTAAGAATAGCCCCCCATCTAGATTTTTATGCTAACACAAACAGGTTCTCACTTCAAAAAAATCTCCTTTAAATAACAGCCCTGTAATATCTGAAACCCAAATATTACTAAAATAAAACTATAAAAAACAAACAACAAAATTTTAAAAAAAAACAACAAAACCCCACCAAAACAAACAAAAAAAACCCCAAAACAAAACCCCAAATGAAACAAACAAAAAACCAAACACACACAAAAAAACAAAAACAAAAACCTGCAAAATCCTCAGTTATTTTAAAACGGGATGAAATACCAAGGAAAGCATATGCAATAACAGGCTGACTTTTTCTTTTTTTTAGCCTATCAGCACTAAGTCAGGCTTTCTCCTATGACCTGACTGAAGTCAGCAGTTAACCACGGACCTGCTGATGTGGCAGGTAAACGTTAAATGCCACCACCAGCTGCACCAGAAGAGGCACCAGCACAGGAAGGTGAAACGTTTTGCTGATGGGTTCCATTCTGAAAGCCAATAACACATTTTACTGCAATATTTTATAGGGCTGGAGATGGCAAAGGACAACTCTGTCAGGGTAACTCTGAATTTCTTTGCTTTCATGGGTTTAAATAGAGTTCTAAATTATTTTTAGTAGCTTGTTGTTACAGCTTTTGCAACCTGAAGACAGATTACTGCCTTTAATTCATTAGTAATTTCAACAGTTAATCAGCAAATGTCATTACCTAGAAAGACTGCAGCTCAAAGTAAAGCACACTGGAGTTAAATTCAAATTAGAGCATGGACAGAAATGAATGCAGCCTTTGATCCCCTTTCCATCCAGACTGCACCCTGATGGGCACAGCTGGACAGGACAGAAATCGTGAGAAGGCAGCGGTCTCAGCCGGGTAAAAGGATACTGTCAACTCATTAAGTCCTCAAGTTGAGTCAATTAAAAAAAAATATTCACTGGGTTCTTTCAGAACTCTCATAATGTTTGCTGCAATGGATGTTTCTTGCTAGTTTTATTTTTAAAAGAGGCTGATTTTCAGGTGTTGGACCGGAAAACATACCATTAACATCTGTTTAATCCTCGCAGTGGCCAAACCCGTGTTTCTGTCAGGGGAGTAGGAGCTGTGAGCCCAAACAAAGGCACAGAGCTCTGCCTGCCTGTCTCTCTGAAGGAATGTTCCTTTGGGCAGGGGAAGGGTCCAGTTCCAAACCCCCTCAGCACAGTCATATATTTCAGTAAGACAGGATGCAGCCTCTTTCCAACTTGAGAAAAATATGTACTTTTTACTCTTCCAATCTGCAGAACAGAGGGAGGTTTTTTGCCCCCTTTTTTCCCTTGTTCCCATACAGCAATGTTGTTAGACCCCTCATATATGTCGTCACACTGACTGGAGAATCCATGGCACAGACCAGACTCACCACGGAATGATCTTGCCTTGCCACTTTCCTGAGCTGTGCACGGGCTGGGTCACCTTCCCTGCAAACACAGGGATGCTCCTGGTACCTTCCCACTTCACCTTCGATTTAGGAAACCTCAATCCAGCTCTCTCTGGGACCATTTGGACTAATTGGAACCAGATTTACCAGTTCCAGTTGACTCAGGAAGGCCTAATGACCACAGTGGTTTGTCTGAGGGTGAGATCTGTGTGGCACAGGGAGATACCAGGTCACCTGCACTGCCTCACCGTGTGCTTACACTGCAATTTCTCTGGTGGCCAGGTCAGGAGGGGACTTGTCCTAAACTTCCTGGCACTTTTAAACATTCTGGGTTCCCTCCCAGCCCCTGTTCACAGCACAGCAGCACAACCGTGCTGCCGTGGCATCGCACAGGGGAAGGGAAGGGTGGCAGCTCCAGTTTAGCTCTTAGGGATGTGTCATGCCAAAGTCACCCCAGCTCCACCAGTTCAAGCAGTGGGACATGGTCCTGTGTCCCTACACCTTCCCACAGGGGACCAAACTGCTCCTGGGATAGTGTTTGGTCAGAGGACATGCACACTCTTGTCTTAGGTGGCTGTGTGCTGTAATACTTGTAAGTGAATCCAGTGCATGCAATGAGTGGAAATTTTCAATCCAAACTATTATTTATGGGCTTTGAAGCTTTCCCTTCTCCAGTTTCTGCCTACTGGAGCAGTGTTGGATTTCTGTTTTGTCTGAAAGTTCGTCTGAAAACGTATATTTCACTGAGCATGGTGGTGTGGAGCCAGTCCCAGGGTTCTCAGCCTTGGAACCACGCTGTATTTAGGAACCAGGAGTACATTTTGGAGGGGCTAGTGGGAAACTAAGGGAGCCAAAGAAGAGCTTAAAAAGCAGAGAGAAGTGTGTTTGCCAGCCCTCTGGTGGGAACAGTGGCTCTGCCTGGGGCGGGATGGGAGCACAGCTCTAGGCCGGCTGGTGTCAGGTAAAGCTGCGTCTCGAGGGAAGGTTTTGCTGACACAACTCACATCTGCTAAGGGTGCACCTGGCTCCTTTTTTATTTCAAAATATTCCCCAACGCAACTATGCGCGGGCAAAACTTGAACACGTGGATTATCCCCCATCCTTGCTCTCCTCCGCCGCCGTTTGCCAGTGCAGCCTCCAGCTGGGTGGGACGAGGCTGCGATGTGACAATGGCAGTGTACTAGTTCCTTCTCCCTCCCCACGAGGTGGGAAGATCGGCCGCGAAAGGGAAGATCGGTCGGGAAAGGACAGTCCCATGGACGCGGATGGGAGCCCAGGTCGCCTCCTCGCTGCCGGGAGGGAGCGTTTGGAGGATGCAGGCTGTGGGATGGGGATGGGGGGGTGCTCAGCCGGGATCCCGGCTCTGCAGGACAGGAGAAATAAGACGAAGTCGGCGGCGGGAGAGAGGAGCCGAGAGCCGGGAGGGAGGAGATGGAGAAGCGGGCGGGGAGCGGAGCCGCCGGAGCAGCGGGAGCGGTCGCGCCTTTCCCCGAGGAGGACTCGGACGTGCTCGGGGAAGGGAGGTGGGGAAAAGCAACACAAAAGATACTCCCGGGCAGCAGAGCCACATGCAGAGGGAAACCGCGGCCGTGCCCGAGGGCGGGAAGCCCCGAGTTAATTCCTGGGGGCGGGGAGCCCCGGGTTAATTCCCAGGAGAGCGATGCTCCGCAGCCCCGCGCTGGGATGCCGGGGGCGGGCGGGGAGGAGGGGGCAGCCGGGTTTGGAAACACCCAGATGCGCCGGGTCTGGGTCGCAGCTGCCCCCGCCGCGTGCGAGCGCATTAAATTACCTCAAAATTCAAACTGAATGAGAGACCCTTTCCCCTCCCTCCCTCCCTCCGCCAGTCCCTCCCTCTGCTTTTCCCGGTCCCTCCTCCAAGCGGGCAGCGGGGCAGCAGCAGGAGAAGGAGGAGGAGGGACGGAGGGAGGACAGAGGGAAGGAGGGAGGGGCGGCAGCAGCAGCAGCCGCAGCCCGGGGCACCTCAGCCCCTCCGGCAGAGCCTCCGCCGCTCTGCCCGGAGCAACTCGGGTGACCGCCCCGCGGGCCGGGGGCAGCGGCAGGGGAAAGGGCAGGGGGACAGGGGACAGAGCCGGGCATGCCGGCGGCGGCGGGCGATGGGCTCCTGGGCGAGCCGGCGGCGGTGGCGGCGGGCGCGGAGGGGCGGCGGGCGGCGGCGGACGGGGGCTCGTTCCTGGCCGCCTGGCTGAGCGCGGCGGCGCCCCGGGAGCGGCTCCGCGACTTCCAGCACACCAAGAGGGTCGGCAACTACCTGATCGGCAGGAAGCTGGGCGAGGGATCCTTCGCCAAGGTCCGCGAGGGGCTGCATGTGCTCACCGGAGAGAAGGTACCGCGCCCGCCCGGGAGACCCTCCGGGGGGATGCTGTAGGGGGGGGTGGGAAGGGGATGGGAGTGGGGGTGCTGGGTCCCGGGTCCCTGCCGGCCGGGGGGATGGATGAGCCCCCCCCGGGACAATGAGCTCCCTGGGGAGCACAGAGGAACCCCCCGGAGGACGGAGGAGCCCCCTGGGGAGGAGGAGACCCCCCGGAGGATGGAGGAGCCCCCCTGGGAGAATAGAGGAGCTTTCCCCGAAGGTGAGCCCCCGGAGGACGGAGGGACCCCTCCGGAGGATGGAGGAGCTTCCTCGGAGGGTGAGCCCCCCGGGAGGAGTTTGGAGAAGCCCCCGGAGGATGGAGGAGCCGTCCCCCAACTTCCCGCTGCCGGCGGGAACCGGCGCTTCCCCCCGCGCTTGTATTATTCCCCTTGGAATAATACTTCGTTTGCCTTGACCCGTCTTCCTTTTTTTTATTTCTTTTTTAATTTTTAAATTTAAATTTTATCTTCTTCTCCCCCTCCACCCCCCCCCCCCGCTTGTTTAGGGTTTTTTTTTTTTGTTTGATTTGGTTTTGGTGTTGGGTTTTTTTGGGTGAGAAATGTATTTTCCGTGGTCGTGCTGCTGAGGACCCGTCGCTGTGTTTAGTTTAGTCGCGACATGTCACGTGTGGGTACATGCACACGGGTACTCGTCGGGCACCGGGGCGATGGGAGATGCTGCGGTGCCCGCAGGAGGGGGCACGGTCCGGCCGTCGCAAGTTGATGGCACAATGCACGGCAAATCTCTCTGATGATGGGATGCACTCTGGATGGGTTTTTCCCGGAGTGCTGGTTAGAAAAGTCCTCTCAGAGTCTCTGCGTTTAGTTTGTTATACAGAGCCCTTCCATTGAGGGTTTTGCCCATCAGTCAGGACGTGTCGCAGCGTTATAAGGAGTAGAAGGGGCTTGGCTGGGCAGTAAACAGAGCAAGGACAAGCTCCCCGGGGTCCCCTCGTGAAGAGTTGTGCTGTTCTTGTTTAGCAGCACAACTTGTAAGTCCTGTAGGAGCAACTGGGGGGGCTCAACCTGGAGGAAGGGAGGCTCAGGGGGGACCTTCTTGCTCTCTGCAACTCCTCCCTGACAGGAGTTTTTAGTGAAATGGGAGGCCGGCTCTTCTCCCAGGGAACAAGTGAGGATGAGAGGACATAACCTCAAGCTGTGCTGGGGAGGTCCAGGTTGGACATTAGGAGGAATGGAAGGGGTTGCTAAACATTGGCAGGGGCTGCCCAGGGAGGTTTGGAGTCCCCATCCCTGGAGGTGTCCAAGGAAGGCCTGGCCGTGGCACTCAGTGCTCTGGGCTGGGGGACAAGGTGGGGATCGGGCACAGGCTGGACTCAGTGACCTTGGAGGGCTTTTCCAACCTCAGTGATTCTGTGAGCTGTAGAATTCTGCTTCTCCTGTATCAGCCCCTGAACAGACAACGGTGTCCTGTCCCCAAAGCAGGTTGTTACTGAAAGCTCCCTGGACCAGTGGGGCTGTGCACATGTAACTCTCTCCAGCTCCAGCAGCCCTGGCACTGTGCTGCTGCCAAGATTGCACCTTGGCAATTGCATTCTTGTATTCTCTGGTAGTTATTTCCTTCTTCTTTTTTTTTCATTCCAGTAAATTTGTCACGGAGTGGGAATTAATATAGAGCTCTGAATCTCATCTTGAGAAAAATGATAAGGTTGGTGAATGTTATCATATAGGAATGCAAAAAAAAAAAAATGTTGCTGTCCTCTGTTACCAAGCGTGTGCTTCTCCTTGGCAACAGAAACATCCAATGATCCGCCAGTTGATAAAAGGCACATGCACACACACGTCCTCCCCACCTCCACGTTTTGGGATTGCTACATTTATCTCAGTCTGTTAAGAGGGGAGAAAATAAAAAGACCCACCACACGCCCCTCTGTCTCAGCTCCCGGGCCTGCTGCTTGGGTTGGGGTTTTTTTTCCCTTCCATCTCTTGAATAACACACACTGTGACAAAGTGACAAGCAGAAACTCAGACGAGTCACGCTTCCTTCCTGCTGAGCTGCCGTGTCCATCTCTGGACAGGCAGGATGGTCCCAGACCTGTGTCTGACCTGAACATCAAAGGGAGCTGTCAGTGGGTGAAAGATCACTCACATAGTTTCAAATTCACTAATCAAAGGTCCGTCTTCCCAGAAAATTTAGTTTGAGATAATGGGTAGGAGATAAGGGTTATCAATGATTTGCTTCGAGTGAGGTCCTCCCTCAGTGATGATCCTCCCTCTCAGTGGAGGGGTGAATGCTTTCCATCCCACATGGGGATTTCACCCCTGATGGACATTGGGCTCTCCTGGGCGTGTTCCTTGCCGAGCTTCCACGTGGCCCCAGCCAAAGGCAGCTGAAACGTGCCCAGACTGGCTGTGCCTCGCAGCTGCCGGCAGCTCTGCCCACATGGAGCCCACCACAGGCGACGGAGCTCTGCCTGGGAGATGGGGGAGAGAAGGAAAACATCTGCTCACCCGGGCTCCTTCCTGCTGGAAGGAGAGGAGGCTGGGACTGGAAGGGTGTAGCAATGGGATTGGGAGCAAAAGTGCCAGGTGGTGTGAGAGTGGGGACTGTCTGTCGGCAGCAGGTTCTGTGGGAACAGGACCTTGTACATAAGGAATGTTTTATCTCCAGAGTAGCATCCTGGTACATGCAGGGCCACATCCATTACTAAACTGTGTTTGTAGCCTCTGAGAAATCTCGGTGTAAAGCAGCCAGGGTGCTGGGAGATGGGTCTGACAGTGCCAGGTCGGAGCCTGAGTGACAGGGATGCTCAGCACAGACACCTCCTCCTCCAGACATCAGGTGACTGGAGTCAGCCTGGAGTTAAGGGAGCTGTCTGAGACATGGCAGCAGCAGCTGCAGGTGACAGTTCTGTCATCCCTCCATCCCTAAACTTGTGTTGTACCAGGAGGGAAAATCCCCCCCCCTTGCTCCTCCCGAGGCTGGAAATATCACTCCATAAGGGCTGGTGCTGTCCCCTATTCCATACCCTGAGTCACAAGCTGGCTGTGTGCAGCCTCCGAGTCGCTTGCTGAGGGAAAGTTGATCTGCAGGAGTGTGCACTCACTGCTCTCCCAAGTGGAGTTCAGCACAGCAGAGGGTGGAAGCACAGCCGTGTCCCGCCGACAGCTCCCTGGATCAGTGGGATCGCTGCATTTTTCTAAGCTGATGCTTTATGAGCCTGTTATTCCAGGATTAGTGCCTGCGTGTGTTTTGAAAAGGAAAAAAAAAACACAATCGACATCTGATTTTTTTACCTTGTAAAGCCACTGTTGAGCCAAGGACATTGCCTAAATTCAACAAAATTGCCCTAAGAATGTGAAGTCGAGTCTTAGTGCTGATGTCTGGTAGCTGTTCTGGCAGAGCCTGGGCCCTTATGGTCACTGAAATGTCTGACTTTAGTGAGGGGAGCCCAAACAGGTTTTGATTTGCAGCAGACTTTAGCAACTCCACAGGAGTTAATGTGCATTGTTGTTTCAGAAAATGGTGTGTTTAGGAATGAAATCCGTGGATTAATGAGTCCCCAGCTAGGCTTGGATCCACTGCACTGACACAATGCATTGTACAGAATCGAGGCAGTGCAGGGTGGGTGCCAAAAATCTGCCATTACCTCACCCTGACATTACTAGAAGCTAAAAGGGTCTTGGAGAGAGCATGGGACGGTACATTCTGTGGGCCAAACGCTGGTTGCTTTAGCGGGGCAGCTGATGGATGATGCCCTTTGAGTGACCTGTGTGGGACGGGACTCCGCAGCTCCCGCAAGCTCAGGGGGGTGAGCTGAGGTGAGATGTTTAAACCTTCCCGGTGAAGGTTTTTATCAGTGGGCTTTAAAGCACGGCCCTCCCGGTGCTGCTTGTGGTTTGTGCTGCCACAGTGCCAGGCATGTTATTATTTTCTGGGCTTGCAGAACTGATGCAATTAAGTGTACTTTAGCTGAGCACACGGGAATGTTGAACAGATTACTCTTTCCATGGCTTTTGAATAGAATATCGCAGCCTATAATCTGACATTTTGGGGTAAAGGGCTGATTTGTCAGCTTGGCTCAGGCAGTCTTTATTGCTAATCCTAAGGAAACATCGTTCCTCAGCGAAGAGCAAGCCAATTTAGCTTTAAATTGTGGCTCTGGAGCCCTGCTGAGTGAGCTGTATTCGGGTAACTTTGGGAGCTTGTGCACAATATGCCCTTGGATTGTTCCAAGCCTTCTGCTGGTGGCTCGGGAGGGTCAGTCACTGGGCAGAGGGAATCAGACAAAGGCAGATATCACAATATAGTGATTTTTTGCACTCTTAGGCAGCTGAGAGTATGCTGCCATCCCTGTGGTGGGGTGAGGGGGGGCTCTGTCAGCAGAATGAGTAATTGTGTTATCTATTATGTTATTTCCTGTGAATCCCAATAGCTGTGCAGCACTGTGGAGTGACAGTGTATTGACAATATATTGAGCCCAAGTTCCTGTAAACAAACCCGAGCCAAGATACTCAACTCCCTTTTTGGTGTAATCTTTGGCACTAGAAAAAAAGAGTCCCTGAGGCGAATTGGATCATTTGATTTCTCATCCACCGCAAGCTTTGTTTATCACTTTTTTTAGCACTATTGTTAAGGTGGAACAAGGTACATTTTTAGTCACAGTTAATCAAGTGGCTTTCTGCAACAGTGGGAAGCAGTGGCTAAAAATACAATTTTACCAGCTTCTTCTATGAAGGCAAAGCAATTAATATTAAAAGTGGCCTTTTCACAGAAGAGTTCGCATTCAGAATGTGTTCCTGTATTAAAAAGCGAAGAAAAAATAAAAAGAAGAGGTGTGTTTGGGCCCCCTGGAGGAGCTGGGGTGGGTGGGTGGGCAGAGCAGCCTCCCTGCGGAGAGCTGGAAATGCCTCTTTGCATCAGTGTTAATTTTGCCTTGATAAATTCACTGGGACTTAAGGGAATGGAGACTTGGTCGCCAAAGGCCTTTCGGTGTGTTGGTAGGGGAGATCTTGCCCTGTTGATGCCCTGGGTAACCCTTCTTCTCTTGGGGGCATAGGGGAAACCAACTCTGGTGGGGGCTTCCTATTAAGGACTTCTGGGCTGGAGCTGTCAGACCTGTGTGTATTCCAAAATCCAGCAGTAGTCCTGGCTTAAAACCTGGGAAAATGGGTACAGACTCAAGTACAGTTCTAGGTTTTTTACCTTTGTCAGAGATCTGAGTTTTGGGGGCCCTGTATGTGTGTGTGTGGTGTCCCTTTCAACCCCCAAGTCACTTCATTGCAAACAAAAGTTGAGTTTCTAAGGTGCCTGCTGGTCTTTCACTTCGAGCCTTTCCTTTTTTTTTCCCTCCCCTAGGTATTGTAGGGTTGCAGGTAAAACTGAGAGACCTGGAATTCCTTCATTGTTTTCAGGGTCTCTGAGGGTGAAGCTGCAGGATTTTAATTTGAAATTTGATCTGTTATTTATGTTCTTCCCCCAGTGATACTTGTACATCAGTTTCCTGGATGTGTTTGTTCTGTCACTCTTAAATGTTTAGTTAGTAGTTCTCTCCTTACCTGTTTCTCTACATACTTTCAAATATTTATCTCTATCAAACAAACAAACAAAAAATCTTGTTTTGAAAAGCTCTGCAAATCCACAGGGTGGCTTTTTCCCAGAATGCTGTTCACCTTCATTAACAGCTGCCAACTGTTGCACCTGGATGCTGTGCCACTCTTAATTACACATGCCAAGGAAAGAAAAGGAGGGTGTTTCTTGCAGCCTGAGTTTTGCCATTTTCTTGCTGCCCAGCGTTTGCTCTCACAGCTTTGGCACTGTTCTTTTCCCAGAGGTTTGTGTCTGTGTGTGCATGATTTGTACTGAAGCTACTAAACATAGGCTGTTGTGAACACATGATGCTCCAGGAAATGATTTGGAGAGTCATGGTTGCAATGGCAGCTCTGAGGACTTGGCTGGGAGTGGGATCAGGAGACAGGTTGCTGTGTCAGCTTAGCATTCCCTGAGAAGTTATGGAGCTTGCAGGAGTTTGGCATAAGGCAGAGTGAAGCCAAACTGCTGATGTGCTCCCACCTGCTCAGTTCAACTGCTCATGGTTCACCTGGAGAACAACTGACTGCGCTGGTTATGAAGCCACACTCTTCCCCCTATCCCTGTCCTGTGTTGCACACTGGGTGTAAGCAGGAATGAGCTTGGGAAGGCCAGAGAGCCTGTTCATTAATGCAGTCTGGCTTCCAGGAAGATTGCCTTAATGTTTTCCAGCTGTGGCTTGCAACTTGTTCTGGGATGAGCTGAATGGATGCACATGTGGCAGTTCCTTATCCTCTTGAGATAATCTGCTTTCAAGTCTACATTCAGCAGTTTTAAGGATGTTGGTAACAGTGTGTGTCAGCAATGTGCTTCTTTTCCTGCAGACTCCCAGCTTCAGTGGCATATGCAGGGTGGAAGGAGTGTTTAGGTTGAATTGATACCAGGTGTTGTTCTTCCATCTGGGTCCGTGTGTTTGTTCTTGCAAGTTTTGTATTTTTACTGTGTTTAATGATATGTAAAGCTGTATGCCTGTTCTTGTAGGCATGTGTTACCCATAAATGTTCTGGTAATTAAGGATTGCAGTGTCTCCTCTCACACCAGTGACCCAGAGAACGCTACTGGAGCCTCTTGGTTTCGGCAGATGCAGCACGTCTGTGCCCCTCTGCCCTCCTGAGTTGTTTGTTTGCCTGCAGTGGGGAAGATGCAGGGTATTAATGAGCAGCACTTGCTCTTCACAAGGATATAACCCCAGCAGGGAAGCAGTCGTGAGATGGTGTGACAAACCTTCTGGTGACTGAAGTGTAGCAGTCTGCCTCAAACTCAAGCTGTTGTGTTGTATGAACAGTGGCATAAAAATGAGATGAGAGTTTATGTGCTGACTGCACTGTTCTTCAAGGTTATGGGGAAGCATCTAAAGCTGTCCAAAGCCAGGAACTGGGGAGATACCAGCCAGAAGCTGAATTAGGTGGATTGCAGTGTTGGTACTCACCTGGCAGCATGGGATACAACTGCATCAAAGTGAACTGGCTGGGCTCAGGCCGTCCTGGCAGTGCTGTTCTGCTTGCAGGGCTGCTGCACTTTGCCTTCCTTCAGCTCCACATCGGCTCAGCCATTATTTTCTGGTAAGCTGAAGAGCAAAAAAACCCAAAGTTCCCAAACCTGTGACTCTAAAACAGGTCCTGCTGTGTTTCCCCGCTGAGTTGTCTGATCTCCTTGAGGGTATGAACCTGGTGCTGTGGGTGGTTTTGGTGAGCTGATGGAGGTCATGATGATGGAGACTGGATGGCTCTTTTGGAGTAAGAGAGAGGCCAACATCACAAACATAGCTCTGGGGCCCAACACTGCAACAGAGGTCCCCCTTTCTAAGCTGGTGCAGTGAATCCCTGCAAAACCTGTGTGCTGATCTGTGCTTGGTGCTGTCAGAGAACAGGATCAAACTTCACCTTCATGGAAAGAGCCTGGGAGGAATTTCTGTGGTTCCCTAGGGAAACCACCTGCAAAAAATTAACAGGAAGCTGATGCTGCCCTGACCAAAGCCCCCTTTGCTGTCAGTGCTTTGCCCTGCTGAGCTCTGGGTTCAGACACCTTTGATGCTACACCTGGTGTGGCTTCTTCTCATTTGCAGGATCAGAGCTACTGGCACAGTGATAGAATCACTGCAACAAAGAGAACTAAAAAAAGCTAAGTTATATAAAATAAAGTTCCTTTGCACTCTGTCTGTTGTGGATGATTGTCATGGAAACATTTTTTTCAGAGAATAAATTTATTTTCTGTGAATAATGTCCACAGAGCTGAGGGAGAGAACATATTATTTATTTATTTATATATATATATATATATATATATATATATATAAACTTCATTGGAGACATGTTTTCCTTGGCTCCCAGCAGTTGTAAATGTTTCATCTGCTGTGTTTTAAATCACTACAAAGGAGGGTATTACCTGAGCCTCAAAAGCAGTGGCTCTGGGGTTTCTGGCTGTTGGTTTTTCTGTTCCTTAAAGCCAGAAAGCTGCTGTTGGTATTAAATCAGGGACACTTAGCCTTCCATAAGTCCAGTTCTGCATTAGATCACTAAAATGTGAAACAGGAGCTGTTTAATATGAAACACATCCCGAGTCTCTGATCAGGAAAATGGGAAGCTGCATTAGCCGCCAGGTTTCTCCTGTAGAGATTGGTGCTGGAGCAGTGTCATTGGGTATCAGTCCTCTGCTTCTGCTTCCCCACTTGTAACCTGAGATCTTCATCCATCTCCCTGTGACAGGAGAAGTTTTCAGCCTTGGGAAGGCAAGTTGTGGTTTATCAGAAGCAGCTGGATGGGGCACAGTTTGCTTGCATCGTCTGTGCCCTTCCAAGCCTCAGCTCCCGTGGCTGCCTCTTGTCCTGACAGCCTGTTAGGGACACATCTGGGTGGAGGGGACCTCCCCTTCCCAGCAGTTGTCCCACTGGGTGGAGGGAGCCTCCTGTTGCCAGCAGTTGCCACACTGGCTGCCTCTGGGAGTGGTTGTGAGTAGCCATGGATTTCCATGGATGTGAGGTGAAGACCTTGCTGGTCTGAAGGGGTTTTCCATCTGCTTTCCGTGTGCCTGTGTGACAGGCCTTGAAGAATGTCTTCCCTGTTGGCTCATCATACCTTGAGTTCAAAGAGTTTTCCTCTGCAGAGCTGGGCATGCCAGTCCTGCCTTATGAATGGGGGTCAGAAAGCCCTTTTCTGGAAAACACTGAGAATCTGGAAAGCGACACTTGATAGATATTTTCCATGTCAGTGGCAAGGCAAACCCATCTGTCCAGGGATTCAAGAGACACACTTTCTCCTTGCAGGGGATGTCTCCGGCCCGGAGGCTGGTTTGACAAGCTCCTAAGTATTTCTTTTGGAACCTCTTTGGTGCATCCTCGTGCATCTCTGTGTCTGGCTTTCTGCCACCTCTACTTTCATCAGTCTCTGCATAATCTCTCTTGACTTGTGCAGGTATCCTTGGAGGCCAGGGAGGTAAAAATGTGCTCCTCTCCCTCGGGGATGCAGTTATAGCTCCCCCATTAATTAGCTGACCAAGAGAGCACTGAGGGGTTGCTGGAATTGATTTCTTTCTGCCCAAGGCGAGACAGTTCCCCACCGTGACCCACTCAAGACAAGCCATGTGTTCCTTCCCAGGGATGGGGCTGTTCTGTATTCCTGCTTCCCAGGCTGTGCTCTGACCCTGTGGCATCCATGCCTTGAACAAAATCCTGCTGCTTTGGACATGCAGAACCAAGGAAAAAATGTGGGGTTTGGAGGTTTCTTTTCAGGGTGGCTGGGTGGGGGCAGGATTGTGGCACCCCCCTTGCCCCAAAACCATCTCCCACTGGTCCCTGAGCTCTAAAGGTCCAGCTGTTCCAGGTGGCACAGACACTGGCAGATCGGGATGTGTCTGTTTGCATGATTCCTCCTGACACTTCATGTTGGCATTCTCCCAATTAAATATTTTGAGCTTCAGTCAGCTACTGCAACAAACAGTTCCTGGACCTCAGACTGTTCCGAAGCTCTTTTCATAACTCTTCCCAAAATTTGAACATCATTTTGGAATTACTGGCACCAGAACTGGATGCAGTAATCTAATAATAGTCCCCAGTGCCTTGGACAGGTGTAATTAATACCTTTTCTTGCTTTAACAAATACATCCTGCTTATGGTTGTAGGGATTATGTTTAAGTTGGCTGTGGCATCAAGAGGATTTATGATCGTTTGCTTATCTCAAGTGCTCCTGGATACCTTTCTGCACTGCTGGATACTGTCATTATCAGGCTGTAGGGAATGGGAAGATGTTCTTTTTATCCCCTGGCCATTTGATTCATTCTGTTCAGGCTGCCGTGGATCTGAAGTATGTGAGGGAGTGTACTCAGAGCTGCTTTCTGATTTGGAAGAGTTTGTTTCATCAGGGGCTGATTTCAGGCTTTCCTGACTGTTTGGTGTGCCAGCAGAGAGAGTGGCCTTCTGCCTGCTGAGACATTTATCCTGTACTTGTCTCTACAGCTGGTTTTGTGTATTGTTAAGCCCAAAACTCTTGGCTTACACTGTCAGAGGCTCAGAAGAAAAGAGAATACCTTAACAGAAGTGCTACCTTTTCTGATTGCTGATTTTACTAAATATCAGAGCAAATGCCAAAATAAACCTGTATATTCAGCTATCCTACAAATAGCAGATACAAATCTATGAAAGACTGAATCTTGCCACTCAAGTGATATTATATATCAAACTATTATATATATATATTTTATGTATTATTTCACAATATATTACAATATTATAATATGTTATTATATTACATTATATATATTTTATATATCAAGAGATTATATTCCTTGTTTAACATAAAACCTCAACACTTCTCTGTGTAGCTGCTGAGCATCCTTTTCATACTGTGTGCACGTTTAACTCAGCCTCTGTCCCCCTGCTCCATTCGTGGCAAGCAGACAAGGCAGATGTAAAAGTCTGTCAGAACTGGGTGGTACAGGCTGCAAGGTAATTTAGCAAAGGCCTAACATGGAGCATGTTACCTTTTTTTATGGTTTCAATGTATTCAGTCTCATGGGGAGAGTTAAGTTTGTGTTCCTGTCATGTTGTCTTGTGTCACCTGTGCCTGACAGTCCTGAGGGAAGAGCTGTGATTTCTCTCTGTCCTTGCTGAAGGGCACAGATTGTCAAGTTCTGGTGTGCATTTGCTTGGATGATCCTTTTCTTTACTGCTTTATTCCTTAAGATACTGGAACTTCCTTTGCTGCACTGTAAAATTTGCTAAGCTGTAACAGTTGAAGGAAAGAATAAATGCTACCCAGAGAATGAAGTTGGCATTTTCCAATCCTTGGATTGAGTTGTGAAAAGCAACTTGTTACATGCCTGGCTGGTTGGTTGCCCAAACTGAGATGCCCTTGAAGGGACTGCTGACAATTGTGCAGGCTTCAAAGTTAGGTCTGTGTAATATGATTTGAGTTGGCCACCCAAAATCACCAACTGGTTTTGAAAACGAAGCTCAGATTTTTGTGGTGAGAACAGTGGTAAATTCAAAGCAAGCTGCAAGTGATGCCAGACAGCTATCACTGGGAGTGAGGGAGAAAAGAAACTCAATTCATTGCCTTCTTGGGCACATTAAAAAAAAACCAAAAAAACCCAAAAAACTGGAGATGGACTTGCAGTACTAATGGCTGTAAAATATCTCTGTGGTCTGGCTCTTTGTCTCATTCTCCTGGCAAAGCTTAAACTAAACAGTAAAAGTTTGTGAGTTTAGGTGCACAAGTCCAGATCTCAGGCCTTCCTGTTGCTTGTGCCCTGTGGCCCATGGCTCTGAACCTCCTTGGCGTGGTCAGGGTGCCATCTCCAGCACGTCTGCCAAAATAGACCCTGACAGGGAAAAAAAAAAGGGAAAAAAAGACAGAAAAAAAGGCTGGATGGTTGTCCCTCCAACAGCTGAATACTCCTTTCGACGGTTGAAGTTGCTTCTCTTGTGCTCTGTGGTCTCCTGGCCAAATCCCACAGCGCCTGCTGGATTCCTTTTCAAACCAGTTTCCTCTCCATTCAGCCAGAGCTCCCTTTGGCAGCAGCCAGCAGGAACTGCCTCCCTCGCAGTCGAACTTAGGAGGGAATTTGCAGAAGGAAACAATCCCAGTGGTCGGGTAAGTGGAGAAAGCTCTTTAAAAGTCCCCAAGATGTCATACCCTGGCTCTGCGAGGTCACGTGCCATCCTCTGTTCCCTGCAAAGTTAAACATGTTCTAACATTATTTGCCAAGCTGGGGCCACTGCTGTGAAACTGTTCCTCTGGTTGTTATCGCAGGCGTGTGACGTGAGCGTTGTTCGGGGCCTCTTGGCCTCGGCTCCTCAAACGGGTCCTTGAGAAAAAACCTGTTTTCTGGCAAACAGGAAGGCAGATGCTGAGGGGCATCTCACAGGCCAAGAGACAGCCTGTGCAGAGACCTGGCAAACCAGGAACCCGAGGCTAAACTCACCCCTGGGCACTCCAAATGCTGAAGTCACTGCTGGTCACGGGGTTGTCACTGGGGTTTGATTCAGGTGGAATCATGATGTGTCAACAAGGCAAAGATTGAGATTCACCAGGGAAAGTCAGGTAGGGGGATCGATGTTTTTACAGTAATGGCTTGAATAAAGCTCTTTGCATCTTGGGGAGGGAACAACCAACCAAAAAAGCAGGAATCCCGTTGGCCTTCCACCAGTTTTGTGTGTTGGTGAGCTTGGATCTCCCCTCTTGCCCCGGCAGTATTCTGGTTTTGTGTTCAGCTTCATCCTGGCACCCAGCACGTGGTTTCCCAGCAGCAGCACACAGCAGGCATGCCATGCCTTGAATCTCTTAGTGAAGCACAGCAGAAGTTGAAAAATGGGAGCTTTCAAACCAGAATTCCAGCACCGAGGAGTATTTATGGAGGGTCAGCTCACAGAAAGAAGCTGTCTTGGTAGGGCTGAGCAGCAGCCTGAGAAAGCAGCCTTAGGCTGGGACATGCCTGGTGTGTGTGTGAGCCACCTTCCCTGCTTTGTGGCAATTCTATGTGTCAAGGCACGAGTGCTCACAGAGGGGATGCAAAATGAGTTTTCTCAGGGTGCAGCAGTGATCCAGCAACCAAAGGCTCCTGGATTTCTCCTGGCAACGTTTTGTCCTTTAAACTGTTCCTTCTTGCTTTCCCTCGGGGCCGTGCTGTGAGTGTTTTCGTGCAGTTTGGTGCCAGTGAGCTTCACCCTCCTCCGCCTCTCTGCTGCGGATTCACAGGCCCTCCCAAAGCAGAGCTGGCAGGAATCCTCCCCCCACCCGTGTGTGTCCAACACGTGCCTCTGTTTGGGTGATGACACGTGCCCGTGTTTGCTGGTGGTGATGTAGCTGCTTGGTTCTCCAAGAGGATCTGTGGAGAAGGAGTGGTGCTTGCACTTGCCTCACCTCCACTTCTGGATGCTTTAGCCCAACCTGAACTATTTTAGTGCGACGATCGAGAGAAGCAGCAATTGCTCATATGATGTGTCACACCATAAACTTCAGGAAAGTAATTCATTCCAACAGTGTAATTCTAGGACTCAGGAACCAAAAATATGGGCTATTACTCATCTTTGTATCTCATAAAACAGAATAACCTAAACCATTTATCTGTTTACATAGCAGAGGTTTAGGGAAAAGCAAAGTGTTGAATGTCAAGAGCCACTGTTGCTACATACTTGGAGTGATTACTTGCTTTATTATTTATTTTTTTTATCTCTGTGCCAATATTGGCCAAGAATTCGAGTCAGGAGATAGGCATGATGCAGAAACAAAGAGCCCCTACTTGAAACTTGGGAGAGCAGAGCTGAATCACTGGCATGTCTTGAGTAGGCTGTGAGAGCTCGAATGTGTTTGTTTTATGATTACCCAACATCTACAGTATTTTCTCTGCTGAATGCTTTTTCCTTCTGCATGAATGAAATTTCCAGGTGCATGCACACGCATCTACCCTGCACAGGAGGCCGTGTGTGTTAAATGTGTCGGGGCACATTTGGTCTTCACTTGCCTCAGTCTAACTCAGGATGAACTCAAAATCAGGGATATTTAGCTAAGTCAGCCCCGGAGTAACTGCCTGCAGAGTTTGATCCCTGGATCAAACTGTTGCTGGAACAAATCTGTGTTTTCCACCTTTGTTAGCTGTGCTGGGGGGTCTCTTGTACCTGATGCAGAGAGTCTTGAAGGGGGAAGGATAGCTCGGAGTCGGGGTGAGTCTGAAAGTACCTTTGCTTGTCAGCTGGGATGGGTGGGGTGCCTGACCAAGTGTCTGTCAAAATCAAGGAGAAAATTTGTCCTTAAGGCATAGAAAGTTAATTCTTTGTGATGGTGAAAAGGTCCTCAAGTAGTCACATAGTTGGCTCTGTCTTCTGGGTTCAGATGGTTGCCCTGAACCAGCTGAGCTCAGCCTGGGCAGCAGATGTGGACACATGTCATAATGTGCCCTTTTTTATTTTGATCCATGAATTGGGGGTGACTTACCAATATGAATAACAGGTTGTTGCTCCATATTGTTAACATTCCATGTTTTGTACCCGGTGGAAAATATTTTTTTTATATTATTTATTATTTATTTTTGCAGAGATGGTGATGTGCTGCCAGTGTACAGCGTGGTATTTCATGTTTCTGTAACCCATGAAATTGTCTGTCCTCACCAGAGTAACTTGTGTGGTTTGCTGTCAAAATAACCCTTGCCAGCCTCTGTGCTCAGTTTTATCTTATTAGATGAAATAATGTACTAATTTAAGTCTGTTTCCTTGGTGAATCCACCTGAGGGTTTGAAAAATGATGCAGTTGAGCTCTGATTTACCTGCTGATTTATCTGATGACTAAATGATCTTTCTTTAATATGACTAGTCAGGAATGTGGCTTCCAGGTGTTTGTGGTCCTGATGCTGCCCCGAGCTTCACCCAGGCGGTTGTCTGTGTGTGGTGTTCAGCCTTATCTCTTTATCAGGGGTTTGTCATCAGAGTGATCTTTTCATAGCAGAAATGTATCCAGCTCATAACACACTCAGCAATATTGGCTTCTGGCTCTTAGGACAGACTATGAAGCCTTAATTCCTGTAGTTTTACTCTTCAGTTCCTCTGCTGATAAAACTTGACTTTGATTCAAGGCGTTCGTGTCAAAGGGTTGGGGTCTGTTTTTGTTGTCATGTTTCCAGACCGTGCTTTTTGTGGCTTTTGTTCTCGACAGGAAAACCAAAATGTTCGCTAATTTACCCTTTGCTTTGCTTGCAGAAAAAATAAAGGTAAGGCCAGTCAGAGAGGGAGCTGTTGTGTCCTTGATGTGTGCTTGGCACTTTCTCAGGCTGGGAAGGAGGCCAGATAAATTATTCCAAACCTATCTCCCTATGGTAAAACCCACCAGGCTGCAGTGCTGTGGGTTGTCAGGATGTAGTTGGCCAGGGTGGGAGGAGAGTTTGCTGGGAGTAGTTGGTCTGTTGGCTGTGAGGAGGGATGTTGTGCAAGCTGGAGATAAAACCCAAGCCCCAGAGGCTTCTCTCTGAGTTGAGGGTAAATAAAACTGAAGTTTTCCCCATATTTGTTATTCCTACTCATTGTAGGACTACTAAGGTAATGCAGGAACTCCTCCAAGGCCAAATCCAGGCAGACAGCAAAGATCTGGGTGCTGCATCTTTGTCCTTCCCCCTGAGGAGGTAGATGTGGCATTTTCTGTGTGTTTTATTTGACCTGTACCCGTGCAAACAGGACTCCTTCACATTATGTAAAAATCAGTATCCTTCAGGAGTACCAGAAAGCTGTCACTTGGGTGACAAGAGGCAGAGCTCTGAGGAAATGAGGAGCCCAGGAGGAGGATTTTGTGGTGCCTGTTGTCGCTGAGCTTGGCAAAAGCTGTTCAGGTTTTTTTCTGGTGCAAATGACCTGGAAGATGACCTGCAGCACCCAACTGAAATAAGAAATCTCAATGAATAAATATCTATCTATAAACACCTTCCACTGGACCAGGTTGCTCCGACCTGCCCTTGGACACTTCCGGGGATGGGGCAGCCACAGCTTCTCTGGGCAACCTATGCTGGGGCCTCCCCACCCTCACGGGGAAGAGTTTCTTCCTAATCTCTGATTTGAATTTACACTCTCAGTCTGAAGCCATTCCCCCTTGTCCTGTCACTCCATGCACTTGTCCAAAGTCCCTTTCCAGCTCTCTTGAGAGAGAGAGAGAGAAAAAGAGGGAAAAAGAAACGTGCCACAAGAGTGGTTACCAAAATTATTTTGTTTTTCATAGTATGTTTTTCTCCTGCTTAATCATGCAAAGCTAATGCTTGACTATAGTCTAAGAAAATCGTCGTGGAAGCACATCATCTCAAGTTGCATATTCAAAGCCAGGAAAAGCTAAAAATGGCACTTAAAACCTGTAAACACTAGCTTGGAGGCTTTCTGAGTAAACAGTTTAAAGAAGTGCCCGGTGTTTGGTGTGCAAAGTGCTTGTGTGTAGATAGTGGGATTGTTTCCTCTGCTTTGTTACTTGTTTCCTTGCTGTAATTTTTGACTGTCATTGGACAAGGAAATAAAGAAAGGTCTGGTCAGTGGGGTTGGAAAAACATCTCTTTCTCTGACCTATGCAGTTGTGCTTGAAACCGTGGTGTGTCAGCCGAGATGGACATCCTTTAAATTTCATTATTTTGAGGTTGTTTATACAAGGTTAAAGCAATAAATCACCCATATGATTGCTAACAGTCCCCCCACCCCCTGGTTTTTTTTTCCTTAGGTGGCAGTGAAAGTCATTGACAAGAAAAGAGCCAAAAAGGACACCTATGTCACCAAGAACCTGCGACGGGAAGGGCAGATCCAGCAGATGATCCGCCACCCAAACATTGCTCAGCTGCTGGATATCCTGGAGACCGAAAACAGCTACTACCTTGTCATGGAGCTGTGCCCTGGGGGCAACTTGATGCACAAGATCTACGAGAAGAAGAGACTCGAGGAGCACGAGGCGCGCAAATACATCCGGCAGCTCATCCTGGCGGTGGAACATCTCCACCGGGCAGGAGTGGTCCACAGGTAACCCTAAAGACCCTCCCTGGTGAAGGGAGCGATATTTTGGACTTTTTTTTGTGTTGTCTTCACTTCCTTGTGAAGACATATTCCTGAGAGCTGCTCTTCACAGGGTTGTTTAGATGCTTGTGTTTTAGACACAAGAAGGTATCTGCAGAAAGCACCTTAGCAGGTGTGTGGCTTCAAGTGGGCACACAGGAGACCTGCTGGCTCCATGTCCAGGAGACGATCCTTGTGGGTCCCTTCCAGCTCAGGATATTCTGTGGTTCTGTGTCCATAGAGATAACCTGTGCATCCCAAAAATAAAGGCCCTTTCCCTGCAAGCACTTGTTTTGCCTCTTCAGAGCTCTGGACCAGCGTGAGCTGGTGAATCATTTTGCTGTTTCTTTGAGAAGGTGGTTGTTGTTTTCCTGGTGGAAATACAGCGGTGTGGGGAGTTGGAAGATCACCTGGGCTCCAGGGGAAACAGGACTCATCCAAGAGGAGCCTGTGGAGGGCTGATGAATCAGGAGTAGCTGCCTCTGAAGTTCCTGAGCAAGCAGCAAGTGGAAGAGGCTGGGAGAGTGCAGGTGCAGGTATCACACATGGTGCCTTTCTCCACTTAGTGCTCTTGGCTGCTATGGAGACAGGAGGGTGGTGGGCTGGATCGACCTTTGGTCCGAGCCAGTATATCTCCTCTCCTGTTCTTAGGTGTATTTATAGGGCACTGTGCTAAGAAGGAGGCTCTGCTTTCTAAATTTGGGCCAGCTGGTGTTAAGTCTGGACTCCCACACAGTTCCCATATGATGCTGAGCAAGTTTTGTAGGCCCCATCCTCTTAGGTTATGTAGGCAGGTTGTAGGAGCCAGACATCTGAATGCTTTTGAGGATCTGGGTCTTCATTTCCTTGGATTTGCTGACTGTGTGGAGGATGGAGGGCTGTGCCCAGGGCCACTGTGCAGGCAGCTCCTCCAGCTGTGCCCAGCTGTGTGCTGAGCTGTGCAGCGTGGGTGCATCTGGCTTGGTGGAACTCCACGTGCTCTGAAACCTGCTTTTTTTTGTCTGGAGTCTTTGTATTCCCTGTGATCCATCAGGGATAAGGTGCTATGTGCACATGTGAGCCCAAGAGTGCTGAGGTCTTATCTTGAGCTAAATTTCAGGTACCACTGTAATATAAACATTTGAGCAGCCACCAGGTCCATTCTGCAGGTTGTCTATGAGCCACAAGACTGCTGATCTCTTTAAATTATTAACCCCACAGTTTGGGGCATGGACAAGGAAGGAAGTCTGTTTATTGCTTTAAGGGATCAATTGCTATCTGGTATTGAGAGAGAGAGATGAAGGAAACAAAGTTTCTGAGATGAGCAGAGGAAAACATGTCAGGGGCAGATGAACATGTTCAGCTTTTAACAGCAGGACTGAGTTCAGCAGCAGCAGTTCCTCTCCCTGAAAAATTTGTAGTGGCCAAGGCACTTAAGGGGGGTTGGTAGGCTTGGCTTTGATTCCTTTCTCTTTCAGAGAGGATTCAAACCCACATTTTGTACAAAAATAGCTTGTTCCCTAAGTACAGGCTGGAATCAACAGGCTGTTGTGGTGGGAAGGAAGGCAGGGCTTTAGGGCCCGAGGAGCCCGAGTTCCCATGCAGATGCTGCAGGTTTGGCCCTCACCCCTTCCCTCCCTGCTGTCTCTGAACAGCACAGCTCCCAGACCCTGGAGGGTGAGGGATATGAGTGAGCAGGGGGAGGAAGCAGCTCTGAGAGCTCTGCCATGCTCTGCTGGGTCTGGCAGCTGAGCTCTGCCCACCCAGCCCTGTGGCGCTGGTTTAATCCTTGCCCCAAAGGCAGCCACTCCATCCACTCTGGTTCTCAGCTCACAGCACAGAGCTGCTTCTTGGGAGCCTTCCACACAGTGAATGAGCAGGTCTAATTCTGCCTAAACTGATAAAATTTGACAGAATCACAGGCAATGTATCTGCAAGTATTTTCTCTGGCTTAACCCGTTCGATGTCTTGAGCTGTTCTGCCAACCAAGCGTGTAGAGCAGTGTAGAGACACAGGAGAAGCTCTGGTGGCGTGATCCAGATTTATTCTCCTGGCTCTCTGCAAGCAAGAGAGGGAGAAAGATTAATAATTACCCCAGGAGTTGTCCTTCAGCATCTCAGGCTTCCGACTGTGGCAGCTCTAAAAACAGACCACTCAACCAGCTACTGAAGAGTGGGGGGGAAAAAACAGTGATTCATTCTGTCCCTGGATGAAATGGCAGTGTTGTTGTTGATATTTTTAAAGCAGGTAAAAATACCAGCACTTTCATGTGCTTGGTGATCTGTGGGTGTTTGCATTCGCTGCGTGGGGAACAAACCTGGGCCAGAACGCGGGGCTGGTGTTTGTCTCTCCATATGATTTCAGCATTCACTTTTTCACACTGAAAAGTGTTCCCTGGCTGTTTTGTTGCAAAAAGGTCATTAGGTTTGTCTGCATGATTCAGGGAATAATAGAGACGACTTACCCTGTTCTATAACTTAGGATGGAAAAAACACCCAGATGAAATAAGTTGCATATAATTTGCTTACATAATTCCATGAATATTACTCAGAAAGCTTCATGGCTTGCAGTCTTGGCATGGCAGAAAAACACTCTGATCTCTGGTCTTTGGACAAGTCCAGGGATCCAGAATTCAATGGAAATGCTTCTGTTAAGAGGCACTGATGTGCGAAAAGCCTAAAATTAAAGAACTTCAGGAAACCTCATTTTATTTAGAGATGTAAAAGTACCTCCAAACTCATGTTTGGCTGTATAGATGTGTTTAAAATTATAAATATTCATGTGCTGAGATGGATGAAGTTCCTGAGTGCAGAAGCTGCATCTTTGGTGAGGGCTGTCCAGGGCTGAGAACTCCTTGGCTGCTTGCTGAAAGCAAAATGCCACAAGTCTATATATAATTTCATGTAATCGTTTGTGTTTCGTTCCCTCTATCAGGAGGGTTGGCTGGTTGCTAAAAATATACTTGCAACAAGCTCAGCTGTGAATCAGGTAGGAATATTTATCTTTCCCTCTGACAGAGGAAAACAAACCCAAATGGCAGGATCTGGTAAAGCTTTCTCTTGGCAGAGGGTGTTTACACAGCCCTTCACGCTGTCAGAAAGCAGGATGAACAATAAGCCCTTAGGGAGCATAAGGACAGCAGAGAAAACGAAGTGAAAGCCTTGGTGCTTGCCACTGCATCCCACAGGAAATTCTCAACAACCCTTTTAAAGTCGTTTTAACAAAACTCAATCCCATTCAGTACAATTACTGTCAGGATGTCAAAGAAAGGAATTTAACGATGTATTGGTGGCAAAGATAGCTTTCTGTGTTCCCCCTTTTTTCTGTCCTCCTGGCAGCATATTTGTACCTTCCACTGCCATTTGGTGATTAAAAGCAGATCAGGAGCTTGGAAGACACAAAAAAGGCTCTGAGGTTTTGAGCAGAGTAAGGTGATGCCGTACAATCCAGATGCTCAGGGTGGCACAGGATTCCTGCTCTGGTACCTGCTCCTTTGACATGTTGGCTTTGATAACTTCCATCCTATTAATTTTAAGTGCCAGATGCTGATGCAATATTTATGACACATCCTGCACCACAGAACAAACTCCTCTTTTGAAGTGCGGAGCTGGTTTCTCTTCCTATTTTATGTCAGATTTCAAAATTACCTTTGGGCATTCTCTTGGAGTGCTCTGATGTAAACAAACTAAACATCATTTTAGTGAAGACAATAGACTGAATCCCTCTTTTACAGAGGCAGACACATGGAATTCAGGGATGTTACTGACAGAAGAATCGGGTTCAATAAGTGGTATTTTGATAACAAACCCTTTGAAATGTATATTGACATATAAATGTGATGATGAACCCAAATCTCACCTCTGGCTCCTGCACAGGGCTGCAGAATGGGCTTGTGGGTTGCTAGTTAAGGAGTGATTTTTTTTTTTTTTTTTTTTTTTTTGCGGTGCTGTTGTGATTAAAAATAAGATGCAGGAGACAGCAGCCAACAACTTCTGCTTTGCAGCTGCTTGCTGGTAAAACCTTCCTTCTCATCCTTCCTCCCCCAGACAAGAAATAAAGTGTGAAATGTAAAACTCCCATTTGCAGCCTGCTGCCTGCCATGGCACGGAATATAAACTGCTTTTGGGAGTACACTTGTGTTCCTCACTGGAGGCACTGGCTGGAGTTGAGGTTTCCAAAGTGGTCTGAGAAGCTCTAAGCAAAGCCAGGGATGAATCAGCCCCATCAACAAACTCCCAAATGAACTTATCCCATAAAGATGGTGTATTTTCAGACCCAGGGAATGTTACCTCTTTGCTGCCAGCTTCACAGGCTGCAAAGGCATAAATATCTGCTGATTCTCCACACTGTGGGAATGCCTTGAGTGTCTTCATTATTCCTAGATTTCACTAACTTGTGCCATAGTGAGACATTCTCAGCATCATGGAACTAACCCCTCAGGAAAAGGTAACGTTTTTTTGGTCCTGTTTTTTTTGAGGAGCTGTGACAGCAAGGAGCAAGATCAGATTTACTTCAAGGAGGGAACTTGAAAGTGTCCAGAGTTGCTGCTTTGTTTGGATGTTAACATGATCTCATTGCAATGGACAAAGTCCCAAAAGTGGAGCCCTGAATTTCAGGCCCTGTTTTACAAAGGGTTTAAAAAATAAAAGCAAACTAAGACAGCCAATGAAGGGTCTGGAGCACAAGTCTTATGAGCAACTCAGATAAGCCTCTCTTTGTAAAAGATAATTAAATTTTCTCTTTAGGTTATATCAAGGAGTAAAAGCCTCCTGTCCTGGCTCCCGGTGTCACTCCAAAAAACAGTGCTTTCATATTGGGATTGACAAAAAATGTGGGGCATATGGACTATTAGATCAGTTACCGCTCACTGGCAAATCTGCTGAGAATAGACGGATGGGTAAACATCTTTAACCAGGGCTGAGTGCACTCTATACTGGGCTGATATTTACATTGCTATTTTTTCCTCTAATAGCTTTAAAATGCCCTGTAATATTTACCTTTTTTTTTTAAATTTATTTTTTTTAACCTTGAATGCTTTTTTGAATATCTTGTCTCGTGTTCCTGACTAGTCCTCCTGTCTCTCAGTTGTTACTCTGATTGCCTGCATGTCTTTTCTCCTCAACTTACAGCTTTCATCTTTCCATTCCCTTGTCTTTAAAGTCTTCTTCGCTGATGTTTAATATACTCAGAGCTTCCAAATGGTCTTTGTCCTTGCTTTGAGACATTGCAATGTGTGACCCAAAGCTCCACGTGCTTCTCTTGATTTCAGTTTAAGTTTGGAGAAGGTCCTTGTGGTCACGCTGGTAAAGTGAGTGTCATCCTACCTGCAGGTCCTCTTCTGCCTCAGTTTTATTTGAAACACAGCATGAGCATGAAATGAAATGGAGAGGAGCAGTTCAGGAAAGGCTTGGAGTAGCTCATGGCTATTTCTTTCCTTCACAGACCCCTCCTTGTGGAAGTACTTAGCTGGGCTTGGTTGGTTTACTTGTCTTATTTTATTAAGCTTTTTGTCTTCATCTGGAGTACAGGCATCCTTCATCACTCCCTTTGCCTCACAGAGGCAAAATACCATGGATATCACTGACTTCCCATCATTACAGCTGATGGCTTTATCATCCAGGTTTTTCCGGAGCATGTCGGGAGAAGCATCACTGCTGTGGATATCCCAGAAATATTTAATGTCTGGGAGGGGGGAAAAACTCCTGTGACAGAGATGTAGACTCTGTTTTTACCAGTACCAGTGCTGACCACCCCTGTGAAGAGTTTGGATGCTTCACCCTCAGGGCAGGTTGATTCTTCTCTCCCGTGTAGGCAAGGGCAGGGGACGGACATTTGACCCCTCACATCCCTGCAGAGGAAAGTTCATTCCTTCCAGTGGCCTTTGGTTGTGAAGAGCGAGGAGAAAGCGACCTCCCGTTCCAAAAACACGTGTTTCAAATGTTTCCAGTTTGTGAGGTTTCTGCAGACTTTCTCAGTGTGTGAGAAGTGTGAAGAGCCTGCTTAATTGCAGGATGTACTGACAAACGTTTCTAAATGTTTCTAAAGTCGTTTTTGTGCCTGAAGAATAGGTGTGAAGCCGTGTGTGAAAGCTCTGTTAATTCTGGAGAGGGTGCACGGGGCTTTCTGCTTTGAATGTGGAACTATGTGTGCTGCTTTCATTATGCAAGTTATTATACATGAGCCTTGTAAATACACTGATGAGAGCGAGGGAAAGCTACTTCATTATTTTGGAGACTCACTCAAAATATTTTCTTTCTTTCAGAGACTTGAAGATAGAAAATCTGTTACTGGATGAAGACAACAATATCAAGCTCATTGGTATGAAACCACTTTGGCAATTCCAGTAATTAAAATTGTTAGTTTTCTAAAGAGAGGTTTTTTGAGACTTCATAATCCTCCATGTGACAATTGCTAATGTTGCTGCAGAGAGGAGCTGGGAGAGTATAGATAGCAATCAAGCTGTTCCTGACAGCATCTCCTGAAAAAAATGATCCAAATAATTCAGCTTTAACTGGGTATGAGCATAATCTTGCATCTTTAAACCACAGCTTTCATATTCAGCTTGGGAACTTTGTAGAGAATTCAAGAATTGACACCACAGAAGTAATTTATTTTATTATCCTGATCATTTCATATTTGCTAAGGGCTGGATCCTGCCCCCGTATGCATATGCTTCCTCTGAAGTCAGTGGGAGTTGAGGACATTTTTAGCAGCTGGCAAAATTCGGTCCTATATTTATATTTGTTAAATTTGCTTCCAGCACCCAGTGCGAAATTGGTTCGGAGGGCTGTTAAAAAATAAAAAAGATCAGCGATAGAGTCTTGGTTTGTGTTTAGGTATCAGCTGTACGTGGGGCTCGATTCATTCAAGCTGTGCAGACATTTTAGATTAATCATTGGTGGGTACAGTCTCTCACTGCCTTGCATAACTCCCATTAATGTTACTGTGGGCATTGAAAAGAAAATCTTCCCTTCATAAAATACGCGCCCAACATCTGTTTATATTTATTTCCATGCCTACACTTTTGCCTGCAGCAGAGTCTGTGGCTGCAGACTTCAAAACTCAACCGACTTCCTTCAAAAGGTTTTGTGGACTGAAAAGTGATGAAAAACACTTGGCATTCGGGTCAAGTGGACACTCACTGACATATAAAGCACGTGCATCTCCAGACAAATGAGAGGAGGATGGTTGATGAAATCTGAAATATTCAAATTTTACTGGGAGAATTCAGTTTTTGAAAATGCTGCTCTGACTTTCGGTGATTATCCTGTAGCAAATCAACCAAATCTGGGAAAATAACAGCAGAGAGAACTCTGCATTACCTCAGCCGTGGGTCAAGAGGAGACTGAGATGTTGCCATGAATCATTCACCAGTAATGGTGGATACCACCCATTATCTTGATTTAGCAGATAAGTGAGACCAGATGGCTTGCAACAGTGCTGTGTGAGCATCTGATGGATTTAAAGAACTTCTGCAGCTTCCCTGTTATTGGGTGTTTGGTTACACAACAATATGTGAACTTGACATCCAGAGCAAGACCTAATCAGATGATACGTGCACAATTAAAATTCCTGTGCCAAAAAGAATGTACTTCACAACTGTTCCTGCAGTTTCATTGGCTTTGGTTGCATGGAAAGGTCTCCCTGCAGTGGGTGGTGTGGGAAGAATAGAGAAAAGAGACGGTTTGATCTTCTGTGGCCTCACTGGAGTTGAAATAGATTGTCCTCAGGTCTGCAGCCTGATGTTTTTAAGCAAAGCAGATTGCACACAGTATGTATTTTAAAACAAAGCAATTAAATCCCACCATCCAACTGGGTATGTTGTAGCAAAACAAAGGTAGTAGTAAATCTGCTGTAAGTAAAACCAGATTTAACACTGCAGCCAGCTCGTGCTGTATCTCACCAGCAACGCTGGTTCTTGTAATAGCTGTGAAATGAAGAAAACCCACCATAAAGAGAGAAGAAAAGGTGAAATGAAGATTTGAAAGGTGCCAGGGGGTGACATTCAAAGTCCCTGCTTTTTCATGCATTTCAGTGGGAACTGAATGCCTCAAGTCCCTTTCTTCACCCAGCTGCTCAATGGCACCTGGATTTTGTTACTCTTTTTAGCTGTGTGACAAGGTGGTTTATGATGTGCTCTTACATATTCTTCTGAGAAAAGTTCCCTTTAAGAGGACTTATTCTTAGCAGTCTGTTAATCAGACTGAAGAACATCAGGACTGGGAATGTTGGAAATGATTCACTTCTCTTCATCTCCCACCCGGTGCTGTGAAAAGCCACTCGCAGGCCATGCGAAGTCCTTGGTGTCCTGCTGGTGCACCTGTGACACTCAGCTCTGCTGGTCCATCTTGTCCAGGAGCTTCTGTCTAACAGCTCTTTCCCTGTTCTGGCTGCCACAGCTGCAGAGATGGCTGTATATCCATGGATTACTGCTGATTTCCTGGAGGCGTTGCAGAGGAGTCGTGTGACGCGATACTCCGATAGCACGAACGGTGGGGGTGGGGGAGTTTCCATGTCATAATATTTACTTTGGAAAACCAAGGGTGGCCTTTGATCTGAATTCTGTAATTAGCTGGGCTTATTGAAAGGGAGCCCAAGGCAGAGGCAGGAATGGCAGTGGAATTACCAACGCTGGTGGTCACACCGTCCTTACCAAGCTCGGCAGCGCATCCTCAATAAAAAACACACTGTGATCACGATGTGCTGCCACAGTGTTAATAACAATATTCTCATTTCCAGGGCTATGAAATCCCTGTCCTCAGGATGCATTTGTTTGCACACATTCTGCATTTCAGCAGGTACTAGGGGGAAAAAATGTATGGCAGCTCAGATGAATGAGCTGTAGGGAGTGAATAAGATGTTTATAATTGAAGAGAAGGTGTTTATAAAAGAAGAGAATGAAAACCTCCACTGCCGCTGATGAAGAGATGCTTATTTACACCGTTTCAGAATGCAGCCCTTATGTACTTTGATTGCAAGACATTATAGTATAGAGAAGTAATTTGGAGGGGGTATGACACTCTAGGGTAAAGACCAGCAATGGTGCTGTGTGGAGATATCATTTCTAGGAGTCTTTAAATGTATTTTACAGTTGACATAACTCATCTCGGGCCACAGCTAATGAATATGTTAATTAAGTTAATGGAGCCTCGGTAGTATTTATAAAAGCCCCAGGGATAATACATATCTAACAGGGATGATTAATCAGTGTCCAGAGACAATTGTTTTCCATCAGAGGCAAGGAAATTGTCTTGATTCCCCCTTCAGTGTTGACAGTGTTCTCCAGGAAAGCCCCCTTGAGCCTCTTTACATATGAAATATGGTGATTCCTGTGTTCCCTGTGCTTGTCTGGCTCTCAGAGATGCAGCCAGTCGAGTGGAAAGCGCTGTGCCACCATTTGGGCACTCCAGCTCACACAGGCAGCCTGATAATTGCCTTTTTTTTTTTTTTGGTAAGCATTTTTATATTTTTGCCTGGTTTTGTAAGGGAATAAGGCTTATGTGTCTGCCCTTTAATGCTCTGAGGATTCCTGGCTGATTTCCCCTTCTCTGCCAGCTCTCCTAATTGCTTTCTCCCAAGCCAACCGTTGCTGCCCCCGGACAGGGGCAGTTTGCCCTCCCCTGGCTGCATGTTGCCACCATCCACATCTGCCACCAGTGTGACCCTGATTCCTTTCCTTGCTTAGTGGTTTTATTTTTAAGATCCTTCCCTAAGCCCAGCTCAACCTGCAGAGCAGACAAGGGGAGATTTTGGGAACACCCTTCCCGGCGCCAGCCTGGTCTTGGGCTGCCTGAGAGCACTTGGGAAGCCTCAGCCTCCTCCTGCTGAGAGGCTCCCTCTGGTCTCCGGTGCCAGCCTGTGCCAGTCCCTTGTTGTTACTGCCAGCAAAAGAGTGGCAGATACTCCCAGAAATGCAACAATTCAAGGCAGAAGTCAGGGAGGGGGCAGCCAAGTCAAGACATTCCCTTCTTGCTCCAGGACCTCCCTGTGTTATCTCAGAGCTGGAGCGCTGCCTCTCCACCCGTCGGAGCTTGTACCTTGCCCACTTAAACTTGGCCTCTCCATAACATCCTGCAGCAGTGTGGAAGCCACAGCAGCCCTTGGTGGCCCTCTGCACATCCGTGCCTGGGCCGAGCTCAGCTCTGGCTGTTGCCATCCAGTTCCCAGTGAAACGGAGTTGCTTTGTGTCTGAAGTTGATGACTGTGCATATTCTAAGACTTTTTTTTCTTGTTTGTGGAAATCTCTGGTTATTTAGCACCTCGTAGAAACCGATTACATGAAATTTTTGCATGTGGATGAATTTTTTTTTTCCTCGGGCAGTCCATTGCTTGGCTTTTGGAAAGAAAAAACGTTCTTTCTTTTTCACTTGTGTTCTAGGGCAGTCTGACTGTGACTGTCTTTCATAACTCTGTCTCTGTGCCTTTCACAGACTTTGGATTGAGCAACTGTGCAGGCATCCTGGGTTATTCTGATCCCTTCAGCACCCAGTGTGGGAGCCCAGCATATGCAGCCCCTGAACTTCTGGCAAGGAAGAAATACGGGCCCAAAATAGACGTTTGGTCCATGTGAGTTACTTCTCTACTTTATAATTGTCACTGCAACGAGCAGGGACACCTTCAACTCCATCAGGGTGCTCAGAGCCCCATCCGACCTCACCTTGAGCGTTTCCAGAGATGGGGCATCAATAATGTAATAGTGTCAGGCCTTAAAGATGAAGTACAGTCTCTAAACACTAAGAATAAGGGTTTTTTCGTTGTTCCTGATCACTTTGGTTTCCTTTTCTCCCTGTTTTCTCCTAGTGGGGTGAACATGTATGCCATGTTGACTGGAACGCTGCCCTTTACCGTGGAACCGTTCAGCTTGAGAGCCTTATACCAGAAGATGGTGGACAAAGAGATGAACCCTTTTCCCACCCAGCTCTCTTCAGGTAATCAAAGGAGTGTGTGGGACCTGATCAGATCCAGCTGGTCAGAGCCATTGCATGGAATGATTGTGGCGCCTGCTGCCAGTGTGTTGTGCTAATTGGGAAAAACACTTCCTTTCATTTTAGCCTCCAAAAGAACTGCAGGAGTTGCTGTAGCAGAACTCATTTTGCTCTGACTTCTGTATGTCAGCTGAAGAAACACTGAGTTGTGCTGAGTGTGAGAGAAGGGACAAACCTGTGGAATTCTGTGAAACTGCTTCTGTAGAGTAGTCGATCAGTTTTGCACTCTCAGATTTTAGTGTATGGATGGACAAACAGATTATTTTGGAGTAGCAGATTCCTGGGCATTATCATGACTAGGTTTGAGTGATAAACTGCCTCAAATGACCTCACATTAATTATGGAGTAGTAATGACATGCGCTCAGAAAGCTATTTTGGGACAGTGACCTGGGACAACCTTTATGTATTCACAAAATGCAAAATTGTTGATGTATTAGTATTAGAAATATTAATTCCTGCTTCAGAGCCGTGTCACTAGGCAACAGAATCATTTTTCAGCTTGTAGCAAGACCACTGTCAGCATTTGGAACGAGCTCTGTTTGGCAGTTGGGTTTTATTTTTGTATGCCAAATTGGTGGTTCGTGGAGAGCTTCTGTCTCCTTCCCTGGCAGCCTGTTTGCAACGGACGTTCAGTAAAATGAAAAGATTGCAAGTGCAAAAAGGGCAGCTGAGGAAGGAAACCATTGTTACAGGGTGTGAGAGAAAGCCCTTGAGAGTTGTGTCACGAGATGAATTCTCCAAGCACAGATTTACCTGTGGAAGAAGTGGGGAGGGAAGGGTTTTATCACCTGGGTTTTATCCCTGCGTAACCTGTTGTTCCTTGTTCACTCAGCTCCTGTATGAAGGGCCCTTTTCCTGCCAGCAGTTCATATTGTGGCATGTTGTAAAGTGGAGGGTTTACAAGTGAGCTGGGATGCTGCAGGTTTCTGTATGGGGTTTTTGTTTGTTTGGGGGTTTCTATTTGGTTTTTGTTTGGTGGAGTTTTGTTGGTGTTGGTTTTGTTTGTTTGCTTTTTGCTGTCTGTTTGGCGCAATTAGGGTGTTTGGAATTTCCACTCCGGACACTTCCCGTTAGGATTCAGTTGCACAAAATGGCTGTTTTAATGCTCTAGCACATGCTTTAAAACCCCACTGAGTAAATTAAAAGAAAGATTACACTGACTGGTTCCTGCTGCACTTGTCTAGATGCCAAGTCCCGCGTCATTTGCAAAATTACCTTTGAATCCAGGGACTTGCATGGCATAGTCAACATTTTCCAAGTTTGGCAAAAAATTTACCTCCTAGACTGAGGTAAATTATTTTACCAATAAAGAGCAGTTACATGATGGCTATGGAGTGTCTTTGAACCAAGGGACTGTTCCCCCAGTCATTGTTTTCTTCCCATTCTCTTTTAAGTGGGACATTTCACTGACTTCACTGGGACAACTCAAGGCTGAACCACTCAGGAAAAGGCCTGTGGAAGGTGGAAGGCAAACACTGGGTAGCAAAAAAAGATAACATTACTTTTGATAGGCTTCACTTTATTGTTTCATTCAGCCTCCCATTTTTAATGGAAGTGAGATTTTCTCACCAATGCCTCTCTGTAGCATTTGTGGAGCTCACTGGACACTGGTCTCCAGGGAAAGCAGTATTTTGTTTATCCTGTGAGAACTTGGAGAGATGATGGTAAATTAATGGACTAGATTTAAGCATGTTAACCTTTCCTCACTGGGAACAAAGGTACACATCAGTTCCTGATCTGAGCCAGTGGCCTCGCACATTCACTGACATGGCACACTCTGATTTAAGATGACATTTGTTCCTGCCACCATTAAGCTTTGGGTCAGTGGGTAGAAACTCTGCTCCTCTGCTCTGTGAATTGTAGTGGTCGTTAACCTCTTGGGTTTATGGACCTTTTGCTTTAATCAGGTTTTATTTTTCCGTAAAATTCGTATATAGAGAGTTTTTGTAGGAGTCTGTTTGGCTTGTTCAGTACATTGTCTTTCAATGTTTCTTTTCACAGTTACTGAACATGCAGACCCATCATGTAATAGTCAGTGTTATCACTAAGCAATAAAACACTTTTTTGTGTAAGTTAGAGTATTGGGTGACCGTGAGCACCCAAAGCAACCTGTGTAGCAACAGGGGAAGTTTGGAGTTACTGTTTGACTTTTCCCACTTAGGAAACCATTTTTCATTTAAGCTTCCTCAACAACACAGCCACCTGGTTACTGATTTTAGGTGAGCAGAGGTCAGTTGCTCAGGAGGTTGGTATTCACCCTGCACACATTCCTTTCCTTCCCTCTTCCGTATGCTCATGTTCTTCCTTCTGGAACAGAGGAATTAAGTGGAGATGAGAAGAAAAGCCGTTGTTTATTCATACCCGTGGTTTGGAGGAAGCATTTCATTAGGTGGGGCTTGTGGAATGACCTTGCTGCATTTTCTCCAGAGATATTTTTAGGCCATACCTGCATACCCAGTTACAACCAGGCACAGCCTCCCAGAGAGAACAAGACACTGAGCTGGTTTCATGTATGACAGGGAACATGTTTGCTCATGTTTGCTCCCTGGGGCACTAATTTTGTCGTCCCACAGCTATGTGGCTGACCTGGGAAAGGCTTCTCTCCTCTTTGTACCATCTGACAGCTCAAATCAGCCAAAACCAGCATAGTTACTCATCTCCACCGTGTTCCCTGGGTCCAGGGAGCCTCCGGGGAGAGCTTCTCTCCAGAATTAGTTTCTCCCAGTCTGAATCTGTTATCTGTGGTGCTTCACAAGCTTCATTTAATTAGCCTGCCTGTTGGCAGGGGTGGGGGTGGGGGTGAAGTAAGATATTTAAGGAGACATCAGGTGATTTGGGGGCTGAGTGTGGTGGTGGTGGTGGTGGTGAAGGAGGAGGGTGTTGGCTTGGGAAGGGGTGATTTGTTTTGCTCTGAGCCCATGGGATGTGTGTGGTTTCTCATACGGAGATAAGTGAACTACTGGAGCGAGAGATGAAGTGGAAGAACAAGGGGTTTGTTGTTTGCTGTAATGGGGATTTCTGTGCCCAGGAGGATGAGGAGGGGGCACTCCGGGCACGCAGGGAACAGCTTTCAGCAAGTTTATGAACTTGGATGTAGACTTTTCCTGCTGCTTTTCTGCAACATTGTTGTTGTAGGAAAGTAGCAAAAATGTTGGGTAGTATTCGAATGCCCCTGAAAGCTGAAGGTTCAGCACCTGAAACCAAAATGAAAATGAATTTTGCTGTATTCTTAATTGGGCTGAAACCTTCTGCAACTGATTGTGGGCTGGATGGAAGCCAGGAGAGAATTTCTCCTCATAATGTCAAAGGGAGCCAAATTTGCCATGTCTTCCTTCCCAGCTCTGCATCCTTTCCCTTCCCCTCCACTCCCCCCGGTCCATCTCCTCCTGCTTTAAACACAGTGATTTCTCTCTGACCTTGCTCCAGCCTCTTGCTTTCACGAGGAAATCAAGTGTTGTCTCACCTGCTCCAAAACTTCAAACGAGCTCTGAGACAAAAAACCTCTTTTTCTCTTCTCCTTTATGACTCCATAAATCATTGTGACTATAAATCACTGTTTATTTTACTTACTAATCCCTTATCAGTACTGCCATTTTCCCAAGGACATCAGAGCACACCGTAAGGAAAACATTGCTTTTTAGTACACTCTTGGCCAGGCTACACACCTGTAGTAACTGCACTACTGTGTAAGTCATAAAGCAGATGGCATAGCTATTGTTTGGGGTTTTTCCTTGCTTTCTTCACAGCTGCCATAAACTTCCTACGATCTCTGCTGGAGCCAGACCCTGCAAAGAGACCAAACATCCAGCAAGCCCTGGCAAATCGATGGCTCAACGAGAATTACCCCGGAAGAGCACCACCAAATGTCACCTATCCAAACAGGTACTGCCAGGAAGGGAGGAGAAGGCCTGCCAGGGTGTCTGTACATCATGTATGTGAAAATGTGAACAGCTCTGGAGCTTCAGTTCCACTCCTGTGACACCATCCCAGTGCTTTTTCTGGGATTGCTTTTGTGACTCCATCATGAAAGGTGTTAGGATTGAGTAAAGTGTTGCTTGGAATGGTCGAAAGCAATACCTTAAATTAGAAGCTGGCATACAGTGTTTTATTTGCAGGGTGGTCCGGGGTGCAGATCATGGGATTAATTGGCTCCAGACATGGGAATAGGGATGTGTGATGGGCAGTTTCTGATCTTCTTATAATTCAGTAAAATCCAAGCTACTTTCCCCACAGAGGCTCTGCCTATCTGTGCTATATGCATGAGGCTCTGTGTTTTAAGTGAGAAGAAAGGTCAGAGTTAAGTGATCTTGCCTTGTTGTTCATCTTGAACCTTGCTGAATACATGACTAAATGCTAGAAGAGAACAAGTCTCATGGTCAGTGAAACATCGACCCAGGGAAAAAGAAAAAGAAGGAAAGATACTTGTGGTCCACTTTGGCGTTAGAAATAATCTTGCTTGACTTTAAACATGTGCAGAGCTGCCACATGAGCCAGCTAGGCAAGGCTCTCCTTGCAGTCAGTGCAGAGAAACAAGGGCAGTCTTTACATAAGGATTCATCTGCCTTCTCTTTGATTCTGCCTTAGGATGACTCTGTGCCCAGGAGACACCAGTTCCTCTCCAGTGACTGTAAATGGAGCCTCAGGCAACTCACTTGGAAATACCAGTCTGTGTTTGATCAGATAAAACCTCCTCGCTCTATCAAAGCCCTCCAGCTGTGCCTCATACATGGCCCAGTACCTGCAGCAGGTCAGGCAACACCGAGGCAAAGACAGCAAATTAAAGCCTAATTTTGGTGCTTAAAATTTGATAGTGCTCCAAAATTTCTGTCCTGACTTCAGTAAGAGGAGAGTCCCTCAGTGAAGATCATAATTTCCCCACATTCAGTTGTTACAAACCAGATGTAGTGTGTGCCTGGAGGTGTGATGACTTTTACCTGAACATGCGATCCACTGTCCTCCACCCAAAAAGGATTTGGTGTTCACCAGCCAGGCCATCTCTTTGCGTGTTTGACCTGAGGAGAATCACAAGTTTTGCACCCTCAAAGTTTGTGTTGGATGGGTGTTGAGCAGCTTGGATGCCAGGGGGCATCACCAGGGCCATCCACTGAAACGGAGAGGGCACATGTGGGGCCTGCGATGCCCAGACCTTCGTGGAGAGAATGTAAAGGTGGCCCCCACAAAGAAGTGTTTCACGAGGAATGAGAGCAGGCAGAGCCCTTCTCTTGACATTCCTGCTGCAAATTTAAGGGGTAGTTGGGTTAATTTGCCCTGTGTGGTGTTCAGCAAAAGGAGATCTGAGTGTCTGTGGTGCATTGGACTGTGCTGAGTGTGGTACATGTGAACGTTGTGTGGTAAAGAAAGGGAAAACAAGTGTAAACTGAATGAGTCATTAAGCTAATGAAATCACTGTCATAATGAGCCCAATCAATCCACTAAATGTGGCATCTGTTAAGTCAATGTAAGTGTAACAGAGACCTGGAGGGGTAATTTAATTCTCTGTCTGAGTCTTAGCTGCAGAAAAGAGGAAGAAATACAGAAGTAAGGCTTGAATGTACTTTCACAATTCTTTTGCATTTGTAGGTGTGTTTTCACGCCTCTGTTTTTAATTCCTGGCTTGCAGTTGTCAGGCTTTTGTGAGGTTGTGGGTCCCTTCCAGAGTTTACTTATTGGTGCAGTGAGGTGGGCAACTTCTTCCCTTCTTTCTTTCTCATTGCACTGATTTTCCCATCCTTTTGTCAGAAATTAAGAGGGAAGTAGATACTCCTTCTATCTGAACCCAGATTTCATTTGAAGCTGTAAAGGATAAAAGCCACAGAGATTCTTTCACTTCATTTTATTGGTAATAATATTGCTTTAGTTTCATTAGTTGATGCCCCAAGCTTGACCTACCTAGACTTTGTCATACTGGAGCTTAATGGGGGAAATAATCTGTAAAGTTTGAAATACTTAAATATGTGGCCTGACTCCTTTTGAGTTTGCCTCAGGAAGTACCACTGAAGTCAGCTTCGATTGAATTTCTCCAAGTTTTCCTTAGTGTGCAGATATGGATAAGGTGTGTTGAAACAGTGTGTGAAAAATCCACTGCTGAATTTGCAAATAATCAGTTCCTCTTAATCAACACAGAAGAAGCTATGTTACGTTCTTGCACTATTCTGGGCATAACACCCATTGTTCCAAAGACAGGAACGTGGTAGGAAAGGGAAGAACATGGAGATAAGGTGGAAGAACGGCAAAAACTGCATTTTCAGGAGAATATTCTCCCAGGCTTTTTATAAGCTTGCTTTTGTTAAAGAAATTCCCTGGAGGCAAGCAAAAATTTCCCGTTTTGCTGAGCACTTCAAGTGGAAATTGCTTGAATTTCTTTTGCTGTACAGATGTCTCAACGTGCAATGGCCAAGATAAGTTTTGCTTTTGAACTTGAAAAAAACCCAACCCCAGGCATTTCTTTGGGGCAGAAAGGCTGTTAATAAGCAAGGGGAACAAAGGGAAAGAGTTGTTTGAGATTTTCCAGACTGGGTTTTTTTTTCTGTTAAACGCTGTTTTACATCTTGTCTAAGTGCTGCAGATCAGACCCAGGCTGCTGTCTGGGCATTCCTCACAGCACAGGTGCACAGGGCAGGAGTGGGAAAGCTGGGAGTGATCCTTTGGGAGGGGGAAGGCAGCTGGCAAAAATGCCCACAGCCTAAGCTCCCCCACCGTGATAATATAAAGCTAGATACTAGGCTTTATATTAGGAGCAAGGAATATCCTTTAGAAACCAAGTGAAACCCAGCATTTCTTTGGAGATGGATGGGAGTTGACAGGTACATCTGGGAATCTGGCCAGCACACTTAGAGGCCTAAATAGGAGCAGTGTTCTTTGGAAAATCTGGTTTTAACTTAGACCGAGATGACGCTTTGCCATTTCCACTCCATTTCTCGCCTTGGTTGAGCCTGTTACAGACTCTATAGAAGAGCAGATACATAAACATGGCTTGGATGCGTGCTTTTAACTGACAGGGGTATAACAGCAGTGTTACCACTCTGAGACCTGCTGCAATAACCCTGCACATACCCCTTTTCCAGCAGGAAATTCCCTCTCTTACTCAGAGCACGGATATTGTGCGACAGGTAAGGTGTAAAGCTGAATGCCAGGGGTGTTTGATTGCAAGGAGAGGGACTTTTCAGGGAGCCATCTGGGTTGGATTTGACCTCTTTTCCTTCAAAATCAATTGGATACTGTGATTCTGTAATCTTGATGGTCCTCACTGGTCGGGTGTAGGGTAACAAATGGCGCATCCTGAGCACCACGGTGCCCTTTCATACCAGGGATGGACACGGTGGGCAGAGTCCTGTTTGTTCAGCTGTCACAGCTTCCTGCAGTGCCAGTGGTTCCCAAAAAGCCTGTCCTTTTAATGGGAAGAGAGAGATAATCACTCCCACATCCCTGAGCCCTTCAGGCTGTGCCTGGTCCCCTCTTGAGGCTCCATCGCCTCTGAGGCTCCATCACCGGCAGGATGGTTCCAATGCCAGGATGGTTCCAACGCCAGGACGGCTCCAGCTCGGTGCTCTGCCTCTCTCCCCGTGCAGGATTCACCTGGAGGACCTCAGCCAGAGTGTGCTGCTCCACATGACTGAGAAGCTGGGCTACAAGAACAGCGATGTCATCAACACCGTGCTCTCCAACAGGGCCAGCCACACGCTCGCCATCTACTTCCTGCTCAATAAGAAGCTGGAGCGTTACCTGGCCAGCCTGAGGGTGAGCCCTGCTTCTTTCTGGTTCTCTGCACGAGTGGCTGAGCAGGGGGGAAAAAAGGCCCGAAAGTTTCCCTGCTTGCTGGGAAACCCAAGGCTTCACCCGAGTTTTGGGGTGGGGATTTTTTTCCTAATTTTGTAGCACGAAGGGGAAGTATTCCCCAAATTATTAACATTATTCCAAGTAAAAATTCTCCAGGTTGCAAAGGTAATTGCTGATAGGCTTTGTGTCTCCCTGTTTCCATAGGAGATCCCCTCCTGCAGGGCAGTTACCCTGCAGGAAGCAAACTGTTACCATGCAGAGCCTTACGTGTCCATTGTGATTCTGTGATTGTGATGTGCTGTGTCCCTGTGTCAGCATAGTTCTGTTGCTTGAAATATCAATAACACCATGTAACTTGATTCAGGAGATCAAGAGGAAGCTTAAGAGCTTATTAAGGTTTTATTTAGCTTTTAAGTGAAAACTTAGCTGAAAGTTTGACGTGATCTGACCTCCTGCTGACCTTCCTGGCCCCTGAGTATGTCCTGGGCCTTCCAGTTTGACAACAGCTTCTTAATTTTTTATCTTTCTCAGTTCTTTTCACGAGGATGTTTCTTGATGATGCCACCAGTGGCATTTAAAATGTAGTGGACCAAAATCATCAGCTCTGTAAGTTGATGCTCCTCCACTGAATGCCAAGAGTGGATACAGTACATTAAGCAATAATTGAACATTAATTTCCTCTAATTGTCCCACATATTTTACTTTTCTGTGCTTTTCTCTCCACAGAAGGCCGAAGGCCAGGACAATGTTTTCCACAAGAGCCAGCTCTACCAGATAGAAAAATACAAGGCAAATAAAGACTCCTATGAGGTAAAGCTCATCAAAGCTTGTTAAAGTGCTTTGAAAACATATTGAATTTGGGGATCCTTGGTGATTGCAATCAAGGTGATGGATTTGTGGACCTGTGGAGAAAAATAAAGACCCATGGTCATTCCTGTGCAGGGCAAATAATTCCTTCAATTCCTTTTCAAAGGAACAAATAGCAATCCCCTAGAGTAGAAGTGTAAAGGTGACTTTGAGTTTTTTTGAAGAAATTAAAAGGTTTTAAGGCTCTGTTCAGCAAAATAATGTGAACTTAATCATAGGGCTCCATAGTTTCATTCTGAGGTGCAAGTTGCTGGTGTTATAACATCAAAACTGTCTTCTTGAGACTCTCCTTGAGTCTGAAGACCTTGGTGGTGTAGGGCAGAGAACTCTGGTCTCCAGCCTTTCTGCCTGTGAGCGGAGAAGGTATTTTTTATTAAACCATGGCTGGATTTTTCTTCCCTGGCTGATTCTTTGCCAAGCACTAAAATTACAAGAGTAATCTGAGCTGTGCAAGTCTTCCCTGCCAACACAAAGAGCAGCATTCTTGAGGAGTCTGCCTGCTTCAAAAGCTGCTCCTCAGCTCTGGATTGATGATCTAATTGCAGGGGCAGATTTGTGTCGTGGCTGGGTTTGTTTGTCACAAAGACTCCTTGCAAGACAAGCTGAGCTGCAAGCCATGGAAATAGCAGGGCAAAGTACTTACTCTTTTCTTACATCAATCAAAACCATCTTATTTAAAATGTATCGGTAGTGGGTAGACTCAATGAATATAATATTTCACAATGCTCTGACAGCTTATTCAAGCTGTTGCAGAGCAGCCTTTCCCTGGAAACACAGGCAGGTACCGGGATGCTGCATGGAGAGCATCTCGCTGCTCCCTGGGCCGGCTTCCTCCTGCTGCTGGTGCCACTTCTGTGAGCCAGGGATGGCTCTGCCAGCCATCCAGGAATTAGCTCATGGCTTCTGTGCACCGACCCTGTGCAGGGGAGGCTGCAGCAGGGCCTGCCTGGAGCCAATGTTTGAGTTCCCTAAGGATAACTGGAAACCAACGGCAGTGCTGGTATTTGGCCCCAGTTTGGTTTGTGGGCATGCTTAGGGATAAAATTCCTTCCGAAGCCTCTCCTGCACTCAGAGTTAGTCCCAGGGTAGCTATTTAGAGGATGAGGGGGTGTCATGTCTTTCTTGAAATAGTCATCAGGATGTACTCACAGTGCAGACTCTGCAATAATAATAACACAGTCTGTTCTCTTTCTGCATGGGCACAGCTGAGGATAGAAGTGTTCAGGGCCAGCTTGGACAAGGCTTGGAGCAACCTGGTCTAGTGGAAAGTGTCCCTTCCACTAGGGGAAGGGGTGGCACTGGATGATCTTTAAGGTCCCTTCCAACCCAAACCAGTGATTGTACAATGTTTTCTATTGCTTCAGCTGTATTTCCATGAGGGGTTATGTGATTCTTACTGTACCAGGACAGGTGGAGCTGCACAGGGAGGGGAATGCAGGTGCTGGGCTGCTACTGCCATTTGTATCTAAGGTAGAAACTCCCCTAGAATGCCTTCATGTGGGTGAGAACACAGCCCTGGCAGTGCCCAGCTCATGCCACTGGGATCAGTGGGTGCCACCGGCACTCAGAGGCAGGGGATTTGTAAGCTCAGGAAGTTTCATGAGCTGGAGAGAGAGAGTCCCTTTATCCCTCCCTGCCATTGCCAGAGTGAGAACAGGGAGGCACTGGTCCCCTGGCAGGCACTGCACAAGAGCAGAGCTGTGTGTTGCCATGGGAATAGCAGGGAGAGGGATGGGAGGGATGGTCAGCGACAGCTCCAGCTGAGGACTCTTTCATCCACCTCACTCCAGGGGTGTGAAACAAGGACTTGGCCCCAGGCAGGGGCTGCCAGCAGCTGGGGCAGGCAGGGGGCATGGGGGCAATGGTCATGCCAAGCCCCTGTTCTCCATTAGGGTTTTTTGGGGTGCTGGGAGCTGCTGGCAGTGCCAAGGAACCAGGCTGCTGCAGGCTGGTTTCACTGGAGCACTCAGCATGGACAGGGAGGAGGGAGGTAGGCACGAGTCTGTTTCTCTCTCTCCATCTCTCTTTTAGTGGGAGAGGTCTCAGGGGATGAGTGGCTGTCCCTCCAGAGCACCCAGGGGAGCAGGCAGGGGGTACCTGCCTCCCCCAGGGCAGCTGGGGGGCTCAGACCCAGGGAATGTGCAGTTTTTAGGAGCTTGTGTCACTGCCCTATCGCCATTTCAGACATGGCCAAGGCAAACACCCTTTATCTGTCTTTCAGATCCGTTGCTGGGACTAAGGGTAGGTTTGAGGGTCGAGGTCAGGACAGGAAATAGCAGAGGATGATGTAATTCCCAACCTATCAAGTATAAAGTACCGGTACAAGTCCTGCATTGTGGGGCAGCATGACATGGCCAAGCAAACTTTTGTAACTCCCCCGAATGAAATCTTCCCTCCCTTTTAAAATAGAATAGTGTGTGGCACTTCAGGAGTTTGGGATTCGGTCATTTCCCCTCTCACAGACTTGGTCATTAAGGACCAGCGTTAATAGTTTTAAAAACACTTCTAAGACCATTTGCAGTGTTCATCCAGTGTGAACTAATTAATTGCTAACACCGGATATGTGAGTTTTCTTTGCTGTGGGTGCTTTAATTGTGTGGGATGGCTGAGAAAACACACCAGCAGGGTGAAGGCCACTGACTGACTATATTGTGGCAAGAGGTTATTCACACAGAAATATTGTTATTATTAATATCATCATCATCATTGCTGTTGCTACTCCTTTATCCTCATCAGGAGTGACTGTGCAATGCCTGGGCCTGATCCAACACTGTGTTGCTCCAAGCACAGTGTGGCCAGGCAGGAATAAATGCTTGGTGCCAGAGGTGTTTACAGCCTCTAAAGGCACCAAAGGCATCAGGTGGATGAAGGTGTCACGCGGAGTGACAACAGTTCTGTGATGTGCTCATGGCTGTGGAGGGGTCAGCCAACTTTAGCTTTAGCTGGCCAAAGGGAAGGGAACTGGAGGAGATAAAGGATGGAAACACATAACTGGGGGAAGGAACTTTCCTGCATTTTTTAAAAAAGACTTGTACTCACAGTGACTTTTTAATAAGACGCAGCAGAACATGTTGCTTAAATGAGAATTATGACCACAGGAAAAAACCCAAACCAACCCAAACAAAAGCCCCTCTTCTTTGAGAGGGACGTCTCAAACCGCACCACACTGCTCTGTCCCACAAAGGCAAGAGATCCTTGAAGCTTTTCAGGGGTAGTAAAATAAAACCACAAATTTGATGCCTGAATTTTTGGATGTGAATTTTTGGCTCCCCCAGAAATCAGTGGCAGGTAAGGGGTGTTGTGCTGAATCCAGTGATGGAAAGAAGAGGCAGTGAATTTTCACTGTAAAACTGTGCTTTGAAAATTGGATTCCTTTTCAGAGTCCTACTCCCAGGTTCTGTTTTTCCTCTGTCATGACTGGAGATCAAACCTATATAGGATATGTGCTCTTGCAGTCCCACCTTCAGCTCTTCTCCTTCATGATTAGGAGCTAGGGCTCAGGGAAGGCTTGGGCCAGGAATTTTCTCCCCCTCCATGTCTTGTGCAGTTGCAGAGATGCTGTAAAATCAAGGGCCATATTCCTCCAGATCTTGTTTGGACAGAAAATAAATTATTTAAAGAGTTTAAACTTATTTAAAGCTCAGCAGCTCACCTTTTTAAATGTCAGAGGAAGTGGAATAAGGAGAAATCAAAGACCTTTTTTGGTGCTTAAATAGGGTATTTCAGGTATGGAGGCACACACACCTGTATCTGCTTCCTCCAGTGAGGACAAATGTCCTCTGAAGAGAAAACTTCCCTTTTCCTTTAATTTTCCAAAGCCGTCTTTCTCACTGCCCGGATGTCAGAGCAGATGGGAGCCATGAAATCGTGTCAGAGAAAAATGAGACGTGGAAGATTTAGTTATTCTGAGTAGTCAGGATAAGTTCCTTGTAAATGTGAAGTTCTTAATCCAGCTTGAGTAAGCGGAGTGCTTGTGCCTCACTGAACCTTCCCTTGAGTAAACCCAACTGTTCTTGTTTGTTTTACAACTTAAAGGACAAAAAACCCAAAGAACGAGAAAAGAAAGGGGAGATTCTTCACCGTCAGCCCCCAAAGAAAACTGAGAAAAGTCCAGTTTCATATAGACAGCCTTCTTCCTGTCTTGTCTCACAGATCCAGAACACCAAGGCTCTGCTGAAGGACCGGAAAGGCGCCAAGGCCGGAGCTCCCGAGAAAGGTCAGTGGGAGAAACGCCTGTGGTGCATCCCTGTGAGCATGTTAATGAGTGTTAATGAGTGTTAATGAGCCTGTCCTCTGTGTGTTGTGTGTTTGTGAGTAAAAATGGGCTTGCACTGCTGTCAGCTCAGGAGCTGGTATGGGAAAGGATTGGATAATGTCATCAAACGTGGAGCAAAACGTCCTGAACGGTGCTCAGCAGTCATGAGCCCTCACTTTTACTTCTCCTCGTGTTTGACAGCGCTTTAAAAAAAGCTTTCTTTTTTACACCAAATCATCTGCACTCACACTGGTGTTTTGAAAGCATCAACACCCACCCCAGATCACTGACAAACCAGAGCTGGTAGACAAGCTTCTTCCTACCAGAGAATGTGTTTTCCTGAGAGGGGGCTGAGGAGCAGCACAGGAGAATCCCTGACCCTGAGGATGTGCCAGTAGCAGTGGCATCCCTGACAGAAGCAGTGGGCAGCAGCTGATGATGGAGAAAGGGGAAAGGCAGGTGGGACTGGCAAGCTCAGCACATTTCAGGCAGCAAAAGGAGGGGGAAAAAAACATGAACAGGGAAAGGAAGAGACGTGACAGCCAGAGGAGACCATTAATCACACAGGGTGGGAGGGATGGGTGAGAGCTCCTGGCAAAAGGAGGTGGGAGAAAGGAGTAGAGGGAAAGGGGAGTGTTGGTAGTGCACACATGGATGGGAGACCTTGAGGAGCAGGAAGGGGATGTGGCTGGTTGTTAAATAAGGAACTAAATAAGGGGTGATCACTACAGAGCAGTACGGGGAAATAGAGTGATGGATGTAAAGCATTTGCTGTGGTGTCAGGGGGTGATTTAGAGTGGTGGCTCATGGTGGTTTCATGCTCATCCTCATGACTTCATAATTCATCATTTGGTGCTGTCAACCTGAAAAAAAAAATAGGTCCAAGTGGTGTTTTTGTGGCAGCAGAGGCAGCTCTGCTGCAAGGTAGCAGGAGTCCAGAGAGCTGGTCAGAAATGGGACATACTTCCTGTGAAAACTGTAAAAAACAAAAAAAAGCCCATTTTGCTCCCATTTGTTGTCCCTTTTGGGAGGAAGGCATAGGGGAAAGTCAGCTTATTAGGTTTTGTTCCTCTTTAGGTTTCTCCCTGTTTTTTTGATCTAAAACCCGAAAATCATTCAGATCTCAGATAAAGCATTTCTTTTGTAGAAACCATATTTTGACACAAATGAAGTGGTCAAATAATTTTGACTGGTTTTAGAAAGAAACTGGTCAGATTAACCTTGGTCTGCTTTTGCCAGACAACTCTGAGTGTGAGATTCCATCTTGTTCATCCATTCAGGTCTCAACCCCTGATGAGACCATCCCTTCACAGGAAATACATGTGAGATTTGTGGCTGTGACCTGAGGGCTGGCAGACCTAAATTATTTGATGTACCTTTTAGGTGGTTTGAGGGAACTCACAGACAGTGATTAACTGCTGGTTAATTCAATTAGGGGGACCTGGCAATCAGGCTCTTTGGACAGCTTTCCATAAAGGCAGCAAAACGTGCTTGGCATGAGCCAGTGCCAGCATCCTGTAGAAACTGAGCAGATCTTCTCCACAAGCTGCTTTGTTTTACTGGGCCAAATCCTGCAAAGATTGTTCCATTTATTTTCGGTCCTTGCTGGAGGAAGGTTCTTGCTGAAGTTGTTGCAGCAAATCTGTTCCAACTCTTAACAGCCTGAATCTGGCCAGTGCAGCTACTCCATATTTACATGTGTGAAACCAAGAGCAGATTCTGTTCCAAAATGCAAGGAAAGACACCAGGGATTAACTCACTGTGTCTCTAGGTATGGCAGTGAATACAGGACACAGATCCAGTAAGAGCCAGGCAAAGTTGTGCTAAGAGAGGAGAAACGAGAGGTTTGTCAGGCGTGGCCTTAGAGGATATAATTAATACAAACAGCTGAAGACACCTGTGGTTTTCCTTTTCAAGTCCTTGTCCCACTCAGTTTAAGCTCTCCTGCTGCCTTTGAGGGAGATGGCAGATGAATTTCCCATGGAACAACAGCGTAAGTATTGAGTGAGGGTCAGGGAATTGGGTTCTGAGTGTGTCCCTAAGTCAGGCAATGAGGTTCTGAGTGTGTGTCCCCAAGAGCTTGTGGTGGCTGGTGCATGTCAGGCTCCTGTGCAGTGTGTCCCAGGGGATGTGGGACCTGCCTGCCAGGGAAGGCAGTGCCGGTGACTCCAACCCGCTCTCCTGGTTCCCTCTCCGATTGCTTTGCAGACTCCAGCGGGGGGGTGAGCCCTTTCCACGAACCCCTGGCGACCAAGACAGGCTGTGTCACTTCCAGCTCCCTGGAGTACCTCGAGGTCCAGCAGCCACCCCCCAGGACCCCTCGGCTCCTCAAGAGGCAGGAATCTCCCCCGCAGCACGAGCCGGCCCGGAGCGGGGGCCGAGCCAAGGACTCCCCCCTCATCCTCAACATTGTGCACTCCTTCGAGTCAGTTGACAGAGAGGACCAAATAGACCAGGTTTCCCCCTCTCACCAGTACAGAATTTTAGGCTCCCCAATGAATTTCCCCTACAAAAGCTCCAGTGAAAGGACACTGTCCCCGCTTTTCCCCCCAGGGAGCACATCCCCCGTCCACCCCACCCAGGTCTCTTTCACCTACGAAGAGAAAGTGTATCCGGCAAAGGAAGAAGCCGTGTCCCCTACCCAGCTGGTGTCCAACAACCCCCTGGGCAGCCCCAACTGTGTGAAAAGCAGGGGCAGGTTCCCCATGATGGGGATCGGACAGATGCTGAGGAAGAGGAGCCAGACAATGCAGTCAGCCAGCGAGAAGCCACTGGAGGCCAGGATGCCTCAGCTGCAGCAGATGAGCCCCACCCAGATCTCCTTCAGCACAGCAGATGCTGTCAGTGGCCAGTGTTAGCCTGACATCCTGGGATTTGCTCTGCTCTGCTCTGGGATCTCACCTTTTTCCACTTTAAACAAGAAGGAAAAGCCACAGGCATGTTACTGTCGCTGCGGAACACACCACAGTGCTCCAGCAGGAAACCAGAGGTTTGCTCGTAAGGAAGGTGTTGTCCTACATATTGAAGTTGAAAGAAAAGGGCTCTGCTCGTGCTGTTAAGAAATATTAGCATTTGGCACCCGACTGTACAGTAAAACATGTCCTGAAAGAGCCACGTGAGTGTGTATTTTCACAGCTCTCACCTGGTGTTGCAGCAGGGCTGGTTGGAGGCACCGAGGGTTTGGTTCCTCAAGGTGATCTGTGTGGTGCCAGGAATGCCAGTCCCGTCAGGATCTGTGGTAAGACTGTCCCTGCTCCTCCTGCCTGTGGTACTGCTCCAGGCATTGGTCACGGGGTGGGCAAGAGGAGAAACTCCAGGTACTCTGTCCAAAGTCAGCTCGCTGACGAGCTCTGCCGAGGAGATGGAGGTGCTTTGAGTTTGAATGAAGACACAAGTGATCTAAACGTTCAGAAAAAGTGGGAATGGTGGAAGTCAAAGCAGATTTTACTTATTTTATTTTATTTTATTTTACTTATTTTATTTTTAGCTTGGTTACATAAAGGAGCTAAAAATAGAATAATTTTTTTCCCTAAAAATCCCCACTGATTTAATCACCTCACTCACAAGAAAGAGGATTGTTTAAAAACAAGTGTCGTCGTGGAAATTCACCTCACTAAAGGCCTGTTCCTTTCATATGATGGGTCTGCAAGAAGATGCTTCAAACAGAAATCCAGATTGCAGAAGGCTGTGTTTGAACAACCCAGCCCACACCTGCAGTAGTCCCTATTACAGCAAGGCAGCTTTGGACACACCTGAAGGCTTCTCTAAGAGACTGCAGTGAATTAAAATGGCTAATAAAGGACACATGAACCTGTACCAAGGTTGTTTTATACTCCAGGATTGGTAATGCAGTGGTTACCAAAAATTGGGTGTTATTATGAGCAGTGAAAATTAACTTTCTTAAGAGACACCATGTCCTGTGTACTGGTCATGTTTTTCTAAGTAAACAATACATCTGAGAGGTTGGCAACATTTTTTTTTTGTTCTGTTTTTGTCTTCAACCCCATTACCTATAAATTAGAAGGTTTAGCCCTATTTACAACCATATTTTTGCAAACAATTTTGTTACCCCCTTGGTTTGGTGTCCAGGCAAATGCTGAGAGTGAGAGTTACCCCTGTTTGAGGTGTTTTCCTTCCAGTTTCATGAGTAAGGTGTTCAGGGGCTGCGGCAGAGGCGAGGGAGGAGGTCCCCAGCAGATCCCACAGCTGAGCATGTGTTCCTGGTTTGCAGCATAACACAGGTCTTACACCAAAATCTGCATCCCAAAAGGATGAGAAAGACAGCCCTGAAATAATTTTATTCATTTTCACATCAAAAAATGTTGTATTCTGTTTGTACAGAGCACCTGTGCATCCCAGGGGGCTCCATTTTAGCTCTTTTCATTTAGAAATGTCAAAGCATTGTCATTTCCTTCGTGCTAAGAACATATCTGTGCTGCAAAGGCAGCGAGCAGGGACCACTGAGATCAGGGACCACTGAAATCAGAGACCACTGAGATCAGGGACCACTGAAATCCCACCTTTTTTGTGTGCCAGACTCACGTACCTGAACAGATGGCAGATGCTGACTTGAATTGCAAACTCAGGTTTATTTGGAACCCAATAAAAAGGTTGGGGGAGGCAGGAAAGAGACCTGTATTTTTTGTGAAGACCCAGTAAATATGTGCAAGAATCAGAATGAAAGCAAATGTTAAATCTTTTATTATATTTATAGAGAATATATGAGTACTACACTGCTAAAACATAACCATGTATCCAGCATAGACAGTAGCTTTGTACAGTCCAACTGCAGTGACCACAGAAGGGACTTCCTGAAATGCCACAGTGGAAATTCCAGGGGGGAAAAACTGTATTTGGTATCATTATTAAATACATGTACTTTTTGGACAAGATTGCCATGGACTGCTGACTCTGTTTGCCAGGTCACTGTGTAAAAAAGGATAATCTCAGCACAAAAAACCTCCAGGCAAGGTTGGACGGGGCTTGAAGCAACCTGGTGTAGTGGAAGGTATCCCTGCCCATGGCAGGAGGGTGGAAACTGGAGATTTAAGGTCCCTTCCAACCCAAAGCATGTGTGATTCCATGAAAACAAGCAGCAGAAGGGTGAGGAGAGGAAAGGATTGGCAGCACCTATCCCTTCACCCATCCAGGTGTATCCTTTGCACCTGGCTGCTGCCCACCCTCTGCAGCTTGTGCAGCCACTCTGGGCGTTATCCAACCTCTGTGACCAGTAGAGGCTGGTAGGAACGTCCAGCTCTTCCTGCCTTGAAGCAGAGATCCAAAAGGATGGCACTGAATTTCTCCTGAGTGCTGCCTCACCGTGTCCAGAGGGGAGGGAGCGAAGCTGTTCCTGTAAGTACCGTTTTTTCCTCCTTCTGCCTTCATGCAAATCTGTTTCCAGAACACCTGATCCAGAAACCTCCATGATCAGCTGAGCTCTTTTTGTGGTGTTTGCCAGAGGTTTGGCACCGAGTCCATAACAGACCTGTTTGACAGAGCTGAAAATACACCTTTACACTTCAGACTGTGCATCAGGGAAGGAGCAGTGCTGAGCTTTGGGTGCGAGAGGGAAGCACCTCTGCGGGGCCTCTCTGAGTGCAGAACCCAGTGGAGTTAATGGAGCAGCTGTGAAACACTTGGAAGAGGGTTTTGCAAACTAACTGATGGCTGGGCAGCAGTTCAGGATCTGTAGTGGTAGAAGTGTTTTTGTTCAAGCTCTTCTGCCTGGAAAAACAGGTGTTGAATTTATTCAGGGAGAAGGAACAGAAATCAGCATCTGTTCCTAAAGGTGTTGGTCTTTGTGTCTTTGTACTTCTCCTGTAAATGGGCTGCTGAATATTAAAATTCCTGAGCGTAGAGGTTTATAAATCCTAAAAGTAAATAACAATTACTTTCTTGCTTTTGCACTTGACATCACTTGATCTTTGCAATAAAATCCCTTGGTGTGCAGCTGGAAACGGGCTGGGTCGGGTTTGCAGGAGACTTTTCAGTCCCCAATGCACCAGGAAAATGGTTTGTCAGCGGAGTCCTCGGAAAAATGGGATGGAGAAAAACCTCCATCCCAAGAGGAACCTGGACCTCTATTTGCTCCTTTGTAATGCAGCTTTAAACTTCGCTGTTCGAAGCACCCCAATCTCATTACAGGCTGTGCTTATCACAAAGCGAGCAGGAACTTCAGGGACATTATTGCTGTGTGCAGGAGTTTGGGTTTTCCCTGGCTTTTCCCTGTGGCCAAAAATAGACAATTTTCTCTTTTGTATCCCAGCCCCACATCGGTGTGGGGCGTGTTTGCATTGCCTTAACTGCCTCTCTCAGAGATGGCTTGAGGATGTTTGTATGAGGGAGGTGAAAACATCAGGAGTCTTTTCAATATTTAATCTCAAAAGAAGCCTGGAATATGATGCTTTCTGTTGCTGAGGTACAGGCTGTTGTTAGAAACAAAGGGCATCAGGGTAGAGCCTGGAGTGAGATTTGGAGTTTTGTGGAGCATCTTGCCTGCTGATGCCAGGGCACTCAAAGCCCAAGAGAGGAGAAATGAGATGTTTATTGGTTAAGGGTGAGGTTCTACGCTTGTTTTAAATTTTTGGCTATTACCTAAGAACAGAATTATGGCATTTTTGACATACAGATCATAAATATATTTATTAATGTTTGTATTATTGTCTTCCTTTACCTGTAGAGATCTGCCAGTTCCTTGTCTCTCCTACAACCAGAAAGGTCAGGCTCAATCTAAAACAAGGAAAGGTCGCCAGAGGCTTTATTTCCAAATAGCTTCCCTCTTTCTGTTCCTCTGAAGGGCGGAATGTTGTCCTGTGCTTGCAGCATAGGGACAGCTGTGGGACAAAAATGGGGTTTTTCCCTCCCATCTCTGCCTGCCCCGGACAGCAGCAGCACGGCAGGAACCGTCCCAGCAAGGACAGCCGGGCTGGGCTTCCCCGAGGGTCCCCACCGTGATTATTAACTCAGGCAAACGAAACCCGCGGGAAGACAAGGGGTAGGGGAGGAGCAGCTCTCCCACAGCCGGAGCCTCCCAAACCGAGGCTGTGCCTGGACCACCCATCCCTTTCTTCTTGCGCCCGCCACCCTCCCCCAGCTCTGCTTGACCTGGTTCTGCCCTCTCCCACCCCGGGGCTGGTTTTTGCAACACTTCACGAGCAGGGACTGAGCTGGAAAATAAGTGACTTATTTGCCAGGCTGGTTTTCAGCTCCCCTAAGCCCCCCACGTGTTTTCCTGCATCAGGGAGGGGACGGGAACAGCACAGGTGAAGTGGGACTGCCAGTCCCCCTGCCAGTCCCAGGTCCCGCAGAACTGCACTCCCAGGTGCCTGTGGACAGGCATTTTAGTGTATTTGTTCTATCAAGAAGTTACTGGAAAATGGAAGAGAGCAATTATTCTGGGGTTGTGCCAGCTGCCTTTACTGTCCATCTGCAGAAATGGGACTGGGGCAAAGCAGAGCCCCAGAACAGAGCAAGCTGTCCTGTGCTTTGCAAGGACAACGTGTTACCACGTCCCTTTTACAGCCTTGCATTTCCATATTTCACCCACGGATGCACCTGGATGTGACCCCCCTGTCCTTTGCCAGTGACTGGGGTCCCTCAGGGTGCAGTTGTTCTGCTGCTGTTTCCCAGCGTGCCTTGTGGGGAATCAGCTCCTCCAAGGCTGCTGAATGCACGGGGGGGGGGGGGGTTGGATGCATAAATCCGTGCACTCCTTGGCCACGGCTGTCATTCCCCCTCTCCTCCCGGTCCGATGAGGGGGCAGGGATGGGATAGCACTGCCTGTGTGAATTCGAGGAGCCGCCAGTGCTTTAGAGCAGTTTGATCTGGCAAATCCCATGGATGCTCCGAATTTTCTTCTTCTCAGAGCTGTGCTCTCTTTTCCAAGCAGAAAAGATGACACATTTAGGTCTGCTCTGCAGAAGGCAACTTTTAACTGCCTACAGCCGAGTGCAGTCCCCCCTTTGCCTGTGCTGAGGCGCCAGGAAAGGACTTGCATGGCTAAGAAACGTGCCAGTCTCAGCTCCAAGACGTGTTCCTGCAGGACTTGGCATCTGACCCCTGCACAATCCTGCTGGGTACAGCCAGGAGAGATGGTTGTGCTCCATCCTCTGAGTGAGGAGCTAGGCTGGCAGATGGCCTGGGGCTGGGACTAGAGCATGTAACACACCACGTCTTTAAGTGTCAGCAGAATGCTCCCTTCCTCGCCCCCAACCCAGGTTTTTTTCCTGGATTGTGATCCCGCTTTTCATTCCCGACTGTGCCAGGGCCGGGAAGGATGTGCTGCTCCCACAGACCTGCCTTGGGACCCTGCAGACTTGCAGCTCCCTCTAATTTCCCTGGCTTTGAGCTCAGCCCTGAGCCAGGGCTTTACATGCAGTGCAGGGTTTTCTGTGAGGTTAAACCCCTCCATTAGGGGAAGGACAGGACACCCTTCAAACAATCCAAATCCGAGCATTCCTCTGACAAACCAGCCCTGACTCCCTCCATCTCTGCCCGTGACTGGGGCCTGATCCAGGTCATAGGGATTCTTCTGCTTCAGGAATTTCCCTCTAAGCACCTGGCCTGCACACTCAGTGTCAGTCCAGAGGGAAAAATCTCCCTTTGCCCTCAGGCACTGCACACCAGGGTGGAAAAATGCTCCTTCCAAAAAATCATCTTATGAGCCTGATTTGAGGATGGCCAAACATTACAGGGAAGAAAGGATGTCATGGAACAACCATCCTCCACTTTTCCTCTCTTTGCAGAGGGGAGCCTAATGCTGTGTGCCCAGGCAGCTGCTTCTCTCCCCAGCCCATCCCTTCCTCAGGATATTTTCTCCTGCTTGAATTGTGGTTGCCAGGAGAGCAGCTGGCATGGACAGTGTCATCCTCGGGCAGCCCTGTCTCATCTTTATTCAGTTACCTGCAATCCCCTTTGGATGAAGACACCAAATCCCTAGTTACAGCCAGGTTAGGAACTGATTAGTTACCTGTGCATCCCAGGCTGGGAGGATGGGATTACCTGGCAATTAGAGAAGCTCAGGCTCAGTTTATTGAGAGGTTTGCTGACATCTCGGAAACGAGTCTGACAGGCCTTTCACACTGACCGTCCTCGCCCCAAATGCCTTTCAGGCACGTTAAATGAAATCTTTAAAGTCGGTTTCTTAAACCCGCTGTGGTTTGTGCTCGGGGGATGAGGGACAAGCAAGGCAAACTGCTGGCAATTCCCCTTGTCGCCGTGCAGCACCATGGTGACAGCCCTGCTCAGGCCCAGGTACTGACCTGGAAACGCGATATAGCTCTGTGGGGGTGTTTGAGCTTTGAAAGGAAAGGTAATTGATGCCTCGGAGCGGCTGCCGTGCCCTCAGAATCTTAAAGAGCTACTGACTCTGCCAGAGTTTTTAATAACTAGTCACATAAACCTAGGGTGGCACTCATGCATTTTAATATCCATTAATATTATTGCTCATTAATATCCAACTCACAGGGGAGTTTCTGTTGGCTGATTCACACCAGGTAAGGGTTTGCAGCATCACTGAATGTTTTCTGTCCCTCAGTGTCTGTCTGCCCAGGCCACTTCTGCACTGTTGTCCAAGCTCAGCCACATCTCACAGGAAGGAAATGGTTGCAGAAATCACATTGTTCGTGGAAGTTCCATGGGAATACGCAGGCAGGTAGAGGAGCCATTGCTTTTCTCCCCCACGGGAGGCTCAATCACTCCCTCTGCTCATGCAACTGCTCTTTGTCCTGCAATGATGCCCCCCTCCCTCCTCCTTTAAAATGCAAGGATCTCCTCCCAGCTGGCTGTTAAGTTTGCCATCTCAATCCTTCTCAAATCCACGGCAAGCACCAAGGACTTTTTTCCTTTTTCAATTCCTTTTTTTTCCATTCTTTTTCTTTAAATTCAGGTCTAAAAATCCTTGTGCACACCTTCTCCATATTTCTCTCCAGTCTACATGTATTATATAAACGATTCTTCAGGGAGCAAGCAACTGTGAGGCTGTAAGATGTGTCCTAGAGAGGTGTTTTTCCCAGTGAGGGAGAGTCATGGAAAGCCCTGGAAAGGGAGATGAGACCCAGTCTAACTAATTCCTGCTCTGTTGCCCATCGGGTGGGTCACTGGATGTGTGTGCTGATGTTGACCAGCACAGACATCCCTGACTCCTGCACTGCACTGGGCTCATTAAATTAGGCAGGGAAGATTCCTTCCTTTGTTTTTGTCCTCTCTCACTTCTCTGGGACACAGAGGAAGAGGAGAAAGTTTCCAGGACTCACAAGACCTGCTGTGAGCAGCAGCCTGCAGGGGCTCAGGGAAGCTGAAGTTGGGGAAATGGAACCTGACAGCCACCTGAGACACCAAAACCATCATTTCTTTCCACACACGAGACTGGAGTACCTTTAAGAAAGAAACACACACAAAACCCCCCACTTCACTCCAAAGCACAAACACTGTGGAAAAAGAAAGCAACGGTCCAAACGGAGTTTTCTCTCAAAGGAAATCTAATGAAGATGGATGTGCCAGCTCCATGATCTGTGCTCCTCCTCACAGGCATCCTCTGAGGCAGAAAGGGAGGATTTCTCCCCCAGCACTGTCACCCAGAAACATCTGAAAGCCGGGCTCCCTCCTGCCCCTTCTCCTGGAAAGGAATTGAATCGCTCCATTCCAGCCGCGGGAGGGAACAGCACGGGGCGTGCTGGGCAATCAACGCCCCAGGCTGGCACTTTGTCCTGCTGGGAAGTGTCAGACTGATGGCCCAGGGACAGTGCTCCTTTATAGCAGTCATTCCCGAGGGGAGAAACCAGATCTCCCAGGTCTCTCACCCCCAAAGGGCACTGGGATGAAGTACCTTGCAGTGCAAGCACAACTGGTGCAGTCTCCTTGTTTTAGGCTTTTTGGAGCAGCATCCTCCTTCAAATCAGAGAGGTGGGAACTTCAGGAAGAGAGAGAGAGAGAGTAGGAAAATAACTAAAAGTGTTTTTATCTCAGATCCCCAGCTGAAGGAGATGGTGATGTTTTGCTGCACTCAGGGGAGGGGGAGGTGAACAGTGATGAACCAACAGGGCTGATCTTGGACTCTGGTTCTGGTCCAGACTCAAGCACTGGAGGTTCTGGTTCTGGTTTTTTTGCTGTAAACTGCTTCCCCTAAGCAATGATGTTAAAACTGCCTTAGACAAAAAAAGAGGTGTTAGGAATGGCTTTTCTTGGCCAAAACAGGACAATGCATTTACTATCCTTATCTTTCCCTTTGATCCTCTCTCCAGCTTGTTGCTGATGCTGGTTTTAGTGGTTTAAGTTGCTCTGTGTACCACTTGAGGGGGGAAGGAGTGCTCCTGTCATGTGCCTAAAGGCATCATAGGACTAGGCAGGACTCCTGATCCTCAGTGGTTGGTGTTATTTACGTATGTGCAACTTTGTCCTTAAAACTGATGCCTGGAATGTCTGGGAAAATGGTTGCTTTTGCAAAGTTTTATACTTTTTCCAGATTACCGCATTTTCCCCCTGTAATTTGTGCACATCTGATAAATAGTTGCGTTTCTAAGGTTACATACATACTAAGTTTGTACATATATTTAAAAGTTCAAAACCTCTGCCAGGGTGCCTTAGCTAAGAGAGGCAAATGCTGTTTGCTGTGTCAGCTGATGGTGACACTCTCACCACTCACGGGGACAGCAGGGCCAGGGAAGAGGTAAAAGGGGGGAGTGAAAGGGGACAGGAGGACTTGGGACATGGCAGATGTGCTTGTCTGCAGCAGGGAAATGGAAGGGAAGAACAGCCATGGGCTGTAAAACCTCTTGAAATGAGAAGCAGATTGCTAGAGAGCCAAAATTCAAGGAGAATCCGTGGCCAAGCAGAACGAGGAGAGTTGCTGGTCTGTTGCTAGGTGATAGATCTGTTATCATGCTAATAGCAATGAGGGATGATACTGGTACCAATAAAGCATCTTTCATCTCAGAATTACCCAGGGTTTTCCAGACAGCAAGGCTGTATTATTCCCATTTACTCGAGGCACAGACAGAGATGAATTGATTTGCCAAAGGTCACTGACGGATTTCAGAATAAGAAATTGCCCTATTTCAGTTTTATTAGGCCGGGGATTGCCATAAAACCTTTCTTTGCAATCAATCCCTTCCCCTCCGCTCATCAATCACCCCAAATTCCCCTCTCCTGAGGGGACATGCTCCTGTCTTGTTTGTCATTCTGGGCCTGTTTGGCTTTACAAGATCCCCTGGCCCCAGAGTGTGGCTTAGCAGGGCTTGTGAAGGGCAGAGCAAACGCCTGGACCGGGCTGAGCTCTTCTGGGGCTGCAGGAATGAGAAGAAAATTCGGGCCCCAGCTGGACACAGGGGCTGTGTGGGGAGAAATGCAAACCTTACTAAACCCACTCATAACATCTCTCCCTGAGTGTCTGCTCGGCTCTTTCCAGTGCTGGAGCTCTCAGGTGTGAATCACTGAAGGCATGAGTCAGGCACAGCTTTTTCTGTCATTGTTTCCCGCTGGAGATCATGAGGGAAACACGGGTGAGCCTCAATTCTGGCACTTGGAGGAAAACAGCAATTTGATTTCCTCTGAAGAACAGAGTTTCCATGCTGAGGAGGAGCAGCCTGCGGTGTCTTGATGAGCTGCTGTATCTGTGGAGGGGAGCAGGGTGGGAACACAGCGGGGATGCCACGGAGAGGTTTTACTCTGAGTCATCGTTCCCTCGGGGTCCAGGCTGGATGTGTATCCCACCAGGTGCTTCCTACTGTGATTCCAAAGGCACAAACTCAGCAGCTCCCGCTATCTCTAAGAGGAGTGCTGGGACTAGGCACCAAAACAGGGCTTTTATTCTTTATTTTAATCTTTATTTCCTTTTCTTTATGTGTATAATGGGGACGCATCTCATTTGTATCTGACTGTCACTATGAGAAATTACCCGGTCCTTCTACAATGCAAGTGGGATGCAAATTGCATTCACGGGAGGTGTTAAGTGTTTTGATGACTCTCCTCGCCTGTTTTTCGTACTTCTCAGACTCTTGGCAAGTTTTTCCTCAGTCTCACATATTTCAGTGCTGGAGGACACAGTCCCAGAATAACTGAAGTACAGGAGCCACACGGCAGCTTTGTGGGTTTTGTTCAAATTGTGTAAAAGACCAAGACAATTTAAAACCTCAGGGCATGTCTGTCAGATAGATCCTACTGGACTGCTACATCCTCCTAATTGATGTAGGGCTGCTAAGAAAAAATCTGTGGTAGCCCCAGTCCTGAAAAACACGTGTTTTAGACATGAATTTAAGGTTGGTGTCTGCTTTGCTGGATTGGGACTGGTTTCCTTTACCATGGGAAAAGCAAAATAAATCAAAAAAGAGAAAACCCAAACCACCAAAAATGTGAACTGTTGCTTTTTTTAGGTGAAAAGCACACCCTGGGCAAGCAGGGATGTTGGGGGCAGTGGAGAGCAGGGTAATGTGATCCGAGGAAAAGCTCAGTGCGTCAGCGCTGCTCTGAGACTTCAGGTTAAGTCTGACTTGCAGGAGAGCCTGGAAGCTCTGCACATGATTAATTCCTCCCAAAAAGTGGAGATACCAGGTGGCAGGGCAGAACAGGCTCTCTGAAACCCGCCTGTGCTGCTCCCCTGCAGCAGCTGCAAACAGCTGTCAACAGCTGCCCTGTCTGTGTTGAGCTGCATCCCCTCCCTCCCCTCAGCGCCAGGGACTCGTCCCCACGGGGGGTGCTGGCAGCCAGGCTGAAGCGGGGAGTGAATTAATCAATTATTTGGTTGGACACAGCAGTCTTTTCTCCCAGAAGCTTTCCTGACTCTCTGGAGCTTCCACTTGTATGGAAACACTCTTCACACAGCCCAGGGACTGGCATGGGGAAGACACCATCTCCCAGGCTGCAGCTGGGAAAATCCCTTCTTGCCAGGTTCCCTGGGCACTCTCTCCATCCAGCAAGGCTTGTCCCCAGCTGCAGTGCTGTGCTGGGACCCCCTGACCCTCTCCTGTGGGCCAGACTCAGCCCCTGAGCTCTCCCAGGAGCTGTTGGAAGGGATAGGGAGCAGCAAGAGGGAGGCAGAACAAGCTGCTCTTAGAATTGTTTAGAACTTGTCTTTGATAATAAAGCTCCCACAGCTTCACTCCCAAACCACAGCCGAGAGAAACAATGAGTAAATATATTCAAACCAGCCCTGCAACCCAGATAAGGGAACAAATCTATGTTTGGGACACTGGGAGGAGGTTAAACGGAAAAAATAACCTTCAACTGCCATTTTCTGTTATTCTCCTCATACAGACAAAAAAAAAAAGGACACAAACTGGTTCAGAGTTGCTCCAGGTTTGCACCAGTTGCTCAGTGTGGGGTCTGGGCTGTGCTGCAGGAGCACCTGAACCTGAGCTGTCTGCCTTTGACTTCCAGCCAAGACTTTCCTGAGGTGGCCCCTTTCCAAAAGCACCACTGGGCCTTCTGTCTCAGCTGCAGCCCTGATGGAACTGCTGGACAAGGTCCTGCTGATATATCCCAGACAGATCTGCTTCACAGCCAAGCTCTCTCCACAGCCCAGCCCTCCCTTGGGCACTCCCTCTCCAACAGCTCACTCCCAACCCTGAGCCTAATCCTCTCCTCACCTGAGCAGGAATGGGTGGCCAACCTTTGGATGCTAACCAGGGTCACCAGGATTTGGGAATCCTGGCACTTTTTGCTGGGAAGATCCCACAAAGTGTGGGAAAGAGTTAAGGAGCCTGAAATTAAAATAGTGTTTGTTTCGATATTTGGAAGGAAACGAAGAGAGCAGGATTTCAGGAGCAGTGCATGCCTGTCCCTGTGAGGGAGCAACTTGTTGCTTTAATATAGTATGTGGGTAGCTGGAATGCCTGGAAGACGTCCTCAAGGAGCAGTGAGGAATTTGTGCCAAGTACTGTGCCCGTGATCAGGATGGTTCCTCTCCCAAGGATACTGCAGCAAACAAATGGAGAAGAGCAGGGTAACAGGGAGTTAATTTTAGTCAGTGTGATAAACTGTCTACTCCTTGTCCAGAAGTGATGCCTGTTTTCTGCAGGCCCTGCAAAAAAAAAAAAAAAAAAAAAAGGAGCATTTATGTGGGGGTTAGGAGGGAAAGTCTAAATTAGTTTTACAGATGCTTAGAGGGGAATTTCCCCCCCCCCCAGGTTCCATGGGGAAATCAGGCAGGGGCTGTTTGCTGATGGAGCTCTCCTGGTGGGAGATGCCCCACGGGCACTGAGGGGGGGCAGGAGGCTGGGGAGGGCCACCAGGCACCTGGGGTGTGACAGGGGGAGGACAGGCAGCCACAGCGGGAGCTGGATCCTGCTGGATCCCGCCCTGATCCCCACAGGGAACAGATCAGTCTGCTCTGCATCAGGCAGCTGTCTGACAACAGCCTTCCTGAAACAAGCAGGGGAAGAAAGCAGAGTCCTTAGAATTCAGGCCCCAGCTCTTGCTTTTGTCACTCGCTCTTGTCAAAGCCCATTTGTCAGAGGCTCTGCAGGCACAGCACCCAGGGCTCCTCTGCACATGAAGGGCTGAGCCCCTCTTCCTCCCCACCTCCTCCTGCCTTTTCCTTGTCAACACACGTTTGTTTAATAGACAGGAACTCGTACACCCAAAATGTGACTGTACAGGCTTTGTAAATGATGATGCAGTAGGTCCAGATCCACCCCAGCATCAAAGAGCTCACTGCAATAATACAGCCACAAAAGAAGCTGGAAAAACCATTTCAGTGACTGTATGGATTGTAAACAACACTTGTTTCAGGAACTGGTGGCCTTGCACAGCCACACACAAGTGCCAGGCTGCCTTGGAAGAGAATGGAAAGTCTTTGTGGTCTCAGCCTTCCCAGCCAGTGTTTCCGAATTCAAATGTCTTCTGTCCTCAAAGCCTGAAAAATCCCTCCATGGTGCACTGTGTCTGCATGTGCCTCTGGCTATTTCTCCAACCTGTTTATGATTTCTGCTTCGGATCCTCGTGTTCTCCTGAGTTGGGTAGGGATAATGCAGGCATAATTAAATACTTTGTTAATTCTGCCCTTGACAGGAGCATGCAGTATTGCTCTGTGTTGGCTGGGATTTTGTTATTTATGATGGTAATTTTGCCTTGGGAGAGGAAGGGTGGCAACTCCAGTGGCCTGTTATAATTCATTATTTGGGTTTTTTTAAATCATAAATGGAGATGGGGGGTTCTGATACTGCACTCTCCTGGGTTTAGAGTTCCTATTAATTGCAGTTTTCTCCGTGGAGCAGCTCAGGCATCCCTGTTTATCTGCCAAAGCCCTCAGACCAAGGGCAGTGAGTTGGCTGCTCTGCCACTCCTTGGCCACCACCTGCCCCAAAGGGAAGGGTCTCTGTGTTGTCCAAGGTGTCACCCTCATCACATGGAGATGTCAAACTGCTGCACACAAGAGAGTTATTTTGGACAGCATGGTGTGGCAGGAAAGAGGTCAGAAGCCTCTTTAAGGGCTGATTTTATGGTGTTCCCCCCCTAAGCATCACGTGTGGCAAAGCCATTCACTCCATGCTCAGCACAGGGATTTTCATGTAAAATGGATGCTCCACCATATGTAGCTGTGTCATGGTGCTTGTAGGACATGTTGGCATCACACATCCCACTTGACATGCCCTATGAACGTGGGCTGAGTAATTTTAGGTTGTATTTAAATAAAAGTGACTGTATTTTTTTCCTGCAAGCACAAGTCAGTTAAAAATACCCTGTTGGTTACTGCTTTGAAAATGCCTTAACACCAACTTAACTCTCATCACAGAAACAGGACAGTGGTGACAGTCACATTCAAATATTCAGCTGCAGAGCAAGCCCACACAAAGATCAGTCAGTGGGAGCAGACCTTGTGTCAGGATCTGGTTATTATGATTTTGACAATGTTTAAGACACTACCAACATTTCAGTCCATCACCCCTTGCCGTGAGGGCTGCCTTTCCCTGGCCACCCCAGCCATCCCATTGACCCCAGCTGAACATGGTCCTGATTAATATTATTTTCCTTATGCTCAGAGCCAGTCTTGGTTAAAGCTTTCATTCACCAGCTAATTAGTGGCTGACATTAAGGGTTATCCGTAAAAACTTGGTGGTTAAGCCCCAGAGGAGTTTCCCAAGACCTGGGACACTCAGGTGAGGTTGGGACTGCAGCTGGACATGACTCTCTTCTAAGTGATTCCTTAAGAAACACAGATGTTCCCTTTTGTCCCTCTGTCCCAGCGGGAAAGGAGCTCAGGGCACGTCCTGTCCTTGCTGTGCTGAAGGTTTGATTAACATCCTGCCAGGCCCTGAAACCTCCATGCAAGGAAGCATTTCCCAGTGCAGTTCATTCTGACATGGGTATATTTATTTAATACAGATATATTTGTTTGATACAGATATATTTGTTTGATACAGATATATGCACACATACATGTGTGTTTATATAAACACAGACATATGAAGGGGAAATGGAAATATGCCATGTCAGCCTCTTGCAAAAAGACGTGTTAATTCACGTGTGAAAGTCTCCTGGCTGGTTAAACAGAGCCAGCACAATAACTGAGCAGCCCACCCCAAACTAAAGAGCCCTTAAAGAAATCACAGAAGTGGTCAAAGGCCCTCATGTCTTATTATTTCCACATTATTTCGCAGTTTCACTGGACAAATTGCTTTTGACTGATGGATTTCACTTTTCCGAGACACCCCACATATGGAATTATTCAGGACGTTATTGGATATAATACTGTGCTAGAATAATTTGGTTTTATTCCCCATGCTTCCAAAATCCTAGAGGAACTTCAAATACTCTTTTAACATTTGTATGTGCACATTGGCATGTTTGGTTTATCTGGATGACAGAGTAAAAAAATGCCATGAATGGAACACTAAACCAGAGGCTGAGTCCATACACAGAAATCAGGAGAACTCAGGTATTACTCTTGCAGCATTTTTTATTTGCTATTACTTGTGATTTACTTGCTGTAACTGAGGGCTACATCCCACCGAGTTTGTCTGTCAAAGAGGTTCAGGAAAACAGTGATGGTGTAATGGACAGTGATGCAAAACTCAGCTTATTTATAGAACAGGAAGAGGAAAATATACACAGACCATCTCTCCTGTGGCAATTTAATTTCTGTGTTAGGCAGAGTTCAAGCTGGACCAAAAGGAAGGAAGAGGGTGTTTGCTCTTGCTATAGATTTTGTGTGGTGAATGAGGATGATGTCAGGGTATTTGTTTGGAGTGTGTATTGAGGGAAGGCAGATTTCTCATACCTTGTTGCTGGAATTGTTTGGATTCCCCAGTTTGTTTGCTCTTTCTGAGTGGTTCTTTGGAGGGCAGGGAAACCTGCCTGACCCCCAGCTTTCATCGTGGAGAGAGGAAAACTGGACTGGACAGACACTTCAAAGAACAGTGTCCTGAATTTGTCAGAAAAGCCAGCAAACAAGATGAGGGAAAAGGTTCTCCGTGAAAAATTCCCTGGCTTTTTCAGCACAGCATTCCCTGTCACTGCTGCATTTGACTCCTGCTCACTATCCCCCACTATCCCACCTCCAAAAACAGCTGAAGGCGAAATGCTGCGTTATTTATAGCTGCACAATAAAGGAGGAATGTCTATGAAGTCTCTCAGGAGATGTAAATTGTTACAGTTCCTCCAGCACTGCCAAGTGAGGATGTGCCAAAATAATCAGGTTTTAGCTGTCCATCACCACTTGTAGTTCAGATTCTTTGCTCTCTCAAAATTCACCCAGTCATTTTGAGAGTGAACACGTGTCTGTGGGAGAGAGGGATTCATACAGGGCCAGGGAAGGTACCTATTACCACCAGTCCCTCAGCCCTTCAGGCCAGTTCAGCTGCATCTGTGCCACAGTAATGCCACTGTTTTGGCAAGAAGTGCACTTCTCATCCAAACCCAGTTGGCAGAACAGAAGCCGAGCACCATCAGCCTCCTTACAGCTGCTGGGCTCTCCCACTGCCATCTGATGAAGCACAGGAAAAGGAATTATCCCTCTTCTCTTGCTTCTACTTTGAAAGGATTTGATTACCATTTCAATAGCAAGTTTAGCAGTTGCCCTGTGTTGTGCATCATGCACATCTGCAGCCACCTCCTATGTAAGTCTGTTGACTGTTCAACCTCTTGCCTTTCCTTTTATAGTTCTCTTGGTAGCTTCCTTACCTCATTAGGCTTTTGAATTCCGAAATAAAAACTTGATGCCTGACTCCTCTGTCCTGCATTTGTTTTTAAAGCCCCATTTGAGGACATTAAATCAAGATCAGAGCCCATAACATTCTGTTTTAGGAGCACAGAGTGACTATTTAAGGTGTTTGGGACCTCCATATGATCGTTCATCATAACATTATCCCAGTTCAAATGTTTAATCGTGGCATATTTTCAAATCCCTTTCCAGAAGCTCTATAAATACCTCAGCAACATCTAAAGACCAATTTAGCTGCCAACACCTAAAACTATCTTTCCACACAGCCTGGCCTTTGATTTCTCTGCTGCTGAAGGAGATTCTGTTTACATCCCTGGTTTTTATCTGGGAGCCCGTAAATGCTGGGTCCTTTCTCTGGCTCCTGTTTGGTTGGTGCCCCCAGGGGCTGAATATCTTGCTCTGCAGATGTAGCCCTGTGCTCTTGCTCTTCCAGAGGGGCAGATGAAGGTGTCACTTGAAGACTTCTCCCAAATTATGGTCCCCAGCAGTGGTGTCAAGCTGTCGTTCCCTGTAAATCAGTGCCACATTTTGGTGAGAGGCATTTTGGAGACAGTTTGATGCTCAAAGCAGTGTGACTGCTAAATGCCTTCCCTCTCCCTCTCCATCCTCTATAAATGAAATTAAAACCTTGGGCAAAAAATAGAAAAAGGGGAAAGCTTTTACACTTTCCCAGCACACTGGGAAAGGAAACTGCAGGGAGGAAGCCTGAACGCTTCCTGGCCTCTGGACATCTTACCCTCTTTGGTCCCTTTCAAATGAGCTCCTGAGGAGGACATGTCTGCATCTGACCTCTCTGGTACTACTAAAAGTCTTCAGTGGATAAAGAAAGACATATAAAACCCAACTTCACAGGCACCAGTTTGGTTGGGCTTACTTGTTTTCACTGTTCAGAGCGTGGGAAAGCAACTTTAAAATAGACATTCAGCACATTGGATGAGTGATATTTAGAAGGTTCTGTGCTAGACTAGGGCAGAACCATGTATATATATATATATATATATATATATATATGTAGGCAAATAGTAAATTCATTGAAAAATGTGCCCTTAGTCTTCCTGGAGTCATCAGTGGCATTGAAACTGTCTAGTCTGGTACATTTATTTGGGGAAAATACATTTATTTGGGGATAAGATTCATAAAACTTCCTGGAGGTTGGGAGATGGGAGTCAAGTCTCCTCGAGCAGAAGGAAAAGAACTAAATTTATAAAGGACTCACAACTCACAACCCAATGAGTCCTTTAAGACCTGAAATGGTTCAAAAAGGGGACAGTTCTTCCTGCAGTTTTTAATGCCTTTCTTTCCTTTTTTGTTGGTTTTTCTTTCACAAGTCCAGAAATCCATGTTTTGTCCAAGCTGAAGGGGTTATTTTGTTATTTCTTCCAAAATGCTCTTTATCTAATGTCATTTATGATAAAATCATGGAATGGTTTGGAGGGGATCTTAAAGCTCATCTTGTTCCAACCCCCCTGCCATGGGCAGGGACACCTTCCACTATCCCAGGTTGCTCCAACCTGGCCTTGGACACTTCCAGGGATGGGGCAGTCACAACTTCTCTGGGTAACCTGTGCCAGGGCCTCCCCACCCTCCCAGCCAAGAATTCCTTCCCAATATCTCATCTAAACCTACTCTCTTTCAGCTTGAAGCCATTCCCCCTCGTCCTGTCTATATATATAATTATATACTATAATTTAAAATCTTTAAAATGTGCTTGTAACCCTGGGCAAAACTGAGCAGTGGGAGGCACACCTGGAAACCCATGGCCTGGTGATGTACATGGAGGGCACAGCTCAGCTCAGCTGCAATCAGTTCCTAAGTGCTGCAAAACCTATAAGCACTTACCCAACCCCTACTTAAAGAAAGAAAAACCAACATAAAAATAAAATAAAATAAAAAAATAAAAATAATTTAAAAAAATTCCCTCCTACTGCTGGGAAAATGTCAAGCTGCTCTGCTTAAAACTTTGGTAGCAGCTAAGGGGATGATACCAAAGCCTCACACCCACCTTACACCAGTCCTGCAAACATTTTAAGGTAGGTTTGAGAGCTCAGTGTGGGGGCAGGTCCCACAGATGTCACGCTGCTTTATTTTGTGATTTTCAAGGTTCTTTTACACACCTTTCTGAGAGCCTGATGCCAAGTTTCCTCCTAGCTGGGTGGCTTGGCAGGTGTGATGCCTTCTCCTGGGCCTGCTCCTGCTCTGCTCCCTCTTTCTAGGAACTGGCTGCGATTTTTCTGCTCAGGCATGTTGCACCTGGCAGGTGGAACACGTCATCCCACAGATCTTAGAAAAGGGGAGAGATGTTTGTGTTGAACCGCAGAATAAAGAGATAAAAATAACCCTTGCTAGAGATCCAAAATATGAACGTGTCGGAGTCAAGGATGACACCATCTCCTGGCCCTGTTTCCACTGGCTCTGCCCCAAGACCACCCACTTTCAATCCTTGGTCTGCAGGATTGGCCAGCACCCAGCAGACTGGCTTTAAATCTCTTACCCCCTTTTTCTGCCCCCAACCTCCACCTGACAAATAGTTTTAAAGTTCCCATCAATAACCCCGCAGTTAAGCACAACAGCGAAGGCAGGCTCCCTTTTCCCACGTGCATTAGCAGGCCCGAAAGAGCACAGGTAATGTCCATGCTGGTGGTCCATGCCAGCCTTGGAAGGGAGCCCCCAGTTCTGCTGGTTTCCAGAAATGCCACCTGATAAGCAGCAATTTTCCAAAAGATTCCCCCCTGGAGATGAGCATTGCAAAACTGCTCTGCCTGGGGGATAAAATCCTCAAGGAGACTCTGCAGCAAAGGGTGTCAGAGGAGCTGTGGAATGTCCTCTGTGGCTGTAGCAGAGCTTTCCTGCATGTGAGATCTCCCCAGTTCAGTAGAGATCCAAGGGAAAGCTTCAGAGGGGCCACAATTCCCAGGACCTGGTTGCTCCATGGTGGGGCAGGGTGGGCAGACTGGGCAAGAACCCGGATTCCAAATTTCTGCTGCCTTCAGGGAAGTCGAGAGTTTCACTTTTGTGTTTGACAACCCACTCAAAAAGTCTTCCTCTCCATCTTGGTGTCCCTGCAGCAGCAGATGCAGGGGACATTAGCATATCATTAGCATACTGCAGTGACTTTGGGATGTACTGTCACCTGATTGCAATTAAAAGTCATTTCTATTCCTGCTCGAGCACATTCAATAGGTACAATCAGATAGGTACAATCAGGATTCTAAATCCTGTGGTGACTTTCAAATAACTCTTGAATAATTTGACTGCTTGAGAGTTCCCAGGACTGAGACCTGCAAACACCTTGAAACTGCAAACACACACTTGAAACACTGCCTGGAAGTTTTATTGCTGGGGTTTAATGTATTCAGAGCACAGATGACTTTGTAGGATTAAACCTCCTGGAGCTGCTGACTGAAGAGGGAATTTCTTGTCCTCATCCTGTTGTCTATTTGTTGAAGGTTTTAAGTTGCAGACAGACAAGATCTGGAGCAAAGTTATTTTTAAATGAAAAATAAAAATAATAAGAGGAGAGAACCAGAGGAAAAAAGCAGAGAAGTTGTGATGGTGTTTTCACAATGCAAGGACAATAAAATCTCCCTGTCCTTAAAGGTGTTTCCAAGTGGACTGGCTTTGGTGGGTCTCCAGGTGTCCTTGGCCACCCTGCAGTGCCACAAAGCAGCCACTTTGTCCTTTAGTTTTGTAACATTTTAACCAAACCAGCCACTTTCTGGGAGACAGAACCAATCACAAAAAGGGTCTTTTGAAGAAAAAAAGCAAAAATTATGAGCAATATTAACTCTTTGGCTTTAAGAGGGTTTTTTTATTCTTAAAAATATCCCCAAACAAATGGGTTCTGAGGTGCCTCTGGGAAAAACAAAAGGTGCTAAAAAGTACCTTTTTCTGTCTTTCACTTGCCTAGAATTAGAGCAGGAAAAAATGTCCTGGTGTTTGCATTTTATCTGAAGTCAAGTTTCTACACAGAGAAGAAGAGTGTGAATGAGATATATAGATATATAGACAAACAGCTGCCATATGGACCTTCAAGGGCAGTAAATTAAGGACAACTCAGAACCCTGTTCCCCTCCCGTTTCTCCTGCTCATGCACACCAAGGCTTAGGGAGCACAACTAGGAGGAGGCGCCTGTTTTCAATCAGGGCAGAGGGGAGGACCCGCCTCCTTCCTAAATGAATTGCAGATAAAGCTTCCCAGGAGTGGGGCTCCTTCTCCCTGGGCTGGTATAAATCAGGGAATGCAGTGGTTACACCAGGGAAAGTGGATCCAGCTGCCCAAGGGTCTCATCCTGCCCTGGAAGGGTATCGTGGATTGGGGCAGGACAGCTTTATCCTCCTTTTCCTCACTGTTTTCCGCTATTCCTTGGTTTACAATGATTAACACAACTGTGTTTCATTCCCTGCCTTCAGTGTGAAAGGGTCAGGGGGGAGCTGGTCTCTCTTTCAAAGTCCTTGTCAAGAAGATGGAGGTGCTGGAATGATCTGAAGGGGAAGGGGGAGTTATTTTTGTTGACATGATTTCAACAAGTAACAGTTCTGACTAATTACACTGTCACTGACTTGGCATGTTAACACGGACTTCCAGGGAATCTCCTCGTGGTTTTATCCATTACAATGGGATTTGGAAATACAGGCTGCTTTGCTTTAAAAACAGAAATACAGCAAATAAAACAGAGCAATTGCTAAACTCTCTCAGGCCCAGAGAATTTACAGGCTAATGCTGGAAAACCAGACACTTCTATAGGAGGAGCGCTTTAGGAAGGCAGATGACCAGTGACTGGGCACTGGTCACTCAGCATTAGCTGAGCCCCAGCAGTCACCAGGAAGATTTTTCTATGCTTTTATTGTCCTAAAACCTTTGGTTCACAATGATTTTTTTTTCCTTGATGATTTTTAATAGGAGAGAAAATAACTCTGCATTCACGTGAGAATCAAAAAATCACCATTTCAGATCTGCGTTAAGGGGAATTTATGAAAGTGCAGCCTCACCCCTTCTCTTCCCCCACGTGCTTCAGAACTGGGGCCAACTAGTGCTTCAAACTAATGCTGGGAAAAAGATTTTCTGCTATCCAACATGCTCTGAAATCATCCAGTCCTTGTTCTGCAGCATCTGGCATTGGTCATGTCCTGAAGTCAGACTACAAAGGATGAATCTGAACCTAAAGGAATGGGATAAAAAGCTCTGCTTGTATGAGGCAGTATTAACATTTTGTCCTATCAAACAAGATCTCTCTAGTGCAGTGTCGCATCTGGGTACCTTTAGGTGTTCAGCTTAAACTGCACGGACAAGAACACTGTCAGTGCACTGGGATTCATCCAGTCACAGAACAGCTCAGTCATCTCAAACATCTGAGGCCAAGATTTCCTCTGATAATTAATGTATTCTGTGAGATTTAAAAATATGACACCAAAAAGCTGATTTACAGCATACCTCACAGGGTGCTATGATTTTGTTGTGACATCACTACACGTCATACAGTGTGCTGATTTAGCTTTTCCCTTAATTGCCTCCAATGGCACTGTGTCCCAAATGCTCTTTTGCACAGGAGGTGCTTCCCTTGCTGAATTAAATGCCCCACACACAGTCTGAAAGGAAACGGTGCACACATGCACTGCCATGCAGAAATACAGTATTTCTTTGGTCAGGAAGCACAGTGAAACGTTTTCTCTGCAGGAAGGCGACTGCTGGAGCTGTGGCATAGTCACCTGTGGGATGCAGATGTGCTGGGCCCTTTGGAGATCATTACCCAGCTCTACTTTTCTCCTGCAGGGCCATGACTCCTTGAGCTGAACTGACCCAGCACCGAGATAAAAGGATGTATCACGCTCCGTGGGCTGCTCCACCTTTCGATGCTGAGCAGTCAACATTAAATCTCACATGGACAGTCTCTGGAAATGACAGATGTAAGGGAAAGAAAAGAAGTTTCTGTGTGAATCCATGGTTAAATGTGGCTCCTGTGCTGGGTACCACTGGAAATGCTCTGAAAGCCCATTCCACGTGTGTTTGAAGGCCCTCAGAGGTGCACAAGCTGTTTGTGGATCCTCTGCGCGGGGCTACATTCATGATCTCTGATTTTTTCCCTAGAAAAACAGTGGCCAGACGTGTCCCTCTGAACACTGGGGCCTTGTTAATGCGGTGGGATGTGTGGGGCAGTTTGATGTATGGACGTACTGATAGCGATGGAAAAACCTCCACTCAATGGAACGGGCTCGGGGCCAGGCCCACAGTGCAGCCTTGTCTGTAGCTATTACTGTGATGGTGGATTCTGTAACAACTGTATCATAAAACACTTTACAAAAGAGTCATGAACTCTGGGAAAGAGTGAGGCTTATAAATTCTGGTTAAACAGAGGAAGTCGCTCAGTGACTTGGCAGCCAAGCACGACCCCCAGTTCTGGGGAACTGAAGCCAACATCAGAGAAACTGTACAAGCAGATAGTTAATATCAAGGCTTACATCTTTCCAGCCTGTTACTGATTCTTGTGAGTATTTCTGAGCTGGATCTGGAGATGGAGAAGAGAAAAATGGAAGTGAGGTGTGATGGGGATGACAGCCCCCTGCATGCAGACAGGCTGGGCACAGGTTTGTGCAGCCTGTCAGGTCACTGTTTGAAATTTCATTTTCAGTGGAATCAATAGCTGAACTCCTCTTGACGTCAGTGGGGCCAGGCTTTCCCGTTTGGAGCTAATAAAATGTCAGGGGGTGAAGTGGAGCAGCTATCGCAGAAAGAAAGAATGCAAATATAAATAGAATGGGAGGAAGTTAGTAGCTGACAGATATTCCTTCCTAGTGGCATGGAAGATCTGGAAGAAAGAAAAACATGCTGTAAAGAACAAATGAATCCCCAGGTTTCTGGTTTTGAATGATAAATAAATATCTGAATAAAAGGAGAGAAAGGAAATGAGAGTCAGGAACACATAACTTTTCACTCAGAAGGGTCTGAATCTTGGCTGGGAGAAAGCTATAGTGTAACTTCACTTTCTTTTATTCTTGGGCCAAGATTTAGTGGGATAGAGGCTTTAGTGGCAACACTGACTTCAGTAGGTGCCTTCCCTGGTCTCTAATTCCCACTCCTGTGTTTGTGGAACCATTTTGTAAACAGGCACAAGTCACCAAGTTTAGAATAAAAGCTCTGCAGGAGTGTGAGGAAGTTGTTGGGAAGATGGTGATGCCATCAGACTTGGCACGGGCGTGGACCTGGTGACCTCAGGATGCTTGATCTGTCTTTGCATGTTCCCCGGATTTGTCAGGGAAAGCAGCCCTCCTTCTCCCCATTCTCCTGACTGCAGAGACAGGCTGGGCTTCTATAGTGTGATGGGGGCAACAGGTTTGGGATGTTGCCCTGCATGAGCTGTAATCAAGCCCAGGACTGCCTGGCATGAAAATGTGATCCCAAGATTACTGTGATCTTCCCTCTATTAATCCTTCTTCTGGCTTTGCTGTGCTTTCTTACTCCATTTCCCCACCCCAGGCTTCTTCCAAATAAACAACCCACTCATAATTACTTATTCTTCATGTGGCCCAGGTTTGCTACCTCTGTGCCAAATGTGGTGTTCCTGACACCGGTGCCTGGGCAATATTTTCTTTACAAGGTGTTCCTGGGTATGTGAATTGTTGGCCTTGCAGAGTCCTGTTCCCTGAGAGGCTCCCCAGTGTTTCTGCCCAGTTATCTGTGACTTGTGGCCTCTGCTCACTTAACACCTCCCTAACCACCTGCAAAATCCAGCTCTCTGTGACTCCTGTCACCTTATCTGTCCTTATCTTTCAGGTCCAGCAGTTTCCCACGACCTGTTCAGTCAGTTTAACTCCAACTTAACTCCAGGCCAGGGCTCAGCCTCTGCCCACGGCTCCGAAAACAGAGGAAGGAAGGGGAAGATAGTGAGATATTATTTCTCAGTCATTCCCTATCAACCTGGGAGGCTGCCCTGGGCTGGGTTCCCCAGGGATCCCTCCTGGAGCCAATGCCACTCATCAAGACCATCAGACATTTAAATTGCAGCTGCCAAGTCTCTTTGCTGGATCCAACTGGTGGTGACTCCATATCTTTCTACTTTGATCCTTCCTTTCTCTTTCTTTTCCTTATACATTTTCTTCAGTGTTATTTTTATGCTTTTATATTGCTCTGTTAATATAGATGTGAACAACCAAGACAGCTACATACCTGTTGTATGTGAGGAAAGTTTTCTAATGAGCTCTGGACAAAGCTCTGGACCAGCTTGCCTTGGGAAACTGTGGAATCTCCAGCAGGAAAGGTTTTTGAGAACTCTCAGATCAAAAATATCCCCAAAGGAGATTCCAGTGCATCCCCAGTGCTAAGTCAAGCTGCATCTGGTGGGGGTTTTTTCTGCCTTCTCTTTGAATTCTTTCCATCTTTTTGCTATTCCTCTTTTAGAGACAGCAAGTCTTCACCTTCCTTTTTTCCTCCTTGCTTCCCATCATTCCTTCCTTCATATCTGTGATTTCATTTTGGGAGGACATGCCTGGTAACATGTAGGTATTTCTTTCAGTCTGTTCTTTCGATAATTTGAAGTGAAAGAGGTGACTTCAGCATGCACATTCAGAAAGATTTAATTCAAATCAAAGCAATATTATGAATGACTAAAATCTCCCCACAAACTGAAATGGCAACATATGCAGGCAACAAAAATGGCTTAGTGTTAGTCATGGTTGTGAATGATGCTTTAGGTGGAAAATTGTGAAGAGGAGCTCGAAGGAGCTAGGTGAATGAAAAGGTATTTATTCCGACACTGTCAGATGCTGGAGTCGTGAAATTATGCAGGTGAACTCTGCTTAGACTGGGGCAAAAAACCCCCACAAAAGTCAGCTGCAAAGCATTTCGTGTTAGTGGCAGATGCTCTGCTTGTTTAACAAGCACTTTCAGGCTTTTTTTGCCTCAAGTGCAGCGTCTCTTTTTTCATGTTAATGGGGATGGTTCTTTTAAAAACACCAATTTAAGCAGCGAAGAATAAACCATATTTATTCTAAATGGAAAGGCAATTACCTCAGTGATGTTCCCCTGGGCATAAAAACCTACATGCACTATGCAGTGGAGCTACAGTAACCGCTTTTGCAAGTCGTTTAACTTGTAGAATTGAGTTGTTTTTAATTGCTTGTTGAATTACCTGGGTTTCAGCCGGAGCCCTTCCAGTTGTAAATTGGTTACAAGCTGAAGTGGGAAATGCTGAGAAGCTGTGGGTTTCAAAACAAGCCTATATAAAGTGCTTTCATTTACGTAGAAGGAATTTCCAATTTGAATTGGCATTGTTCTCCCACCTCAAAAAAAAAAAAAAAGGAATTGCTGGGAAGGCACCGCTCAGGCATCTGAACAGATTTCTCATTCTGGGTCTTCCAGATGGAGGAAGAAGAGCTTTTGGGTAGTTTTGACTTAGTTTGGCCTCAGTGGTGTTTAATTAGTTAATATGAAGGAACAGGTTCACATCCACAATAACTACTTTTGTTTGAAAACTCCTGGCACACGAAGAGATGAGTTTAAGTGGAATTTTTAAATGGGTGGATTTTCTTCAGTTAACTGAGGATCGTGGTTGGGATGCTAAAAATTCCCTTCTGATCCCTGCTGTTAGTTTTGGGGGAAATAGCATTTTCGGCAGCAGCAGGAGTGCAACCCTGGAAGCTGGTCTGGAGAAGAAGTGGTATCACCACAAAACGTCAGTGAGTTGAAAGCCAACTGCTTGAGGCTGAGCTGGACTTGACTGGTTTCTGCAGTTCGGTGGCTGAAACTCCCACCAGAGTCCAGGGCAAACCTCCATGTGTTTGCCTTGATGTGGAAATGCACCCCCTCCTCAGCCAGATGGTACAGCTACACAGCAAAAAACAGGGGAAAAGGGGCTGCATCATGAACTGGAGGAACTGATTGGAAGATTATTAGCATTTCATATATCAGGGAAGCTGGACCCTCAAGAACAACCCACAGCCAAGCTTTGGGACCCTGGAAAACAAAGCTGGGATGGCAAGTGAAGGCAAAGCCAAGTCCTGCAGTGAAGACACCTCTTAATACTTTGCAAATGTGCATGTTTTATCCTGTTGTATTTGTTTGCCGAATTCCAGCCTGATGCAATTTGAAGGAACTGGGATCTCTTAGTCCTGTGCAGACCCACTGAGCCAGCACTTACTGTGCTGTCCCTGATGACCAGAGGACTCTCACTCCTCTTCATCTGGCAGCAGGGATAGCTGCCACCAGAGCCTTCAGCACCTCTGGGTCTCCCTGGTGGCACAGACCTGTACCTTGGAGGGAAGCTGGCCTGCTGACTCCCTGCCCTTCTTCGCCTTGGGAGAGACAAGGACAAACCCTCAGCTGGGCTTCCACTCCATTTGCTGCTCACAAGCCATGAAGGGTGTAAAGTGAGTCAGGGTGAGTGCAGCTCCCTACTGGAGGAGCACAGATGCTCCACAGAGTGCCTCCACACGGAGGTCCAAAATAGGCTGTGACAGGGAGCATTGTGGAACAATAACACATTAGAGCTAGAACAGCCATAATCAAGTGTTGAGCTCAAATCAGTGGAGGGGCAGCCAAGGAAATCGCAGTCTCCATGTGCTGCTGCTCTTGCCAAGGCAGCTCCTCCAGCCCTTGCAGCACAGACTGCCCAGGCCCTGAGCTGCCAACACCTGCCCTGAAAACTCTGGCAGGAACAGCCCAGTCAGCACATATGTTACATCACACTCGGATTTTCATCTTCCCTGGCAAATTTTCACTGGCATTATTTTCCCAGTGTGATTCAAATACCAGTCTGAGGAGGTCATTCAGAAGGAAGGGTTTGTTCTGTGCTTGGCTGGCTGGAAACCAGCGTTCAGCTTCAGGCATGACTGTGCCTTAGGACCCAGCCAGCACATGGTGTTTGGATGTCCTGCACAAAGCTGTGGCCTCCTCTGTCACTGCTCTGCAGTGAGTTACCCCCTGGAGTAAGGCAAGGAGGTGTGTTTTTCTGTGCAGACACAGAACGGGGTCACGAGTTCTGCTTTTCACCCCGTGGCTCGTTAGAAGCTCGTAGATGTTGCTGGAAAGTCTCCCACTGACTGTGATGGTCTCTGGAGCAAACCTGCTCCCAGCACAACTGCCTCATGGTAGGATGCAGCTGCACATCACACGGTGCTCCCTGGAGCAGGGGTGAAATCCAGGCTCATATCCTCGGTTCAGGATCATTGTTAGACACTCTCATGGGAGAGGAAGGACGTGCAGGAGAGATTTGTTGAGTGGGAGGGTCCGAGTGCCCTGTCCCACCACCACACTCTCTGCTGTGTGCTCTCTGCTGTGGGATGTGGTGGTGGACATGTGACCTCTCAGTGCCCCCTGCTTGCCATCCACATCCATAGAAATGTCCCTGTGGATGTGGTTTCAAGCCCACAGTGACAACTGTGACAGTGCAGAGCCCAGCTCAGCAGGCTGGCAGAGCACAGAGGCTTTTAATGCAGAAAGGGCACTCCTCCCTCCTTTCTGGTTATGCCTTCCTTACAGGAAGTTTTTGATATGGCTTTGGTCCAGCTGGCTCTCCGAGGAAAGGAGGGTCTTTCCACACCTGCCGTGAACTTTATGATTTTTTTTTGGAAAAAAAAAATTAGAAAAACCAACATTGACAGAGTTAAACATGTCAGTTGTCAGTTGGTTTAATGAGAGAAGGGAGGGTAAAAGAGGTCGTTTTAGGCATGTGAGACCTCTTGTTCTTAAAAACAAAATGGAAACTTAAACCCAAACAGTGCTGCATATGGGCCCGAATAATCTCTGCAGGCAAAGGGAATGCAAATAAAGAGGGTTATTTTAAGGACTCAATAAGTAATCAAGTCCCCCTTGAGGCTGGGCTGATCACGGGCTGATGAATAGTGACTCCAATTTCAGAGCAGCCTGGGGAAGTCACAGCCCTGCCGGGGCTGCCCTTTAAAGTACTTGAGGCCTCTCTGTGAGGGTTAATTTGAGGACAAAGGGAATAAAATGGGAAGCACATCACTTTGTCCGTGTGTGTCCTATCTGTTACAGAAAGCCTTCTCCCACAGGGAGGAAAAAAGGACCGATTTTCACTGGCACAGCAAGGCTGTTCTGCTCTCACAAAGGACCTGAAGCAGATAAAAACCTTCTCCAAAATCCATCCAGATCATCCCTGCCTGGTAATTTTATGAGGAATGGGGACTATAAAGAGCTCTTTGAAAGGAGCCCTATAAAGGACCATATAGTGCCACTACCTACAAAAAAAATTACTCCTGAGGCCACTTATGGAGTTAGAAATACTCCTTTTGGTCCAGTGCATTGGGTACAGGTGGACTGGCAATAAAACAAACCTGACTGACTGCAGGGCACTTGTCTTGATTGGCAGCAGGGGATTTTTAGTGGCAGAACAAGGGATTTAGTGGAATGTGGACATGTGAAACAGGACAGGCTGGATTCAACTCTGGTGTAACTAGCACAGGTCCGAGCCAGCCAAGCCCCCCTTTCTGTTTTAAGGACTCCCCAAAAGGGAGTGATGCCTTTCTCTGGGGTGCAGCTCAGGGAAACCAGACACATGGAAGGGACCCAGAGACCCTGGAGAACTCTTTGAGCTTGCCTCTACCACCTCAGAGAAGCCAGTGGATTCCAGAGCCCCACAGAATGTGGATCTGACCTTATTTCAGCCTCTCCTCCAAGATAAGCCAGTTAATTCAATCTGCAAGCCTGACTTGAGTCCCAGACTTTTGTACCCAGATAGACGGTGCAGTGATGTGATAATTCAATTGAATTTCTGTTGAAGATGTATTCCTGGAGTAAATAAAATTATTTAGACATATAACAGGAATTCAGGATGAGCCTAATGGAGAAATTAGTTATGTTGAGTGATATTCCTGGATGTTTCTTAGCTGTACACAGGTGACAGAGATGCCTCATCTAGTGACTGAGGACTTACCTCAACATCTTCCCAAAGAGAGGACTGACACAAAGGATTCCTCCTCATGGAAAACAAGGGAAAACGGACAAAAATACACAATGAGCCAACCGAAAGGAATTTGTGGAAAAGCCAAATTACCATAACTTTTATCTTATTTCTGTTCTGCTGCCCCACAAGTCAGATAAATGAATTGATAGGCACAGGAAAGCCATTTTTTGCTGGTCTGTGTGTACTAATGTACAAAATTTGCTCAGAACGTGTTTCTTGTCTGAATCAGCATCCCATTAGGCTCAAGGCTAAGTGCACCTCTTGAAGAAAAGGATTATTACAGTTCATTAGTAGACCAGGCACTGTGTTCTCTTTGGAGAACACACTTCAGAGCACTGCCTTTTCTTCCTGTTGAATCAAGGCAAAATCCGGTTTTGAAAATAAAAATAATCAGAAAGTGCTGTATAACTCTAAATGCCAACAAGGAGAAGAAAACCACTTTTAATGCTAGAGAAAACCTCTTGTTCTTTAAAGTTTGTGTGCAAAATCTTGCACTTACAGAAGCCACAGGCAAGGCTCCCACTCCTTTTAGCGGGGCCAAGATTTCAACATGCTTTGTGAATTCTCAGCGTGTATAACTTGATCCCTTCTAAGGAGATTTATAGCAGGCAGGAGAAGCTACAACACTATAAAATGTTGGTGTGTACATACGAAGTGAATTAGGAGACACAAAAGATTGTGACACTTGGGGTCGGGATTGAAAGTGGAGCCCTTTATCAGCTTGAGGAAATGCATGTAGTAAATCCAGATAATTCCTGTAGCACTGCCTGCACAGTTCTGGGACTGTGGTTTCTATGTGTTAGACTCTTGACTCTGCAACCAACAGCAGTTCTGTCTGAGTAAGGACTTAGACCACATCCCTTCAATACATTCCAGGATATTCTGTTCCCAATGCATTTACCTCCGCAGACAGCAAGATGTTAAATCTGGAAACTTTCTGTAGGGAATTCAGTTGATTTTCCATACCCCCTATACATTGAAATGAATGAGAATCACACACTTGGGTACAACACAGAGTTTTAAAACATTATGCCATGAATTTTGCGTGAAGAGGAAACACGATGGAAGAAGTCTAAAAAAGTCAAGCTGTGGCTTTTTAAACAAACAGCCTAGCATTAAACGGATATATTTGGTAATAAAAGACAGGCACCATGTTGACTGTGCTACAAAGATGGACTCAAAATTAATCTTGGAAAAGATCTGTAAGCAACCTAAATTCCCTGGAAGTTATGAAACTCCAGGTTGACTGTTGCTCTGGAATGAAAACTGCTTTTTCAATGTCAGGGTTTCCTGTGGCATGGAAAGGCCACTTGACTGGGCAGGTTGGGGTAAAATCGGTTCTGGTTTCCCTTTCACAGCAGGTCAGACACAGACCACCTTGCACAGGCAAGTGATCTGCTCCTGGGCTTTCATCCATGGGTTTAGTGCCTGGCAAAGGCACTTCCCAGAGTTGTCCCATCCTGGCTCAGAGCCAGCTGGGGTCATGGGTGCACAACACGGGGCTGATGAGCTGGCAGAGGTGGCAAATCCAGTGTCCTCTCAAGGGCAATAGCTCGATGGTGCTGAGTCCTACCTCTCTCCCACCCCAGATTTCCCTGGAATGGGGTTTATGAGCCACTGGGCTGCGGCACTTTTAAGAGTGCGGGGAGGCAGCGACTCTGCGGGCACACAGAGCTGCCTTTATGTGCTCAGCCTGTTCAGGGCTCTCAGCCTTTGGATCTGTTTTATGGAGGGGATAAATACAGGCCAGAGGGGTGAGGTTGGCATGTCCTCACTGAAAAGTGCACCACGACTTCTTTAAATGCTGTCCAGCCAGTGACCAGAAAGACCTCACTGAAAAGACTCTTCCAGCTTTCAGCCAGGTAACTCTTCAAGGATTAAATATCCCAGCTGATAATAAAGGTATTAATCTGAAGTGCTGCCTATGCATTTACCTACATGCCCATAAACTATTTTATTTCATGTTTTATTTAATTCCAGAATAGACTTGCATAACCCTAACTCTCCATCTTGGCCAAAGGAAAACAACATGTGTATGAAACAGGTTGTCCGAGATCCAAAGGCAGCACAGTTTCAGCCTCAGGGTTTGCCACAACTCTTGTGCTTGGGGCTACAATTAAACTTTTCAACTTCAAAAAGCAATATTTCTAAAAACAAGAATAATCTCCCAGGCTATTCGACACTAGCTAGAATGTTTACTTTGCGTAAATCAATCAGGAATATTTCTGTGCCGCTGGAAAACCTTAAACAGGATTCAAGGTGCTGGCAGAAATTTAACACCTACAATATTCAGGCCAAGGCAGAGCAGGGAGTGTCCAAGCGACAGGCAGAGGTACAAGATGAATTAGTCAGGGGAAAGATTTATTATGGATTATTATGGATTTCTTAAGATCTTAGAGCTATTGAAACACAGTTCCTAACACTTCAACAGTCTAGGTCATGCATTATGTACAAGATACTCCCTTGCATGTTTTACAAAGAATTTAAATGAGTAGTAGATAAGAAGTTGCTGACACAAAGGCATCAGTAGGAGCTTGATCCTACAGATCTCATTGACCACTGGTGTCTACCTTCCCTTTTTTTCTACTTTGAGAGCTGGGGAAAGTTTGCAGCTTGATCAACACTCAGGCCTTGACTAATCCATCATTAAATGAACAAAAGAAGAGCTGTGAGGACAAGTGGATAGACTTGAGTGTTTGAAAGCAGTGTGATGGGAAGAACTGTCCCACTGACATTTCTGGGATGAGGCAGAGTCCACCTGTACTCTCCCCTAGCTCACCTTACCTGCTCACAGGTGTGTAGGAAAGGCATGCATGGAATGGGGTTGGGAATACATGCTCCTTCCCCAGAAACCATCTCTGCTTCCAGGGATCAGAGACTCTAAGACACACTTTAAATCACAAAGCAAGGGTCTTTCTTTGAAGTTTGCTCCACTTGCTTCCCCAATAAATCCTTCCATACATTTATTCCCGGGATACTTTCCTGATTTTCTCTTGTTGAACTATTTCAGTTCAATCTGAGTTTAGAGCAACAATTCCTCTTTTGCACCCTCCTCCCTGATTCTTGCCCTGCCCCACAATCAGAAGTAAACTGGAGTATTGAGTACACAGGGGGCTTTTTGGCTGGTTTTTATCTCTTGTTCCCAAAAATGTGGGAATGACAAACCTGTTCTCTAAGGGACCTGACCTGCCCTGGGCTGGGTGTTCTCCTTTGCCTCAGCACCAACAAGGCTCTCTGCACAAACCCTCATGTTCATACACCAAGAAAAGCTGATTGTAAGAACAGTTTGGCCTTTTCAAAGTAATACTTCTTTCTGCTCCTGGCAGGCAGGAGAAGAATTATGTTCCCCTTTATATGACAATCTCAAAAGAAGCTGGTTCAAAGCAAACAGTAAAATGAGCTTGGAGGCCCCCCTGACTCTGTCACAGAATAATGCTGTGTGTAGCTGGCTGAAATATCTGCAATTTATTAGAATCAACAAATTGCCTGAAGAGTCAAACCCTCCACTAGACAAATCATTTCAGGTTGACACGATATTACGGTTTCCTTGGGCTGCCTCTGCCCTTCCCTGGCTTGTCTCATGTTCATCTTGGGAATTCTCTGGAACAAGGAGTATGTTTTTACCCTGTTTGCAGCGTCCCCAGCACAAATAGGTTCCAGCTCTGCCTGGTGGGTGTTGTCATCGTGGAAATAATTGCAAATATCAGATTTACAGCGGGGCCGCCGTCGCTCTTCTTGAGGTTACACAGCAATGTTTTCCTTAACTTTGCAGCCTGATTTGCAAACCACACTTCATTTTGGGGAGTTTCTGACAGAAACTTGGCCTTTGGCAAGCACTTAAGCCCGTGAATTGTTGCTATTACACTGGGTTGAAATGCCTTCTTGCACAGGGGTGGACTGAATTCCACACGTACATGTTTTGCTGGAGGTGTTTTTAAAAGCTCACTCCCCTGGAAGATGTGTTGCCTGTCTAACTCCTCTCCAGGCCCTAATTTCATGTGTTTCTGAGCCAGGTTGTCTCTCTGAGGTGACACGGTTCCTCCCCTGGAGTGTGCAGCCGGCTCCCAGCCACTCCATTAGTGCCCGTGGGGAGGAAGTGTGATCCCATGCAGAATGAGGCGAGCCTTGAATTACTGGAACTGCAAACAATTTGCATTATTCATGGAAAACAGGCCTTTCCTCAAGATCCCTTCTGCCAGCATCAGTGGCCAAGCTGAAGCATCAACTGCATATGTTACTCTCCTTGCTGGGATTGTTACTAATATGCATCACAATGAGAAAGCTGCTCCCTATTCCTAATGAACAGAGAGGATTTAAACATTTCCCTTCTAGGGAAAACAGGTGATTCATCTCTCTTACTGAGAGGAAAGACTGACATATGTTGAACACATTGTACCCTGGCTTGTGAAGTTATAAAGCTTCCTCTGGAGGCATGGATCACTCAGAGGAGCCTTCCTTTGCTCCCCCTTCCCTCCCCTTCCCTCCCCATTTGATCCTTCCCCAGGCTGTAAACAAAGCCGCCTGTGTGCAATTGGGAAGGGCTGCTCCAAGATGGGAGACCTACAACTGGAGTCAACCACAGAGGGAATGGTTTGGCTAAATTTGATTAAAGTCATTCCCTCACTTGGGCTGGGAACCCAGACAATCTAAAAATATTTTGGTCCTCTTTTCTGGCTCTGATTTTAGGCCTGTGCTCTGTATTTCTTTCTTTCTGGTGACAGAAAATGTTACCGAAGCGCTCGTAGGTTTGGTTCTTTTTTTTTTAACATGGGGTTTTCACAAATTCTTTTCTGAAAGCTGGGACAAACGTTTGGGGAATAGCACACGTACTGTGCATGGGTCAGGTATGTTCTAGTCTAGAGCCATTTGTCTGTTAAAAAAAAAAAAAAAATGCAGGTGCCTGGTTTATGGTGGGAGTTTTTTTAGACTGAAGCAAAATTCTTACCCTGCCTTTTGTCCAGCATGTGACACAAGCCTAGTGCCACCAGCTCAGCTTCTGCAGAATGGCCCCAAAAGTGTTACCACCCCAGATTTGTCTTTGAGCAGAAGGGCTGGATTAACAAAAAGAGCTCTGCTTTCCACCAGCCTGACATCTGGGTGTGTGCAGCACTGCCACCTCTGAGGGCTGCTCTGGCCTCATCTTCCTTGGCTAATTTTGAATTAAGTTAAGAGGAATTGTCCAACTTCCTCTGGATGCCTTTGTATTGAGGCCTGGATCCTAAAAATATGTTGAAGCTCGTGGAATCCAAGCTGAATAGTTTTCAGCAAGTGGGTTGGTTGTCATTATTAGAAACAGAAGCAGAGATCAATATTTTACAACAGTTTTTAGGTTGCTTATTGCTCCTTTTGGTTTTATTAACCACTGGCAAGGACAGAAATGACCCACCAGTCACACTGAGATGGAAAAGTAAGAAAAAATGGATTTTTTTTCCCAAACATGCTTCACTACCAGAACCTGGCAAGAGCTCATGGCACTTTCCCCCACCATTTTTTTTTTATTACTGCTGTGTTTAAATCATGCTGTATAAAAACTATCAAAAGACTTGGAGAAAATGGACAGGGGAAGGAAAACCAGTTGAATTTTAGAAGTATAAATAACTTAAGAAAACAAGTCAGAAGATTCCAATAATAGATGAAACTTACAGTCAAAAGAACTTCATAACATCAGGATAAATGTTAAATACTTCTCTCTCAAAAGTCAGAACACTTAAAGCAGGTGACTCTTCTTTCCCAGTCAATAAAATCACAGAAAAATGCAGTTCTAGGTTAACCAAAGCTAGTCCCAACTTACATTGCTTCAGTTGGAAAAAAAAAAGCCTTCAGAGAATTTTAAATGTTTCAGCTTCTATTTTCACACTGGCTTTTTCAGCTTCTCATTTCACAATGACATTTCCATTTCAAATTGACCTTAAAAAAGGTTTTCAAGAAAGGAAGGTGAAACATTTGGATCATCCCCAGGCAATTCCCTCCTTTGTCCTCAGTTACTTCACTGCTGAGGATCCAAATCAAATCCTCAAACCAATATTCCTTTAAGCAGCGTGATTTTTAAAGGAGGAAGAAATCTCCCCAGAACTGGAAATATTTTGCATACCAGCCACCTCAGATTTTTTTTCCTGAGTTACAGAAGTGACCAATATAGTCACAGATCCCTTCAGACTGTGGACAGAACTCATTTACTCCAGAACACTCGCAGCAAATGCCAAGGATGCCCTCATTAATATTCTACAAAGGTTTTAGGATCAACACTAGCATGCATAATACTGTTTAATGACAGCAGGGCTTATTATCAGAATGGTTTGGCCTCATCTGGCCTCTTTTGGCAAAACCATGTGCATAATAAGGTATGTTAATGCTGGGCTCTTTGGCAGGTCTCAGAAGATGAGACAGTACAGCTGGCAGGACGGAACGGGAGCAGCTGGAAGGGGAAGATTTGGTTTCTCCATATTAAAACGTTTGACATTTGGTATCTGAAGGGAACACTGTTTAGAGCTAATAAATAACTCACCAATGATGACGACCTGTAATAACAGCTTTTATTGTGGTCTGGTTAATCCTCCAATTCAGCTTGGTCCTATTAGACCATCTGCCCTCCATTTATATTTTATTACGATTTTTTGGGTGTCGTTAAACGTCGTGCACTTGGAAAGTTGTGGCCACACAAAAGTGGGGAGCCTGCCTGGGAGTCATGGCTTGCATGGGGAGGGGAACAAGCAGCAAGGCTCAGAGGGAAAGATGCAGAAATGAGTGCAGAGAACACTATTTTTCCATGGATGCCCTGGTGTTCCCCCAAGGTGACAGTGGGTGGGTGATGGCTTGCGTGCCCATCCAGTTCAATGCACCTTTCTTCAAGCATTCCCATTTCTAGGGGTGGGAAAATACCACTTTTTTTTTCCCCTACTGAATGAATGTGGTGTTTCTGGCAGAGAAATTATCGACCTCTCTCTCTCCAAGCATCAAACACGTCAGCACCGATGATTCCGTCGAGGCCTGGGGTGAGAACCAGGCCAGGCCACACATATTCCTCGTGGGCATATCTGGTCATCAGGGACATGCTGCTCCTGTGCCTCTCACAGCCCTCATGATGTCTGGTGTCACTCATTTTTGGCACACTGTCAGACCTAATCACTCTGCCTGAAAAACAATCGTTTGCACAGATAACCTGCCAGGTCTAGGAAATCCAGACCAGGAGCCAGAGTTTCTGTTTGGATGGACTGCACAGTGTCTTGTGTACATCTTGGAGGTGACAGACTGGCTGAAAACCTGCCCTAGGACTGATTTCCAGATGCAAAAACGTCACCAGCCTGGAGTGACTGCAGCTCTCAGAGCAGAGCATGTGATAAAGGAAAGAAGGATCAATAAGGATATTTTCAAAAAAGAGGAAAGTGCTCTGAAAGGGGCAACACCTCCAGCATCTCCGGAGGTGTTTGTGAGCTTGTCATTAGTTAGGAAATAGGCTCCCTTGGCAGTGCAATGAGTTAGAGGCACTTCTGTCTCAGAAACTTAACTTGCCAGATCAGTACAGAGGGAAAGCAGTGGAGGGGAGTTTGGAAAGGAAGCCAGTTGTGGACAGGTCTGGAAGTTGCCTGTTTCATAAAGCAGATTCATAGAACAGGTGCAAACACTGCAGGAGTTAAAAAAGGGGGGAAAATGAAGAAAGACTTTAGGTTCCCCTTAAAAACAACAGTTTGCAGAAAAGCTTGTTCATCTTGCTGGGAAGGGCCACACTCTCTGCCCTCTCTGAACCCACCAGGAAGCTGCTGGAAGGGATGCTGTCCATATCCTCAGGGCACTGGGCTCTGCTTAAAGGGGGTGGTCTTCTGGGATGTACTATAGAAACAAATGCTTGAGACCAAAAAAAGCAGGATTTATAGCACTGTAGCTACTTTAAAAATATTCTTTAGCTTCCCTCAGGGAAGAAATGAAAAACTTCCAAAGGAGCGGTTCAACCTTCAGCTGTGTGGGTTTCCTTTTGTTGTTTCATGAGTAAGATCCCAGGGAAGAACTGAGTGCCCTTTTCAGAGAGTGTCTCATGTACCAATGTGTTTTTCCACCTGTTAATTATTTCCATCCCATTACTCACCCATCACTACCCGTCACAGCAGCCTTCTCTGAATATTGAATGCAATTCATAAAAACAGCTCTGTCTACTGATCGTGCACTTAATCATAATTAATAATGCTTAAATATAACCAGGGAGAGGGATTAGAATCAGGAGTGAGCATCTTACTGCTGATTTCACAGTGTTTTTTTCTGTGAAGTTTCATTTAAAATACTGAACAAACTGAATGAAGGAGAATGTTTTAACACAGTGCTGCTTTGGGAGTAGCCCAGAATGACCAGCAATTCTAAACCTACTTAGAAACAGGCTCTAATTAGGCCACTTACATTAGTCAGGCAAAATTAATGTTTACATAAGAAAAAAAATCAAATTTAAGTTTAGTTGGTGTTAGGTCAAAGGTTGGACTTGATGATCTAAGATGTCTCTTCCAACTTCAGTGATTCTGTGATTCTGTAAATTGAATAGAACTTGTAAGGTCCTCAGCCAGCAGAGCTGGAGTTGCTGAGAGACGCCCTTAAAAAAGCATCAACCTGGAGATAAAACATATTTCTGCGTCTTTATAAAGTGCTGATAAATCATGTGACAAAGGCGGAGAGAAATTCAGGACACTGAAGGTTTTTTCCCACTATGCATGGCCTGATCATGACAGAAACATATGTAGAAAAGAGCCTCATACCAGATAGCCTTGGCTTTTTTTACACTGGATGAGCCACAGATAAGTTATAAAATACATGTAAACATTTGTCACTGTGTGTGGGGTTTTTTTAATGTCTCACTCCTGTCTTTCAGTGAGACTGTGATTGGACTTCTTAGGAAAAGCAATGAAAAACCTTAATTAAAATTTTGCTGCTCCCTGGACATCTGTTCCAGAGTGTTATATAAAATATTACACATGGTTATAAATATACATTCATATTTTATTTTAAACACATTAGTAATTGGGTTTTATAGGGCCACGGTGATTTATGAGGCACAGGGTTGCCGTGCTGGAGGCACGTGTGCACACACTCCTACAGAGACACATATGTAGTCATCTATGGAATCTTGGGGTGTCAGCAAACTTCTGGGAAAGCTGTTTTTTGGCAAGGAAACAGCTCAGCTTCCACACCTGCAGTGGGTGCTTTGCTTCTGATGTTCCTGTCAGATTCCCCATTGCAAAAAGGCCTCAAATGTCATAAAAGTGGAGGGTATTCAGGGACAGTGATAACCCACAGCAGCTTTGGTCATTTCTGGTGCTCTCCAAAGGGCTACAAGATATGTTATTCCCTGGAAAGCAGCTCTTAGGAATGTTTGTTACCTCTAGCCAGTCAAAACTTTCCATGGAGAACTTGGCAATCAGTGCTCCACCCCTTAGAAATGATGCAGAGAAGGCTGTGAAGGCTCATCAGGCTCTGGATGATCCAACAGATGGAATTATGTCCTTTCCACAAACTTCTGAAAGAATTCGTGGTGAGTTTAAAGAGGTCTAATAAAATCTTGCCTGGTAATGCGGTTCCCAATACAGCCCTGAACCACTTCTGGAGTAAGTCTCAGCCTTCCTGAAGCTTCTCGATGATCCCTGCACATCATATGACAAATGCATTGCTAATTAACAGCAACTCATTCTTGGAAACTGCTCCCAGAGGGTTTCATCCCCCTTTAATGATCAGCCAGGAGGTTCAGCAGCAGAGGCCCTGGAGCAGCTGCCTCAGGAATGCTCTGGCTGCACGGATCCTGCTTTGGCAGCAGAGACTATGGGAGGACAGGTTGTGTTTCAACAAGCCTGAACACTCCAGAGCAAAAGCTGGAGGTGGTGAATAGGCAGAACAGTGCCAGCAGCAAAGAAATCTCCATGTTTTCTCCAGCGTCACATCAGACTACACAGGACAAGGGGAGAAGTCACCTGCTACCCGGACTCTGTCAGATCAGTGGCTTGTTCCATTTGGGACTTCCCCTGAACTCCCATCCCTCTTTATTTTCATTCTTTTTCCCTTCTGCACCATCTTCAGAGCTGTCTGTCACACTGGCCTCTCCCAACCTGTGCAGATACACAGAGCTTTCCCAGCTCAACAGTAGAAGCTCAACGTGGAAACATCCTGACGTTACCGACTCACCGGATCAGGAGCATTTTGTCTGAAACGAGCAGCTTCAGTGAGCTTATTATCCACCTCAGTGCACAGGACACAGGGAAGAACCTGGGTCAGACTCACAGCACATTCCCTGGAGCTGGTGTCCTCGTGAACTTGCAGCCCAGAGATCTACAACTAACTGGAAAATCCTAACAACTCCAGTACCACCTGGAGCACAGCTGCAGGAATTCCCACCTCAGGGGTCTGGTCTGAAGTAGAGTTTGCTGTGGATGCATCCAAGTCATAGCATGTGTTGGCAGGTGATCTGTGGGACATGCTGAACCCTTGCACAAGTACCTGATGCTAGATTTATCTACAGGAAAATGAAGCCCCACAAAAGGTTTGTTCTTGCCCTTTGGTGGTCAACAGTGGGAAATCACACGTGGCTGTCGAGTTACTGCCTCTGCACTGGCAGTGCCACCAGAGGCCCTTTATTTAGTTTTATATGGTATATGTTACTTCACTTTATTTCTTGTCCTCATTTCTCAAATACTTTTGTAAGTCAGAGACTTACTTACTGATTTCCCCACTGCCAGGGACCCTGGGTTTGGAGATGGATGGATGGCCACCCTCTCGGGGCTGATGCCGCCAAACCACAGCCAGTGCCCCATGGGGGTGTAACTTCCCACCCCTTTTCTCATCCCTGAGCCATCAGGAATTGTCACAGGAGACTGGCTGTGCTCTGGCATTGGGAGAGGCCGTGAGGATCCTTCCCCCAGGGTAGAACATGCCTTGTTTCATGCAGAAGTGGACTTGGCAAGCCTGACCTACATTTTGGATGGCTCTGGTGCAGCAGACTGGAAACCTGGTGGCAGCTCCAGATAAAATGAAAGTGGGGCAGGCTTTTGTTGGATTACGGAAATGATTAGCATGAAACACGAGTCTGTGTCTTACTTAATTGCATTAATTGAATGTTGTCCCACCATGTTTTGTATTCGGCATGCTGCTGGATGTTGGTTGGAAAATAGCCACGCAGAGGGCAGCTGAATGTTTCGCCTGGCAGGGAGAGAAAGGGTGAGATCCTTTTTTTTTTGCTGTGGAAGCATAAGAATATATCTGGAATGAGCCTGTGTTGGATGTTGGATGTTCTCACTCAAATGAGAAGCAGGTAAACAGTGAAATGTTTGCATTGCCATTGTTGGGTTCCAAAGTTAACTGCCGCAGACATTGAAATGCCAGATGAAGGCAAATTGCTCCTTCTTTGGACACAGCTAATTCCTGCTGTGTGTCCTCTCCACAGTGCCGGATTCCCAGCCAGAAGGACATTGTCTGGCAGCGCTGCTCTGGTTTGCAACGCCTCGGGCTTTAAATAAAGAGGAGGGATGGACGCAGACATCAGGGAGCATCTTGGAAGGGAAAGAGCAGGAGAGCTTCAAGCGCTGGGCAGCCTGAGGTCTGTGATCTCGAGAGACACCCGGCTGTTGTTGTCTCTCTTTAAAAGCCAGTGATGTTTTCTGCTTCTTCCTCCCCCCAGTTCTTCCCAGAGAAAAGCCCCCCGGGCGGTGCTGAGTGGAGGTGGAGACCGGGGCGCCCCAACACAAAGGTTTCAAAAGGACGGGATGCCGGCATCCTGGAAGGAAAAACAAAACCCGGGGGACGTTTCCTCCTCACCCGTGAAAAGGTATTTGGGGCTGGGAGAGCCTCTTTTCTCTCCTCTTTGTCTGCGGCTGAAGAGGGGCTGGGGCTCAGCCCTGAGTTCCTTTGCTGGGGAAGGAGCCGGGATTGCTTTTCCAGATGGATTGCCCGGCAGCATCCCCAGGCACCCTGGGAATGAGGAGACTTTATGGAGCCCTTCGTGGCTCTTTTGTTTACGTGCCCTGGGCTCAGAGTCGCTCAGAGAAGGGCCAGGACATCGACACAGCCCTGCTGGGTCCCTAACACGGGAAGAATTCCAGGTGCCCTTGCAAAGCCGGTGTCATTCCCATTTTGGCACTTCCGTGGAAGGGTAAACACTTGGCTCACATTTCTCCCACACCAGGCCATGGATTCTGGGAGAAAGCACAGTGTTTGCTTTGAGGTAGAGCTTTAATGTTCGAATCCATTAGGACACAGAGTGGCAGGAAGGAGAGATGTGGTAGAAGAGAAGGGGAGGAAGGTTTTTACCAGCAGACAGTGGTTTCCTCTGCTGCTGGGCCTGGTGGGGAGGACGCACTGAGAGGTTCCCCCAGAAAGCCATAAATGAAGTCCTGCTGTGAGGGCCTGTTGAGGATTTTCTCCAAAGAGAACTGGAATATTTTCCTTCTGGTGAACCACAAGAGAATGTTACTACATCCTGTGCCTTGCGTGGCTTATAAATAGAAGGAGGAAAGGAATGACTGGTTAACTGTTTGACCTCGGTTTGGGGGGGAAAGCCTCCCAAGAAACCTCAGGGACTCACCCCATTAAGCATTCAGGAAAATGTCACAGATCTGGCACCTTAATTATATGCTAATGACATCCTACCAGGAGGAAAAGCTTCAGATGTCTGCAAGAAAAATACCTGACTGAGAGGGGCCGTGTGTGCTCATAGAGTCCTTTCTGACAACCATTCCCTCTCTCTTTTTGTCTTTTTTTTTTTTTTAGCGTTTGAAAAACAAAAGAAAAGAAAAAAGCAGGCTGAAGAACTAGGTGAACCTTTGACCTTTGTGTTTGATTTTCAGCCCCTGAGCACGAACTGAAAACAAAACAAATCCTGCTGCAGAGAGATTTGTCAAACGTGCAGACTTTCAATGACCCTTCTGTTCAGAATGTTTTTCTGATTCACTTTTAGCTAAAGTTGCAAATGGTCTTTACCCATCACCCTCTGGTGAACTTGTCTGCAAAATGCCTGCTATTTTCCTATAAATTTATTTGCTCCACATGGATTAAAAAAAACTGGTTAATATAAATACTTAGTAAATTTAATGGAAGTATACCCGGATATGCAATCCAGGTATCTGCTAGGATTTTTTTTTAGTTACTTGTTCATTCAAATTATTATTTTCCAAGGACTTTGCATTACACCTGGATGCTTGGAAAGCCCTTTACCCAGAGCAGGAGCTAATGGTGACACCTATGTGGACAGTTTTACTAACTCAGATTTACATTCATTCACATGTGGTGCATTTATGGGGACTAAAATTATACAAAAATCAAACAAAACCCAATCAACCAACAACAACAAAAAAAAAAAATTTAAAAAACAACAACAACAAAAAGAAACCACAAAAACAGCCCAGGAAGGACATCTGAATATTCATGGAAAAAACCAAACCAAACCAACAAAAAAAAACCAAAACCCAAACCAAATCAACAAACAAAACCACAAAAAAACCCAAACCTGAAAAACAAAAAAAACCCAAAGAAACCAAACCAAACCAAAATAAAAACAAACCCCAACCAAACCAACAAAACCCAAGCCAAACAAAAACCAAACAAACAGGGGAAAAAAAAGAGAGAGGAAGAGGAAAAGCCTCTATTATTGTGAAGGTAATCTCAAAAATAGTGATAGAAAACTTGCTTTGACAGTAACAAAAATGATGGGGGCAGAGCAAATACTGTTGTAAAAGATTAAGTGTCCCCACCTGAATCACTTATCCCAGAATAGCCTGTGTGGGAAACCTAATGGGACACTTGCTATTCCAGTTATTTTCCCCAAATCTTTACTTATAAGTCATGGCCTGCTGACTTCCCAGGGATGCCTCACACATGAAGAGGCTGCAGACCTGAGATCAGCACCTTACTTGCTACAAAACCATGGAAATATTTGGGGTTTGCTCCCATTTTGTTCCCCCTTTCTCCTCTAGAGTGGCTGGTTTTGCCTTTCATTAAATGAGGTCTGTAATTCTCAGCAGAGGCTGAGAATGTGATACTATAAAATGTGATAATCCCTTTAGGTTTTATCTAAGATTTGGGAAATAGCCCTGATACTTGTAGAATAAACAGAGGTTTGTTTTCTCCTGGAGGACATAAATTGGGTTAACTAGATTTAATTTATTAATTGAATGTAAAAAAAAAATGTTCTGTTTAAATTATACTGAAAATAGCAGCCTTGTGTGTGTCTCTGAGATGAGCAGTCATGGGACACATCAGGATGGTTTTCAGGAGACACAGAAAGGTCAGTTGAAGTCAACAAGAGGATTTTTCTTCACTGCTGAAAGATGTGCTGTTTGCTTTGATATAACCAACCATGGGGGCCAGGCAGAAGAAAAACCTCCTCAAAGCTCAAAAGTTTTGCTTTGAGATAGATTTGCCAGATCCTTCTGTCACTGGGGTTCACCTCAGCAGGTTGGTTTGAGGATAAAACAGGACTGGGCTCCTCTTTTCTGATACTTCTCAAGACTGTCGTTTTTGTCTGGCAAAAGAAGGTTCTCCTTTTGTACCTTCACATCTTTGAGCAATAAAACCATTCCAGTCTGGGATGAAGATTCCCCTTTTGTACCTTCACGTATCTGAGCAGTGAAACCAACCCAGTCTGGGATGGTTTTGTGATGTGATTTGCTCAACAAAAGGCTCTTGGAGGTGCCATCCTCTGTTCTGCATCACTTCTGGCTGCCCCTGCTCTGTCTCTGTTCCTTGGTTTGGGAGTGGGATGCAAATGCCATTTGCAGTGCTATGCAGAGCCATGAATTTTCACATCTAGAGGAGCTTTCCTGTCCTGATTTAGAGCTAAGCAGCTCAAGGACAGGTAAAAGGGATGAAAAGGTGTTTCTGGGGTGAGGACACATGGTGCCAGCAGCCCTGCTGGGTCAGCCAAGCATGCCAGAGGTCAAGCTGGCAATTAGACATTTGCTCTGTGAAGTTCATCATCAGAAATGCACCATTTTCCAAAAGAAACATTTCCATGTGTTACTGACCCCTCACAGACCTCACAGCAAGTTTCTCTGCTTGCTCAAGCATGTGAGGGCAGGTTCTTCCTGCTGCCTCCATTCCAGGTGAGGAGATGGGGCCCTCCCTCCTTGTAGGAATTATCTGATGATCCTTTTAGCAGTTAATGGGGAGGATCTGTACAAACAGAGCCATCCCAACCCTCAGCAGGGCCGTCTCCAGCCGAGGCTCCTGCTTCCAGCGTGGGCTACAAGCAGCCACGAGCCATTCCTGGGATCCACAGTGATGCTCAGCAGGAGCTTAAGTGGGCAAATGGGGTCAGTGAAGTTCTCCCAAAGCCTCTGATGGACACTTCATCTCCCACAGCAGCACAAAAGGCACGACTCCTTACTCACCTCTGCTCCATGGAGCTGCTAACTCCTTCCAGATGAGTGTTGTTTATTTTAGCTTATTGATTAAACCAGTTGCTGCCTCTAACAGGAACCTCATATTTTCCAGAGAGACAGATATGAAACATTAAAACTGGTGATCATTCCCCTCTACCCCCCTTTCCAGAGGGTATAGCTGCTTCTTGTGATGAGGGGTTGTGCAGCTGCAGAACCCGGAGCCTGAAGAGGAAATGAAAGCAAGTTCTCCTTGAGAGAAACTTCTAGAGTTTGAGTGGCTTTGTTTTGTTTTCTTTTTAACCTAAAAATACTAATTTCCTTCAGTATGAAAACTGAGATGGCATCAGCTCAACTTATAAAAATCTTTAGATTAACTTGCCACGCTGATGCACTGAACAAAGGGCTTTGGGTTTGAATAGAGGAGGATGGAGACTGTGGGCCACAAAACCAAACATGAAGTGTAAAAGCTCCAGGATTTCTTATGGAATGGTGTCTCTGATCCCCACTCCCTTTGCTGATGCTGCAGCAGCTCCAGCTGTTCCATGTGCCCCCTCACACCCAGCCAGAGGAGGTCTGGCACGTGCTGCGGTTCCTCTGGGACCAGAGCAGATAATAATGTCCTTCTGCCCACTCTTCCCTCGGTAGGACACTGTCTGTCATTTCCTCACCATGCTGCTGAGCTTCACAAAGCCCTCAGTTACCTCGGAGACTCTTCCCCCTCCCTGAAACTTGGCTGAACTGCCCATCAAAAGCTGCTGCAGGGAGAGAGGAACCACCAGGCAGCCAGGCAAGCCCTTCTCCATCAGTAAAAACCAATAAATCACACAGGAGGACGTGGAACACGTTCAAAGACCAGTTTTAGGTGGCTCAAATCCACGTGACAAGGCAGTGCCACCAGCTTTCCTGAGCACTGCTGAGGGGGCTCCTGGGCAGCAACCACTCCTTGGCTGTTAAACTTCCAGAGGGAGACCCTGGGGCTGCCGCAGACAAAAGCTGGAGCATCCTGGAAGGAAACTGCCTTCTTGTTCCCTCCTGCTAGGGAGTTAACCCCAGGGAGCATCCAGCTGAAAAACTGTACATGTGGAACACGCTCCCTTTCTGCTAAGAAAACATCCAAGGGAGGGTGTCTTTCCTGCAGCTGGGAGAAATTCCAGCAGCCTGCCGGAACCTGATGGCTGTGATACACAAAAGATCCCAGAGGAAGGGATGTGCTGATGTCCCTGCTGACTGACACGTGGCACTCCACTGCACATTCCCTCAGGCTCCTCTGCGTTTCCTCTCCAAGATTTCTTGCCACAGCAAGTACAGAGACAGCAGGCAATTATTTTGCTGGGAGATGCCAATTTATCTGTAATGCATCTAATTCTCTGATTGTCCTCATTTCTTTTTTCTCCAGGAAGGAAGGAAGGGAGTTACAGCTGTGCTGGAAACCAGAGTGCATGAAGTGATTGAATTAGTGAGCAGTGAAAAGTTCACTTCAGCAAAAGACTCAGGGTTTGATCTTCCTTCCTCTGCCACCACTGGCAATATCCCCACTAATTCCAGTGGAAGCAGGAGCAGAGCTTCAGAGCTGACACCTCAAACAGCACTAAGTCATTAGCCTGAGAAAATAGGAATGAGGCCCAGTGGAAAGCCAGACTTACCCATCCGGGTTTAGGGGAGCAAAACACAGGGGTTAACCTAAAAAAGCAGAGAGAGGTAAAGGAATGCCCTGCACTGCTCATGCTGCTGAAATTAGGGAAGTTCCATTCAAGTTTCACACAGCATATTTGGAAATTTTGGCACTTTTTGTTGATGGTCCTGCAGTTTGCTCACAACTGGGAGCACAGAGACAGGCACAGCAATAAATATGGAATCATAGAATCCCAGAATGGCTTGGAAGGGGTTGGAAGGGACTTTAAAGCTCATCTCATTCCACCAGGTTGCTCCAACCTGGCCTTGGACACTTCCAGGGATCCAGGGGCAGCCACAGCTTCTCTGGGCAATGTGTGCCAGGCTCTCCCCGTCCTCCCAGCCAAGAATTCCTTCCCAATTCCTTCCCAGTATCCCATCTAACCCTGTGCTTTGTCCATGTGAATCCATTCCCCCTTGTCCCGTCCCTCCATCCCTTGTCCCCAGTCCCTCTCCAGCTCTCCTGGAGCCCCTTTAGGCCCTGGAAGGGGCTCTCAGCTTTTCCTGGAGCCTTCTCTTCTCCAGGTGACCCCCCCCAGCTCTCCCAGCCTGGCTCCAGAGCAGAGGGGCTCCAGCCCTGGCAGCATCTCCGGGGCCGCCTCTGGACTCTCTCCAGCAGCTCCACGTCCTTGTGCTGTTGTTCCCCAGGGCTGGAGGCAGCTCTGCAGGAAAACAAACCAAAGCAATCTTCAAGGAGAAGGATGTGATCATCCCTCAGATAATCCTGTTCTATGTCACCAGAGCAGTCAGATAATTCTCTTAAGGTGAAAAGGCAGCAGAGTTCCTGTGGCTTCTGCTACAGATATCCTGTAGTCTATTGAGAAACAAAAGATGAAGCAGAAACCAGGAGATCCAGTATCTCCTCCCTGTGTGGTGGCAGCCACTTGCTTAGCTGGATGTTCAAGATGTAAAAACTTCTGGGAAACAGTCTGATTTTCCTGGCATTTAAGGTATTTGGGGTTTGTGTTTCCCGAGCTGTCTGGGTTAGATAACAACCCCATCTTGGACTTATCTTTGCTGCTCTCTGCTGCTCTGCTCTGAGCCCTGGCAGGGGGGTGTGTTTCTGTGTTCCCCGATCGGATTTACAAACACCACGTTGTTTAATAAACTTTTCAAACGGTCTTTCCTCCTGCCAGCATGGAAACAGAACTGCCTCACCTGAATGGCAGACCCACTGAGCCTTGAGCTATTTATTTGTGGGCCCGTTCCTTGCTGATTCCAAGGCTTTTCCTCTTGGCTTGGTGGAACCTTCGGTAGTTAGAAGGTGTGTTTTACCCCTGGATTTCACAACAACAAGTGCCAAAGGGTTTCTTTGGCTTGGGCCAGTAACTCTGCAAAGGCAGAGCGGTCTGAAGGATGTCACTGGTGCATGCTGCAAACCTGCAAAGAGTTGGGTCCCCACTGAGAAGCACATCCAGCATCCCAAATGGGGTGTGGACCTTCAGCAGAAGCAGAGGCAGCCCCCAGACAGGAGTGGTGCTGGTGATGAGGGCCTGAGGAGGTCGCAGCCCTTGGTAGGCAGGACATCTGTGCTCACCTGGTCCCTGAGGGCCCACAAAACCCCTGGATAGCAGAGGGAGTTGGGTTTTTGAAATTCCCTTAAATGCCAACGAGTCTTGTTTGGCCAGAAGATGGAATATGTTTAAAATGTCTCTCAAAGCTCCTGGCTGACCCACAGGAGCTTCAAAAGGCTGAGTGAGAACTCGCCACCAAGATTTTTTCCAGCTCAGGACTGATAACAAAGACAACCATCGGTTTAAACCTCACTGGTCAGTGCTTTGTGGAGAAGTGCCCTGATGGGGGTCTAGCCCCACCACCTTTGGGTGATTATTCTGCTGAATAAAGCTTTTGGGACTCACCAAAAGTGCAGTCAAAACCCCCTCCAGACCAGAAAAGGGGTTTGCAAGTGGTGTCCCTGAGCCCTGGCTCCAGCCCCCCGGGGAATGGGTTTGTCCCCAGCAAGGGGCTTGATGACACCCCGGGGGTTAATGAGAGCCCGGGACAGATGGAATAAACAGCCTGGGATTTACCAGCAGCCTGGTAAACAAGGACTTTCACAGTTAAGCCCCCCAGCCCCCTGCATTGCCTGGGGTTGGGGAGGGGGGAGATGCTTTAAGAAAAGGCTTCTGGCAGCAGCAGCCGGGAAGAGCTTGTGAGTTTGCAAATTGCTTCCAAGCCTTGTTAATCCCTGCTCAAATACAAAGCTTTGTAAGCTCATCCCTCCTTTCTCACCAGCCACTCTCAGGAAAGCCCCGCTGGCCTGGTATAATGCAGAGCTTTGCTTAGGCGAGGCTTAAAGGACAGCCAGGAAAACCAGCACTGGTTTCAGAGAGCCCTCAGTTTTCGGGAGTTCCCCGTAAATCCAGCGTTCCCCTCGGGATGTTTGCTGCTCCCAGCTCGAAGGAGGATGCCGAAATTGGGGATTTGAAACAGAAATGCAGAAAACAATTGAAATGTGAACAATGCAGAGCCAGCTATTGCTCATACAGGAATCGCTTCATGAAGTCATTGTGTCCCGGGGTGTTTTTAAATAGATCTTCAGTGGGTAGGTGTTTTGGTTCTCTCAGGGGCTGTCTGAGATTCACCAGCAGTGTTAATTAGCTAGTGTTGAACGGTGTGCAGTTTGCCAGTCAAAATTTAGGCTGTGGGCTCCTTTTCTGGAGTAGCACAAGTGCCACTGAACACTGAATTATGGTCTATTTATACAATCTTTAAATAGGCGAGTTTTCATGTTTTCGACCTCACTCTGCTTTGTAAAGATAAGTTTAATGGGTTTAGTTTCTGACAAATCAGGGAAATTTGCTTCTCAGTCAGGCTCCAATGAATGGTTGTTATGTTTTATTACTTCTGTGACATCCTATAGACCAGAAACAAAAGACAGATGTGAGTGCCCGTCTACTCTCGAGATCAGAAAAATCTGCTTTATTCAGGATTTGGGGTTTTTTTCATAGAAAGCATCACAGTAACAACAGTGCATCACCCCCCAGGAACCTCAGGCAAGTAACAGATGAGAGTCCTACAAGGTCCTTTGTGGCTCCGCCTTAACAGTTTCGAGAATTTATTCCACAAATCCACACCTCCTACTTCCCAGTGGCAAAGCAGAGCAGAGTCTCCAGCCAACCTGCAAATTCATCTTGAGGAGAAAAGAGGGGAAGAAAGGAAGGCAAAACCCCGCAGCACTAAGTGGTGAAAACCCAGAGTCCTGAGTAAGCGGAGCGAGCTGGAAAATCCTTCTCGGCGCTGCTGAGCAGCAGTGACATCCCTGATGGAGATGTGCCCTCTCCTGGTGGCCCCGAGAAAGCCTGGAGGGACACCAAAGTGGGGAGGTTTGGGAGCCTGTGCCACTCAGCTGAAATATTAGTGGGATAATAAATGAGAGGTCTGGTTGGGATGGATTGACAGACAACACTCCAACTTCTGCTCCCTAAGCCAAACAGTTGGAATGGTTAAAAATCTTTAAGGAAATAAGGCATATTTTGCTGTCCTTAAGACACTGTCCTGCCCTCTTCAGCAGACCATAGATGTTCCTGCATTTTCCAGGCCTGGTAACATTATATTCCTACCTCTGCAGACCAGAGAGATGGCAGTGGGCAGGAACATCATTTGGCTGTCCCAAAACCCCCACTACCACCATCAGCACATCACCTGGGGAAGAACCTGGACATTGAATTACCTGCAACCTGAAGGGAAAAAAAAAACAAAACCAAACAAAAAATCCCCTGCAGGCCACAGGCAAAGAGGTGAACAATAATAATAATGGGAGAGTGCTGGTGTCATTGTAACTATATCAACAGTAGCTGCTTGATACTATTTTTATTGGAATGCTAAAACAACTCATTACGCTTCCACATCGCAACTCTTGACTCCCTCCAAGAGGAGCCAAGGGTTCATTTCAAGTGTTTCAGTTCTTGTAGATCGTGTGGACATTGAGTAAAAAAATACCTGTTGTTTTCTTCCTGTTACTTTTTTCCACTGAGAATTTTGACTGTTTTTCAGTGACTTTCTCTTTTCAATTATGGGCTGTGTTTTCTGCAATCCCCTGCTGCCCTGAAGACTTGTGAGAAGGGTTTCCAAGGATCTGCTGCCTTGTTTCTCTGCACTCCAGTGCCTGCACTGGTGTTTCCTCTCATCCCCATACAAACACATTTTGGGAGAATTAACATTTTTGTTTTATTCCAGAAACAATCTGCTGGGCCTTTCCCCTCCAGTAGCTGTGCCAGTTGGAATCTGATGTTCAGATCCCTGGAACTACAGCAGTTCAGGTGCTTTGCTCCCTTTGGAATCACACATCTATTCTCCTCATGCTTCCTCCCACAGTGCTGTGCTTCCTGTCAAGAATTACGTGCCAGTTTTCTCTCCTTCACCTTCTATTCCTTCTGCTCTGGCACATTTCTCCAGTTCAGGCTCTTTTTCAGCTTTCCTCGACCCTGTCAGCTGAAGAGGAGAGAGGCCTGTATGGAAGCAGTTTTCCAGCTGGTGTATTCCTAGAGCTCAAGTGTGGATAAAAACTGCAGGACTGTGAAACCCCAGGGGTTTCTGGAAAAAGGTCCATTCCACTTTCCACACCTCCAAAGGAGGAGGCCACCTTTAGTCATGGAAGAAGCCTCTTTCCTCATCTATGGAGGACACAGAGATCCCAAGCTCCTGATCTGGAAGCTGCAGTCAGGAGGTTTCTCCTGTCTCTCATGGCACTGCCATAAGAGTGTCTCCACTTTTCTCGCTCCTTTCCTACTAATTTACTGCTTTTGTTACCAAACCAAACACTGAACAGCAGCCAGGAGAGATCCAGGGCCTTGGAACATCAAGGATCAGATTAGGGGAGGTGTGAGGGAGAAGGGGGGGAACAGGGATTGTTTTCCTCCCTTAGATGGATCAGTGCTGATGAAAACACTGGAGAACACGTGGTGCTGAATGGATCCAGGGCAGGAGCACTGCCCTTGGCTTGGTTAATTGTTTTTCTTTGCTCAGAAGCCTTGGCACAATCCTCTCTCCAGAGCAGCGGGAGAAGAAGGAGTCTGGTCCCAATCCAGTGCTGCATCCATGGAAGGAGGGGAACAGCTTAGAGTAATGACCAGTGCTTGTATTACACATGAAAATCAAACCAAATAAACACTGAAATGGACTTTATTGAGCTGCAGCACAGAGGTGTTCAGGGAGCAGAGGGGGAAGGTCACTGTCACTCAGGCACGAGGGCATTTTTCAGGAGCGTTTTTATCTCGGGGCTGAGGCTCTTGGGGAAGCAGATGTTGAAGTAGATGAGGAGATCCCCCTTCTGCTGGGGGTCCTGGGGCAGTGGCATTCCCTCCCCGGGAACCACCTTGCAGTACCTGGGGCTGCCAAGCAAAGGAAGGGGTTGAGAGGAGCCCTGGGATGATCCCAACACGGGGACCCCCAACTCCACCTGCAGAGCCCCCCAGGTCTGTCTTAGGTCAAGTTCAACTGGAGACTTTTCCTCCTCTTTCGGGCTCCACCATACACCCTCATCTCCCTCTTGACTCCATCCACCCAAAAACGGCCCCAGACCAGAAGAGTCACCCCCTGTGGGCATCCTCCTCCTCCTCCAGCCCCAGAGCAGCTGGAAAAGGCTTTGGAGGTTCCTTGGAGCACCCGCTCACCTCTGTGCTCACCACGATCCATGGAAAAGCCCCATTTCCCCACGGCACTTACTCCACAATGTCGTTGATGGGGATGTTGAGCAGCCTCCCATCCAGTGTCCACACATCCAGGGTGCATCCAGTCAGTGCCTACGGGGCACGGAGCGGCACCGGGAGCTGCTCCTGCAGCCCCAGGGGCCGGAGGTGGAGCTCCGTCCCTTCCCTCAGCTTTTTACCTTTCCCAGAGGGATTGAGGCGACATAAATGAGGTTGTTGTCGACTCTTTTAAACCTTGAGTGAAGCTTCTCTTGGACAACAAAGATGATGTCAGCTGGAATGACATTGGGGCCCTAAAATTGAGGGGAATAAAGAGAGCATGGAATCATGGAATTGCAGGATGGGTTGGGAGGGATAATAAAGCTCATCCAGTTCCACCTGCCTTTCACAGACCCTCCACACCTTCCACTAGACCAGCTTGCTCCAAGCCCCATCCAACCTGGCCTTGCGAACCTGGAAATGATTTTACACAGGGAAAGCTGACACAAATTCCTGATCTTTTGCTGCCACTTTCAGCTGGAGAAGGGAAAGGTATTTTCTTTCTTTAAGGAAAAAAGGAATCTTTTCTCAGACTCCTGCTCAGCCAAGGGAAATCAAACTGGGCTTCCCAAGTGCCAGGCAGGAAACCACCCCTTCCAATTATTGCTTTTTATCTGAGGAAAATCCAGGCAGGAATGGCTCCTCAGAGTGTTTCTGAACACAGGAATGCTGGAATTGCTCCACTGGTTGTGCTGCCAAGTGCCCTCAGCAATGGGAAACCAGAACTTCATGTCACGGGAGAACTTCTTTCCGTGGAGGGTGAGGTTGCTTCCAGCCCTAAGAACTCTGGGATCCTGGGATTACCTGGTCTCCTTCCTTCTCAAAGGTGATCCTGGTGCCGCGCTTCCATCCCGGCTGCACGTCGATGGTCAGGATCTTATCCCTGATGGTGCTGGTTTGGCCGTCCTCGTTCATCACCTGGGCAGGACACCAAAGAGGGAGGATCAGGACTGCTCCAATCCCACCAAAGAGGGAGGGTCAGGACTGCTCCAATCCCATGGCACAAGCCAGCAGAGAACAGGGATGGATTGTACTCTGTGGTGGGTTCAAATCAGATCATAGAACTGGGGGATCACTAAGGTTGGAAAAGCCCTCTGAGACCATCAAGTCCAACTGTCCCCAGCACTGCCAAGGCCAACACCAACCCGTGTCCCTGAGTGCCACATCCACACATCCTCCAGGAATGGGGACTCCAGCACTGCCCACAGCCCATTTCAAAGTCTGACCACCCTTCCAGAGAAGGAATTTTCCCCAATATCCAACCTAAACCTCCACTGGCACAACCTGAGGCAGTTTCCTCTTATCCTAGAGCAGGAGAAACTCAAGGCTGGATCCAGGAGATAAGGGGCACAAAGGGCACAGCACAGCGTGAAAATGGAATTGTGGGAGCCCAGAACATGCCAAGCTCCTTCTCCACCCACCTCCAAAATCAGCCCTTGCTTCCCACCAGCTCCTGCATCAGCTCCCATGCTGAATTCCCTTAGCCAAGCCAGGAGAAGAGGACACTGGTTCAGCTCCTGCTTGGTTTGGTGCCGATCCCTCCCTGCGGCACAGCCCCAAATCCCTCAACATCCCACAGGGAGAGAGGGGAGAGCCCATCCCAAAATCCAGCTCCACGGCCCTACCCTGCGGGAGATCTTGATCTTCTTGGTGCAGCCATGGAACAGATCCTCGAGGGACACATAGAGGTCCCGGACAACGGGGGGGTCCTGCCGGAGCGCCCCCCGGCCCCGGGGCCCTCCGAAGGGCAGGAGCACCTCCGAGCCATCCTCGGCAAAGAATTCTGCAGGAGGGAGCACAGGGATGGCCCCTCCCTCAGGTCAGAGCCAGGGGGGGCCTCGGGGGTCTTCACCTCCCTTCTTCTCCCACACCAAACCACCTGAAGTGGGTTTTTTCCAGGAGTGTTTCCACCTCATTCATGTTTATGGTAGCCTTGCCCCCCTAATCCCTCTTTTTGGTGGGAATCCTCACAGGAAAGGTCACAGGAGCAGCTGGGGAGAGCTGACAGCCTGAACATGCACCTCCAGCCCTCTCTCCCACCCACGGGTGGGGGAAGTAAGGATCTCAACTCCAGTTACCAGAGGGATCCCAGAGTAGTTGGGCAGGGAAACATCCTGGAAAGCTTAAAGCTCCAAGCATGGAATCACAGCAACTATGGATGGGGTCTGAGCCACCCGCCCCAGAACCCCCCATCCTACCTGCAAAGGGGTTGTCCCCACCAAAGAACTCCTTGAAGGTTTTCTCAGGGTTGTTGTGGAACACGTATCCCACACTCCAGGGGTTGTCACTGGCCAGCTCCAGGGGGATGCCACCCTTGAGCCCCTCTTCTCCAAACTTGTCGTAGATGCCTTTCTTCATGGCTTAGGGAACAAGGAGGGGTTGGGAATGGGGAAGAGCCTCAGCCTGAGATCCGGAATTTGCTTGGGTGGAGATGGCACAAGGGGGTTCCCAGCAATGGGTGGGATGGATGTCAGAGCGTGTGCCAGCTCCCAGCTGGGCTGTGGGTCACACAACTGGTGGCACCTCCCTGGGGTACCAGGAACCAGGGATTCACACCCACTTCCAGCCCCTCTTGCCCCTAAAATCCATGGAAGGGAACCCCCCTCCCCACTTACGGTCGCTGAGCACATCGTAGGCCTCTGCCAGCTGCCGGAACCTCGAGGGCCCCCAGGGATCCTTGCATTTTAGGGGGTGGTACTGCAGGGCCAGCCTCCGATAGCTGCGGATTGTGGGATGGCTTAGGTTGGGAAGGACCTTAAGGATCATCTCATCCCACCCCTGCTGTAGGCAGGGACACCTTCCACTAGCCCAGGTTGCTCCAATCCAGCCTTGGACACTCCCAGGGATGGGGCAGCCACAGCTTCTCTGGGAAACCTGGGCCAGGGTCTCCCCACCCTCCCAGCCAAGAATTCCTTCCCACTATCCCATCTAACACTGTACTTTGTCTATGTGAATCCATTCCCCCTTGTCCTGTCTCTCCATCCCTTGTCCCCAGTCCCTCTTCAGCTCTCCTGGAGCCCCTTTAGGCCCTGGAAGGGGCTCTCAGCTCTCCCTGGAGCCTTCTCTTCTCCAGGTGAACCCCCTCAGCTCTCCCAGCCTGGCTCCAGAGCAAAGGGGCTCCAGCCCTCAGAGCCCTCTGGACTCTCTGTAGGGGACAGCAGAGACCCCCTTCCCACATCCAGCCCTTCCCAGCCCTCTCAGACCGTTCGCCCCCGCCCCAGGCCCGCTGTGGGGCACACGGGGAGGCCAAGTGCAGCCACCCACGAGGTCGCCCCCGCTCCCACCACTCCCCTCCGGGGCCCGAGAACCCCCCTGGTCCCGGGGGTCCCTCACGCCTTCTTGATGTCGTCGGCGGTGGCCCCGCGGTCCAGCTCCAACACGGCGTAGTAGTCCACACCCATGGCGTCCCGTTGCTATGGCGAACGCGGCACTTCCTGTCCGCGCCGCGCGGGGCGTCGCGGGAGTTGTAGTTAGTTCCCCGTCACTTCCGCACTCTGCTACCCCATCCCTCCCCTCCTCTCTTTTTTTCTTATAAACCTCCCAAATTTCCTTGGGAAATTCCTTTCCCACACCGGTGTTATCAAAGCAGCCCCTTTATTTCACTCCATACAGTGACAGAGTCACTTTCAGCATCCCCCCACCCCCCATTTATTTATTTTCCCCCCTACAAACAGCACTTTTTCAGCACTGAAAAAAAAAAACCCAAAACAACTCCATTGCAACACAACATCGTCTCTACATTAAAATTTGATCCCAGTTGTGTCGAAGGAAGAAATATGATCTGCCACCAAAACACTCTGTATAGAGTCTCGTCACCACAAAAGCCTCAAATTGTGCATACACATCCCAGGAAAATCAGCTTGGAAGAGCCATCCTGACACATTTCCTCACTATTTGGTCCCTTCAAACACTTAAAGGTCAGAAAGTTGGTATCTCCTCACTATCCCGTCTCTGCAGCACGTGTAAATCTCCTTCTCCCAAGAAGCCACCTGGGAAAGAGGGGAAAAAAAAAGCAGCTTTTACACAGGAAGTGACACTTCCACATAAAATCCTACTTTTTCACTCAGGATCTTTCCAGAATCCTTAATCCACACTTTTTATAGAAACACAGCCCTGCCAGAGCCACTCCAGCTCCACAGTTCTGCTCCTGCAGAACTGAGATGTGCACCTGCACGATGGAGATGAAGCCAGGGAATACCACAGAAGATTTGTTTATGCAAAACATTGGGAATATTCGGGAGGAAAATCTAAAGATAAGCTTAAAAAGTCAACTGTGTGAAGGAACTTGCTGAGAGAAGAGGCAGCTTTCCATCTTCCAGGTTCTCCTCAGGGATACTCCGTACTCCTTACCTTGTACACGGGGTCGCAGTCGGCCTCGGTGAGATCCAGGACATAATCCAGGTCTTGCTGGAGGATGAAGCAGGTGCCATCCCCTGGTAGGGAGGGACATCAGCCAATTAGGGAGATGAGCAGTTAATTACAGACAGAAATTCCAGCAGGAAAAGGCTCCAATGGGTGAGATGCACCTTGGAGGCCCTGTTTTGGAGGGACACAAGGCAAAGGGGCAAGAGGACAACTCCTAAAGAGCACAGAGTTCCTTGATTCCATTACAGGATTTCTCCCAACACAGCAGTGGAATTACCTTGGCTGGCAATGAATCCATCTTGGTATGGGAGCAGGGAAAGCACTGGCGCTCCTGATCTGTGGATGACCTGGATTGGAGCACTGGAAAAAGGAGTAGAAACAAGGGATGAGGATTATTTCCCAGAGAAGCTGTGGCTGCCTCATCCCTGGAAGTGTCCAAGGCCAGGTTGGACGGGGCTGGGAGCAACCTGGCATAGTGAGAGATGTCCCTGCCCATGGCAGGGGGGTGGAATGGGATGAGCTTTAAGGTCTGTTCCAACCCAAACCATTCCATGATTCTCTTCAGGGAACACCAGTAAAACTCCACAGCTCAGTTCCAGTCCTACATTGGAATGAGGATCAGGATCCTACAAAGACTCTCAGGTGAAGGAAAGGAAGGGGCTGTGCTTTTTCGGGGGGGGGGGGGTTATACTGATGTTAAGAAGTTTTCTGCTCAATTTACCTACATTTATTGTGTACTTGGATTATATATACGTATAGATATATAAAATAATACAGATGTTTATATAACATAATATGCATAGTATATTAACATAACTAATAATTATATAACTATAATATTGATTATAAATAATATAATTAATATAATTAATAAAAATAATATAGAATTAACAATAAAATTAATAAAAGAAATAATAATTATAATTATTATATAGTATCCAGAATTATTCTATATAGAGAAAACACAGAATATATATAGAATATAAATTAATATACATTATCTATTATGTATATGTTATACACAATATATATTATATTACTATAATTATTTATAATATAATTATAAATAATATTATTAATATGTTACATATAATTATATTATTATAATGAATAATCATGTAGGTATTAAAAAAGCAATAATCTGCAAGGTAAGGCTATGCCAAGAGGACCCTTTGTCATGGCTCAAGATGGAAGAGCTTTTCAGAAACTAAGGAATCTGCCTGGAACCTGTAGTCTTTTAGGAGGCACCTTCCAGAGAACATCCCATTGGATCACCCACCTGAGCAGCAGGAACCTCTCCAGTGCTTCCCAAGAGAAAGAACTGGCTGCCAGAGGCTCTGGAGCTTCTGGTGCCATGGGATGCACCCCTTGGAAGTGGCACTGCCTGCCAGCCCCCTCCATCCAGCTCTTTTCCCACCAAACCCTGGTTGTTTAAAGCCTTGCAGCCCCAGGTACTCACTCACTTTGTGTTCCTCACATCCAGTTGGTAGATGTTCCCATCCTGAGTCCCTGCCAGGATATAGGTGCTCGAGAGGAACGTGCAGCAGTTGAAAGCATCAGATCCCACAAAGAGGAACATCTGGAAATTTGGGAACAAACTGAGTGTGAATCTCAGTGGGCAATGGAGCTGGGATAACACTGACCAGTTTACCTGTCTAGGTTTATCCTGGCTCAATTCCTCATCCCAATGCTCTGGCAATCCCAGATCCTCACCGGCTGCCTGCTCTGCAGTCCCACTCCCTGAAGCTTCTTGTCCTCCCGGGCCAGCAGCAGGATTTTCCCTTCTGTCCCGATCTCACGCTCACCTGGTAGAAGGACAACAGGTCATTCCAGCAACAGATCCTGATGGGATCATATCCTGAGAGTCTGGATCACTGCCACTGAACTTGGGGCAACATCCCCCCAGATCCCAAGACACCAGGAAGGCCGGTAATCAAGCAGAGCTCAGTTTAATCCCCCAAACTACTCGATAAGCCTCAATTCCTGCCTAAGGCTGGAGTGCTCTGCTCCCTTCCCAAGGGATTCCGGGTGACAAACCACAGCAGTTTGGGACAGGGAAGTGAAGGGGAATTTTCAAAGGAAGAGCCTTACTGGGAGGATTTTCGGGCGTGCCCAGGTTCAGGGAGTCGTCGGCAGCGCCCACAGCGATGCCGTTCACGGGGGAGCCACAGTCGGCAATGACACCCAGACAGGCGGATTTCCCGCAGTCCCAGAGCCGGGCAGTGCCATCCCTGGAGCAGGACAGGACATTCCTGCCTCGATCCACAATGGCAGTGTCCAAAATCCCTGCATGGAAGCAAACAACGTGTTCAGACGCACACAAAAAGCACCTCGTTTCCCAAGCCAAACCCAACGCCCCAAGCCACTGTTCCCAAGTGACACCAGTCACACACGGGCAAGTTGTGCCTCTAGGAAAAGGTGCCTGTGGAATGAAGCAGCTCCCAGAAAACCTTACAGCATGGGAGCCACCACTTGGCACAAAGGGAAGACATTATCCATCAAATGATCAGCAAGCAACACCTCACTTCAGACTGAGCCGACACTGCACAAAATTAATTTGGGCAGAAAACAGCTTGGCCTGGCACTCTTAAATGTTCCCAAGTTCATCCCTGGATAATCCCAAAAGCAGCATCCCTGTTATCCAGCTACAGCAACACCCAAAGAGCAGCTTGTGCAGGTGCTAAGATCCCTTAACTACTTTATTTTACTGTGGGCTGTCAAATCTGGATGTGAAAAATGACACAGTGGTTTTTTAGCAGGGAACAGTAGGATGGTCAGGAGATTTGACACTTTTCCTACAGAAAGAGTCATTAAACTTGACAAGGATAAGCCTTGTCAGAGTGACTGCAGCAGCCTGGGCTGGAGGTATAGGCAGGGAATAAAGTCACCCTGAGAGCCACGGCCGAGGCACTGCCTCAACACTGCCACGGTGTGGGTACAGGACACCTGTGCCAAAGCCTTTTGAATCCGCACAAATAGATTATGGAATTGGAAGGGACCTCAAAGACATTCTAGTTCCAATCACCAAATTGCATTAGGACAATGCCAGGTTCAGTGTAAGATGGGTTTTTGAGTTAATGAAGTTTAGGGGTTCATTAATCTCTCAGTCAAGCCCAGCACCTTGTGAGACAGAAAACCAGAGCCTGCCCAGAGCAGCTGGTTGCTTAGAGAACAGATAATTTTGGGCAGTGTTTTGGGCATCTGATGCCACATCCACACCTCACTTGGACTTGCTCAGGATCACCCAAGTGATCCAGTCGCCATCCCTTGGGAAAGAACCACCTGCCGCGAGCACACCGTGGCCACTGTGCTCTGGGCCAGGTGTAAACAGGAGCAGAACAGGTGCCTGCCTAAGCACTGGGCCTAAATCCTAAATCCCCCCAGTGGAGGGTCCTGAAAACCAAATCTTCTTTCCAGAGATTACTTGAATATCCTCCCAGCTGCTCTTGTCCTGCTTTACTCTCTTTAACCAGCACAGGGAGCTGTAAGTCCATAATAATAAACTGCTGTATGGTTGTCTGGGCAAGAAAAAAACCAAACAAAAACCAAAAGGAAGAGGCCCTGGTGCTACTGAAGGTGAGCAGGATAACCTCAGAGCAAGCAGAAGGCATTCCCAGAGCAGGCAGCAAAGCTCCTGGAAGCAGGATGGAGCTCTGGAGAGCTGAGACTGCCCTGGAGGAGCAGAATCCCTGTGCCTCCACCTCTGGAGCAACAGGCTGCTGTATTGCACCCTCCCTCTTTTAAATTAATTAACAAAAAACAGGTTAGAGAGAGAAACAAGTTTCTTCTACTACAAACAACTCCCAACCTTTTTATTCAAGTTTTGGGAGCTTAAAAAAAGGTACTGGTGGCTGAACATCAGCCCTGGGGTGCAAGGCAAGTTCACACACAGCAGATGAAGCATTTTAAAGGCTCTGTACCTCCTTTGTGACCTTTAAATGTCACTACACAGCTGGCATCTTCTGCTGACCAGATTTTTAGCTGGGCATCCATTCCCCCACTCAGCACCACGAGGCCAGATGGGAAAAACCTGCAACAATTCACATCATACACATGGCCTTCCAATAGTCTCTGGAAAAACAAAGAACTGTGTGCTAGTTCCATTGTCATCACCTTCATGCCAAGCAATCTCGGAGCTGTGACACTGGAAAACTCGGAATTCCCACGTGAGCAAGAGGATTACGCTCAGATCCTTGAGGTTTGTGTTGCTGCAATGGGCTTGTCTGAATTTGAGGTGAAGAGGTGACACTTTGGGCTTCCCTCTACCACTTGAGCAGCTAATTATGTAGCAAAGGACACTGAACTTGCTTCTAATTACAGGTTAAATGTCTTTATCCTCTACCAAACAAGGAGCTGAAGGTCAAGCTCCACAAGAACCACCTTCATTGAGCAGGCTAAGAGGATGTGATTAATCCAGCACAGAAACATTTTTTAAAATTTTTTTTTTAATGTCTTCTTTTACAATTTCTTTAATAACCTATAATCTTCTTTAATAATTTCTTTTTTTAATAATCTTCTCTACTGCAGAACAAATTCAGTGCTTGTACCACACCCGCTGCACCCTCCCTGTTATTCCTAAACCAATCCATTTTCGCCCTGGGACTGTGGATTGCTGAGCAACATTTCCCCTTGGGAGAAGACACCCTTCCCAACAGATTTGACTTAAAGCCTCCAAGATGGAAAATCTCAATCAGCTTTTCATTCAAAAGCCAGATTTTTCCCAGGGTGTAAACAGCCTGACCAAAGACAGGGCCAAAGGACCTCAGCAATGTCCCACCCAACAGAAAACATCAAATCCAGATGCTCTTACTCTTATTTCTCCATTGGCAGCCTGCCAGATTTTCATGGTCCCATCTGTGCTGGTGGATACACCGAGTCCTCCACCGCTGGAAATGTCAAGGCAGGTGATCTGCAGGAGGGGAAAAGCACAAAAAATTAACTTTATAGAGATATTTCTGCTCAGGAGACTAATTCTGTACTGGGGGAGACATGCTAAGTACATCATTGTACAGTTCTAGGTGATGATACCCGAATATTGAAACAAGGACCTCAGAGGCTTGGACATTGAGGGGCTGGAGCGTGTCCAGGGAAGGGAATGGAGCTGGGGAAGGGGCTGGAGCAGCTGAGGGAGCTGGGGGGGCTCAGCCTGGAGAAAAGGAGGCTCGGGGGGACCTTCTGGCTCTGCAACCCCCTGACAGGAGGGGGGAGCTGGAGGAGGGTCAAGCGCTGCTCCCAGGGAACAAGGGACAGGAGGAGAGGGAACGGCCTCCAGCTGTGCCAGGGGAGGGTCAGGTTGGACATCAGGAGGAATTTCTTGCTGGAAAGGGTGGTCAGGCCTTGGAAAGGGCTGCCCAGAGAGGTCTGGAGTCCCCATCCCTGGAGGTGTCCGAGGAAGGACTGGACGTGGCACTCAGTGCTCTGGGCTGGGGGACAAGGTGAGCATCCAGCACAGCGTGGACTCGATGATCCCAGAGGTCTTTTCCAACCTTAAGGATTCTGTGATTCCAGTAATTGCATTTGCACTACGGTTTTTTTAATTGCGTTCGCAGTCCGTGCAACGGGAGAAAACGCTGCAGCGTGAAATCCCAGGTGGGAACCAGAAATGCAGATCACCATTGGAAGGGAACGTTCCAGTCATGACAGGGTTAACTTTTCCGGTGGTAGGAGGGGCAAGACCAGGATGGAATGCGATCCCGCCCCTCCATGCGCGGGCAGGACAAACAGGAAACGCGGGAAAACGCGTTTCCTCCTTCTCGGCCGCATCCCGCGTGTTCGCTCCTCGTTCCATCCGTTGCTGTTCCCAGTGAGTTGTTCTCATCTCAACCCCCGTCCTTTGCCTTTTGGGCCTCCAATTCCCCACTCCAGCCACCGGCTGGAATTCGGGAATTCCATTCCTAAGCCACCCCAGCCTAATTCGGGGGCAGGAAGGGTTGGGATAGAACAGATCTGCCCGCAGCGGGTCGGGGACGATTCGGATCCCAGCATTGGCCCTATTAGGAACTGGCAATGGATACAGGGTGGCTGCACCTGTACCTGTGCGTTATGCTCTTTAGCCCTTATTATAAACACCCGCTTGAGCCCCTCCTGAAGTACTATCCCAGGGCAAAGAAGGGACTCATCGCTGTTTTGGTGCTGTTTGTTGCGATAGTAATTTGTGACGTGACACTCTGCGTCCGCCAGTCCATTAATAAACCTGCCCAGTCCGCGGGGAGAACAGGGAAGGACTATTTTCTCCAGCTTTTCCACCGCTATTACTCCTTCAGGACGTACACAAGAGCTTTTGAATTGCCTTTCAGCGTTATGCAAAGCATCCTCGTTTTGCTGTGTCTGCCAAGTTTCCTCGGCACAGTCTACAACATGCTTAGAGGCGTGGTCCGCACCGTGTTTAGAGAGATAAGAGGATTTTTTAGCAGGGCCTTCCCAGCACTTGTCCCCAGGGTGTGTAATCAGGAGTGGCAGGGAGGGTGGGAGAAAATCGGCCAGCTTTTGGAGGACTATTTTCCTTCGGTGCTTTGGAAGTTCACCCCTGAACAACTACAGGACCCTGATAAAATGGCAGAATACTTGAAAGAAAAATGCCGTGACAATTGCAGAGAGGAGCGACTTATTGCCCTGTGCTGGGCCCTGGCCAGTGCTTACCGGGCACTGCTGGATGCCAGGCAGCTCCCCCGGGGGCAAGAGAGAACAACTATCAGTGTGGCCACTCAAACTGCAGCTCTACAGAAGAAATCCAAGAGCAAATCAGTGGCCACTCAAACTGCAGCTGAACCCCTGACAGAAGCAGTTGTCCCTGTCCTGAAGAAATCCAAGAGCAAATCAGTTCCCCTGGTGAGGGATGAAGAGGAAACGGGGTCCTCAGAAGAGGAGGAGGCAGGGGCAGCGCTGAGCCTGCAATGCCCGTGCCTGGATAGGCTGCGCCATATCCGGAAGTATTTCCGGCGCCAGCTGAACGAGTCGGTGCTGGCCTGGCTGGCGCGGTGCTGGGCCTTCGGGGCACAGGATATAACACTGGATGGCAGAGAAGCCAGGCAGCTGGGATGCCTGGCCTGGAAAGTGGACATTGACAAGGGGATCGGGAAGACGGAAGAACCCCTCAGCCTCTGGAAGAGGCTCCTGTCCAGCGTGAAGGAATGGTGTCCTGCCAAGAATGATCTGTTTGTGCCTAAGCACAGGTGGAAGTACTTGGAGGAAGGTGTTCAGTACCTGAGGGAATTGGCTGTGCTGCAGGTGCTCTACGAGGGGACCGTGAGGGAAGAGTTCCCCCTGGATCCGGGGAAAGCTTTCTGTACGTTCTACACGTGGCACAGGCTCCGAGAAAGCGCTCCGTGGCCTTACCCCAAGGCATTCACAACCATCGGATGGAGCGCACGGCTCACGGTGAACAGACTGGCCGCCCGTCTCTGCCAGTACGATGACGAGCTCTCTCGCCTCGCAGGAGTTAAGTTCTTTCCTTGGTTCAAGGATCGTGATTATTATTCCTGCAGAGTATGCCATGAGATGCTAGGCAAAGACAGGTGTGAACTGGAATGTGGGCATGAATTCCACAGGGAATGCATCAGAACAGCGGTCTCGCAGCTTTGGGGCATCTGCCCCATCTGCCGCAGCCCTGCTATCCTTGCTGAAGACATCCCTGAGCTTCCTGGATGGAACAGCTGCAGCAAATTCAAAGTCAGACTTGTGATTACAGGAGAGCTTTAGAAGAGCTCCCGAAGAAAAGTGTTGGAAGAGAGCGAGGTCTCAAAGAATGGACTGGATTGGTTTTGTAAGGCTCAGAAATCCAGTGAAAAAATGGGAATGAGACCCATGTTTGTGTGTGTAGATGTAGCTGGGAGGGTAGGATCTGGGCACGATGCAGATGGGTTACAATAAGGGGTGGGAATGTCCTGGTTTTGCCCAGGACAGGGTTCAATTTTACAGGGATCCCAGGGATATTCGGGTGACACACTGTGAGCATTCCCATGTGGATTGTTCCCTGGCCTGTACACTGTTAATTGTTTGGGTTTTTTTCTGTTAGTTTCCTTATTCCACTGCTGTTCCCAGTAAATTGTTCATTGTTCTTATCTAAATCTCTGATCTTTTATGCCTCCAATTCCCCTCTCCATCCATTGGGAACACTAAATTGGGGCATACCCTTCCTAAAACACGACAAGATCACAGTTCCATGTCCATTCCAACCCCACACACACCAATCCATGCTCCAGTCCCCCCCCAGCACGAGGACACCACGGTCAGGGATGTGTTGTGAAGAGTTCCCAGTCAGCTCCAGGGACTCCCCTCCCACCTCACAGGATACTCACACTTTTCTGATGAATCCTAGAAAAAGTTGTGTACGGGGCCAGGAACTTTGTGGACACATTTTCGTGAGGACAAGAAATGAGGATGCTTTTCTAAGGAAGGAAAGAGAGGGGGAAAAAAAGGGATTAGAGGTGCTGTTGGTCCTGCTGAGGAAAAGCTGTGACCTGGAGCCAGCTGGGGGATCCTAGAGCCTGGAAACCCACAGAAAGGTCAGTGCTGGGCTGGTCTCCCAAGGATGCAGGTGGGAAGGGACAGAGTCCCATCCCTGTGGGATGTCCTGGAGCAGCTCCAGGGCTGTGCCCAGCGGGAGGTTAGGATGGCTGGACAGGACCCTGCAGGGTGGCAGCTTTGGGTTGTCAGTGTCCCCCCTTTGTGTCACACACCTCCCCCCCCCCCAGCCCTGGCACCTTGGTGACTTCTTGAACCAGGAATCCCTCAGAGGCTGCGATGTCCGGGATGCCCTCGGAGCTGAGCCCACGGCGGGTGACACTGCCATACAGGGTGGGCTTCCCTGGGGGAAAAGGGGCAGCGCTGAGACCCCACAGCACAGAGACCCCCACGGCACAGAGACCCTCAGCCCACCCTCCCTGACCTACAGGGACCCAAACTCCCCCAGCCCCTCCCAAACCACAGGGACCCCAAAACTCCCCCAGCCCCTCCTAATCCACATGGACCCTAAATACCTCCAACCCTTCCTAAGCCACAGGGACCCCCAACACCCCCAACCCTTCCTAAGCCAGAGGAACCTCTCCTACCCCACAACGACCCCACATGGACCCCAAACACCACTAATCCTTCCTAATTCAAAGGGATCCCCCCATAGTCCCCTTCCCCTCCTAACCCAGGGGGACCCCAAAACGACCCCATTAATGACAGGACCCCACCTCCCCTTAAACCACAGAGACCCCCCCAGGTAGCCACATCCCCTCCTCACCCAGAGGGTCTCCAAATGCTCCCACCTCCCCCAACCCACAGGGACCCAAAATTCCCCCAAGCCCCTCCTAAATCCCAGGGATCCCAATAATCTTCACTCCTTCTTAAAACCACAGCGGCCCCTCCAACTGCCCCCACCCCTTTCTGCACCACAGGGCCCCCCAATCCCCCCGTCACCCCCAGGGCCCCCCTGATCCCCCCTGACCCCCGGGGGCCCCCCCGGCCACTCACCGGGGCAGCGGCAGCTCAGCCAGGCCTCACCCTCGTCCCTGCTGCGGAGAGAAGGAGCGGCCGTGAGCGGGACAGGGAACAGGGGCAGGAACAGGGACAGGGACCAGGGAACAAGAACAGGGAACAGGGATAAGGACAGGGGCCGGGGCCGGGACCAGGAGTGGGGCAGCGAACAGGGACAGGGAACGGGAACAGGGACCGGGGCAGGGGTAAGGAACAGGCAGAGGAGCCGGGACAGGGAACAGGGGCCGCGAACAGGGAGCGGGACAGGGGCAGGGACAGAAGCAGGGGCAGGGACAAGGCCAGGAACAGGGACAGGCCCAGGGCCAAGCCCCGCTGGCACCTGAGCGCGCGGCTCCAGTCGCTCTGGATCCGGAGGGCCGCCATCGCCGCGGGGACACCTCCCCTTCCTCGGGGACAGCGCCCCGTCCGCGGGGACACCGACGCCTCCCCTTCCTCGGGGACACGCCCCGTCCGCGGGGACACCTCCCCTTCCTCGGGGACAGCGCCCCGTCCGCGGGGACACCTTCCCTGCCGCGGGGACACCGCCCCTTCCGCCTCCGGCCGCGCGGAGGGGCGGCGGCCTCCGGCTGAGGTGGCACCGGCGGCTCGGGGGGAGCGGCACCCCCGCGGGTGCGGGTACGGTGCGAGGGAGGAGGTGCCGAGCACCTCTGGAGGGGTACGCACCTATGGGGGGGTGGGCACCCGTGGGAGAGTGAGGGGTCAGAGGAGGTGCCGGGCACCCGTGGGTGGGGGTGAGGTGGGTGGAGGAGGTGCCGAGCACCCATTTTGGGGCTTCTGAGCAGCCACGGGTGGGGGTACACACGTATGGGGGTGCTGGGCACTCATGGTGGGGTGGGCATCCCTGGGGGTGTAAGGGGTGGGTGGGTAGGCGGGGGTCAGGGAGGATGCTGAGGACGCACGGGTCGGAGGGGGGGAGGATGCTGAGCGCCCGTTTTGGGGGTCCTGAGGGTCTGTAGGGGTGCTGAGCAGCCATTTGGGGGGTTCTGGGTACCAATGGGGGGGTTGGCACCCCTCGGAGTGTGAGGGGTGGGAGTGCTGGGCACCCACGGGTGGGGGTGAGCTGTGATGGGGAGAGCACTGAGTGCCCATTTTGGGGGGTCCTGGGTGCCCACAGGAGGGCTGAGCTCCTTCTGGGGGGTGCACAGAGCACAGGATGCCCCCCCAGATAACACCTCCTACCCTGTCCCTCCTTCCCAGTTCTCCCATGGCCAAGCCGGGACACTCCTGGAGCCACGCGACAGCGGGGAAGGAGGAGGATGAGGAGGGCGAAGACCCCCTGGATGCCAGGATCGCCCGGACAGGCTGCCTGGAGCAGCACCGGGAGCTGCAGGAGTGCATGGAACAGCACCGGGATTGGCGGCACTGCCAGACGCAGCTCCGGGCATTCGGAGCCTGCATGGCCCGGCGGGAACAGCGGGAACAGGGACAGAGCCGGGCACACCCTGCACAGTGAGACCACCCGGGACCCCCAGGAATGGGGGAGCTGTGCCTTTCATCCCCCTTTTTTTGTGTGATTTTTTTTTTTTTTTAATCCAAGTGCCGAGAAATCCACGTGGGAAATTAAATCTGGGAATTTAATCGTCTTCATCAGTGCCCGCAGCAAAGTGGGAAGGTCAGAGGGGTTTGGAGGATGTGGCTTCAATCTGCACCAGGCTGGACATCAGGAGGAATTTTTTCATGGAAAGGGTGATCAGGCATTGGAAGGGGCTGCCCAGGGAGGTGGTGGAGTCCCCATCCCTGAAAGTTTTTAAGGAAAGACTGGACGTGGCACTCAGTGCTTTGGGCTGGGGGCAAGGTGGGGACTGGCCACAGGGTGGACTCAGTGATCCCAGAGGGCTTTTCCAACCTTAATGATTCCATGGTTGTGGATTTCCAGCCCAAAATATCCCTGGCTCCACGACAGCCCTGCCATGGATTTCCACTCCACGTCCTTCCCAAGGCTTTTCCCAGCACCAATAACCTCGTGTCCCACCAAATGGGATTTTGAGGATGGGATTTATCTCCAGGGAAGCCCCAGGTTAATGAGGAGTGGGGGGAAAAAGGATCCTCCTCTGTCTACCACTTCCTGGCAAATAAGGCAAGAGAAACAAAGCAAAATTGCCTTTTGGAGGCTGGAAAGGGAAGCACATCCCTGGTTTTTGCCAGAAGGAACTTCCCAGGCTGTTTCTCAGAAAGGTGGGTGCTGGGTTCCCCAAAATTACAGCAGGATCAGGAGCACAGGCAACACCTGGACAGCCCCAGTTTGGGGGAGTGTTAATGAGTTACTTTCCCTGTGTTTAGTGGAAGGTCCTTAAAAAGTGGGGGAAAAAACTTCCAAACAAACCAGTTTGGAATAGTTTTCTCTTGGAATCCACCAAATCTGCTTAGAACAGAATTCCTGGGATTGTTGCAGCACAGCATTATTCACCTGCAGGGATTTCTGCAAAAATTCCCACCCGTCAAAAGCAGAACAGACAAGAATAAAAGAATAAGGAAGAACTGAAGGAACGTAAAACCACATTCCATAGTGTGGAATTCCACTGCTCCCAGTACAAATCAGTCAGGTATAAACACATTATTCATCTTTATTGAGACAACCAACAGTGGGAATTCCTTCCAATTCACCAAGTTCTCAGCACAGTGCTCATGGAATCCCCCTCTGGAGGCTGGAGCAGCCCCTGGATGGAGCAGTTTTCCTCCCTCAGCCCATCTGTGCCAGCAGCTCTTCCAGCTCTGGCCGAGCCTTCAATCTGTTCTTGAAGTCGGCTTCTGTGTGCTGTGGAGGGAGGGAAAACCAGCCAAGGAAATCAGGATTAACAGGAAGAACTAAAGGCTGAAATGCCCTGGGAGTGGGAAGTCACTCAGTGCTGGAAAACTGTTGGGCTTCTCATAAAACCCAAGTTTAACCCCCCACTCCAGAGCGAATTCCATCAAAACAGGGCACGGTGTTTGGGTTTCCTGTCTCAGCTTTGCTCCCAACTGCTCCATGAAGCTCCTGGGGATTCCAGGACAAGTGGTGGAGCAATGCTGGAGTGAAACATGCCCTTTGGACTCACAGGGAATGTGTGGCAGCAAAGGAAAGGAACCTGCTACCTGCCATCTCCTGTGGATCTGTGGGACTGGCTGGGAAGTGGCACCAATTAGAGGAGGCTAAATGGGGAAGGAAGCACTCCTCAGGAATTGGAAGCAGTGGGTTTTCATGGAGCAGGGAGGGCCTGGCTCTGGGACGTCCTGGATACCCTAAGCCTAGAGCAGGAGCAGCCTCAGGGCCAGGTCCGGATCCTCAAAGGAAATTCCTGACATGGATCATCTCTGCTTCCTGAAAGGAAAGGCACTGGGAAATGCAAACATACCTGTTTGATGAGGAGATGGACCCCCTCGGGCTGGTTACTCTGGATAACCTCCAGGAGTATTGGAGCAAACGTGGAACTCAAACCACTGATCTGAGGGAAGGAATGACACAGCTCCAGGACAACCATCCCAGGACAGTTTGGGTTGGAAGGGACATTAAACATCATCCCATTCCACCCCTGCCACGGGCAGGGACACCTCCCACTATCCCAGGTTGCTCCAACCTGGCCTTGGACACTTCCAGGGATGGGGCAGCCACAGCTTCTCTGGGCAACCTGGGCCAGGGCCTCCCCACCCTTCCAGCCAGGAATTCTTTCCTAATATCCCATCTAACCCCTGTGCTTTGTCCACATGAATCCATTCCCCCTTGTCCTGTCCCTCCATCCCTTTTCCCCAGTCCCTCTCCAGCTCTCCTGGAACCCCTTTAGGCCCTGGAAGGGGCTCTGGGTCTTTTGAAGCTGTTCCTAATAGTATTTTTAAATTGCATGGAATTTTTCCAATCATCCATCCTTAAATATGGCTTTTCTACCTCTTGTATGGAGCATTCTGCAGAAAATAGGTAATAAATGTGGTGCCTGAAATTACATAAAGCCAGGAAACCTCTTCCTGTTTCCACTTTGGGGGGAACTTTCAGTAAGAGATCAAATGAAGGCTTTATGCCCAAATTACACCTTTCAGCTCCAACTGTGGAGGGGTTTGGAGAGTCTGTGCTGCAGGACAACCACAGGAATATCAGGAAACAGCAGTTCCTACCTGGACAACCCTCTGGTGGGTGGTAAGGATTGCATCCAGCTGCATCTTGGATCCTTTCTCTTCCAGGAACAGCACCTCGTTGGTTTTGGTGGGCATGGCATAGCTGGGGGAGCCAGAGGGCAGAGCTTAAGACAGGCAGGACATTCCCTGTCCTGAGGACATTCCCAGTGCTCTACAGGGACGGATCAACCATCCAAGGAGATGAACTTTCCATGAGGAATTAATTCTGCAACAGTGTGTCCTGCAAAGGAAGCACTGGCAGAGGCTGGGGTTTTATGAGATGGGGATGAAGGAGAAGCTTGGAGCACCTGCTGCCAGGAAAAACCTGGACTGGCTCCAAACACCAGCCTGAGACATTTTACATTCTTTGTAGTTGAAGGAAAGCAACAGTTCTTATTTTGTCATCAGGGACAGAGTTAAAAACTGCTGCTGCAAAGCACCACTCCAAAGACATTGTTCTCCCCTCAAATTTAACAGGAATATGACTGAGCAGTAGAGCAGACCCTGCTCCCAGCAGGATTCCAGAGACCTCAGCATCCCTATCCCCATTTCCACAGCACCAATTACATCCTTCTGCCCACCTTTTCCACTAAAGTTTTCACTCCAAGGGCAAATCCTTCCTTTCTGGACACACTGAACCAGGTCCAACCTCAGAGGGCGGAATTGAAAATCCATCCACGTTTTGGAGAATCTACCACTGTTTTCATTCCCTCATGGAAACTCAGGGCTTCTCCCAGTGCCTGCAGCTTCTTAGGAGCACTTCAGCACTGAGGTGCTTCCTCACATCCCTCAGGCATTAAATCCCAAGCTGCTGTTGGGATAATCCTGTTTGGGATCTGGTGTTTACCTAAAGCATCCTCTGCTCCCAAAGTGAAGCAGCAGGAAGCTCATCTAGCACTTCAAGGGCTTTCCCAAGTTCATTCTAGTTTGGATAACCAGCATCACTCACTGCACAGAGCCTGGATCAAACACCAGGAAGGAAAACCAGCAGGAAATGTCAGCAATACTTAAGCCAGATTTAAAGCCTTAAACAATAACATTAAACTCAGAGGCTTAAAGCCCTTTTTTCCTCAGAGGAATGAGATGGAGCCAGATATTTTTTCCTTGCTGGAACAAGCCCATTATAACCTTCCTCATTTGAATAAACATACAAAACTGTAGGGATACACAGAAAGAGAACAGGGGGCAGAGGAGAGGTTTGGATTTACATCCACATGAGAATCAGAAGGACTGGATGGTGCCCTGGTCTCCAAGGTGTCCCTTACCTCTCCTTGACCTTGATGGAGAGCCTGTTGCAGAGCCTGTGGACATACTGGGCAAAGTGCTCCACCAGGCACATGTCATAGGAAGTCATCTGGATGTTGACATCTCCATACTCAAACTCAGTGCCAGGATTGATCTCCTTCATCTGCACTCTGTCCTTTTTCTTCTTTGGAGTCTGTTTTCCAAAATAATATAAAATAAAACAGGGAGTTTGAGCAACATTGGGAATAAAACCCTGCCGGGTTTCCCGTGGGGCTTCTCCTCTGACAGGGGTTTGTCAGCCACATCCCAGCCCATCTGTGCTCCCTCTCCCTGCCTAAAAACTGGGATGGCATTATCCTGACAGCTCTTCTCAGCTCAGTTCTTGGATGGCAGCACCACAGGAAAAATACCCCAAAGAAAACACGTCCGTATTTTTAATTTCTTCCAGAGAAAATTAATTTCTCCCAGAGGTTAAAAAAAAAAAAAAGGGAGTAGAAACAGCAGGAATACAACTCCTTTTTCTTTCAGGTCCTGTCCACAAGGCAGCTGGCTTGGTGGTGTTTCCTCCTTCCACAAAAAGTGGTTGTCTTTCCAGGGAATGTCAAAAGGTGACATGAAAATAGGACCTGCTGACAATAATTCTGGTGTGAAATCCAGCAGGAGGAGGTAGTTTCTCCCTCGTAAGGGAATTTCCACAGGAATGTGCTGGACAAAATTAGTGAGTGGGGAAACTTCATGGAATGATTTGGGTTGGAAGGCATTTTAAAGCTCATCCAGTGCCATTCCCAACCTTCCGCTATCCCAGGGTGCTCCAAGCTGGCCTTGGGCACTCCCACGGATGGGGCAGCCACAGCTTCTCTGGGAATTTCATCCCAGCCCCTCACCACCCTCACAGGGAAAAATTCCTTCCCAATATCCTATCTAAACCCTGTGCTTTGTCCATGTGAATCTATACCCCCTTGTCCTGTCCCTCCAGGAATGTCACACAACACTTTTCCCCAAGAGAAGCAGCAGGAAACTATGCCATTATTCCCTTTGGATGTGATTTATCAGCCATGAAACTCATAAAATAATTCCTTCTGCCTACCTCTGCTGGGAGCAGGTATTTATACCTCCCAATTCCATGAGTAGGACGGGATCTGTAGGATCTGTGGCAACTCAGGAGAGCAGCACCTGGAAATGGAAGCAGAACTCCTGTACCAACTCACAGCAAGGTGTGGGCAGCCACAAATAAGGAAGGAAGAGATTAAAAATACTCACTTCTCAGGTGAACTCTCAAGGCAACAAAAAAAGAAGAATAAAAGAGGCTGTGGGTAGTTTGGGAGACGAGGGAAATGTTACAAAAAAAGAAGAAAAAACATATGGAAGTGGAAGAGCATCAGCTCAGGTTATTTAACCAGCCCAAAATTGGCTAAAAAAACCCACCTAAAATTAAAAGGAAACACAAATGCTCCATTTATTTGGATTAACAGCGGACTTTACCTGCAGCACACAGATGGTTTTCTGTGGGTGTTGACACTCTGGAGGAAACAAGAAAATGATTAAAAGTTCTGTAAGAAACAAAATAATCATTAAAAGCTGTGATTTCCCCCACCCATGGAAAAATAAGTGGCAAATCCCCTTTGGCCATTTTTGGGGTGTTTTTAATGCCTGTTATTGTGTTTTACTCCCTGGTTTCAGGCACTCACCTGCTAAGGGCAAACAGTTGCCTGAGCATCGCTCCCTTCTCCCAGCACAGCACCTGGAATGGCCGAAACACAAAGAGAGTGGCAGATCCTCAGGGAATTGTCACCAACACCCCCAGATTACAAGAGGGACAGGAGCCAGGGAACGGCTGGAGCTGTGTCAGGGCAGGGTTAGGCTGGATATCAGGGAAAGGTTATTCCCCCAGAGGGTGATGGGGCACTGAACAGGCTCCCAGGCCCATCCCTTCCCTGTGTGTCCCCTATTCCCGTTCCCATTCCCGATCCCTGTACCTTCGGCACCGCCGCCATCATCCCATCCTCGGTCCGTCGCTCAAACCGTCCCCCCACTGGGCTCCGGTAAACCAAGCACGGGTCCCCCCCGCCCCGCGGCTCCCGCCTCGCGTTCCGCCCATCGACAATTCCAATTTTCGGGCAGCCCCGCGTTCCGCCCGCCGAGGCCTCACAGAGGCGGCAGTTTCTGGACAACCCGCAGTGCCGGCGGGGCCCCGGCGCCCTGCGAGAGGCGGCGGGCAGGGTGCGGGGGTCCAGGCGGTAATGGCGGACACCGCATCCCTCCGTCTCCGCACACACCGGGCAGCGCCGCCTGGCGGTAGCAGCTGCACAGCGCGCCCCGCCCTACGTCAATCACCGCGCGTCTCGCCGGCTACGGCCCGCCCTCCGCCCGCTCCTCGCTCGCTGATTGGCCGCTCGTCGCGTCTATCACGGCGAGGCGGCCATGTTGAGTGTGGCGTGGCCACGTGGCGCTGCCGAGTATGGTGTCCGACCCCGCCCCCGGGGAGGCCATGTTGAGTGTGGGTCTGGCTGCCATCTTGAGTGTGGCGTCGCGGCGGCCATTTACTTCGTCCTTTATTTTTATTTCTTTATTTATGTCTTTAGAATGACTAAATCCTGAGTGGAGGAAGGTTGGGCTGGGAGGGACCTCCTCCCTGATTTCCCAGCGGTGAGAGAGAAGGTGGGCACGGGGGTCTGCCTGGGAAGAGATGGACGCTGTGCGGTCCTTGGAGCCCCCCCAAGCCTGGACAGCCTGGAGTTGGCTCAGGAAAACCCATCCCGTGCCAAACTGCCTCCTCCTGCCTCTTCCACACAAACCATCCTTTCTCCCAGGCTCTTCCCTGCTCCCTTCTCTCCTGCCTAGCCCCGCTTTTCCCCCTCCTTCCATGGCCAATGCTCCAGAGCCCCCATCTCAGATCTGTTCCTTCTGGGTGGATCAGCTGGAATTTTGTGTGAGGACTCATTCCCTCTCCAACTGCTCTTGGCTGGAGCTGTCAGGGCTCACGGTGGACTTTCTCCCTCCAGTTTATCTGAGTTCATCCACGTGGCAAGTCTCCTAGTGCCTTTGTTTCCTGGAGGGAACGTGGAGGGGGCGGAGGGAACATGGAGGGGGCAGAGGGAACTCGCCTCACCTTTGCTCCCTCCTCCACAATGCAAGGACACAGATTCCCAGCTCCAAGCTGTGTTTCCCTGGTGCTCCCGGCCCATGACAGAAGGGCCCACGTGGATGTTGTCCTGCCCTTTGATCCCACCTGGCAAGCCCCAGGCAGGGGGAATGATGCTCGAGGAAAGAGCCTGAGCTGGCTTAAGGCCGGCACTCCCATTCCCAAAAACCTGGGCTTCTCCTCCCAGGAACTTTGAATCCCCAGAGGAAATTGAGGAGGGGCTGCTGTGCCTGGAGGGGACTGGCTGGGCCTGTGTTTTTGGGGAAGTTGTGATGAGCACCACCATTAAGAGCACATCCAAGATGACTCCTTATTCCATGCCTTCAAATGCTGAGTGCCCATGGAACGGGGCTGCACCCCTTAATTCCCTCTGCCTCTCCTGGAAGCATATCACTTCTCTCTCCATGACAGCATCTTCCTCATCTCTCCTGCTCTTGATTTTCCCTGGATACAAAGATAGTGCTGCTCTTGGCAGCTTGTTCTGGTGGCTGAACAGCCTCCCTGTTGGGAACATGGCCCTTATTTCCAACTGGAACATGCCTTTCTTTGTCTTTTGGATGTTTCACAGCCAGGGAGCAGAATCCCTGTTGCAGGAGCACAACCTCCCAACCTTTCTGTGACATTTGGAAAGAGAAGCTGAGGTGACTCAATGATTTCCTTTTTTATGTAATGCACTAAAAAAACCACCAGGCAGCTTTTCCTACTTTTTTTTAAAGGCTTCTCAGGCTGCAGAGAGGGATTGTTTCATCCATCCTCTTCTGCCTCACTGCAGGTTTCTCCCTGCCATGGAGCTGGATGTGCTCACACAGCCAGAATTCTGGCACCTGCCCCTCCTCAAGCAGCAACCTGGAGGAGCAAAGCTGCTCTGGGAGAGTTGGGATCCAGCACCTGAAAGTTTCCACTTCTTTTCAGGCTTGTCCCATGACAAAAACAATCCAAAAGTGTTTAAATACACCATGGAAAAAACCCTCTGTTTTTCTGTGTCTCCTCCTCTGCCTTCAGCCATTGTTTTCCATGGGATCTGCGGGAAAGATCCCAGAATCCACCCTGACACATAAACAAGGACAATATATGTATTTAAAATTTGAAATTATTTAAAGCAGGTCTCTGACAGTCTGGATTCCCCTTGGTGCAGGAGAGCAGCCACACAACTGCTATGGACGTGCTCCCAGATGCTGGGTGTGGAGCTGGATGTGAGCTCCTCCTCCTGCTCAGATCTTCATTAAAACTTATTTAAATTTAATCATCAAGACACATTTTCCTCTTTTAGTTCACTGGCAGTTCAAGGCCTGGAAAAAAAAGCAAAACAACACCTTGGAGAAGCAGTGAATCACGTTGAGGGAGTATAAATGAAACAATCAAAAATAGAAAGGGTTTCAAAGCAGGGGATTAAACAAGCATTTCCCTGACCATCAGAGCAGAGAGGCTCTGGAACAATCCCCCAGATGGGAAAAAAGGTGGACAACCTACTCGATTCCAGGTGGAAAATACCCTGTGGAGCTTTATTTGGACCTTGTTGAGTAGATTGCAAGAGATTTGGAGCAACATGAATACGACCATGGGGCAGGAGCTGCAGACCCCAAGGGGCTCTGTCATCCAGCACGTTCTTGTTTCAGTGGGATATTCAGTGGGAACAGCAGGTGAAGCCCCAGGAAATCCCCAAAATCACATTTTGTGTTCACATTCCAGCCAGAGAGTCTCAATCAGGACAGGATTGCACCAGTGTGGGAGAGGAGGGAGCAAGGCTGCACTGACAGGAGACATCCTAAAGCCAAGGTTTAACCAGGAAGGGCCAGGATGCAGCTGGAAACCTCCTAATGCACTGAACCTTGAGGGCAAAATGGGGAGAAATGGGCAAAAAATAGCTATAAAGGGAGAGCTGGCCCCAAGGCAGAGGGTTCCCTGCAAAAGGACAAGTGGGAATCATTGACCTTCCTGGAAAATGTCACCCTCTCTGAGGGATGTGCTGGGGACATCGTGGAGTGAGGGTCTCTGGAGATGCTCTGAGAGGAATATCCGTATCCATTTGGGATTAAGCCTTTGGTTTGAAGGACTGTGCTGGTTCCTCCCCGGAGCCCGTGTGGGCTGGGCACATCCTTGTGCTGCGCTGACGCCAAGGCTGTTTCGGTGACGAGGCTGTTTTGGTGACGTGGTGAAAAGGGGTTTTATTGCAGCTGGAGAAGTGGTGGGAGCTCCCACAGCAACCAAAACGGCCCAGATCTGTCCCCAAAAGGGCTCCAAGGGCTGGATTCCCTCTGCTCTGGGACAGGCTGGGAGCGCCAGGGATGTTCACCTGGAGAAGGGTGTGGGGAGACCTGAGAGCCCCTTCTACGGCCTAAAGGGGCTCCAGGAGAGCTGGAGAGGGACTTGGGACAAGGGATGGAGGGACAGGACAAGGGAAATGGATTCACATGGACAAAGCACAGCGTTAGATGAGATATTGGGAAGGAATTCTTGGCTGTGAGGGTGGGGAGGGGCTGGAATGGTTTTCCCAGAGAAACTGTGGCTGCCCCATCCCTGGAAGTGTCCAAGGCCACGTTGCAGCAAGCCGGTCTGGTGGAAGCCGTCCCTGCCGGCGGCACGGGGGCTGGAACAGGCTGATCCCTCTAGTCCCTCCCAGCCCGCCCCATTCCCGCTCCGTGAGGGCGGGAGGCTCCCAGGGCGCGTGCGCGGGGCGGGCGGAGCGGCGGCTCCGGGAGCGCGGGGGGGGAGCGGCGGCACCGACACCGGCACCGACACCGACACAGACACCGGCACCTCACCGGGCTCCGCAGCCTTCGCCGGGGAGCGGCAGCACGAGGAGGAGGACGAGGAGGAGGAGGGCGGAAAGCAGCGGGAGCGGTCGCGGGTCCCGCCGCGGGGAGCGGAGCGAGCGCGGGGCGGCGGCGGCTCCTCCATCATGTCGTCGGGCGGGGACTTCGGGAACCCGCTGCGGAAATTCAAGCTGGTGTTCCTGGGCGAGCAGAGCGGTGAGTCACCGCCCGCCTCGGGCCGGGAAAGCGGGGGGATCCCTTCGGGCACCCGCCCGACCTCGGGGGAGCAGGAGGGGACCCCACTCGTCACCCCTCCTTGACACCCACCCACCCTTGTGGGGGCATAAAGGGACCCTACTCCTTACCCTCCCTGACACCCACCCACCCTTGTGGGGACATAAAGGGACCCCACTCCTTACCCTCCCTGACACTCACTCACCCTTGTGGGGACATAAAGGGACCTCACTCCTTACCCACCCTGACACCCACCCACACTCCTGGGGGTCCCTTTCACTCCCATCCACCCACATACTTTCATAGGGGTCTGAGAGGATCCCCCTCCTCACCTTGCTTTCCACCCCTATGGGAGTCTGAGAGGATCACCCTCCTCACCTTCCCTGGCACCCACTCACCCTCATGGGGGTCCCTTTCACTCCCATCGACCCACATAGCCTCCTGGGGGTCTGAGAGTATCACCCTCCTCATCCTCCCTGGCACCCACCCACCCTCTGTCCTGGGGGTCCCTGACACCCACCTACCCTCCTGGGAGCCTGAGGGGTTCAGCTCTGGTTTAACACCCCCACCCCCCCCAAAGCCTGTCTGATTCAGGAACAGTTGCTGATTCATTTGATCCCGGCCCCTCTGGTTTTTGGGGGGTAGGAGCCTCAATCCTCACTGTTTTCTGTGTAAATACAGCGGTTTTCCATAATGGAGTTCTGTCTTGGCAGAGCAACGCTTTGAATATTTAATTCAGCCAGTGAGGTTTTCTTCCCTGTCTCTGGAATGAAAAAAAAACCACCCAACCTAAACGCTGTCTCCTCCTTCCTCAGCGGAAGGCCTCTCTCTCCATTACTGCATTCCACATTTTCCCTTGGAAGAGTTTTCTGAAAAAAGCAAAAAAAGCTCCTTTATCGGCTACTTTGTGTAATCCTGGTGAGATACTGAGCGATCTTTGACATAATGAGGAGGTGCAGAATATTTCTGTCCCAGGGCGGGGTATTTGCTCCCTCAGCCACCTTTGGTCTCTGTGTGAGAGATGATGAAATGCTTGGATTTTTTTTTTTTTTTTTGAGGGGGGCAAAGGACTTATTTCTCGGTATTTCCTCACTCACGTGGACGAGCTTGATGATAAGCTGTCAGTGAAATTATTCACCTATACATCGGTGGTTTTCTTTAGTCTGTTTCTTTAACCCTTTTTTATTTCGTGATTTTGGGGTTGAAACAGCTCTTTTTCGTGTCAGGAATTTGGAGAGCACAGGTGCAACTTGGGTATTTATTATTTTTGGGGGGGTTAGTCACCTGATGTACTTGCTGAGGTGATGTTTGGCCAGCCATTTTATGAGGATTTTGGAAGAGGGTCATGTGTAGAAAATGCTGGTTTGTTGTGGTTTTTTGTTTGTTTGTTTGTTTGTTTTCCCCAGGTATTTGACAACAGCAATTTTAAATATTAGCAATGCATTTGAAAAATGTTTGGCTTGTATTCCTGTGTTTCTGAGCTTCAATATCCCAGAGCTTTTCCTCCATGGAAGGTTGTGGCACCTGGTGCAGCTCTTAAATGTCAGCAGCTCTTTTACACGTGCATTTCTTGTCTCTTGCAGCAGACATAACATGAGATATCTCCTTCCTGCAGGAATTTTTTCCCTGTCAGCTCATCATCTGTGTTTGTACTGGGAGGTTTTAAATAATTCCTGGTCATGGCATCAGATGTAAGGAGGAGAGAAGGAATTCTGTGGGTACAGCAGAGCAAGATGCTCCTGACTGGATATTCATCCCTGCAACTGCTGCCTTGACCGGGGCTTAGGGATGGGTGGGAGCTGATTTGAATCCAGGGCCTGGCCAGCAGCTGCAGTCCTGCCTTTGTCTGGGATGCTAGGGATGGATGATTCCATGCCTGCTCCGTGCTCAGTGTGTCCCTGCATCCCGTGGGTGCTGCAGCGTGGGCACGTTCCAGCACGGAGCTCGTGGATGAGTCTGTGCTGGAGACATGGCTTTTCCTGAATTGAATCTCCTCAGACGTCTCTGCCATGATGTCATTCCCTGCCATTTTTTATTTTTTTTTCTGCCCAGAGGGAGCATAGCTCCCATTCCAAATAACGTTTGGAAATCATTGCAGAAGAATCTCTGCTGCTGCAAGAAAGGGAGTTGGAGTGGGCTGTGCTCACACCTTTGTTTGGAAGGGCGAGGGAATTGCAGGAATAAAAGTTTTTACAAAAGCAGGTTTTGCATCTGAGGGGATCTTTGTACAACTGTTGCTCTGGGTTGGTGCATTGGCTCCCTGTTTGGCTGGAAGGTTTGTGTGCCCTGTTGGAAGGCCATAATTAAAGGTATCCCACTGCTGCTGCTGGGGAGGCTGAGTGCTCCTGCTCCGTGTACATCCAAGGGCTCCAGGATGACAAATGGAATGTCACAAAGGGCTGCTATGGCCGTGAGCTGCCTCAGCAGCCAGAGCTGTACACAGCCTCTCCAACAAATGCTATGGCTAAGGAAATCTGCACTGGAATTCCTTCCAGGGTCTGCAGTGGTACAGCCTCGTTCCATGGCAGATCTGGGAGTGTTTTATTCCTGTCTGGAGTGGGGTTGCACAGCGGATGCAGTGCCTGGTTTTCTCCACTCCCCTCAGCCATGTTGTGGGAGTCCAGTGCTGTATTCCCGTGGACTGCAGTGATCCTGCCTCCTCCTGCTGTTCACCACTAGCTGCAGGTTCTTTTTCCTGTGCTAAGATGCTGATTTTTCCCTGCTCCTTGCTCCCCAAAATCTCCAGGGTTTGTCCCCCAGCCCCTCCCCAGCCCAGCCCTGCCGCATGTGCTGGGGATGCATCATGAGCCTGCAACATCATCCGTGTCCAGCCAGGAGAACCTTCTCCTCCTCCTCTCTTTCCATCCCTTATTTTTTTTAACTTACACCAGCAACTTCCCCAGCACTCCCCTTAATTGAATTACTCTCCTCAATGATTGAAGATTATACAGAGTGTAGCAGTTTTAAATATGCTAATCTTTGCTGAAAAGGCAGGGAGAGCTCTGTGCTGGGGGATTAGATGGAGCTATTGTGTGTGGGGAAGTGTGTTTCTTACTGCCTTTGATCTGCTTTTATCAGGTGGGTTTTATCAGCCCTAATACCTCAGGTTTGAGGAATTCTGGTTTCTGGGTCACACCAGTTAATGTACACATCACCTATATCGGGGTGGCTTGCAGAAAATATGATACAGATTCAAATATTAATAATTGTTGCATGGGAACACCTCAACTTCTTCATAAATGGATTTTTTTTTGATTGAGTGGGCAGAACTGAATGCAACAGAAATATTTGCCCATCACGTGTGTTTATGCTGCAGCTTCCATTGGTGAGCAGGTCTGAAGGGCATCAGTGTGTCCAAAAGGAGTCCCCGTTGTGTCTCTCTCTGTGCTGGCATTTCTGCACTGAGGAAGATCCTGGAGAAAATTACAACCATTTTTTAATCAGGAACTGAGAGTTTTAATACTGCAAAGATGGGTGCAGCGTAATAACTCATGGACTGTAACTGTTTGGAGAGCACTAATGGGCTGTGCTGTTGCATAACTGCTGGTCCAGGCCCTGCTGAGCAGTGTGTGTTGCACTGGATGGCTGGAGAACTGCGGGTGCTTCGTGTGTAACCTGAAGCTGGTGTCACCCTGCTCACGGTCCTGCAGGGACTGCCACCCCTGTGCAACTTAAAACTCCCTTGGTTTTAAGGAATTCTCAGTTTACCAGCTCCAGAGAGCTGTTGGTTTGTCCCACTGGTGGTTTAAAAGCTAATCCCCTTCCCTCCTGTTTAATTTCTTGATGCTGGTTTTCCGCTGGATATTTGGGGTTGTATTTGGACTATGTGAATTTTCCAGGGGTTGTTGAACTTGGGTTTCTTGGGTGCATGTGGAATATCAGCAGTGCATCCCAACAAAGGGGAAGTCAGGCAGAAACACCAGGGTGGAGGAACAGCATGGATGAACCAGGTGTTCCTGGACAACCTCAAAGCCAAAAGGGAAGCCCACAGAGGGTGGGAGCAGGGACAGGTGGCCTGGGAGGAACACACAGGAATTGCTGGGAAAAGAGAAGGCTCCAGGAAGACCTGAGAGCCCCTTCCAGAGCCTGAAGGGGCTCCAGGAGAGCTGGAGAGGGACTTGGAACAAGAGATGGAGGGACAGGACAAAGGGAATTGGCTTCCCACTGCCAGAGGGCAGGGAGAGATGGGATATTGGGAAGGAATTCCTGGCTGTGAGGGTGGGGAGGCCCTGGCCCAGGTTGCCCAGAGAAGCTGTGGCTGCCCCTGGATCCCTGGAAGTGTCCAAGGCCAGGTTGGAGCAACCTGGGCTAGTGGAAGGTGTCCCTGCCATCCCAAACCAGTCTGTGGTTCTTTCCCAGTGTAACCTGCTTGGGGTCTGATCCCTCCTCGCTGTCCTAAGGACCTTGAATTCCACCATTTCTCTTTTCCACCATTTCTCTTTTTCCCCATCCCTTCCTGCAGCGATGCCTGTCAGAGAAAAAGGCCTCAGTGTTTTGTGGTGCCTGTTCTCATGGTGCCTTTTGATCCCTGGCTATTTGTGGAAGCCTGTGAAGGAGCTGCATCTGCTCTGGAAAGGAGGAGTAGCTGTGCCTTTCTCCGCTCTGGTATCTTTTCTGTCTGCAGCTGAGAAATATAATTTGGGATTTTAACCAAATGATCATCTTGTCCCTTGATGTGACACAATCTGTTGAGGGGTGTGGTGGTACCTGGCATTTGATCCAGGCTCTGCAAAGCCCAGGTCTGAAGGTTTTGGTGGAGATGTAAATGGGAGTAATGGAGAAACAAAGGTAAGGAACCTCCTCTGAGGCCACCTCAGCAGACAATGGAGCACTTGGGAATTATCAGAGCCATTTTTGTCAGCTTCACTGATGGTTAAAAACCTGTCTCCTGTAACGAATTTGGGAGGAAATAGCTGCCTTCTTGTTACCTGGTAATTTAGTGCAGATGTTTAAAGGCTTTTGTTGCCTTCATGCACATCCAAGTACCCATTGTGTTCACTAATGATGATAAAACCCCAAATAACCACCCCAAAACGAGCCAACTAAAGCTCTCCATGCTTTGACTGTGGCTCAGAAGGAATCACATTTGGCTGTCTCAGATTTTTCAAGTCACCCCCTAGAATTCACCTGTGAGTCCTGTTACCTGTAAAACAGTTACCTTGTGGTGCATGGATGTTTCTGAAGGGATATGGGAATGCTGACCCATCTCTGGGATGGAGCAGGGAAGAGACCTCAGAGGTGGGACAAGGGTTGGACTTGATGATCTCCATCCCAGATGATTCTGTGATTCTCTGAAAGCACTATTTTGAAAATTAAGTGATATAATCAAAGCGATTCTATTTTTGACACATTAGTATAAATTATTTATGGAAGTAGTTTAAAGGAAAAATGAGTGTCTTGGCAAACAAAATGTGGCCTTGCAGTGAAAGTAGAATTTTTCAGGCCCCTTTGCTTGGTTTATTCACTGAGCTTAACACAGAGTTGAAAAGCTAAATGGATTCTTTGTTTTCCCCTCAGCATAACCCAAACTCTTCTGGCTGTAATGTACTGAAAGGCCCAGGGACAATGAGCAGTTGAATCAATTATTTTACAGCAGGTATTTACCTTTTATGTGCAAACCACGATGGGATAAATATATTTTGGAATATTGGAGTGATATTAACTGGGAAAAAAAAAGACTTTTTATGTGTTTTCAGTACTATTTAACTCTTATCCAAATGCATCACAAGGAAAAAGATAATCTGGGAAGCAAATATTATGTGAAATTAAATGTAAATAAGTTCTTGTCCTCAGCGGGAGCTCCGGGTTGTGGAGCCCCTCGCTGGCTTCTGGCTGCCTCCTGTGGAGTCTGGAAAAGGGAATTCAGCCTTCCACTTGGGAAGGAAATCCTTATTCAGCTGTCCAGCACAATGGTGCATTTGTTTAATTGGAGTTCTTAGAGTGAGGGTGGAACTTTCCTTTTTTTTGTTCCCCTGTCAGCGTGTCCTTTCTGCTGGAAAACCGGGATGAGTCCACGCTGCCGGAATGCCAGAGCATGGTTTTCCGAGTCCCTTGGACTTGTGGCATGCCCAGGGTGATGCCAGCTGGTTTAGTTCCAGCGGGAAGCTGAGGGATACATCCTGGGATGTCTTGGAGTTTTGACTTCCAAAGTATTTTTCCAAAGCCAAACACCAAATTCTGAGGTGAAAAATTCTGATGGTGGTTAGAACCTGACAAAGTGAGGATGTTCTCCAGAGTTCTTTCCTTCTCCTTAGGCATTTTTGCCCATGGCACTTGCTTCCATTTTAATGCTTGGATTTGGGGCTCATGGAAGAGGATCCATGCCTTGAGTGGCTGCCAGCATTCCCTGGAGATGCCACCCAGCTATTCCGAGCTTCACAGGCTCGTGGTGTTCTCTCAGCCAGACTTGTGTAGGTGTTCCCAACACACAGAATTCAGGCTTTGCTTTAAATCCAAAGCGTGTTTGTCCAGAATGGAAAGGGTTAGGAAGAAATGCTGGAGCAGATTTGTGTTCAGCTGCACCGAGGGAAGGGGCAGATTTGAAACCTGCTGAGGAGGAAATGTTCCTTCAGTTGGTCTCTTTGCCTTGAGTTGGGATCACTCAAACCTCTGCACTGGTGACATTTGTGCCACACAAGTGCCATTTATCCCACTGAGGACTTGTTTGTAATGATTTGCTTCCAGAAGGAGCAAATCAGCAACTGCTGCAGGAAAAAAACCCAAGCAAACCCACTCCAGCATTTCTGTAGTTAAAGCAGAGGGCAGTTTATTCCCTGCTTCCTGTCCGTGCCTCTGTCTAGGTCTGAGTTACAGCCAGGTCATTCTCCCAGTGTTCCTGATCTGTGCCACGCAAGGGGAAGGGGAATTAGAACTGAAATAGCTGTGAACTAAAAGGAGAGGGGCCCTGGGAGTGTGGCAAAGCTCCAAGCAGTGGCTGATTCCGGATTGACAGGATCCCTCTCACTCTGAGCTTTGCCAAGGGGTGTAGGGAGCTGCTGCTGCTGGAGTTGGGAAGAGAGAATTCCTGCTCACAGGGTGGGAGTTTGGCCCTGCAGAGGCTCTGGAGCTGCCCAGGAACAGGCAGGCAGTTGGATCAATGGGAGTGCAGGAGTGTTTCTCTGCAACTTCCTTTGGTTTAATGGAGCTGTTGCCTTTTCTGGGAGTAGGAAATATTTCCTCATTGCTGTCCTGCTGGCACAGGAATGGCCATGAGAACCCTCTGTGGCAGTGACAGGAGGGTTTTATTTATTTAATAATCCCAGACTGAAGGGATCTGAACTGGATGGGTGATGGAATCACCCAGTGGAGGAGGAAGTGGAAGGAACATTCCCTTTCTAATGAAGTTCTACCCTCCTTTTTGGCTTTCCTGGAGATTTGCTGCCTTCTTTGCCTTGTCTGCATTCCCTGTTTATTTTTTCATTTCCCCTTATTTGTTGCTGAAGCAGTTTTTTGGGGGTTGTGTCCTCAGCTCTCTCAAAATGGCTGGAAAATCACTGTCCCTGCATAAAAACCAGGATGGCTCTACTGCTGCTGGTTGGGATAAAGCTGGAGGTGAATCCCTCAGCAGCTGGAGACAGCTGGAGTTTGGTGGATCATTGCAAGGAAATCCTTCCCTGTTTCATTTCCTGACCTTGGAATCCATACACAGGCTTGCTCTTCCAGTTCCTGTGATCCCTTCTGAGCTTCCCAAGCTGCCTCTTGATATCCATCCTTTATCTGTTCAACTCATAATTATGGCCCTATTCTTTCTGTGCTTCCGACTTCCCAGTGGAGTTATCTTTGGCCTTTTTTCCCTGAACACTCACCAGAGTGGCTTTTATCCATCATCCTGCAATCCTGACCACGATTCTCTTCCACTTTTTTCTATTTTTAGCTGCTCTTAAACCACAATGTACCTTTCCCCCCCCCAACACTGCATAAACAGCAGGCAGATCAAACATTCGTGTCCCACAAAATTGACCTCTTTATTTGGATGCTCTAGTGCAGCAGGAGACTTGAAAAGGAGCTTTTCCCAGGGACAGAACCCCCCCAGCTTTTCCAATCTTGTCTCACCTGCTGCTTTGGGGTTAAAATATTTCCCTCGTCTCACTACCCAAAGGGCTGAGAGGTTTCTCTCTGTAGGTTTGGTGGACTCTGGGCTGTCACAGTGAGTAATTTACAGGTAAATATAAATTCTTTGGCCTTGGGGATGCTAAAAGTTCACTTCAAATGGTTGGTGGAGACTTGCACAGCTGAGAATGAGTCAAAGCTGTGAGACCTGGCTCCAGATCCCAGGAAGAGCAAAGTCCCAGGAATGTCAAAGATCTGGTTCCAGATCCCAGGAAGAGCAAAGACTTCCAGTGTTACCTTTTGGGAAGTGGAGGAGGGGAAGAAATGTCCTACAGGAGATCTTTAGATATTTTGTTTCTGTGCTTTTCCCTGGATTTGGTGCTTCTGAACTACTTCCTAAAACACCTGACTCAAGAACCAACCTGTGGTGCACTTAAAGCTGTTTTTTTTTTTAGGCAGGGCAGCCTGAAGATCCCAAATTATCTTTTGTGCACACTTGTATGAGGAATTGCCCACAAATCTTCTCTGTGTCATAGGAAATATCAGAGTTAAGTAGGAACTTCTCTGGTCCTTAGAGCTCTTATATGAAGGGACTGTTCTTCTAGAAAATAGCAGAGTAGAATATTTATTTCAAGGTTCTGCTGGAGAAGAATATTTATTTCAAGCCACTGGATCCCAGCTGGGGTATAGATCATTCTTCTCTAAAGAATTTTCTGCTCCAAACCCAGTTTCTCACAGAAACACTTCCTTTTTTTTTTTCCCTATACTTGAATTGCACAATTCTTTTTCGAACAGCCTTTTTCTAGAAAAGATCAGAATAAAATAAACACCAACCAAACTTGTTGCATTTACAATTTGGAACCAATTTTCTGTCTTTTAAAGACTTAACTTTTTAATTTTTTAAATTATTCTTGATGGGTATCAAACCTCAGGTCTGCAGACCCTTCAGGCTCCGTGGCCTCTTCCCAAGGTGTTTGGGAAGGGACAAGTTCATTGTCAGCTGGCTTAAATTCCCTAAAGAGTGTGTGTGTCTCAGTCAGGAAGTTTTTAGGAGGCTCTCCGTTGAAAGGTTGAGAATTGTGCTGGGTTAACATCAGCAGAGCTTGGAGTTCTTAATTTGGGGGGCAGGTGGAGCAGGAGTACCTGTGCTGGTGGCAGTTCCCAGGAGAAAATGCTGGCACAGCTCAGGAGCAGAGTCCTGAAGGTGGAACAGGCAGTGTGATGTCAGGATATTCCTTGAATCCTTAACCTAAAGGATTTGTGGGATGCTTTGGCCACATGTCCGAGGACACCAGAGTTTCTCAAACCGTGCTAATCTCAGTTTCCACATGGTTTGGTAGAAACCAAACCGTGGTTTTGTATTTTCTGCTGCTAAAAATACAGATTGTGGTTGGTTTTGTTTCCTGAACCCCCGGGTTCTGTGCTGCCCTTGTCCACAGCCTGATATATCCCTGAGCTCTGGTTTCTCCAGCTGTTTCCCTGCCTTGCTGTGGGGTTGCATCACGTGTGTGTCGATGTGCAGCTCCCTTATTTTCGCACCATTCCCCAGATGTTCTTCACACACATCCCTGTCAGCTCGGATCACACATCCCCGGAGCTGAGCTGTGCTTAAGGAATCTGCTCTGGGCGCTTTTTTTTCCCCCTCACAAGCTGCCTTAAATCAGGACTGGTTTGGGATTTTCCTTTTGAAGGAACACTGGCCTGTGTCTGCCTGGAGAAGGAGTTTGGAGGAGCTCTTGTGGAAGCTCCTCTGCACCTCCCATGGGGAAGGAGCAGAGGTCAGGTCCTGGTCCTTCCAGTGCTGCCCAGAACATGGGGGGTTCTGGGAATAACATGGAATCACTGAGGAAGAAGCTGTATGGAGCCCCCTTTTTCTCCCTCACCTTTTTTCTCCCCCTTTCCTCCCCCATTCCCCCCCTTTTTCTGTCCCTCCCCCCTTTTTCTGTCCCTCCCCCCTTTTTCTGTCCCTCCCCCCTTTTTCTGTCCCCCTCCCCCTTTTTCTGTCCCCCTCCCCCTTTTTCTGTCCCCCTCCCCCTTTTTCTGTCCCCCCCCCTTTTTCTGTCCCCCCCCCTTTTTCTGTCCCCCCCCTTCTTCTGTCCCCCTCCCCCTTCTTCTGTCCCCCTCCCCCTTCTTCTGTCCCCCTCCCCCTTCTTCTGTCCCCCCCCCCTTTTTCTGTCCCCCCCCCTTTTCTGTCCCCCCCCTTTTTCTGTCCCCCCCCCTTTTTCTGTCCCCCCCCCTTTTTCTGTCCCCCCCCCTCTTTCTCTCCCCCCCTTTAGGAAGCCAGGAGAAGAGGGAGGAAATGGAAGTACTTGCTTGTTTTGCCAGTGGGATAATGGTGCTGGGGGAACATTAGGAAAATTTCCCTGAGTTCAAGGATGAAAGGAAGGGAAGTGGGTGGTAATCCCTGGCATTTTCATGGCTCTCCTGAGACTTCTCTAATTCCTACTTGGAATGGCTGACTGAGCACTGCTTGTTGTGCTTCCAAGGGCAGAACATCTTTGGGAAGGGATGTTCCAAGGGCTGCATTTGGCATGTGGTGCAGGGATGCCTGGATTCCCTTATGGAATAACACGTTGGGATAATGTTCAGTGCTCAGAGGAGTGAATGTTTCCCTTCAATAATGTATCCTCAGTTGGCTGCCTGTTTTATCCCTACTCTTTCTGCCTGGATATTGCCATCCCAATGCTCCTTTCCATAGCTTCCATGTCCTATTCCATGACACCACGAAGGAGGAATTTCTCCTGAGGGACAGACTTCTCTCTCCCCCCGTGTGGGGTTTTATCTCCTTTTCTCCATCTCACCCCATGTTGGTTGCATCTGATAGTACAATTATTTTGATTTATCTGCCTTCAGCTCGTTAGATTATCCTTTAATTATTAATTAATGTGGGGCAGGGGGAGATTATGTGGGAACAGAGGACAGAGGTTGTACTTTGGAGAGGATGGAGAGCTCTAGAACCCAAAGAAACTTCTGGATGCTCCTGGAAGTCCAGGTCTGTGCTGTGCCCTTTCATTCCAGGCTTCTTGAGGTTCTTTTCCAGTTCCTTTGAGGGCCCCGAATCCCAGATTTCTGCAATACACCTGTTTTGAATAGGGAACAGGAGAATATTGGCTTTTCCTTGTAGGGAGCAGGAACCCCTCTGGGAAGGAGTTTAAAGTGGAGTAGAGAAGTTCCAAACAAAGCAGAAATAAATCCACTCAGATCCTGGGCTGGATTTGGAGCCAAGAAAGGGAGGAAGATGCTTAATCATTTTAAGTGTTCAGGAATAACAGCGTGGGAATATATTGCTGAATGAGCACTTTGGGCAGGAAGGATGAAGCTTAAATTTATGGGAATATTTTATCAGAGACTTCAGGCTGTTACAGTTGGAAGGGACCCATAATGTCCATTTTGTCCAACTGCCTGAGCAGTTCAGGGTGAGCTTTCCCCAGTCTCCTTCCTTAAGGATGCAAAATTCAGGGATTGTATTTATTTTGAAGGAAACAAGGTAGGCAAGAGCTCACCTGCCCTTCTGGGTCTGTTTATGATCTGAAAGGATGAGAATTAGCCCAGGAAAACTGTTTTTCTCCCTGTTCCTCAGTAGTTCCAGCAGAGGAATCCCTGTCTTGGGAAAAGTCTCAGTCTTCCCAAACGGGACAATCTTGTGTTTCTCTTTTGGCCCTGAGTGGACTGGAGCAGTTCCAAGTGGAGGGTGAATCACTCAACTGCTGTGTGTGCCTGGAACACCCATTAAAGTGTTCATTTGACGTTATCACAAACCCTATTTTGATCCTGTGGAGGAATCCAGAGGTTTGAACCTCTTGGCTCACGCTGAGCTCTTCCAGGTTTTTATCCCTGGCTCTCAACTTCCTGATCCATTTGCCATGTCTGAATAGAATCTCCTCAGTGTTTGGTAGCTGAAAACACCTCTATAATGAGTTAATTAACCCCCTTTGAGCTGTTTTTAAATACTTCTTGTCCTGTTTGCAGCATTTAATGAATATTTTCTGTAGGGACTCTCCTTGGATTAGTCAAACCCTTTGAATCTTATGATGCAATTGCTGGAGCCGCTTTGCCTGGACGGTTCCCAAGGGGAAAAATTCTAATTTTATTACTTGAAGAGAGAATCAACTACTTAGTCTAGAAATTTCTTGAAGGACTTCCATAAAAGTTCCTCAAATATCACCAGTAACTGTCAGATATCGGCGTCTTCTTTCCCCCCCATTTCTAATTTTTTTCTATAATAAATTTTTTAAATAATTTTAATAAATGAACTTGGTTTTCCTTCTTTTAGGTGATGTGTAAGGTACTTTTAAGGGCAGCTCTAGTGCCAGAGATGAGGTGTCTCCATGCCATCAGCATTCCGGGTCCTATCCAGTGAAGTGGGAAGGAGAACAGCTCAAACTTGAGGGCGAACAAGAAGCTGAAGGTTAAAGCTGGATTGCTCCAAGTCAAGTGACAGGAATTGGGATATTCTTGGATGTCTTTGCAGATGTTCCAGCTACTCAAATATTTCCCCTTTATTAGGCAGCTTTATCAGTAATCCTGGGATATTCTGGGTTTTGGCTGCCTCCTAAGTGGAGGTTTTCCTCATTTTTTCCTGAACTTCATTGGGAAGTGGTGAGGACATGGTAACCTTCAAACATTCAGCACTCAGAGGGAGTTTAAATTCCTCTTGGTGTACCTGCAGTGGCTTCACTGAACAGATTCCATGGGAATGTGCTAAAGGAGCAGGATCCATGTACCTGGTCAGCGATATCTTTGATTTTCCCCCATTTTGGGGCCACTCCTGAAGGACAGAAGATGCTGTTTTAGTTGTGAAAACTCAAATGAAGGTATTTTATTTACCCCAGCAGTCCCACCCCGTCCCTGAGAGTGTTCTCCAAATATTCCTTGAGCTCTGTCAGCCTTGGGGCCTTGAGAACCTTTTCCCAATATCCATCCCGAGCCTCCCTGCCACAGCTCTGTGGGCAGTTGGAACAACAAACCAACCCCAACCAAAGCACCACCCAGTTAATGAACAAACACACAGTTAAAATTAAAGGCAGACTAAATATTTAATGACCCAAACTCACCTTCTTTTGGCTTTAATCCCTGGGTTTGGCCTTGAAACCCTTGATTGGGCTCCAGGTGATTCCAGGGGTATTAAATGGCTCAATAATGAATGTGTTGCTTCACCAAAATGCTCAGGGCTGGAACTTCACATGAGCTCTTTGAAATGACCCAACCCAAGGGATAAAACCTTTTGGGGGAGATGCAGCTTGGAAGTGAAATTCCTACTGAATTTTGTGTACCATTAATGCAAAAAAGTGGGAATATTTAAGGAAAATTATCCATTCTTTGCTTGAGCTCCTGGAGTGTTTGTGTAGCTGCGTTTCTGCCTGGGCTGGAGGGTGAGAATGAGGTGTCTCCAAGAGCATTTCTTTGTCTCCATGTGCTCACAGCAAAGCTGGAATAACCTGGGACAAAGTTGGAATAACCTGGGACAAAGTTAAGGGGAGTTGTTCTGAAATTCCAACCCAAAGCCCACAATCCAAAATGGATATTTTATCCAAAAATGGAGTTCTTAAGGAAATGTTGAGCCAGGGCGGCGTTGGGGTTGTTGGAGCAGTAGCTGAACAGGCTGGTTTGGTGAGAACTAAATAATAACTGTCCCCTGACTCCTTGAACCCCTGGCTATGGCCCAGCTCAGCCCTTCCCACCTGGAGGACACTGGGATAGCAACTGGAAGGACACAGCTGTGTTGCACCAGCTTTTCCTGGGCATCCAGGTGTCCTTTTGGAGCCTGGATTAACTTTTAGTCACTGACCTGCTGAGAATATAAATTCCATTGAATATTTCTCCTGTGGGACTTGTAGAACTGTTTTCCACGTGTTATTCAGTGCCTGTTTTAGCAGTGGAATTGCACAGGATTGATTCATTCTTTGATTTTTAAGCTGAGTCTTGTAAACCCTCAGACTTGCAGATCCTGGTACCTCACACAGGCTCAGGGGCAGGGAACTATTCCCAACTGGAACAATGAGGACTTCAAGCCAAGATCTAATATTATTCCTCCTTTCTTTCCTATTATTCCATCATCCTCTAACTCCTGCCTCCCAAATCTGGGCTTAAGTGGTTTTTTCCCATGTGCTGGATGAACTTCAGTGGTTAAAGCCCAGAAGGGGGGACTTTGCAGGACCTGCTGCTGTTCATCAGCTGGAAACCAAACTCACTTCTGAGGTGCAGGAGGAGCTTCCCAATAACATCTCCCAATTTTTACTTAAACTCTTCTTCCCAGCTGAGTTGCTGGTCAGCTCCACCTGGAATTCCCACAGCTGGGAGCTCCTTCCTCCCCCCTCAGTGCCAAGAAGTTTTTGAGTCAAGACTGTGTCACATGGACATGTGTACTGCTAAATTTTTCCTCTTCCTTAGCTCCATGGGCATCCAGCCCTGGGCAGGACATCCCTGGAATGCGCTTCCCAGTGTTTTCCAGTGCTGTGAGAGTTTTGTAAAGTGCTGCTTTGTGTCACCAATGTTTCTGGCTGAGGCTCCCAAAGCATTTCTGAGGCATTTTGTGAGCAGTTCGGATAAAGTCCTTTCGGAGAAGATTTAAAGCCTAATTGGGAACTTGTTTGGAACTGTGTAAGAGAAAAGGGAAAGCAGGGTCTTCAGGATGTGGTGGGAGAATACCCTCCTGAGCCTGTAAATGTTGGGATTTCTTTTTCATTCCTGGAAAATAATAAGAGGCTTTGAAATGTAAAGGTGACCTGTGAGTACCTTTAGTTTAATATCCATGAAAACGTGAGTGTATCCATGATTCCTGGGACACAGTTGGATCCTCCTGGTGTCCTTTGGGTTCTCCATGTTTTGGTGACACTTGTGGATGGTCCTCAGGTACCTTTTAGGAAACTGTTTGGGACCTTTCCTTCAGGTGTTTTATCCCCTCCCTCCTATGGCTTGGCAAATTCCCAAGTCTCCATTTGTTTTCCTTACATGTGGAGTTCTTGATCTTCTTATTACTTTAATTTGGGTTTGCTCTTCCTCACGTGAATGAAACCACATTCACCATGCATGGAATTAGGGAGATTCCATCACTTCTCCTGCTGTTCCCTGGTTTTCCAGGTGTTTATGTGCACATTTCCTTCACCCCATCACAGCATTCCCAAGACCCTTCCCCCAGGCCAGAGCTCGTGGTTTTCTTGGCTATGGGAAGTGGAAGACACTTTCTGGCTCTGCAGAAAAACCAGACAAGGGGCTTCATCTTTACAACACAAGGCCTAGATTTTAAAGTGAATTTTTTCAATTTTTTTTTTTTTTACTTTATTAACAGAGTAATCAAATTATTCTGTGTAATAGATCTGCTCCTTCCTGTTCAGCAGTGAGGGGCTGCCTCTTGTTTATTCTTTTCTGCACTGTGGTAAAAAAACCAACCAGTTTTTATATGAAAAAAATTACAGTTTAAGCTTAATTGTTTAAAAAAGCTCCAAAGCCTGTAACCTGAGTGGTTTTGAGTTCACTTTGAGTTTGATTTCTTGGTGGCTCTGCCTGATTTGTTTGCATTGTGCTCCTTCCTATATTTCCCATTTTGGGAGGGAAAGCAAAGCTAATTACTGCCAAACCCCACAAGAGTTAATGAAGCTATTTATCACCATGTATTTTTGGGCTTGGGGTGGATCCCAAAGGAAATCTTCCCTGTGCATTAATAATCAGGGATATTGTTCTACTTTTATCAACTCTGCCAGTGCTGAGTAGGATTTACTTGGTGGGAAAGAGCCCTGAGTTTGTCATGAAGGTTGTAAAGAGTCTGCACCAGTTTTTATTGATTTCTGTGATCCTTTCAAACCCAAAATATATCAAATATATATACATTGTATATATATTTTGTATTTTTATATATATATGTAAAAGGAGAGCCTTTTCCAGCTTTGTGTGTTCAGGTTGTCCCTTTTTCCTTGGAATCCATCCTAACATCTGGCTTAATTTACCCCTGAGAAATACAGATACCAGGTAAAACTAACTGGCATCTCCCTCTGGAAAAAGTGCAGTGCTAAAAAAAAATGGGATTCTGACACATCTAAAGGAAGCAAACAGGCCAATGACTTAAAAAACAAGATGGATAGTAGAAAATAATGGATAATAGAAAATAACGGGTAATAGAAAAAAGATGGATAATAGGAAGTAATGGATAATAGAAAATACATTTTCCCGCCTCTTCTTTTTCCCTTCAGCTCCTGCCAAGCCTTAAATACAAGTGACAATTCTCTGCTTCTCTTGCTGGTTTTAAGATGCCTGGAGACAGGATCAAACACATCCATATGGTGCTGAACACTTGGAGCAGTGGCATAGCAGCCTTTTATCCAGTTGGCCTTCAGCATCCAGCTGTCAGCTGGAAAAAGCTGATTTTTTAACATATTATGGCTGGGAAAAGGTGGGATCCTTTGGGAAAAATCGCTGCTCTGCCTGTGAATGAAAATCATAGGAGGGAGTTTGCACATGATGATCCTTAAAGGTCTAAATTTTGCCAAAAATCTGAAGGAAGCTGAGGTGGTGTATAACAGGAATTAGACCAAGAAAAATTTACACTGTGAAATTAGGAATAAAATGAAACCCTTTTCATTTAAGGAAGAACAGAGCAGTGTTTTAATGGCTTTAATTAATTGTGCATTCCCAGGTACAGAGGCTGAGATATTAACAGCGTTCCATAGATTTAATCCCAAGTGTCTCTCTCCAGATGTGGAGCTAATCTGAGGATTAGAACTTCAAATTTAAGATGTGAACAGCCTCGAGCTGGTAGGTTTGGAAAAGAGAGGAAGTAAATCCTCATGTTCTGTGGATTTCTCTGCCTTATATTAAATTTGATATAAAACTAGGATGGGGGATTGATTTATTTCCAGGCCTTGCTGGGCACTGGGAAGAACCACTTTCTAAGTCACAAAAGTGCCTTGACCTCCATTTCCTCCTGCCTGGGATGAGTTGTCGTGGAAAACAGCACTGGAGGAATGAAAATTAATGAGCTTTTCATACTCACACGCATTTTCACAGCCAGTCACTGAAGTGTTAATCACTTGATTGCTCCTTGGTGGAGATAAAGGGGTAATTGGGCCCTTTTTGGGAATGCTGGAAGGGAAAGAGCAGGAATGAAAACTCTTGTTTCTGTGGGTTATTGCCCAGGATCGAAAAGATTGACTGGAACTAAAACCCCTTTTTGCTCTGATGTCACTTGGGTTGGGACTAAATTATATTTCTCGTTGCTTCTCAGTAACAAGGGCAGGGCTTTGAGGTCCTAAATGTGTGGGACACTTGCATCATTTGGGACATGGCTTGGAATTAGGATTATTAACTTCAATTAGAAGCCATTACAAAGGAGCATTTGGTGCTGGCCAGGGTTGAATCTTTGCCTCCTGAGTGACAAAAGGCTCAAGGAACTGCAAATTCTACTGTTTTTTCCAGGGCTGTAACAAGTGGAGTAGTAAATCTGTCGGAAAATCAAATGATCCCTCTGTCCGGGTGAGGAAAAGCAGGTGAAATGAGGGATCAGAGTTGAAAATGGTGCTGCTTCCTTTGTATCCCTGCTCTTGCAGCACATCCCAGCCATTCCCACCCCAGCTCTGGGTGTGCTCAGCTGCTGGGGAGGTGTCATTCCCTGTTACATCATCCCAGTTCATTCCATTCCCGCTTCCCTTCCTGCTGCTCTGCACCAGCCACTCCTAAATATTCATAGGCACTTCCCACCAGCCACTGAGGCTCCTCTCCCTGGCTCAGGGGCTGCTCCACTTCAATAAATGCAGCTTTTTTTTTGAGCAGCTGCTGAGCTAAAAGGCTGATGTCACACTTGCTGCTGGGGAACTTGCTGGGATATGAAGGGTTTCAAAGGTTTGCCCCGGGAATTCTCCCGTCACAAAGAGCCGGATAAAGTTGGAGGCACCTGGTTGTCAGAGAAAAGTGGGAATTTCTTCCTCAGCAGCAAAATTCTGGCTTAATTTGTCATAATGAGTAAATCTCTGCACCTTGAGCTCTAATAAAACTGTCTCAGTTTGCCTTGGAAAGCCCAGTTTGGTTGGAATCTCCGTAAGGATTAAGGGAATTGAATTCACCACAGGAAAATAAGCAACTTTTTGCTGAGGATCTCTCAGTCCTTAAAAATATCAGGGCTCTGTATTGAGAGGAAAGAGGGTGTTTCTGAGCCCAGTTTGGTCGTTCCACTGGTTCGTGGATCACGAATGTCAAATATGGGATGAGACAAAAATAAATAGTTGATACGACTTCTGAAATCCCAGAATGGTTTGGGTTGGAAGGGACATGGAGGATTATCCTGGGCTGGGACACCTTCCACTAGACCAGGTTGCTCCTACCCAATACTTCCAAGGGTGAGGCATCCGTGTGTTTCAGGATTGGACTTCCCAAAGTCTCTCACGTTTTCCAGTAGCTTCTGTGGAGTTCATTTTGATTGTTTTTAATATAAGTAGCCTTGGAGTAACTATGGGGATGGCTGGGATTAATTATTTCTTACTGTTTCATCAGCTGCTGGCTGACAAATGGTAATGGAAGACTGGGAAAGGCAAAGCAGGCCTTTCCCTGTAGTTCACCAAGCTGCTGTGGGAATGAAACTGGAATATGGGAATCCTCCAGTGCCAGTCCCTGAATTTACCACCTGTTTTGTAGGGACAGGCCCATGATTCCCAAGCTGAGTGCTCCAGGCAATCCCTGAGGCCAAAGGGATTGATCCAGGGCTGTATCAAACAGTTTCCAGTAGTCCTTTTAATTAAAGCTTTGTTGTGGTGGTGACCTGAAAAAGAAATGAGAGATTGGCAGGGATTCATCCAAGGTCAGTTGTTGGACATTATTGATCCTCTCTGCCTTCCTGGAGGTACTTTTGGAGGGAGGATGCCATAAAACTGCACAAAGGAACTGCCAAAAACCCCTTTCTGAGATGGTTTTCCTGTTTCCTGTCCTTCTTTCCCCCTAAAATCATGGACAAACTGCTGCCCTGCTGCCAGCAGCATCTCTGCGACTGTTTTTCCCTGGAGCAGGTTCTGTTTCTAAGTTCTTGGAGAACTTTGGCTTATTTTTGGACTGATTTTTGCCACATGGGTGTGTTTTTGTAGCCCTGCGGTAACTCCTGGTCCCCAATTCCTGGAGGGATTTAACAGCCCTGGGGATGTGGCACTTGGGGTTAGTGGTGGCCTTGGGGATGGCTGGACTTTGATCCTGCTGGTCTTTCCCAACCAAACTGATTCTGTGCATCTATTATTTATATTTTTTGCATTTTAGAAGCATCCTCATGGACCAGAACATCCAAAGAAACCCTTAAATATCCATGTTTTTCATCTCCAGAGCTCCTGTGTAGAAAAATCCAGCTGCAAATTTCCTCTGCCAGAGGAAAAATGGGACTAAAATAGACAGGACTAAACTGCTGGAAGACTTTGTGTTCCCAAATGTGCTCCCCGTGCTTCGCTCCCTCGGAAGGATTCACTGGCAGCACTTTAATTTCCGCTGCCTGCTCCCTGGGTTTGATCTCTCCAGGAGCTTCAGTCCCATTGTTTGCTCTGTTTGGAAGGAATATCAGAAATAGAGTCAGTTCAAATCAAGGTGAGTCGCCTCTGGCAGGAATGAAAGACAAGATATTTAAGGGAGAAAAGGATGGAACAGCTCTAATTCCAGAAGTGATGCAAACCACACCTGGGTTTTGTTTAACTCTCTGGATATCCTGCATTAATTCCCTAAATCAAACCCCAAATTCCTTCTTAAAAGGCCCATCTTTATAACAGCACAACAATATAATTTATAAGCTGAGCTGGGAATAAATTCTCCTAAAAGAGGCTGTTGGAGCCATTTTATTGGGACATAAAGGAGCCTTTGCTGGCTGGTGAAATGCAGGAACCACTGAAGTGGCACCAAAAGCCACTTGCACAATTTTGGTAGTGTTACCAGGACAAAATGTTCTTATTCCCTGGGATCAATGGAGGCAGCCTCTCATTCCAGCAGCCAGCCAAGCCAGCCTTGGAAAATGGATGAGAAATGGGCATTTAATGCTGCCCTTTGCTCTGAAAAAATAAATAAACCTGTGTTTTATATACGTATTTCTATATATTTTTATAGAAATCTGTAGTGATACTTTTCATAATTAAAAATATCCCTTTTTTTTCTGCCAGACTCCATAATTTTAGTTGTGAACAAAACTACTTAGAGGGCTCCAGGGATGGATTTCCAGAGGTTTATCCTTTGCAGGCTTTCTGCTGCTTCTATTTTTTTTTCTTGATTTTGTTTCTTTTTTTTTAATTTATCAGGGACTTAAGAATGCAGAGCATTGGCTCGGATGGTCCTTTGGTGGGAACTCATCTATCAGGAAAAAATTGCAGGATAAAGGAGGTTTGACAACAGAGCAGGAGTGGAATCCGTAGGGGAAAAAAATCCTTTAATTAGAGCAAGGAGAGGCCTTTTGCCTCTGCTCTGGGATGGACTGGGTGCTGTCCTCAAATTCCTCACTGTGGATAAACTCACTGAGAATTCCTTGGATGAATCCTGGCTCTGTCTGTGGATAATGAATGAGTTTTGTGTCTTACTTTAAGGGGAAATTGGGTGAAGTTTCCCCAGTTTGACAGTGAAAAGCAGAGGAGGAGGGATTTTTAAAATTAATTAATTAATTAATCAATTAAAGCAGATTAGATCTTCGTTATCCAAGCCTGGGAGAGGTGAAGGGAAGTTTTCCAGCTCTCCAAAGAAAAGGCAGGATGTGGTGATCACTTTTAAGATTATTTTGCTCTGCAGATATTGTTGTGGTTTTTTTTTCCTGATTGCTTGTCTGAACTTGGAGATTGAAGTGTGACTTTTCCAGGGGAATCCTTGTCCAAGATGTATGAGAGAGGCAAACATTCCTAAGAAAATGAAAAGGGCTGTCAGTCCTCATGCGGTCTGAGGGGCACAGTCCCAGCTTTCCTGGGTAGATCTCTCCTGACTGTTCCTTTGCAGACTCTGGCAGGGAATGATCCGTGTTATCCAATGGGTCTCTTCCCTGCTCCCCAGAGCCTCCTTAGGTGGGATCGGAGTCGGATCCGCCATCAGTCAATGGCTGGGGTTGGACACACAAACCCCTGGGAGCAGGACAAGGCGGCCGGCAGGAATCACATGGAACGACCTTGGAATCTCTCCAGTGGCTGCTGTCGGATCAAAGCCGCGGGAACCACGGGATCAGCATCGATCCCGTCTTGCAGCTGGATGTTCTTCCTGAAATCCCTGCCAGGCAGGGGCTCAGCACTCCCAGACAAAGGGCATCGATCGGGGTGACTCCATGAGCTGAAGACTTGGAATTCAGTTCATGGCAATTCCCATCCTTTAAGTCAGTTCTTTGGGTTGTTGCTGCCTCTGATCCAGCTGCTGGTTTAGCAGGATGTTAAGATTTGGGAATCTGCTTGTTTCTGTGCTGAACCAGGGATCAAACCTTTCCTTTTAGGAATTCCCTATTTTAATATACCGGGATGGTCAACTTCTCCCTGTGCCAGGACACATGGAAACACGGCAACCCCTCAGAATTAACGCAGATAATTAGTCTGTGTTAATGAGGGCTGAGCAGCAGGACATGGTGAGGGACACCAGTGGCTTCTAGAGCTGATCTGCCTGAGGAAAACCATTGGAGCAAGGCAGATCCAAGCTTAAAGGTTCCTGTTGGAGCTGGTTGCCTTCCCATTCAGGAGTGTATATGGATAATTAGATGATAGGAGCTGCTCCCAGGGCTGGAGCCCCTCTGCTCTGGAGCCAGGCTGGGAGAGCTGAGGGGGTTCACCTGGAGAAGGGAAGGCTCCAGGGAGAGCTGAGAGCCCCTTGCAGGGCCTAAAGGGGCTCCAGGAGAGCTGGAGAGGGACTGGGGACAAGGGATGGAGGGACAGGACACAGGGAATGGCTTCCCACTGCCAGAGGGCAGGGAGAGATGGGATATTGGGAAGGAATTCCTGGCTGTGAGGGTGGGGAGGCCCTGGCCCAGGTTGCCCAGAGAAGCTGTGGCTGTCCCTGGATCCCTGGGAGTGTCCAAGGCCAGGTTGGAGCAACCTGGGATAGCGGGAGGTGTCCCTGCCTGTGGCAGGGGTTGGAATTGGGTGTTGAGGTCCCTTCCAACCCACCCCATTCCATGATTTTATAATCATGACACTTTAACAATGACATTGAACCACAACTGTGGGATGAGGAGCTGTTTGATGTGGAATTTTTCCTGGATAAAATGTTGGAAGGAGCCAGTTTGAAGGTGTTGCTCAGCCCCTTAATGACAGGAAAATGTCCACAATTGATCCAGGTGCCATGTGGAAACAAAGGGTTCCTTTGGATAATCACTCGGCTTCCCTCTGCTTCCAAAAATTCTGAATGCCTTGGGTGTAAATTTCTGCTGTGGAATGACACCTGACAACTCTGCATTCCAAGGAAGGGAGGAGGATCCACTGCTCGAATAAATGGGTTATTCCAGAGTTCAATAACCTCCATTTCCAAGTTCATGCCTGTTCTGGGAGGACTGCGCTTGGACTTGGATTTTAACTGTTAAATCCTGATCTCCAGAGGGAAAAGCAGCTGGAAACCCCTTTTCCTGGGCACTGAGTCACTTCTGTCCCTCACCTTTCACATATTTGGTGGGAATTGTGCAAACTGCCTTTCATTTTTTTGCCAAAAGCTTCCTACTCAGCTCCTGAATTGGGGTTTTCCCTCATTCCCAGCATTTCCTCCTTTATCCCTCCAAGAATAATGTTATCCTTATTTTTTTAATTATCCCAGGAGCATAGCAGGAATATTTTGCCCTTTTTGCTGACTAATTCTGCCCTGGACATGCTTGTGTGGGGAATTTTTTCCAAGGGATTAAATTATCTCCCTGGGTTAAAACCAACCCACTGCTTAATGAAACCGAGCTGAAATCTTGCTTGTCTTATCCCCTTCCTTTGGGCAGAATCCCTGGATTACTTATCCAGTTGTTTCCCATCTGTATTTCAAGCAGCTGCTTCTTCTTGTCTCCGTGTTATCCTTGTGCTGCTTCTCCCTGCGGAGCTTCATTCCCCTTCTGAGGTCACTCCTGCATTTTCCGGGATTATTTGGAATAAAATAAAACTCATCCATGTCTCTCTGTTCAACACACACAGAATTCCCAGGCTTTGGTTCCCAGGGCTCCATGTGGGAGAAAGATGCTCAACAGAACTTAACAATACATAGATTTCTCCCTGTTTTCATTCCCTGCTCAAGCTCCTTGGAACAGGGTTTTTTAGGAGCATGGCTTAGGATAACCAGCATATCCATCCACATCCCTTTGGCAAAAGATGGGATATGAATCCCAAGGTGATTCATCCCACTGTTTTCTGTAGGGCTGGGAATAGTTTGTACCATTGGCAGTAGGGAATATTGACATTGGGAATATTCCAGGCTTGGAATAAACAAGTCTTCTGTGTATATAACCTAAACTTGTAGCAGAGGAGCCCCTGATTTTTTGTTCCCTTTGATTATAGGTACAGTGGGAATTGTGGGCTTTCACTTCTGCCAGGATTTAAAGAAGGAAAAATGTCCCTTTTCCGGGATTTTTCAAGGGAGTTGGTTGAGTTCTTTTAAAAAGCAGAAATGGTGATGCCTCAGTAGTGATGGAATTAGAGCTGTGAGCAGTTGGTATTAATACCAACTGGATCTGGTGCCTGTCAACATTCTGGTGGGAATGTCTGTTTGGAAAAGACACGTCTTGGATCCAAGTCCATTAAACCACTTTGTCCAAATGTTTGTTGGAGCAGATATTTAAATATAAACAAGCCAAGCAGCACCTTATTGTTCCCTTCTCTCTGGGAAAGGAGTGAAGGGAGGACAGGGAAACTCCAGGAATAAACAGGGTATTTTCAGGTTTATAATTTGTGGACAGACACAATCCAAGACATGTCAGGTACAGCTGGAGAAGGAAAAATTGCCTGGAGTACTTCAGTGTCCTTCAGGGGTTGTGACTTAGCAGAGCAAATAATTCCAGGGCTTTGATTGGAGCTGGAAAGAATTGAATTTGTCTCTTTGCATCAGTGGCCACGTGAGGAAAACCAGTTTGTGGTGCTGCAAATCGATTCCTGGGATTTACAGCCTGTGCTGGAAGGGATTGGATTTGCTCCCCCCTGTGCTGAGGATCGTCCCTGGATCTGGGATGAAACGCAGCAGCTTGTGGCTGTTTGTCCTGCACACGTATGGGACAAATAACCAGGGAGTCAGGATTCCTGCCCATCTGGGATGTGCTGCTTCCCAAAACCTCCTCCACAAAGGAAATATTTGCTTTCCCTTTACAGAGGCAGCTTTTGAACTTTTGGGAGAGGGGGAGCAGAATATTTGAGAAACTCACCTGGGAATTCAGATTTTGGCTTGGGAAAATCCCTTCTCTCAAAGGCAGTTGGTTCCTTCTGGATTAAAATGCTGCTCAATTGTGATCCAAGAGATTTTGGTGAAAAAATCCTGCACCAGAAATCAAAGAATCCTCACAGGGTGGTTTGGGTAGGAAGGGACCTTAATCTTGGCTTAAATCCCCCTGTTCTCCTGCTGGGCACCCGGGCAGAGAACTAAAATCTCTGGAAAATTGCTTGGAAAACACAAGCTCTGCCTTTGTGCCCCTTTTTCCTGCCTTTTCCCTGCACCTGCAGGGTTTGGTGTCCAGCAGAAGTCACTGAGCTCCTGTCCTCTGCCAGTGGGAATTCCAGCTTCCAGGAGGTTGGGAGAAAGCAATGGGAAGTGGTGTATCCTTGAGTAACTCCAGTTGCTTCTGGAATTCTCTGCCTGCAGTTAAGAGGATTTATACAAACTGAAGTGAGGCAGATTGGGATGCTCCAGTTCCCAGGGGATCTCGTTGATCTCTTCCAGGTGAAGGTGTTGGAGAAGGAAAAAGTTATCCATAAAATATGAGTGAGAAGAGCTTTTTGTTAATAATAATTAGTTTTAAGGGTTGTCAGACCTATTAAATTTGTTCTTGTAGTTCAACTCAAATCTTTGAATTACCTGGTAGAAATTCTTTCAATTTTCATCTCAAATCACTGATATTTAAGGATAAAACAGATGCTTGGGAATGATACACGAAAAAAAAGATGTCTCCCAGTGACTTTGCAGTTGTAAAATCAAATAACTGCTCTTTTCCTTGCAGGAAGTTTCACTGCACACTCTGGATCTGTTGAACATAGTAAATAATTTTTAAATCACTTGCTTACAGCTGGAATTGTTCCTTGAATCCATGTTTTTTTCCCTTCTTGCAGTGGGGAAGACTTCCCTGATCACCAGGTTCATGTATGACAGCTTTGACAACACCTACCAGGTAAATTAATCCATATTATTGCCTTGTCCAAGTGGGTTCTGTGGCAGGAAGAGGCCATTCCATAGGAGTTGGGACACTGATTAAAGTCTGAACTTGTGAAATCTTAATTTTAACCACCTACAGTGCCACTTCAGGGTTGGATTCTGCTGGATGAGCTGTGGTTCTACAGGAATACCCAAGGAATAGTTAAGTCTTTCATGGGGTTTTTTCCCCACCATTTGTTCCCAGACCATCCCAGATCTAATCCCTGTGTGGGGAAAACTTAACAGGTACCCAGCTCTTTTATAAGACAAGTTGTCACAAGCTAGAAGATCATAAAAAACAGAGGAAAAAATTAGAAAATTAGCTTTGTCCATTCCAGGATTGTTCCAGTCATTGTTTCCCACTTCCAGAATTCAGGATGAGCTCAAAAAGGTGGGAAGCTCTAAAAATACTTGAGTTTTCTAAAGTGTGTCTCTTGCAAGCAGAACATGTTTCATGACTTGGTTACAGGTGGTGACATTCTGGATACACTGAACTGAGAAAAATCTGTTCCCCGAGGCATGGGAAGGTTTTTTTAGGGGGGTGGGAGGAGGAGGAATGGGAGGAAAAAAAGGAAAAATGTCACTCTTTTGTTGCTTGGTGTCTACCCAGGGATCTTGTTTCAACCACAGCAAGAAATGTTAAGGGTTGACAAGAAAAAATTCAATTTAGGGATCACTGGTTGGGTGTTAATTGAGTTGTTTTAGTGCCATTCATCCAAAAACCTCTCTTCGATGTCATCACTGAGGCGGGGCCATACATCCTATTTTTGATCTGGAAGAAGGAATCAGTCATAAAAAAACCCCAGTAATTTGGGCAGACTCACAGTGAGTGTTGGTGTCAAACCCCAAAAACACATTTTTCGATGCCCAGGATTCCGGAGAGAATTCCAAAGCCAGGGTTTAATGATCCCAAACCAGGATTGTGGTTAAGTGCAGCTGGAGGTGAGTTCAGGGATGATTCTGAGCTTGGGATACATTTTGAAGGCGTATTTTCCTGGAATCTGTCATTTGAATGAGGGGTTTTGTGTTCAGCTGTTCAAAACAGAAAGCTGTGTTTGATAAAATCCCTGCTGGGCACTGGTTGCCTTTTGCTCCCTGCTGGATAAAGGAATTCTGTTGCTCCTGTGTTTATTGATAAGAAGGTGCTGGACTGTCAGAAACCCAAACAACTGGAATAAAACTGTACCACTTACTGGGAGTGATTCCCCCCCATGGACATGCTGGGAATGATTTCCCTTGTTCTCTGGCACCGTATGTGATGTGCTGTGGAATTGCTGTTTTAATAAAAATCTGGGATATGAGGAGTGCTGGAATCCTTTCCCTGGATTGTGTCATGGTGGGACAGGCTGGGAGAACTGGGGTTGTCCAGCCTGGATAAGAAAAGCTCCAGGGAGACCTCAGAGCCCCTTCCAGTGCCTAAAGGGGCTCCAGGAGAGCAGGGAAGAGGGATTCATCCTCCCCGCAGCCTTGGAAAATGGGATGAAGCTCATGTATTTAAGAAGCAGCTCTTGATAGCACTTTAGTTTCCTTAAAACATTTATTCAGGATGTCCCACAGGAAGCTCCCAGTGGTGTCTGGAAGTTTGGGTGCAGTGAAGATGAGCCAAGCTTTAGTTTTTAGGGGCCATGTGTCCATGTGCCCATGTGTTGTTGAAGATTTCTGCCCTAATCTGAGGGAAAAAAGGGAAGAACCATGAAGGTATTTGGCAACTGGGAAAACAGTGTGCCCACATACCCTGGTCAAGCTGGAGGACACTAATTTGGGTCATTCCTGAAGAACTGTGTGGATTAAACTGTCAATATGCATAAATTGAAGTTAATAACCTTTTGTGCTTCAAGAAACTGGTCTGGTTGTGGAGATATTAAAGAAATTGCTCATTGAATGGAGCTGTAAGTGAGAAAAGCAGCCCGTTTTTCCTGCAAGGTGCTGATTTTCCCCTGGAAATCCCTGCAGGTGTCCTGCCATTTGATTTAAGAGCTCTTGGTTTTCTCATCTCTTCCCAGGCAACAATTGGCATCGACTTCCTATCGAAAACCATGTACTTGGAGGATCGAACAGTGAGTGAGCTTTTGTTGTCCTTGCACAGTGGGGATGAGGAGCAGCATCTGTTTTGGGCAGCCCCCAGTTCTGAGATCACTTGGAAGCACAGCCTGAGCCTTCATCTCCCAGCTGCTTCCAGCCTGACAAGTGGAGACGCAGCAGTGGGAGACGGGAATCCCCATTTGGTTCCTTCTCGAGGGCCATTTGACAGCAGCTCTTTAGTGTCACCCCGTGTGAGGAGAGAGAGGAGACAGAGAATTGGAGGGGTTCAAACACTGGGAATTCAGACCCCTTCAGGTTTTGATGCCACAAAAAGGATAAAATCTAAACTGCCAAACGTGGCCAGTTAATATTCCTCGATTAAAATGAGGGTGGCTCTGGTGGTGACCCCCAGATGATCCCTGACTCTCAGCTTGGTGCAGCCCGAGCTCCTGGAATGAGATCACTCCTCTCTGGAAGCAAACCCAGGGTTTAAAATGAGCTCGGCTCCTTAATTAAGAAGTTCATCTGCTGAGCTGTTTGCAGAAGCAAAGCTGTGCAGTGCTGCAGGAGCTCATGGTGGATATAAACCCCCAGGAAATGGGATTGCATGGGAGGTGCCTGAGGGGTGGATGTACTTTCCAAACCCAAACTGGCCCCTGCACACGTTGCTTTTAGTGTATCTTGCCTTTTCTTCCAGCACCTGGATGATAAGAGACATTCAGCCCCATCTGTGGGCACCTTACCTTGCAGTTTAGGGTTATAGCTGGCATTTTATCCTCCTTGGAAAACTGTCAGGAGCAGGTTTTCCAGCTTTTCCACCAGCAACCATCCTTCAAGCTGCCAGAGGTTGCCTGTGTGAGTCCTGAGGAAGGACAAGAGTAGAGCACGAAACTCCTGTGTGGGGAGAACTGCATGGGAACAGTTCATGGAATTAGAGAGTCATTTAGGTTGGAAAATCCCTCTAATTCCATCGAATCCAGGACTTCCGGGCCCACCACTAACCCCTGCTCCCAAGTGCCACATCCACAGAGCTTGTGAGCCCTTCCAGGGATGGTGGTGGATCCACAAGCCTTTGGAGCCCTTCCAGAGGTAGTGGTGGATCCACAGGCCTTTGGAGCCGTTCCAGGGCTTGGTGGCTGGTCTATCTGGTTAATCCTTAAGGTTAATCCTTAAGGAATTCAACTTTTCAAGCTCTACACAGTCTAAAGTTCTTCCCTTCTGAGCCCTTCCAGGACTGGTAGTGGATCCACAGGCCTTTGGAGCCCTTCCATGGATGATAGTGGATCCACAGGCCTTTGGAGCCCCTCCATGGATGGTGGTGGATCCACAGGCCTTTTGAGCACTTCCAGGGATGGTTTTGGATCCACAGGCCTTTTGAGCACTTCCAGGGATGGTTTTGGATCCCCAGGCCTTTTGAGCACTTCCAGGGGTGGTTTTGGATCCACAGGCCTTTGGAGCACTTCCAGGGATGGTTTTGGATCCCCAGGCCTTTTGAGCCCTTCCATGTGTGATGGTGGATCCACAGACCTTTTGAGCGCTTCCAGGGATGGTGATCCCACCATTTAGCCATAGTTTTCTTGTTGATCCTTGAAAGCCAAGTGATTTTGGTCGCCAGGGAAGCATTTTTCGGGAAGCTGAGCTCCTTGCACCCCCTCAGTTTTCCCACTGCCGATCCCTCGGGAGACGTCACCGCGAGGCGCCAGCGCCCCTGCATGAGTTTCCCCTCACTTTATTCAGCCTATTCCCACGCTAAACCCTCTTTCCTCTCTCATTTTTGTGGCAGTTTGGCTCTTTTAACTCTCTCCCGCCCACAGATCAGGTTGCAGCTGTGGGATACCGCGGGGCAGGAGCGTTTCCGTAGCCTCATTCCCAGTTACATCCGCGACTCGGCCGCTGCCGTAGTAGTTTACGATATCACAAGTAGGTATTTCTGCACCGGGGTTTGACCTTCCTTGTGCTTATTTTTCTTGCTTGTTTGACTGATTTTGTTAGGTACGGTTGCAATTGTGGGACACAGCAGGTCAAGAGCGGTTCAGGAGCTTGATCCCTAGCTACATTCGTGACTCCACTGTTGCAGTTGTTGTTTATGATATCACAAGTGAGTGGGGGGAATTCTGCATTTCTAATCCTCTGCCCCTTCCATCCTCTAGCTTAGCTTTGCATGTCCTCTCACGTCATCTGCTTGGTCTTCGTCCTGGCATGGAAATAAATGTGGTTTTTTTTCTTGTTTTGCTGCTGGTGTAACGTATAAATGTCTCACACTAACATCATTTTAACCCTTCCCTACTCCGGTCACCTCGAGCCTGCCTGCTTTTCTTTCATCTGCTTCTTAATCATAACATCACTGTGACTTTGGGTCTTCATGGTTATCTGAATTCCTCAATTGGAGACTTTTTGTAGCTTGCTTCACTTCATTTACCCTCTCCCACCAAAAAACTCTGGGAATGGGCTGGCGGGGAACACGCATTAACATCCCATTTTCCCTGGAATTTGTCACTCTCGTGCTCTGCAATGTATAAAAGTTGCCACCAAGCCCTCCCCCTTTAACAATTCTCTCTCATTTCTTACTAAGGTATGTACATTTTTGTCAACTAAAAATTTTAGTGCTTTTTTCAACCCTCCTCCTTCTGTCCCTCCCCTCAGTCCAGACACCCCTTAACTTACTGACAAAGAGCAGGAATTGTGTTTTAGGAGAGAACTAAATTCCAGGCTGAGAGCAGTGGCCTAATTCTACATGAGGGCAGAAGTGCTTTGATTTATAAATACTAGAATATTACTGAAGGAGTCAGGGCTTTACCTAGAAAAGCTTTAATTGTTAAAAATACCACTTCCATTTGAGCTAAAATTACAGGTGAAATTTTTTACTGACCTGGCAAATTCCACATTACCAAGTGGTAAAGAGAAGAATTAAGACACTGGCAGATGATCAAGTCTTGACTGTCTAACACAATATATAACTTTGCAGTAAAAGCCATTAAAGAAATCAATATTTTGCAAGACCTGCTGCAGAAACCCCCCCCCCCCCTTTTAAAGTACTAAAACTACTTTGGCATCTCAGATACTCTTTTTGTAACACTGAGCTCCGTGGCAGCTTCCCTCCAACTCCTTTTTCCTCATGGGATTCAACTTTTCAAGCCCTACACAGTCTGAAATTCTTCCCTTGCAGCTCTTAAGGATGCAGCATTAAATTAAAATGCCTGTGAAAAGGTTAAATTTCTTTGTCTGGTTCTGTGCAAGTGATTTGGAAGTTGTTTTGGAGGCAAGTGTTCAACGCCCCAGGAGCTGCTGGTGTGTTGTAAAACCCTGGGATTGCCTAGGGAAATAAGAGGTGATTAAAGTGTACAGGATTCGTAATTGGGATTGAGGACTTTGGAGGAGCAATGGAACTGCACGAGCAGAAGGCACAAATTAACCCCTATTCTCTAGAGAAAATAGTCTATATTTTATTTTATAAATAAAGGAGCTGAAACACGAGGAGAACACTCATTTTAGATGCTGTCAAAGACAAAATCATAGATGGACTCAGTTCCCTCCCTGGCTTTGAATCCCCTGTGATGAAGCACCTGAAATTTAATGCCAAAGTTTTCACATCCTGTAGTGGGGGAGATTCAGGGTTTCACTTGCTGGGTCTTCATCCCAATTCCACAGAAATGGAGCTTTGATTTCAGATGCCAGCTGTGTTTCCTAGGGCTGTGAGGGGTTCCTGCAGTGATAATCCTCTCCACTGTTCCCTGATAGATGTAAACTCGTTCCAGCAAACAACAAAATGGATTGATGACGTCAGAACGGAACGGGGCAGTGACGTCATCATCATGCTGGTGGGGAACAAAACAGATCTAGCAGATAAAAGGTATGGAGGAATCATTAATTCATCTTTAAATGCTCTTCTTACTCTGCTGCTTGTTTAGAAGGGGTTTTTAAATGTATTTTTGCTCCCAAAGTGCTCGAGCTTGTTTTAGTTCTGCCTCGAGAAATCTCGATTTTAAACCCCCTTTCGTGTGGTTAAACCAAATTTCCAGCAGCAGAATTTGGTTAAACCAAGTTTTCCAGCTGGGAATGAGTTGACAAACCACCACCAACTTGTTCAGGAGAAAACAGAGTGTTAACTCCAACCTGCATCAGTAAATGAATAAACTGATGACAAGGATTTATTCTTAATAAATCTGCTCAGAAAGAAATGATAGGTGCAAATATAAATCCCATCTAAATTATGGTTGCTCCCTTTTGAGATTCCTCAGGGCTTCTCAGAACTTTGCAAGCTGAATTATTTTTATTTGATGTTGTACATCTTCAGCTTTTGCTGTGTTTGCTGCTTATTTTGGGTTTATGGTATTAACACAAATGATAAAGGGTCACAGAGTCAAACCTATGGATTCTGGATTTGATCAAAATCCCTGTTTTCTTGAGATCACTTCCTTCAGATTTATGGCCTCCTGTTAAGAATTATATATATATATATAAATAAAAATATATATAACCCCTCAGATACCTCATGATTTTTGTTTGGCAGCTCTTGAACCCAAATATCCCCCCTTGTTTTAGCTCTAACAGGATGATTAATGAGAGGGACACCTATCCAAGGAAGAAAGGGGACAAAATTCCTTCCATGTGAGATGAGGTTACACTTGGACCTTGGTTAAAACAGTTTGTTCTTGATGATCATTTTTAAATGTTAAAGGGCACTGATGGATAATTGTTCAGACAGGGATTTAGGGGGAGTCTGATTGGCTTTTCCATGGGAATATTGGGAGCCAGATGTGCCCTGGGAGTCTGTCTGGCAGCTGAAGTGGTGATACCTGTCATGCAGGGAAAAAAAAACATTAAATGCTTTCAGAACTGTAATAAATCTTAATTTTCAAGGTGTTTTTTTTTCCTGACTCTGTCTTGTCTCCCCCAGACAAGTGTCCATCGAGGAAGGAGAGAGAAAAGCCAAAGAGTTGAATGTAATGTTCATTGAAACTAGTGCAAAAGCAGGATACAATGTAAAACAGGTGAGTGGCTCCTGCCAAAACACCCTCAGGACTTCCCTGGACACTGGGAACACTTGGCCAGAGGGATGTTTGTAGTCCATGCACAGCAAAGAACATCTTGGAGTTGGGTTGTTGGCCGAGGCTCGGGAGGATCCCTGACCTTGGGACTTCTTTCCACATGATGGAAGAAGCTCTGTGAGTGCAGGATCATCCATTCTTGGATTCCTGGTAATCCAGATTTGGGGTTTAGACTGAAAGGGAGCAAAAAAGTTGGGAAAACACAGGTCTGAGGGCTGATCCTGATCCCCTTTCAGGAAATGAACCACTCCAGGAGGAGCCTGGTGGCTTGAAATGCTGCCAGTGCACAAGGAGTGTGAACTGGGATTCCCACTCTGCTGGGAGTCACTGGAAGTGGGAGCAAATGTTCCTGGAGAGCCAAAGCTGTTTATTTCTAGTAGATGCTGAGCTGCTTTTGATGAGGAAAGCAGTGAAATGATGGGATATTGGGAAGGAATATCCCCACTGGCTGTGAGAGTGGGGAGGCCCTGGCACAGGCTGCCCAGAGAAGCTGTGGCTGCCCCTGGATCCCTGAAGTGTCCAAGGCGAGGTTGGATGGGGCTTGGAGCAACCTGGGCTAGTGGAAGGTGTCCCCGCCCATGGCAGAGGTGGAATGAGATGGTCTTTAAGGTCCCTTCCAGCCCCTACCACCCTGGGATTCCATGTGTGTGTATATCCTGACATTCTGTTTTATACATGTGGTTGCCCAGTTCGTGTGCAGAATGGTCCCAGTAGCTGCTAAAATAGGATTATAAACTCCTTTGTCCATGATAGACAGGACTGAAGGGGCTGTTATTAAAATGTCCCTTGACTTTGTGTAGAAGTAGTAAAATTATTCCCTCTCTAATGGAATAATTAGATGTGTTATCTCGGTGCTGAGATCCAGTGCATTACCAGCCATGGAAGTGCTGCATTCCAGGCTCCACAATTATCCTGCCACAACACAGGCTGGTAATTAAGGTTTGGATCTTTGCTGCAGTCCTTAATGAGTGCTTAGGCCTGGGGGTGTGCCCTGGAGAGCAAAGACACGAGTGGTTATTCAAAAAGAGCTAAAAATGGATTTTTCCTCTCAGTTTTGATCCTTGTTGCAGGCGTGGATTGGAATTCTCAAGGATTTCAAAGCTACAGAATATTTATAACTCTCATTTTTTATTAGTTTAAGAAGTGGTGGTTGAAACAATTCTCAGAGGATAAGACTTTTAATACCACTACTTACAGAGGTTCCTGTTTTCTTGCAGCTTCTCTACTGAATTGTATGAATTTATTTTAACTTAGTAACTTATTTATCTAATTTATTTACCAATAAATTATCCCCCTTGGCTACATCTGCTGAATGGATCCCCTCCCTATAAGATCTTTAATAAGCTGAGTGCAAATCTGACCTTCCCATAACTGATAACTAAGAAGATATTTTAATTCTGTAGAACAATCCCAGTCCAAGTTAATTTTCATCCAGGATTTTTAATTCAAGTGTCAAATTATTTTAGATACAAATACAGTCGTATTTTGACCACATAAAATGAAATTTTATTTTTTGACTACCTGAAATGAAATTTTGTATTTCAACTACATGAAATGAAATTTTATTTTTTGACTGCATGTAATGAACTTTTATTATCTGACTACATGAAATGAACTTTTATTTTCTGACTGCATGAAATGAACATTTATTTTTTGACTACATGAAATGAAATTTTATGTCAAAATTAAGATATTAGCTATTAAATAGTAATGTAAAGGTGAGTTTTGGAGTAGTTGGTTATTCACTGGTTTGTCACTAAGGTGCAGGTTCAGATTTAGGAATTAATTAACAGCTTGGATACTGTGAATGGAACGTGTGGATTAGGGAATATGAACTGTTTGGTTTGGAGGTTTGGTTTTTTTTACCTTCCATGTAGAATTCCTGCCTGCCAGTATAGAAACTTCCCAGGAGCCTTCAGATGGAGAAGTGGATAACTTGCTTCATTGAATGCCTTTAATTTATTCTGGCAGCCCTGAAAAGGCTTTAAAAGACTTTGGGATCCCTGCTCTGTCTCCACAGCCTGTGTGTCAGGGAATCTTATTGTTAGGCCCTGGATTTCATGCCCAGAATGTGTCAGGGTTGCTTTTGCTGCCCTGTCGAAGGAGAGGGGAGGGAGAGCCCTTGAATTCCTGCTTCCAGCAGTACCTGGCACATTCCATGTTGGCTCTCCAGGAGCCACAGGCTGGATGTGGCCCTTGGCAGAGGAACTTTCTCACGGCAGCAGCTGAAGGGACGTGGCCCCTCACTCACTCTGGGCTCTTTCTCCTCCTCTCCCTTGATTTCTGTCCGTGTGATGGCCAAGAGTTATTCCCAGAGTTGCAGAGAATGAGAATTAAGGAAAGATTTTTGTTTGCTTTGCCTGGGTTTCTTGCCTGGCTTTTCCATCTGGGCAGGGATCTTCCTGTCCTTCCCATGGTTGCTGCAGGAGGGTGACAGGGAAAACTGCTTTATCCTACAGTCCTTTGTGACCCTGATCCCTGGGGATTTACTGACTGGAGTGGGAGGAAAGGCACAGTCTGGCAAATCTTGAGGCTAACAGTGAGAGATGAGGGTTTTCCCCCAGGGTTTAATTGGGAAGGAGGTTGCAGAGAAACTTTGTGTGGCTCTTTTAGTCTTTCCGCTGCTGCATTTGGGAAAAAGAAGTCCTGAATGCCCCTCAATATGTATGTTTTTATACCCACAGAAACATTTAAACATATCTATGTGTATATAGTCCCTGTGACAAACATTTAAACATATCTGTGTGTGTATAGTCCCTGGGTCTGTGTCAGGCCCTGTGGGAAGGCAGCTTCCTAATCATCAGGAAGTTCCCCTAATTGGATTTCTCTCCACATATGCTGTGGCTGATAAGGCAGAAGGTTAATAAGAGTGAAAGTTGATTTTCTTAGTTGCCAAATTCCTATTTTTAGTCACATAATTCAGGGGAGAAATGCAGCTAAAAGCATCGTTTTATTCCTGGTCTTAATGTAAAGCAAGGATTAGTGTGTTTTAAACGGCCTTCCTGTCAGCAGCTTGGTTTAAATGCAGCAATTCCAGCTGGTTCCATCAGCTGAGGATTTTTTAAGACTCCCCAACCCTTTCCCTCTATACATTCCCCTCATTGCTTTCTATGTATTGTACAGGGAATAAATGGAATCCCAGAATGGTTTGGGTGGAAGGGAAGTTAAAGCTCATCCAATCCCACGGGTGGACACCTTCCACTAGCCCAGGTTGCTCCAGCCTGGCCTTGGACCCTTCCAAACCTTCTGTGCCAAGCACTGGGTCAAAAATGCTCTTTAAGATTCCAGCAGTGTGGAATCCATCTTGCTGGCCTGTGAGAATTTATTTCCCTGAGGTTTTCCAGGAGCCCCGAAGGTTCTGGATCGGGGCCGAGGTTCATGGAAACAGAGGGGTGTGCTGAGCTTTGTTAATGTGGAATTGGGGCCTGAAATCAGTGAGTGACATCAAGGAGCGGCTTCTCAGAGCCCTGTCCTTGTCCTGGACCACATTCCAGTGTGTGCCAGACTTCCCTGCAAAGATCCCAGCCAGACCTGGGGGCTTGGTCATGGTGAGCTTGGAGGGGACTTGTCCAGTCGTCTTAATGTCTCCCCAGCACCATTTGGGAGCCAAACTGGTAAAGATCCTTGGACACGGATCCAAAAGCAGCTCAGGTACCCACATTCCTGATGTGAACAGGCTGGCAGGGGCGTGGCTCAGTTTTCTGTGGAAAGTGGGTCACTGGGAATAAGTGGTTTAGCTTTGTGTCATTTGAGGAGAGGCAGGAAAACCTGGAATAATGGAACACAGCAAGGCTGACGTCAGACCCAACACCAGGCATTCTGGGATCCCGCGCTGCTGTCGAGGTGGGAACACACTGAGGGATGGGGATCTGGAGGGCTTGGAAGCAGCTGCTGTCCTGGAGCTTGATAAGCCAGAAGTACAGAGTAGTAATATTGTCTGTAACAGGGGAAAAATATTAAGGAACGTTTTAGGATTTATGTCTGGGTGTGTGCTGGCTGCATCCCGATGGGATCAGGACTCTGCCAGGGCTGTTCTCCCAAGGGAAGAATCAATTAGGTGGTCATTTCATAACCCTGATGGATAGTAAAGCTGTTATCTGTCCTTCCATCCATCTGATCTGTCCTGTCCTTGCCCCAGGCACATGGAAAAGAGATCATTGCTGTCCTTGTGTGGTTCCCACAAACTGAACGTGTCAGGGATCACCCTTAGCTGAGGGACAGCCCAGAGCTGGGCTGTTCCCAGGCAGGGGTTGTTCTGGGATCAGGGAATTCCAGTGAATTCTTGTGCATTAATGTGTACGCTGAAGAAAAGCCATGTGGTGGAAACTACAAGGCTGAGCCTCAGGGACAAATAGGAAATGCAGGAGAGAGAATCAGTCCCGTTCCGTCTGGACTCTCACCCTCCTTCAAGTGGAATAAAACTGGGAAGAGAGTTTGAGCCCAAACCCTGCTGGGAAACTGGAGCTGGTGTTCAAGTGAGGGGCGGAACTGCTTTGGGATGGCAAATGCCAAATTGTTTTGTGCTTCAGACCCTTAGTGTGGACATGGGATAACGATGCCACCAAAAGGTGAGGCTTAGGATTGGGCACATTCCTTTGTCTGGATCACAGGGAGCCTCCATAACAGCAGAGACTGTGCCGTTTCCAAGGAATAAAGGTTATATTTGGTGTCAGGCTGTTTTGGGCTGAGCGGTGCAAATAGTGCTGGGGAATGTGTGGAGTCATTGTTTGAACTGTATCTTCCCGGGGGTTTGGATTGTTTTCATCTGTTCGCTGTGTGGTTTCTTGCAGCTTTTCCGACGTGTGGCAGCTGCCTTGCCTGGGATGGAAAGCACACAAGACAAAAGTAGAGAAGACAGTATCCTTTATGCAGCTGTGTCAGGCATTCCTTGGAGGAAAACCCGCTGCAGCCAGCTTGTGGACATCCCAAAAACAGGGGGAATAGGGGCAAGTAACCTCCGAGCTTGGAGCACTGGGGGAGAAGGATTGGTGGGTTGGAAGGTTGGGCTTGGGGGTGTTGAGGGTGAAGGCAGCAGGGGAAGGATGAGGGGGTATGGGTGGAAGTATGGGAAGGTGCAAACAGATCCAGAGGAATTCTTTGCTTGGCGTTTGAACAGTTTGGATATGGGATGGGGGAAAACAGCTGCAAAGAGGCCTGAAGGAAACCCCTGTGGCTCTTGCAGATCTGACTGACAGAATCCCAGAACAATCCTCTGCAGGTCCCTTCTCCAACCCTCCTGCTCACATCAAGGGTCATTCCAAAATCGAGGCCAGTTTCTCAGGGTCACATCCAGGGAAACTCAGGAAATCTCCAAGGATGGAGATCCCATAACCTCCCAGGGCAGCCTGTGACGGTGCTGGAGCCCAGGCAGCATCTGTGTGGTGTGAGGGAGGACAGGACTCAACTGATGGCATGAGGGCTGGAAAAGGGATAAAGGTCTCTGCATGAACTGGAATCCCTTACCTGGCCAGGTGGGTGTGTTTGGAACAGGAACTTTTCCAGGGCTGTTGGGTTTATTTGCAGCTGGGAAATGGAGGAGAAATGGTGCCTTGGAGGAAGGACGTGGAAGGAACGGTAGGAGGGGGATGAGCTTGGTGCTGACATTCCATCAGAGTGCAGGGAAAAGGATTTGGGAAGCTGTGGATGGCCCAGCTGAGGCACAGCTTTGTGCTTTGATCAAAACCTCCTTGTGCAGGTTCCCAGAAGGTTAATGAGCAACAATCTTTATTAATGAGGTGGGGGTAGAGTGCACAGGCTCTATCAGGGAGTTTGATCACCAGGCTCTAAATGGAAGTGCAATGAGGGCACTTGGAATTGGCTTCCTGCAGCCTGCAGATAGCAGCAATGGAACAGGATTAGTGGGGGTGGATTTTCCATCAGCTTTTTTTGCAGGACATGGAGAGTTCAGGGATCTCAGACCACTCATGCTCAGAGATGGAGCTGGCAAGGAATTTCTGACTTAAAATACCCAACGAGTTCAGAGCAGCCAGATGGACCATATATTTGAGTTATTGGTCTCTTGTTTCCCTTCCCATGTTTGTTTTCTTCAAACCTCTCTAAAACCAGCTTCACCCCCCTGAGGGGACAAGCTGGAAGTCCCAGCAGTGTGATCTCTGTGTTCCCTGATAAGGGAAACACTGAGGCTGGGGATTAGCATTCAAAGCTCCTCCTGGGAAAGGCTCCTTGAGGTTGGAACTGGAGGGCATCCGTTGGGAATCAGAGTGCTGCAGAGGGAGCAGCTTGTCACAGGTTCAGAGCAGCCAGCTCTGCAGTGTCCTTGTGGGATATCAGCTGGCATTGGGAGGAGGAATTCAGGCTTTGCTGGCTGGTGGTGGGGTGAGCAGAGATGTTTGACTGGAGCAGGGATGGATGGGAATGTTCAGGATGGCACATGGGGGGTTAGGGATGTGCACAGCCTGAGGAGGAATGGCCTTGCTGGAATGTGCTGCTGGGGCTTCTGACAGAACACAGCATCTCTCTGGAATCATGGAATCACAGGATGGTTTGGCTTGAAAGGGACCTTAAAGCCCATCCAGTCCCACCCCTGCCATGGGCAGGGACACCTTCCACTAGACCAGGGCGTCCGGCCTGGCCTTGGACACATCCAGGGGTGGGATACCCACTATTCCAACCCTCTCCTGCCTGTCTCAGAACCAAGTGTGGACAGGGGAGGCAGAGGGAAGTACTTGCCTGTCGCCTGTGGAGCAGAGGAGCAGGAGTTTGGGAAGGAAGTGAGCTGTCCCTTCCTGGGTTCCTCCAGGCTCCTACCACCTCCAGAGCTTCCATGTTCTCCTGGGTACCTGCTGCTCTCTGGGCTGGAATACTGAATCCAGCATTGATTCCACACTGGGGGTTTCCAGGCTGGGACTGGTTCCCTCTGAACAAGCGACAGGACAAGAGGAAACAACCTCAGGTTGTGCCACGGGAGGTTTAAGTCAGATATTAGGGAAAATTTCTTCCCTGAAAGGGTGGTCAGGCACTGACACAGCTGCCCAGGGCAGGGATGGAGTCCCCATTCCTGGAGGGATTTAACAGCCATGTGGATGTGGCACTTGGGAGCAGGGGTCAGTGGTGGCCTTGGCAGTGCTGCGGAATGGTTGGACTTGATGGTCTTGGAGGTCTTTTCCAACCTAAATGCTTCTTATGATTCTGTGGAAACAGTGATTAGACCCTTCAGGGTATCCACACATCTTTAATTCCTGCAGCAGGAGATCCCTGGGATCACTGGGAAGAGCAGGCTCTGGTCAGAGACAACTTTGGGGGCTGACGTTGTTTCTCCTGCGTATTTATCGTGGGCACAAGGATGTGGTGATCTCAGCTTGGCTTTGGAGCTGGTCTTTCCAAGTCTTCCAGGGAACACTGAAATTCCAGGAAAACACTGAAATTCTGGGGGAACACTGAAATTCCAGGGAAATACTGAAAACACCAGTGAGGGAAACAGAGCTGGAGACCCGTTTGCCTTAACTCCCTCCTTCCAGTGATTGACATAAAACTGGAAAAGCCTCAAGAGCAGCCTGTCAGTGAAGGAGGCTGTTCCTGCTAATCCCATGTGGCTCCCACCTTTCTCCAGAACATCACTGCTCCCCCTCCCTGTCCTCTCCATTGACTGCAGTGTGAATATTGGCTTGAACCTCCCCCTTCCCGTGATAACGTATCCCAGTTCCTCATCGCTGCCTGTCTCGTGGAGATGATTATTGGCTTCACAAGCACACACACACACACACACACAGAGAAAAATGTCAGTGTCTTCATTATTTATAAGAAAAAAAAAAAAGCCAAAATATCCCAGCGTATCCTAGTTATAACTTTAAAAAAAATGGGGAAAAAAAAAAGAAAAAAAAAGAGACAAAAATAGGTACAATTTCTTAATATTTGTTCCTTTTTTAATATGTTATGATACCGCACTTTGGAATGAGGGCGACCGAGTAAGTTTGGGATTGGACTTAGATGGGATGTTATGTGCAGAAGAAGGCTTGCAAATCTGACCCATTGGAGTTCTCTGAGGATCTGGGAATGCGTAGACAGCGGGAATCGTGGGCAGAGGCGGCGCATGCCAAGGGCTAAACGCTTCTCCTTGATAATCCAACAACAAAGTAATTAATTCCCTTGAGCAGAACGAGTCTGCCTGGTGTCCAAACCCCACCCCAGCAGGGCTTTGACACCACCACAGGCTGCTGGAGTTGGGAATTCCACATTTCCAAGGAAGCGTGCTGGGAAATCCGGAGAGGGGCTCTCTGAGCGGGATGAGTGGCTTCTGGAGGATTTTTGGGGAGGGGAGGAAAGGGTGGATGTGCATTAGCAAAACACTTGCAGGAAACAGGGAAATAATGTTTTGAGTGCAAGATGAGTTTTAAGAGCAGGTTTTTTTTTCCTTTGTAAGTAGAAAACATGGATAAAGTGAATTATTCCTTCCTGAGAGACGGGAACGGAACGTTCCAGGTGTTTGGAGGAGGAAGCATTTTGCTTCTTTTTCTTTTTCCTTTTTTTTTTTTTTTTAGGGGAAATAGTGAAATCAGGACTGGCACTAAAACCTGCCAAAGCTGATCGAAACCTTGGAAATTTGGGAGAGAGAGGGAAGAGCAGGTGGCTGCCCCAGCAGAGAGAGAATTGCTCCTGCTTTTCCAGAGCGTAGGTCGGTGGGGGAAGGGGGTGTTTACTTTGATCCTACAGAAATCTAGTTGAGACAACTTAGATGGAAAGGGAGGGACTTGAGTAGGATGGAAACCAACTTCTGATTATGCAGATTTATGCCTTTATTTTTTAGCTTTTGGGGGTTTTTTTTATGTTCAGTCTTCCGAGTCGGTTTAGTTCGGTTCACTAGAGCTGTATAGTTTGGTTAAACAAGTAGCAATTCAGTTTTCTATTGAACTAAGCTTCCAAGTAACCATTTTTTTTCTTTGGTATTTATTTCTTGGCTTAATTTTTTTTTTTTTACTCTGTTCAGTACTGATTTTGTGGTTTATTTTTTTTTCCTTTGGCTGAGGAATCTGTTGTAGAGCTTTTACTGGTGTTGCTGGATGTAGCTCCCCGAGACCCACAGAATGGAACACACTAGAAGTGCACCCTTTTAATCTTTACTAGTTCATTGTGAAGTTGCTGTGTAAGTTAATAAAAAAACCACACCTGTAAATACCTTGTTTGCTGGGCAGATCTGGCCGAGTTGCAGGGAAGGAATTCCTGAGTCTGGGTTGCGATTGCTGCTTAGAAGGACAATTGCCAGGGAATATTCAGGCTCCTCCTTGGTTCTCCTTGCCCTTTTCCCTGCCACTTAAAATGGGGGAGAGGAAGGGAAATCGTCCTCACCACCACTTCCCACCAGGAAACGGGCATAAAAGAGTTGGAATTCTTCATTCCTGAGGGGCTCGTGCCCTGCCCTGGGTTTCTGGCAATTCTGCACAACAATAACTCAAAGGCAGAACGAGATGTAAAAGTGCTTTTCTAATGCAATATTAAAGGCATTAAAGGAGTTTTTTTGACGTGGCATGTCTTGAAATAAACATCAATGATATGTGACAAAGGATCATTCTTTCTTTAAAAAGAACCTGTCTGGGGGAAGGAAACCTGGCTGCTTTTCCTGTGTTGTACTGTCCTTACCCATGCAGAAATGCCTCATCCCACTGCTTCTTCCTTGGCTTTCTTCTTCCTTTGGTTCTTCATGCAGCTTCTCCTGGTTCTCAGTTGGCTGTTTTCCACCAGCACATCCTTGGTTTTCTTGCTTCTGGTAGAACCAAGCCCCTCTGCTTCCCATAGTCCCAAGCTTTAAGCACTGGATTTGCAAGGAGCTGGCTGAGCCTGGATGTTTCCCGGCTTTTCCTGGAAGACCTGAGAGCAGGTTTGGCCATGATTCCCTCTAAGCAAAGATCTGGAGAGCAGCATTCCCACAGCTCCCTGGGGCTGCAGGAACATGGATGAGGGTGTGGTATGGCACTTCTCCACCACGAGGTCCCTGGGTGTGCTCAGGTACGTTCTGATAGTCCTTGCTGTTAGTCCGTGCTTAACGTGCCCACAGTCCTAATCCCAGTTCTCCAGAGAAAACACACTTCCAAAGTGAGCACAGAAGCAACATGATCTTTATATTTTAATTTTTTTTGCACCATCTGGTTTCAGGTTTTAGTTTTCCTTTGCTCCTTGGGAACCATGGGAACAGACCTTTCTAGTGCTGCCTTTGGTGTGATTTTGGGGTGAGGGTCTCGGCTCTGTTTCTTTTCCCCTCCCCGCTCTGCCCTGCTCGTTGTACAGCCCCATCACGCAGCTTTTCCATGCCTCACCTTTTGTCTTGATAAAAGTAGTTGAAGAAATTGTGTAAGGGGGGTGGTGGGAGGGGAAGGTTCCTTTTCTTCATGTTGGAATGTCACTGGTACCTCAGCTCTGTTTGATAATGGCGACAACGACAAGAGAACAAATCCTTAGCGCTTGAACTAAATAAATACCTGTCTCATTGGAAAGCTCTGGGTCTCTTCTCTCCATCACAACACAGGTGGGAGGTGCAGCTCCGTATTTGGGGGCTGGAAGTGCCGCAGGAGGAGTTTTTTAAGGGCAACAGGAATTTTTTGGGGGGTTTCTTTGCAGAGGGAAGACGTGGAGTTGTGTGTTTGCTGTTCCTCCGGTTCCACGCGGTGTCTCTGCCATTTTCCAGCTGTGCCTTTCTGGGCCTTTCCCGCTCTTGACATCCAGCTGTTCCCTTTCCAAGGGCCTCAGCTTCCCTGGGACACGGGTGGACCAACCCCACCTTCCCTGAGGAGGATCCTCCTTAAGCCTTGGAGCTGGGCAGGCGGGGCCAGGGAGGTGAGTACCAGTAACAGATGCTCGTGGATGAGTTATCCTTGTCTTTCCTGGAGTAGAGAATCATGGAATCACAGGATGGTTGGCTTGTAAGGGAGTCCCAACCTGCTGCCATGGGCGGGGACATCTTCCACATGGGTTGCTCCAAGCCCCTGGTCGGTAGAGAAGGGAATTCCCTGTATTTGGTGTGGGAACACCAGCATCCCAACCTCAGTCACTTGGTGAAGGGCTGTGAATCAATTGATTGGGAAGCTGTGGGGATGTGCTGGAATTCAGGGATATGGGAAGAGCCATGTGGGGACAAGTCACTGGAGAAGGTTTTTGTCACGGGGTAATTTCTTTTCCTTGTACTTGGCACCTCCAGGTCCTGGAAGCCTTTGGAAACCCCACATTCCTCTCTGGGCAGTGGGTTTGGGATGGAAGGAGCCGACTGGGATATCAGAGACTGGTATCTCCAAAGTGTGACAGTCCCAATTCCTCTTTGGAATTGAGCCTTGGGGCTGCCACCTCAGATACTGGAATCCCAATTTCCCACCTCTGAAGGGGGGCTGGATTAAACTGCAGGGAAAGGGTGAGGGGCTCCCAGAGGGTGCTGGTCCCGGTGGGTCGAGCTCTGCTCCCAGCCCTGCTCCAAACTCCGACAGGGAGCGTCTGGCTCAGCCTGGATGGTGCTTGTGGCTCTTTTGCCCGCTGATGGGATCAGCCGTGATTTTTCCAGGCTGGAGCATCCACAGCATCCTCCTGGCAGCGTCTGCAGAGCCGCTGCAGCCGCCGGCGCCGTCCTCTGGCTGCAGCTGTGCTTCCAGCGGCGGAATCCTCGGCAGAGCGGAGCGCGGGGGCTCTCCCGACCTGCTGCAGCAGCTCCTTTTTCCATGCTGGGCATGTCCCAGCTCCGGAAGGAAGATAAATGGGATGGGCAGGCTGCGGCACAGGCAGCTGCAAACAGCCGGCCCTCTCCTCCCATCTGCATTCCCTCCTCCCCTGCCGCTCTCCCGCTGCCTGAGCCGGAATTTCCAGGCTTGCTGGGCTTCGTTTTCACCGGTTCAATGGATCTTTCATCGATTTAACTGACTTTTCTTCAATTGGCAAAAATACCTATTTTATTCCCCTCCCCTGCCCCTTTAACCACCTTTCCCCTCTCCACCCTGAGCAGGCAGCAAAGTGGCTTTTTATAAGAAATTTGGGATCCTCTTTGTAGGAGCAGGATGTAAATGCCGGGCATGGGTGTATCGGGAGGAATTGCAGTGCTGGGAGCAGCTCTGCCCTTCCCGGGAGGATGAGCAGGAGGGAAGGGCTGAAGGCAGCTAGATGATGATGCTCCTGCTGCCCCACAGCTCTGCCTCGGAGTGCTGTTCCCAAATTTTCCAGGCGAGGGAGAAAATGGGATTGATTGCTGCTGGTGGTTTGGCACTGGCCTTTCCCGTGTTTATCTGAGCTTGGGAGGAAATCTGAGTGGAAGTTTGAGGGTGGAATTTGAGCTTGGGTGGAAATTCAAGGTTCGATCCTGACATTTCCCGAGCTGCTTGATTTCCAGGGAAATGTGTTTGGATCCCAGCGAGGGTCATGTGGCCCCCAGCTGATTTCTGTGCTGTGGGATATTGTGGGATTCATCTTTCCAGGCAGTTTAGGGGCACATTTGGGCCTGTGAATCCTGCCATGTCCATCCTTGTTTCCAAGGAGTTTGGGAGTTGTTCTGAGCTTTGCTCAATATCTGTATCTTTGTCAGCTCCTCCTGCTGGGAGAGAGGAGTCATGTGAGTCTGGATTGGAGTTGGGAATGGAGCAGCTCATCCCTAATTTCTGTTCCTCAGCACTTCTTTTCCCTCTGGTCCTGCCCGGTGGCAGCACCAAGAGCTCCCGGGAAGCCCCTTTCCTGAGTGGAGAAGAGCCCAGTCCAGGTGGTTTTGTGGACTGTGGGTCTGGTGTTTGTGCTTCCAGACTGATTTTTGAAACATTTAATTGCTCCTTTGTTCAGCTTCCTAGTGCAGGGCCTGGCTGCCATCAGCTCTTCCCACCAGAATCGCTGCTGGAGGCACGTGCTGATCCATCACTACCCTTCCCATGGATCGCTCCATGCCCCTGGGTCTCTGGGAGACCAGCACAGCAGGAGAGAAGCGGGATCAGCCCTGGGATGTTCAGGTACCACAGGGAAGGGGAGTGTGGGAGTCTGAGCTGGGGCAAAGGAGCTCTTGCAGCAGCTGGACATGGCCTGGGAAGGAGGGAGGATTTCTGGGTCGTGTTGCTCTTGAAAGACTTCCAGATGTTTCCATCTCCAGGTGTGTCTCACCTGGGATTGTGCACCTTGTTTAGTGAATCATGGAATGGTTTGGGTTGGAAGGGTTTAAATTAGATATTAAGAAGAAATTCAACCTTAGAGCTGAACTATCCCTGGCTCTTCCCAGTACCTTGGAACTCTGGGAGGGATGGGAGATGGACACAATGGGCAGGGACACCTCCCGCTATCCCAGGTTGCTCCAAACCCCGTCCAACCTGGCCTTGGACACTTCCAGGGATGGGGCAGCCACAGCTTCTTTGGGAAATCCATTCCAGGGCCTCCCCACCCTCCCAGGGAAGAATTCCTTCCCAATATCCCATCTATCCCTGCCCTCTGGTTGTGAGTGTCAGATCAGCATCCGAGGAGGTGACGGTGGCTTGGACATGGAGAGGGCAGAAGGGATGAAAAGACAGGGGGAGGGAGGGTGGATCCTTCTTCTCTCCTGCCCTTGGGAGCTGGTGTTTTATGCTGGGATTAACCCAGGGATGGCAGTGCCTGCCACTGCACTGGTCCCTTCCCAAGTGGAGACGCCTCATCCACAAATCCGGGATGCAAAGGAGCTGCTCTGCCAGTGCAGGATGGTGGTTCCTCTGCACAGAAGGAGGATTTTTTGGGACAGCTTTGTCCCTTCTGTGCCTCTTTGGGGTCTTTACAGTGTGTTCAGAGGCTGGGGTGGGATCTCTGGGGATGCTCCAGCCCTGCTCCTGTGAGGAGCTGAGGCGTTTTGGAGCCTTCTCACTGCCCTTGGAGCTCCCAACTGGAAAGGGAGGGAGGTAAAGGGGTGCAGGAGGAGACAGGGGAGCTGGTGCTGTGCAGCTCTCGAGGGGGACACAACCCTTCCCACCCTCTGGAATGGCCCAGGCTGAGCAGCCCCTCCTCCACCTCACTCACCACAGGCCAAGGCTGGTTTTTCGCTGCCTTTATTAGACCGCATAGGGAGTTGTGTTTTTATTCCCTTCCCGGGAGCAGATGCAGCAGGAGGGAGGCAGGGAAGGCAGGAGAGGATGAGGATGTGCGTGGGGATATCCCAAACCCCCTGGGTGCAGGGATGAGCTGATCCAGGGCTTTACTGGCAGAGCTGGGTGCTGGTGTCACTGGTGGTTCTTTATCCAGTTGTGGGGTCTGTTTGTAATTCCTACATTTGTTTAATGTCAGTGCTGTCTCCAGGATAAAACCTTGGTTGTAAGGGTGATGCTCAGCAGCTGCTCCTCATCCCCTTCCTGTGCCATTCCCTGTGCTGCCCAAAAAACCCAGGAGCTGCTGCTTGTCCCCAGGCCTGACCATGGGTGCCCCCTCTATCCCAAATCCTGGCTGTGAAGTTCCCAGCTTGGCTGCAAGAAAGGATCCCTGGTCCCCAGGGAGAGCTGCCCTTCTCCCCCTCCTAAAAATCAGGGTGCTGCGTGTCCCTCCCACTTGGCTGGGATATTCCCTGAGCTCTTCCCAGCTCAGTTCCCAGGGGATTAACTCCAATTCCTGGGGGTTTTGCACCATTTCTCCAGCTTGGCCAGGCCTGTGGGGCTGGAAAGGGGTGGGAGTCCTGCAAAGGTTTTCATCCTCCTTAATCCTTTACCCCTCTCTTGAGCATCCCTGTGGCTGCCCCTTGTGTCAACTCCTGCTCCTGTGCTGGAGCCTCTCCCAAAAAAAGCCCCTAAAAAGCCTCTTCATGGAGCTCACCCAGCCAAAAAAAAAATCCAGCCACTTCCCCAAATTAACTCCCCCTTGCTCCCAAATCCAGGTATTTGTGCAGCCAGCTCCCTGTGGAGATTCGGGGTGAGGAACTGCAACCCCCCCTCTGCCAACAGCCCCGGCAGCTCCCAGGCCCTTTCCCGCTGGGAATCGGATGCTGTGGAGTTCTGGGGTGGGTTTCAGGGGGTCTCTGAAGCATGGGGGGGGTTATTCAATGCAGAAGCTGGGGCTGGCGAGAGGGTGGGTGTGGGGTCTCTGCCCCCAGGGTTTTGGGGGGGGGCTCAGGGCAGGTTCCAAGCCAGGGGTGAGTTAAACTGGGCTGGGGGTGCTGCGACCCGGTTAGGGGGGCCGTGCCCCAGTTTGGGGGGGCTCCTAAAACCAGCAGGGCATCCACATGAAGGAGCCCAGGGCGGCGCCAGTGGCCGCCCCCGCCAGCAGCCCCAGCGCCATCTGGTCCCCGGACACGCGGTAGGGATCCTCCCGCACGATCACGTGGGTCACCCCGGGACCTGCCAGGGAAAACAGGGGGCGGGGGGGTGAGCCAGGGGGGCACTGCCCTCCCGGCACCCCCCCAGTGCCACCAGCAGGGCCACCCACCTCCGTACTGGTGGCCGTAGTGGCCCGAGCTGATGTAGGCGGCCTGGTGCGAGTCCAGCGGCACCGTCTGGTAATAGTCGTCGTCGTAGGGGTCGTACACGTGCACCTGGGGCAGGGGGGGTCAGCAGGGGGGCTCGAGGGGCTGTGCCCCCCTGTCACCCCGAGGGGGCCGGGGCCGCTTGGGGACCCTTGTGCTGCTGCCGGGGGATCCGGAGGGGCTGAAGGGCTGGGGCAGCCTCAGCATCATCTGCCCCTGCTCAGCCACCCTGGGTCTGCTGCCCCTCACTCTGACCCTGCCCTAGCACCTTAGCAGTGTCCCTGTCACCTTAGCAGTGTCCCTGTCACCCTACCTGTGTCCCTGTCACCTTGCTGATGTCCCTGTCACTTTAACTTTGCTCCCATTCCCTTTAACAGTGTCCCTGTCACCTTAACTGTGTCCTACCACCCCAACTCTGCCCCCACTCCCCTTAATGGTATCCCATTCCCTTTAACTGTGTCCCTGTCACCTCAACTCTGCTCCCATTCCTTTTAATGGTGTTCCTGTCACCTCAGCTATGTCACTCAGTGGTGTCCTACCAGCTTAACTCTGCCCCCCTTCCCCTTAGTGATGTCCTATTCCCCTTAGCTGTGTCCCTGTCACCTCAGCTCTGCTCCCATTCCCCTTAACTGTGTCCCTGTCACCTCAGCTCTGCTCCCATTCCCCTTAGCTGTGTCCCTGTCACCTCAGCTCTGCTCCCATTCCCCTTAGCTGTGTTCCTGTCTCCTGAACTGTGTCCCATTCCCCTTAGCTGTGTCCCCATAGCCCTGTGTCCCCTGCCACCTTAACTCTGCCCTGTCACCCCCCCTGCACTGCACAGGGTCCCCTTGGCTCTGTCCCCTCCCACCAGTAGTGGCATCCAACACTTCCCCCCTTCTCTCCTGTGGCTCCAGGGACTTCCCTCCCTGTGCCCCCCTGTGCATGAGGGGTCTCGAGGAGCCCCCCAAGCTCCGGGTCAGCCCTGAGTGAGGGCTGGGGTAACCTGCGTCCCTCCATCCCAAATCCCAAATCCCAGGGTGGGATGTGCCCCTGCTCTGGGGCACGAAGCCTCACCGGGGTGGATTTAGCCTCCAGCACAGCCATCTTCCAAGCACTGCAACAAAACAGAGGGACTTGGATTTGGGGGTGCTGGGGGTGGGAATTGTCCCCATTCCTCCCCGGGGACCTGGATATGGCACTAATCCCTAAGTCCCTGTTGAGGAGTGCTGGGATAACAGGTGGGGATGGGAAGGTGCCAGGAGGTGCCAAACACCACAGGGCAGTTCCTGGGAATGGGCTCAGCTAAAACCAGGGCAGGCAGGAATATGGCATCCAAATTTAGGGGGAAAAGCAGGTAATGGGAGAATTTCCATCCAACTGGGACCAAGCTCAATTAATCAAGCTCAGCTTGGCCATGGCTGAACTGTCCCTCCATCCCAGCTCAGCTGAAGCTTTCTCACTTTTAATTTTTTACAATTAAAAAAAGCTTTTATTAAAAAAAGCCCAGTTTTATAAAAATAAATTTTTAACCTTATTTCCAATTTTCTTTTAGAAATCGAGAGAAGGGGAGCCGTGCTAAAAAGAGGGGTTTGCCTAAAGCCAGAGGGGACTTCACGTTCCCACTATTTATCCCTATTAACCAATGGAAACCCTTTTCCAGGGATCCTCAGTCGGGCCAAGAGGGGATTTGTGATCCGTGAGGAAATCCCACCCCACAGGGGATGGACTGCTTAAAAACAGCTGCTTCTGCCTCGGGATTATCCAGCGGGAAACCCAAACCTCCTCCTGTGCCTTTCGCCCCGTGAGTGGGTTTGAGGGAACAGGGGCTGTGGGAGGGGGTTTAGCCACGGGTGGGACGTTGTGGGAGCGGCACAGGGCTCTTCCCAGGCCGGGATAATCGGGATGGGAAGGGCCCCGAGGGGGTGGCAGCTTACACGGCGTCGTCCTGGCTCTCGGCGCACAGCGTGGTCTTGGAGCCGTCCCGCAGCACCACGGTCAGGAGGCATTCCCGGCTCCTCCCCTCGGGAGGCTGCACCTCTGGGAATGCGAGGGCAGGGATCAGCCTCAGCCAAGACCCAGGACCCTCCCTGTCCACCCCCGGGCTCCAAATCCCCCTGGCACAAGAGCTGATGGATGCAGCATTAAATAACTGCACTGGGGGATTCATTTGGGCTCTGTCGGGATCCCAAAGGTTAAAAGCAACACGAGGAATGGGCTGGTGGGCAGAAACCTCCACCCCCAGGGCAGAAAGGATGTGGAAGGGCAGGAAACTGCCAAAAATGTGCCCGAGCTGCATCTGCTTTGAACTTGCCAGAGTGCACCCGAATTTCGTAGGAACGGGAGACGCTCCTCACTGGATTTGCACCACGAGCTCCGGCAGGAACAAAACCTTAAATCCATGAGGCTCCTGTGCCTTGCCCTGTTTTCCAGGCTCAGCAGAACCCTTGGGGTGAGCACACAAAGCTTTGGGATTGTGCTCCCACGGCAGCTCCAGCCCCAGAAAGGCTCTTTGTGCAGCAGCCGTGGGCTGTGGGGCCCAGCCAAGCCGGGCTTTGTTCTCCCTGTTTGTGCGAGACGGAGACGGATGAGTCAGGAACGTGGGATCATGTTTTCAACAAGCACAAACCAGAAGGAGAGTCCCTCCTTCCTTCCCTCCTTCCTTATGGAAAAGCAATGGGAGAGAAGATGCAATGAGCATCTCCTGGGGGATGGCTTGGGAAAGGAGTGAACAAGGCAGCCCACGTTAATTTTGGGGTATCTTGGATGTGCACGGGCAGAGCAGGATTTAGAAGGGTCACAGCCACCTGGAGAGCCCTGGGATGGGGTTGGGAATGTGGGGCTTGGCTCACCCTTGCACTCCCGGCCGATCCGGACGTCCCGGCAGCTGTACTTGATGTGGATCCGGCCGTCCATGTCCCGCTGCGTCTCATCGTGGTAGTAAACCAGGCTGCCGTCCAGGTACAGCACAAACCAGTTCCTCTTCCAGCGGCGCAGGATGGAGCCTGGTGGCACAGGGAGGAGGTGAAGGACCCCGGTGATCCCGCTGGGACACAACCAGCTCGCTCACAAGACCCCCATGCCATCCCCTGGACTTGCAGCCGGATCCCTCCAGCCCCTGCGAGCCGCTGGACACCTGTGCCCGGCACGGGCATCCAGGGCACTGTGACCAGGTGGCTTTCAATTTCAAGGGGCTGCCAAAAAAGCCATCAGGGCGTCTTGGAGCTGCCCGGGAAGGGCTCCAGCCCCGGACACGGAGCCGTGTGTCTGTTCCCGTGGCAGCGGCCCCTCTCCCTGCTTACGTAAATCCCACGATCTCCCTGCCGTAGATTAACCGCCCAGGTCAGGGCTCCTCGTGTCCCCCCACTCCCCGCCTCTTCCCAGCATCCCAGAACCTCTCCTGGTTTTTTTTTCGGGGAGGGCTCCCAGCCTGGAAAGCCAAAGGGTTGCACTTACTCTGCCGCCAAAGCCAACCGCTCTTCACCAGCGCCATGGCTGCCCGAAGATGTCCCAGATCCGCTGGCACGGGAAAAATAACAGGGTTAAAACAGCAGCTCCCGTCTCTCCCCCCAGCTCTCACCTCCCTCCAGCCTCCGGGAGGGAAGTGGAGTGGGGATTCACTCTTGTTGCTCCTGGTTTTTTTGGGGGATGAGCTCAGCGCGCGGGTTAATCGGGGTTAGACAGACGCGGGATTTCGTCATGTGGGAAACGTCGCGAAGGCAGGAGGAGGAACTCCAGCCACCTTGCTCTCTGCCTCTAATCCCATTGGGATTTAGGGATTATCAACCCGTGGAGGTAAGTGGAGAAATCCGGGCCGTGGATGCAAACAGGCAGTGGCTCCCCACGGCCCCAGTAACTTTCCATGGGCAACGACACCTGCACTTGTTTGTTTTCCCTGCCTGGGTGGAAATTAGTCCATAATAAGGCCATGAAGTCATCGCTCCCCAGGTCCCCGAGCAGAGCCAGCACCCCAGGGACAGGCAGGAACTGTTCCCTGGCCATGCCCTCTCCTCCCATCCACCACTCAGCTGGGAATCCCAGTGCTGGGAGCTCAGTGCTCCAGGATGGCCTCCAGGACTGCCTGGCTGGATCCCCACCGGGTCTGGGGGGACAGGAAGGCACAGTCCCCCTTTCCCACTCCCCCTCCCCCCCCCCGTAACTCTGGGTTACCCAACACCTGAATCCCTGAGTATCCACATCCCCAGGAAGTTTGCAGCCTGGCACCATCACCCCTCCCTGCCCACATCCCTGGGAGCTCACAGCCCATGGATACACCTCCATCCCCTGGCACCCTCTCCCCCAGGTCTCCCCATCCCTCTCATCCCTGTCCCGCCCTCATCCTGCTCTACTTGCAGCCCCTTGAAGTCCACATCCCACCTCCCCTGGCACCTTTTCCCCCTGTACCCCCACCCCGCAGTACTGGCACCCCCTGGTACTCCCACTGCCCCTGTAATTCCCATCCCCGGTACTTCCCATCTCCGGTACCCCCATCCCCAGTATCCCCATCCGTGGTACCCCGTCCGCGGTACCTCCACCCCTATATCCCCATCCCTGGTATCCCCATCCCCGGTATCTCCATCCCGGGTATCCCCATCCCCGGTCCCCCCGCGCCCGCGGAGCTCCCCGCGCATCCCTCACCGGGCGGAGGCGTTGGTTCCCCGCTGCGGGATGCGCTGCGCTCCGCTCCCGCCGCCCGGCCCTTCCCGCCCGCGCGGATCGCCGGGAGCTGTAGTCCAGGACCAGCATCCCAAAGCGCCGGCCAAGCGGGAAAAGTGCCGCTTCCCAGCGGTTTATCCCGGAAAAGCCGGCGCGCGCTGCCGTGCGCGGCGGGGACGGTGCCACCGGGGATGCGCGTGGTGGATCCAGCACCTCCCATCCCCTCAAATCCCGTCTTTTCCTCGGGAGCCGGAGCACATCCAGGGATGTGGGTGCCCTCAGGAGGGGGATCAGCCCAAACGGGAGCCCCAAAGCCATGGATGGGGTGCCCGGGGTGGGTGGGGAGGGGGCTCCTGCCCCACGCAGAATGGGAATGGGGAGAGGAGATGCTCGGGGGATACGGAATTTCCCTCCGGAGCTGGGAATGGCTCTGAGGAGGCGTCTCCTGCCGTGAAGCACAAGTGGGGAAAAACCCAACATTTTAAGCACCAGAGTGCTCATCTGAGTTAAATTCCCAAGTGGAGGAAACAATCCTTGGGGTCAAAATCAAGGCCTTCTGCTGGAATTAAAACCATCCCAAGCTCTGGAGACGAATGGGGTCAAGTCACACCTGCCCAAAGGGCTGGAAAAGCTCCTGGAATTACACATTGTTGGAACCCTCCACCCTGCTCCGGACAGCAGAGGCATTCCCAGGGAAACACATGGGCATTTCTGGGAGCAAGCAGGATCTCTGTGTGGACAGGGATGTGCTACCGGGAAAGGCCTGTGGTGGAAGTCCAGAGTCTCCCCCAAAAGCTGCCCAGGGAAGGAAACAACATATTTCCTACAGCTCCACTCATGTGCTGGGAACAGCCAGGCCTGGGATACCTCATGGAGCAGAATTCCCAGTGTCCAGCTGCTGTTCTTTGCCTTCAAACACAAGTCAGGTGTGGTCAAGGCTGGGCTTTATAAAGGTGTTTATTAAGTACATGGCAGCCCTTAATATATATGAACCCCCCAATAATATGAAATAATACATAAAAAATTCTATTCCAGCAGTTTTTTTTCCACAGAAAGCCCTTTCCTCTCCTCTCCCTCCAGCACCAGCTCTGCAGAAGGAATTAAATTAATCCAGCAGGGCTGGATGATCCCAAAGGAGTTAAGTTGGGATTCCCCCATCAGCCAGGGCACACCTACAGCCTGGTGTGTCCCTCCACACCTGGTTATCCAGCTGCAAATCATCCTGGGGGTGCTGAATATTCCCAAAATCCAGGACATTATTTGGAAATCAGGTACTGGACGCTTTGTCTCGCAATGAATCCGTAAAAGAAGTTCCCTTAGAAAGGGATCGGGACTGAAGCTTGGATTTACCTTGGGTTATTCACAGGGATTGGGCTGCCCAGTTTGGCATAAATTTATCTCCAAGCTTTTCCATTGGTTTTCCTTTTGGTATGGGATTTGTGGGGCCTGGCTTATTAATTTTTTTTGTAAACTGTGGTTGGTTTTTTTTCATTAAATAGGATAAATTTGCAGTCCTCAGGGTGGAAAAGGCGATCCAAGGAGCCAAGAGGTTCTTTCCAGCTGGTGGTGGAAGAAAGGAGAGGATTCCATGGGGGAACACACTCAGCCCCTCGCTCAGGAGAGCCAAATCTGGGATTTCCCCCTATTTTCCAAAGCAATTGGGTGCTGTTTAATAAAAAAGGCTGACTTTGGCACCTCCAGTTTGTCTTTCCTCCAGCTGGGCTCATGCCTAGTTGAGTTCTCCAGGATTTTGGGCAGGAAACAAAGGAATTTTGAAACTCTTCCCACATCCCAGGGAAACGGGGTCTCTCTGTGGATTCTTCCTGACTTCTGGGGACAGAAGTTCTGGGAGTTCAGAGCTGAACCTGGGGAGCAACATCCAACATTTGCCATTCCTCTCAGTCCCACGTTTCTGCCAGTGGGACCTTGTCACCCCTGCCCAATTCCCTGATTCCCCAGGGAGCTGTTCCACGTCCATTGCTCGGGAAACGTTTCCAGTGGGAATCTGCACCAAAAAAAAGGCAAAATACTTCAGACAGCAGCAAGTTGTGAGAGGTTAAAGGGAGATATGCAGGGACAGAGCCCTGTCTGTGTCAGTCCTGGGTGGAAACCCACAGGAATTCTTCATCTCTTTCCCAAAATACTCCTTTTCCCTGCTCTAAACAGGGGCAGGGGCTGGTTTTCGGGTGAGGGGCTGGTTTGGGATTTGAGGGGCTGGTTTGGGGTGTGAGGGACTGGTTTGGAGGATGAGGGGCTGTCTTGAGGGGCTGTTTTGGGGGGTGAGGGGCTGTTTTGGGGTCAGAATGCAATGACAGACTCCCACGACGGCCCGGGGGGGGGGGTGTCGGTGTGCGGGCAAGGCCGGGCCCCGCCGCTCCCCACTCCCCTCCGGCTGCCGTCCCGCAGCCCTGCCTGGCCGGGCGACCCGTGGAGAGTCTCCCGGAGCCGTGTCCCGATCCCGGATCCCCGCGGGACCCCCTCTGGCACCACCCGACCCGCGGCCTTCTCGCTCCGCGCAGCCGCCGCGGACTACAACTCCCGCCATGCCTCACCGAACTACAGCTCCCGCCGTGCCTTGCGGTGCACCCGCCGCACTACAGTTCCCGGCACGCCCCGCGCCCGCCCGGGCCCTGCCGCCGTGTCTCTTTCCCTCCGCCCGCCGCGCGGACTACGCTACCCGTCATGCTTCGCGCGGGGCGGCCGCCGGCGGTCGCGGCGGCGGCGCGCGGGGCATGCCGGGATCTGTAGTCCTCCCGGGGCCGCGGCTGTAACGGTCCCGCTGGTGGTACTGCCCCCCCCCTCCCTCCCCCCTTTCCCATTCCCGGCTGGCGGCTGCGGGAGCAGCGGGAAGAGGAGGAGGAGGAGGAAAGGGAGAGGTGCTGTACCGGCACAGGGGCCGCCGCCACCCGAGCAGCCGCAGGTGAGACGAGGGGAAGCGGCGGGGGGACACCCCCGGGTGACAGCGGCGGGGTCGGGGGGGGGTGTTGAGTGCGGGGTCCCCCCGACCCCCGTCGGGGATGGGGAGGAGGATGGAGAGCATCCCCCCCTCCCGCGGGGTGCGGGGGAAGGGGGAGCGGAGTCCTGGGGGGGCGAGACACGGCGCCGGGATTGTCGCTCCCCCCGCAGAGCCCGTGTCCCCCCCGGGGCTGTGTGTCCCCCCCGGGGCTGTGTGTCCCCCCCGGGGCTGTGTGTCCCCCCCGGGGTTATTGCCCCCAGCGCGGAGCCTGTTGCCCCCCCCGCAGGGGCTGTTGCGTGTCCCTCCCCCGAGCCTGTTCTGCCTCCCCCTGAGCCTGTTGCCCCCCCAAAAAGCTGTTGTCCCCCTTACCCCCCAGGGGCTGTTGTGCGTGTCCCCCTTCCCCAGACTATTGCCCCCTTCCCAGACCCCATTTCCCCCCCTCCAGCCTGTTGTCCCTCCCAGAGCCTGTTGTGTGTCCCCCCCGCCCATAAACCCCGTTGCCCCCCCAAACCCTGTTGCCTTCCCCCAATTCTTGTTGCCCCCCTAAATCCTATTGCCCCCCCCAAATCCTATTACCCCCCATAAACCCTGTTGCCCCCCCCAAATCCTGTTGCCCCCCCCAAATCCTGTTGCCCCCCCCAAATCCTATTACCCCCCTAAACCCTGTTGCCCCTCCGGGGCTGTTCCCTCCTCCTTGGTGTCAGGATTTGCCCCACGGGGGGCTCAGTGGGCTGGACCCCCCCAGTTTTGAGCCCCCCTCCCGTGCCAGGGGTGGGATGCCCGGGCTGTGGGTGTTCCCCCCCCCCAAAAAAAAAAATATCCCGAGGGGCACGTGGGGACGGCGGGAGGGATATCAGGGAATATCCAGGAATACCGGCGAGCCCGCCTGCAACTCCGCGGGATGGGAGTTGTGGTGCCACCCCCCCCACCCCAACCCAAACCCGCTGCCCTTCGGGGGATGGGGAGCGGGGTGGGGGTCACGGTGGGTTTTAAGCGGTCGAAATGGGTTTTTTGAAATGGTCAAAATGGGTTTTAAAATGGTCGGAGGGGTTTGAAAACGGTTAAAAGGTTCGGTGAGAGAGAGCAGGCGGGGGGGGGGGGAATGTCGGCGCAGCATCCGTAGGAATGAGAGCGGGGAGAAGCAGGTCGGGCGATGTAAGGCGGCGTTATTTCTCCTCTCCATATAAAATACCGCTTGTGGGTTACTTCCCTTATTTTTTTTTTTGTAGGTGGTGGGGGGTGTGTTTGGGTATTTATGGCTCGAATCCTCTGTTTGTTGGCGTCGTGGCTTTTCCAGGGCAGCGAAGTCCATCGATGTCGGGGGGGGGGATAATGCCAAAAAGGTGCTTGTTTTCAGGGCTTTATAGAGAGCAGAGGAGCCTGGAAGTATGGAAGTGGAATAAATATTCATTAGGAAAAAGAGGTTTGGGGCCAGTTGGGGTTTTGGGGGCATTTTTTCCCCCCTCCCCTGCACATGCTGATGAGCTTTCAGGTTATGGTTTGTGTTTCCATAGGCTGAATTTCATTTATTTAGTGCTGAATGTTGGCAATTGTGGAAAAATGAGCAGGTTGAGGGTTTTTCTTTTCCCCCCCCTCTCCTGGACAAAGACATGTTGTACCAACCAGAAAGAAACCCCAAGTGATTCTATTTATGTTTTAATCCAAATATGATTTAAGATGCGGTGGTGTGTTTATTCTTGCTGTAAAATAGCGATGGAGGAAGAGCTTTTTTTATTTTATTGTGTGTGTGTGTGTGTGTTTTGTTTTTTTTTTTAAGGAATGGGAATGATGGAAACATCTTTAGGGAAACATTTTGCTGGACTTGATTGCATCAACTGCATTATTTCATAAAATGTGAGCTGTGAAGTGGTTGTTGATTAGGGCTCAATTTGAGGAGGGATGTTGAGCAATGTAAAGAAAAAGGAAATTAGTACTAAGAGGCCAAATGCTTATTTTCTTTTTTTTTTTTTCAGTTCTTTCTGCTTTTGAATTTTAACTGTTTCCTGGATTTTCTTGACCTTTATGGAGCATATAAAAAAAACCCCCCAACCTACAAATGCTCTGCAGATTTATCTTTGTAAGATGTGTGTAGTTATCAAAGGACTTATATCACTCAACAATGTGCATTTTGCATGAAATACCTATTAAATCTGATTAATTTTTGTTCTGGAAGTTGAAAATATCAACTTACCTGGTTCTGCATCCCAACTTTTTATTTACCCGAGGAAATGGTGATGGTTTTCAGAAGGAATCTTTCCCAAATCATGTGGCCTTTATTTTAGAGAATGTGGGACAAGGGTTACAGATATTATTGCTCAGATCTGGAGGGTTTTTGGTGTATCCTTCAGCTGATTAAAATTCCTGGTTGGTAGCAAAGACACACTTTTTTTGGAGAGGTGGAATCGCATCCATTCTCCTCTGGAACAAAGGGATTGGAAGCAGAATGACTGTGTGCCACGAAGGTGTTTGGGATTTGTTCAGTAGTGGGAAATATTCCTTGGAATGAGAAACATAAATCATACTTATTGTATCAAAACTAATCTGGAATAACTCCAGGATATGGACATTTAGGGGGAACATGTGGAGATCCTTCCTGATCATCTGTCAAATTCCACGTGAAGTCTGCATTGCAGCAGGTGAACTGTCCAGGGATTTTTAAAACCCCACTGTGCAGTTGAGTTTTCCTGGTCCCTTAGATCCATAACTCATGACAGGGATAGCAGGGAAAACCAGGGAAAACAGGTGATGCTGCTCTTGGTGCTCCTGCAAACATTCCTCAGGCAAATAAAACCACTTTGGAGCAGCAGCTCTGGGAAAGGCCTTCAGTACCTCCACTGAAAGCATAATTAAAACCATAATTAAATTGAACCTAAATTGAATTATCCAATCTGCTGGAAGAGCTTGGGAACCTCGGCTTGGACACGGAGGTGCAAATGCAGCCACTGCAGGCACGGGAAGGGGGTGTTTGATCCAGGTTTTGGGAAGCTTTGATCCAGGTTTTGGGAAGCTTTAATCCAGGTTTTGGGAAGCTTTGATCCAGGTTTTGGGAAGCTTTGATCCAGGTTTTGGGAAGCTTTGATCCAGGTTTTGGGAAGCTTTGATCCAGGTTTTGGGAAGCTTTGATCCAGGTTTTGGGAAGCTTTAATCCAGGTTTTGGGAAGCTTTAATCCAGGTTTTGGGATGTTCTCGAAGGAATTGGATTCCACTGTGGAATTGGATCTCCTTTCTGGGGAAATGGGACATTCCCTGCTGGAATGTCACCAAGTCCCACCTGCCATGAGAGCTGTGGGTAAACATAATTCCACCTTGCTGAAATCCAGATGTTTTTGCCACAGGCATTTCAGACCTTTCTGGAGGAGAAAAAGGTTTCCACCCCTGAGCTCTGAGCACATTCCCAGCTCCCAGGCCAGGAGCAGTGGATGAGCTGCCAGAAGGGAAACACCGCTTTTATATTTTCCTTTCCCTGCTCCCTCTTTCCTACAGTGCGGATCAGGATCCTCATTTATCTCCAGCCCTGCCTTTGGGGCCTGATTGTATCTGCAGAGGCCCCTGGTTTCCCTTTCCGCAGCACAAGAGCTCCCTGTACTTTCTGTTTCCTCTGCAATCCATAAAGTCTCTCCATGTGCTGCAGCATTCCTGTGTTTTGGTCCTGCATTAACTCCCTGACGTGCCCATACCGGGATCTTCCTCATCAACTCGATTTTACTCCTTAAAATCCATAAGTTCTCATGTTCAGTCCATAGAAATTCCGAAATGACTGAATGGGAAAAGTCTTCTTGCCTTACTTTATGATATTTTTCCAAACTACTTAAATTGCATTTTTGTGCTGGTTCCAAGTGCCAAAGGATTGGTCCCGTGGGATGTTCCTGGATTCTCATGTCACTCAGGGACCAGGTGAAGGTTTTTGTTTCAGTGATAATAAATAAAATCCACCTGTCTGGGGTGAGGGGTTTTTTTGCCTGTTAAATGCCTGAGTTAAAAAATACTGACTCTTAAAAGTTCCATCTCCTTCCATGGGCAGGGACACCTTCCACCATCCCAGGTTGCTCCAACCTGGCCTTGGACACTTCCAGGGATGGGGCAGCCACAGCTTCTCTGGGCAACCTGGGCCAGGCCTCCCCACCCTCACAGCCAGGAATTCCTTCCCAATAAAATTTAAGCCTGATTTTTGGAGGAAGTAAGGATGATGTGGCTTTTAAGGTATATCCAGCATTTGCAGATCTTCTGGAATTCGTGGAAGCTCTTTATTTTTCATTCCCTGTGTAGGGAATGAGCTGCTGTTGAGGCTGATGGAGCTAATGGATTTTTTTAGGGTGTGAGTGGGACTTGGATAATTTTCCCCAAAGCTCCTCTGAGTTTTGTTTCCTATGGATGTGCTGGAAACCCTGAGCACTGCACAGGAATTTCAGGTGATTCTGTGCCTTTCATGGAGGGGAAACTTTGGGCCTGTTGATGCTCCCCAGCAAAACATTTAGGAAATTACCCCCGTGGGATTTGTAAAAGCTGAATAAAACCCCCACATTTCCGTCCTTCTCCCTGTCTTTCCTTCCTCTCCTTGACTGAAACAGTCACATGGAAACCTGGAAGGTGGGGAAATGAGAAGTGAGAGCAGAAAAAGGGGGTTTATCTTGGCTTTCCTACCTTCTCAATAGAAAGATTAATGCTGGAGTGTATTTGGAGGCTGAGCATTTTTGCCTCCCTTGTCTCAGCAAGGGTTAGAGATTTGGGAGGATTATTGGAGACAAGCTTAGAGTATTTTATGAGAGGAAAAGTACTAAACTGGCAAAAAAAATAATAATAGATGCCATCGTGCCTGCTAGGCATGTCTAATTCTTGGATAAAATGGATAAAGATTGCCGACTGCAGCACAAGTTAAAATAGACCAGAAAAGGGTTTTTCCCTCTAATTTGCTGTGGAACTTAATAAAAAAGATGTGCTTTTTTTTTTTTTTCTTTTTATGGCATCAGGTTCTTTATCTGCCCCAAATTAAAGCCCAGGGTTTGGGCTTTCTCTGCCATCAGACAGACTCCCTGAGTTCGATCCCATCATTGGGATGCAGGAAACACGTCCTGGGGGCTGCTGGGAAGTTCCGAGTTCCCTCATTTTCCAGTTGTTTTTTTGCACTTGGATTTGCAGGCAATGACAACTGGCTTTTTTTTTATGGACAAGGGGTTTTAGGGGGTTGTTTAAAACAATGAGTTACGTGGTTGTTTAAGTCAACCCCCACGCTGCCCAGGGCAGTGGTGAACATTTTATTCCGGAGTAGTTTATTCCACAAATAATATTCTTCTTTTTTTTTCTTTTTTTTTTTGGTGTATGTTGTCACTTAATGAGACTTTTACCAACAGCATTCCACTTGTTTTTGAAGTTTTGTGGAATAGGCAGCTGGAATAAGGTTTCCACTTGGATTTGGGCTTGTTGGAGGAGGAGCTGGTGTGGAACAAGAATGGCCAGTGCTGGGTTCAGACTGAGGTGGCCACTTGGCCACCTAAACACTCTCCTAAAAGTCACCCTGACCTCTTGTTGTGCTTCCAGGGAGAGGTGAAACCAAGACAAGAAAATGCTTCTACAAGAATTATTTGTTTGTATGTTTTGTTTTTATCTTTTTGTTACTGTTGGTATATTTAAGCCCTTAGAAAAGCAAATGTAGGGGAGCAGCTCAGGAGCATCTACCCCACATGGTTCTGCTTTCCAGGGCTGCTGGGGCAGGCAGCGGGGACAGGGTGGGTTCCTGAGGAATTCCAGGGAATGGGAGGACATCCCCACCCATCGGAGAACCTTGGAGAGAAGGAACAATGTGGGTGGTAAAAATTGGCACAGGTTGCCCAGGGAGGGGGTGGCTGCCCCAAACCTGGAAGTGTTCAAGGTGTAATTTGAATTAATTTCCAACAGCTGCTTCCAAAGGCCTTTTCTTGTCTGAGGTTTGATATCCAACAGCTTTTCCCTTAGGAGGGAACCCTCGATTCCACAATGGAATTGTGTTTATTGTGAGCAGGTTGAACTCATGGCATTGTGCTGGGAGCCTTGAGTGGTTTCTTGCCTGGCAGAAACCACTTTCAGCTTGTGTTCCCTGGGTTTGCAGGACTTTCCCCACCTCTGGAATGGTGCTGGGCTCTACCCCAGCTCCCTTGGTGCTGGTGATTTTCCATGGCTGACTCTTTTCGTCGCCACCCCCAAATCTGTTCCGTGTGTTTTGGTGACATTTCCAGTGGGAGTTTTTTAATCGAGCTCAACAAAAGTTTGCCTGTTCCATTTCAGCACTTCCCTTCCTCTCCCTGGTTTGGGATCTCCTGGAAGGATGACATCACTTTGTTTGCCAAGGCCTATTTTCCATGACGTGGAGTTAACTCTCGTTAATTTGGTTCCTGTTCTTTGTAAATCCAGATCAGTTCTGACTCAGTTTTCCCTCATTTTGTCCAGAGCATCCCTGACAAATTGGTTTCTAATTTTTCCTTAAAGTCTTCCGGTTTTGGAGGTGCTCAGCCTCCTGAGGGAGCTGCCAGTGGGTGCTTAACCAATTCAGCTCAAAGCTTTTCCAATATCTTGGATCTTTTAGGAAGGAATTCTTCCCTGTGGGGAGGGGGAGGCCCTGGTACAGTTTTCCCAGGGAAGCTGTGGCTGCCCCATCCCTGGGAGTGTCCAAGGCCAGGTTGGAGCAGCCTGGGATAGTGGAATGTGTAACTTCCACAGAGGATGGAACTGGATGATCCTTAAGGTCCCTTCCCACCCAACCCATCCTGGAATTTGCTGGTGATTCTCCTCTTTATTGAGTGCCACCAGCCTGTTTTGGTTTGACACAGTTTGATCTCCACTCACCCACTTTTTTGCTTTATCCTGTAATTGCTTTTCTGGAAATTGTTAAATAATTTTTCCAGTGTCTTTCCATTGATTGTGAGGGGAGTTAAATCTCTGATTTGCTTCAGAAGCTCTTTCAAGCTCTATAGCTGTTTCCTTTTTGATCCCAAAAGCACTTTGAAACTTTTGGGAGCGAGTATAAGTGGATCATCTATATGCAAATTCCTTAATTTTTCCCCTCTGTATTTGTGGAAAATCAGCATCTTAAGTGATGCCTGTTTTCATCCCAGTTGGACTCGGTATCTCAAAGGTCTTTTCCAGCCTGAGTGACTCTGTGATTACGTTGGTGTTTCGTCGAGATGAGAACTCAGGAGCACAAACGTCACCCAGAAATCAATTATTGCAATCAGCCATTTCACAATCGTGATTCAATTACTGAGATGGATTTAAATGTCTGCTCTTTTTCTCTGCTGTCAAGGCTCACCAGAGTCCAGTGATTTCTGCAGCTTCACTGCTCGTGATGAGGCCCAAATCAGTGACTCGGTGGGAGAAACTGTCACCTGGGATTTCGGGAAGCTGATCTCCCGTAATTCCTTGTGGCATGAGGATTTTTGTGTCCCTTCTGTTTTCTCTATGGTTTTTTCCCCCCTCTTTTTTTTAGGGATAGGCTGCAGCCATGGCTTCCCTTTCCTATCTGAACTGATTTTCCAGTCCAGTCACGTGCTCCCTTTTTTCCTGCTGCCGGTCAGGATTCCATTTGTTCCTGCTCGTTATCCCGACTCCACGGGTGGAACAGAAGCTTCATTTTCTTTATGGACACTCTTGCCTGACTTTGAACCTCATTTCCCCTTCTAAGTGTCCTTCTCCTGTGTTTAGCTCATCCCTTTCCTGGATGCATCAGCAGTTTCATCTGGGAAGGTGTCTTATTAGTGGGAAAGGTGCTGGCTCTGCAGTTCCCGGCCTCTCCCTTCCCTGCAATATCGTTCCATCACTCAAATCCACGTATTCTCCCATCAACCTTGTTCAGTTCCATGACCTTTCTTTGGGGCCTTCTCTTGCTTTTAGTGCTGGATTCCTGTTGTAGCTCTGGGATCAATGACCTGTGGATGCACCAGGAGGCTGTGGATGGAGTGTGGAGTGAGCAGTGTTGGCATTTTGAGGCAGCATTTCCTGACTCTCCTCGAGCCTGGAAAAGCCGCTGCCTTGCTTGGAAGCAGATTCCTGCCTGTTTGACAGGCAGCTCCTCTAGGTTTCTCTTGGCACCCTCAATCCAGTGGGAAGAAAAAGCCTGGCATGCCAGCATGCGAAGATTGCCAAACCTTTCCTTAGACTTTCCTTGGAGCTCTTTTCCAGGATCCCTGAAATCTTTCCTCCCCTGCTTAGTTCCAGCTGACGCTGTCGCTGCTCCCCGTGTGCACAGTTCCTTTTGACCTGTGGGAAGAGGAAATCCATGGCAGCCAGGTATTCCTGGGAGGTAATCCGTGCTGGTGCCCAAGGCACGTTTGCAGAGGCTGGAAAAAGCAGCAGGAGCCTATTTTGCTCCGTATTCCAAGGTCATTTTTCCCTGCCGGCACTAAGGACGTGCTCACGTGCGCGCAGAGCTTTTCTGTGACTTCCATGCAGGTTTTCCTCTGGATGTCCTTGACTTTCTCCTGCTTTCCTGATGCTCTTCCCTGCCTGTGGTCCATGTATTTCCCCCTTCTCCCCACACACAACCTGAGGCTCTTTGTGTTCAGCCCTTGGGAGGCTTTTTCCCTCACATCTTTTTAGACCGTTTGTGGCCGGCTTTAACCATTTCATCCCAAATTCCACTGTCTTCCATGGAGATTTTTTGGGGATGAATTCATCATCTGGGCCAGGATTGTGCTGAACTTCCTCATTCAGGGGAAATCTCCCAATTCTCCAGCCTTTTATGCTGTGAGTTGTATTTTGCCGGTGAGGAACCACGTTCCCGTGATCCCATCGTGGCATTTACTTCTTTCCATGCCCACAATTCCCCTCTAATTCCCAAACTGCATAAGCAGTGCCTTGGTTTCCCATTTGGAATATGGCAAATATTCCACAGATGACGATGTCCCCACTTGTTTGGAACGAAGAAGTGGGAATGTTGTCCCTCTGGTGGTGGTCACCTGGATGGGTTCCGTCACGTTCCCTATGTGGAATTTCTCCTTTTGAAGCACCAAATTATTCCTGTCACATGGAAGTGTCTCTCTGTGACATCAGGACTGCAGAGTTTTCCTCACTGTGGTTCCCAGTCCAGGCTGGTGCCTTTGATCCACCAAAGTCCTGATTTGGATCTTATCTCCGTGTGAGGCGAGACCCCATTCCCTGGGATGTGCTGGCAGCCAGGATTAGCTGGGCTTTGCTTGCCAATCTTGTTTTTCAATCTGAAAGGACCTCGGCAGAGCTTTCTCCTGGGGCAGGGAGGGCATTGATTTGGGAATATGTTTTTCTTGGTGTTATCAGGATTTTCTGGCTATGGAGATAAGCCCAGGGGCTTATGGATTCTGGAGTTTGCTTCCTGCTGTGCCACCTGGAGAAAGTTGTGTCTTCAGTGCTTTTAGTTTTCACTTGGCCTGAAAAACCCTGTGATTGTTACCTTTTTATTATTATTTCATATTTCTTGCTTTCTGTGGGTGTTTCTATTTACTAAAAGGTAGTGGGAAGAACACTGGGGAAAACAATCCCATTTTGGTTTCTGCACATCCTGAGATGCTGGAAGGGATCCAGAAATATGGGCTGGCCCGGGGGAGGAGAAAACAGGGCAGTGTTTCGTTCCCTGCCACAAGGTAGATTCCAGGAGCTGATTCCTGTGGTACTTTTAGGGATGTCGCCATTGAGTAAAGGGGGAGCAGAAAAAAACCTGGATATTAAATTTATTTCAGATTTGTTCTCCCAAAGATGCTCTGATGGAGATCAGCACTCCCTGCAAATCCTTTTATACTGAAATAATGTAATGGGAGTATCCATTTTAAGGTTATTGGGGAGTATCCAGAGTCTATTCCTGGTTCCCAGAGCGGAAATCTGTTTGAATTGGAGCAGTTTTCTGGGAGTCGTGTTTCCTGCCAGAGTGGGAACAGGAGGAATGAGCAGTAGCAGGAGAGGTTATAAAACCCTCAGGCATTTTACCTCCATTTCAAGGAGCTGGATACAGCAAGAAACCACAAAAATTGGGCAAACGGAGACTGCATAAAGGATTCGGGGACACCACATCCTAAACCTTCCCAAAATACCTGAATCCATGGGGATGTAGTTCCAGAGTTCCCTTCTGTGTTTGTTTTATTGAGTAGAGAGGGGCTAAAAATCCACCGGTGCCACAAATAGCACTGGAGATTTTGTTCCTGGTTATAATTAACCCTGGTGGTTTCTTCCTGGTTTGGTTCATTTTGGATTTGTAGGGAACAGAAAAAAAAAACCCAACCCAATTAACACCAGGAAGTGAATTCAAAGAAACATCTCTTAAAAGTGGTTTTATAAAAGAACTGAGACAGCCAAACCTCAGTGACTAAAGGGGGGACTTGAGCTCAGCCTTATTAGAGCAGATCTATTTGCAAGTCCCAGTCAAGTGAATATCAACTTAATATTGAGTTAATAATGCCTAAATAAGTTGCCAGGTTTTTTTGTCTTCACTGGGAAATTAAATCCAGTTGACTGTGCTTAAATTACTGTTGTCAAATTAAGCAGCAGCATTGAGAAGTATCCATGATAAAACCTCCAGGGATGCATCCAGGGAAGCTGTTCTTTCTCTTGTATCTCAGCAAACTGGACTTCTGAGGCATTTTAGGACCAAGTGATATTGTCATTAGGAGAATTGGCAGCATGTTATCAAATAAAGATGATAATAATCACATTATAAACAGGTTATATTATTATTATAAATAGGTTATTGAAACCAGGATGGGTTTTAGAGGGGTTGCAATCAACTAGCAGTGGATTCAACAGGATTTTGGGAGCCTGGAGTAGAGAAGGGAGAACTTAAAGCCCATTCCAGTGCCTAAAAAGGCTCCAAGAGAGCTGGAGAGGGCCTTGTGTCATGAGTGATGCTCCAAGGGTTGCTGTAAACACCAGGGTTGGTGCTGTAGCAAAAAAGGCAATTTTTTTAAAAATTTTTTTTTTGGATTGAAGGTTTCTGAGCGAGAAAATATTTAGAAGAGAACAGATTTCCTTTCTGTGTTTGGTGCCTGTGATTTTCCTGATTTCCATCTCGGCATCTCGAAATAGCTCCCGGATCAGTCGTAGGGAAAGGGAAGAACTGCAAAAATAGGCTGAGGACTAGAAAAAACATGCCTAAGTCTGGCTTAGCACAGGGAGTGTAGGCAGGAGGGGAGTTTTAGGCAAGCTCTGATCCCTCTTGGCCTTTAAATTGGTGGAATCCTGAACATCCAAAACATCCCTGTTTTCTTCCCAGGGAGGAAGAACTGTGGGAAGTCACCTGTGGTTGTGACCCTGAGGTTGTGTGAGGAATTGAAATATTAATTTTTACTGACTGGACCAACCTTCACCTTGAAATAACCACCTAGTTCTAGGAGAAAATTCCTGTGGAGGATGGCACTGTGGGAAGGGGTGTTTTAGGATAGAGCTCAAATTAACTGGAGCTGGAACCAGGCGTGGAATTGTATCGGAGGGGGATGGAATTGTATTGTTGGGAGTTAAGGGGGAAAGTCTTATTTAGGGAATAAATCTGTTCCCTTAGATTGAATCACAGAACCCCCTGAATACTTGCTGTGTGCACACCAGCTGTAAACTTCTTTCCTCCCCAAAGTGATCCCATCCCAACCTTTGGAAAAGAATTTAGGAAACTGTAAAAACCGGAGTTCGAAGGGTGGGTAAAACAAGAATCCTGTGAGGGCTCGTGAGCAGCAAGACAAAGGCTCTGAAATCCACAGGCTCCAGGTGATATGTTGTATTCCTGGATGTCTCCAAGTGGTCCTTGAAGCCAGACTTCCCTGAGGGACAGGCAGACACGATTCCTAGAGCTTTCCACAAAAAAATACCACGTGCATTGATCAGTCTTTGTCTGTATTTCAAACTCGTTCCTGCCAGTTCTGCCACCAGAAGTGCTGCTCTGGCTGGTTTGGAAGGGATCTAAGAACACCTCAGATGTATTGTCAGGGGAGTCAGGGCTAAATAAATCCTAGGAAAGATGAGATCCCAGCAAGTGCTCGGATAACACAAGCAGCATTAATGGCTTTTAACCTGTTTTCTGAACAGTGGGACGGGACTGATCAAAGAGAAAAATCCTCTCGGTGGCTTCTTTGTACCAAGGGCTGGAAATGAGCAGCTGAAGGAAGAAATTCAGAGCTTAGGGAAGAACCTTGTGAGGGAAAAAAACTGGAGTGGGAGGTTATGGAAGTGCAGGTTGACAGCTCTGTCCTCTTTGTCAGCCTTTCCTGTTGGGATCTGCTGTGGAAGACTTTGGACTGGATCCTGTAGCCTGGATAGGTACTTGGAATTTTATTTTAACATTTTTTAATTTTTTCTTTTTTTTTTTTTTTTAAATCAAAGACTTGTATTGTGCTGTGAATAAGATTTGAGTTTCTGGAAAGCTGGTTTCCTTTACTATCCAGGGAAAAAAGAGGTGGAAGGCTGATCTCCCAGGGGAGGTGACTGTGCTTGAGCATCTGGGAAGAAAGGCAAGTGCAGATTTCCGTGTGCCTCACTCCCTGCATATAATGTTTTCTGCAATTCCTGCTCCTCAAGTCAGGATTTAGGATTTTGCTTCCATACCTGATTCTTGGTCAGGGGAAGAAATTGAGAATTTCCCAACATTTCAGGAAAAAATGAGGCTGGAAATGAGCAGGGAAGCTTAGGGGTGTTTAGAGTTCCTGGAATGTCCTGGATTGGAAGGGATCCACGAGGATCAGCAAATCCAACTCCTGGGAGTTACATTGACTGTCAGAAAACTGTGGCTTGAACAATTCCAATTGATCCAGGTTGCAATGTCACTGAAACCAAGCAGAGATGGGAGAGAAATGGATAGTAAATTCATCCATCCCAGCTCCACTTTTTGGCTCCACAATTTTCCTTCCAGTCATAAAGAATGATCCTGTGCATTTAATGCATTGAAAAACACATGTCCACTTGATTTAGCTGAAGAAGTGGGGGTCCAAAACTCCTGTCCTTGATGGAAATGTCGTTTTTGCAGTGAAATTTTGCCATCCCACTTGCAGAACCGCATAAGGAAAAAATCCTGGGATGATATTCTGCCTTTTTTAGTGCCTTTTTTTTAAAAAAAAAGATGTTGCACTGATTAATCCAACAGTGCTGGGCTTTCATTTAGCTCAACCCGAACAGCAGAGCTGGGGATAAGAATAAATCCAAATGTGCTCCTTCAATACCAATACAGGAGATTGATTTTGTGCAAACGTTGCAGGAAGAAACATGATTTAAACCCATTTGTTCCAACCCTGGAATAACAACGTGCAAATTGTGATCGCTCTGCCCTCCAAGTGTCAGCTTTAATTTGAATCTTTCCTAAACCACTTGATTGTTGAATATTGCCAAGGAATTTAACCCCCTTGGAAGAAATCAGAGAGAATCCTGCTATTGAGTTAATTAGGTACAAATTTGAGTGGAGAGTTTTTTGGTTTTTTTTTTAAATAAAGATTAAATGATCTATTCAACTCTTTTAGGCCTCGCTTGAGATACATACACCTGTGTCTGGCTTGTAGAGGATTTTCCTCATTAATTAAGAGCCCTTTCCTTGTGTTATTACTTAATTGGGTATCACAGGGAAGCTGATGAGACAACGAAATGGTTTTAATTGCACACAAACTAAATGATACTTCACTGGTGGAGTGTTCCGTGCCATGACCCCGCTGGTTCTGCCCTGCCAGCGGTGCCAGGGCTGGCTCAGGAGGGAAAGGCAGCTGGAAAAAGGCACAAACACAGGCTGGGGGGGTGGAGGGATGGGAGCAGCTCTGGGTGGAGGATTTGGGGGGGCTGGGGGATGAAAAACTGGATGTGATCCAGCCCTGAGACCCCCCCGTGCCCTGGGCTGATCCAGCAGGGAAGGGGAGGATTCTACCCCTCAGGTGAGACCCCCCTGCAGAGCTGCCTTCAGCCCTGGGAACAACAGCACAAGGACCTGGAGCTGCTGGAGAGAATCCAGAGGAGGCCCTGGAGATGCTCCCAGGGCTGGAGCCCCTCTGCTCTGGAGCCAGGCTGGGAGAGCTGGGGGGATTCACCTGGAGAAGAGAAGGCTCCAGGGAGTCCTGAGAGCCCCTTGCAGGGCCTAACGGGGCTCCAGGAGAGCTGGAGAGGGACTGGGGACAAGGGATGGAGGGACAGGACACAGGGAGTGGCTTCCCACTGCCAGAGGACAAGGTTAGATGGGATATTGGGAAGGAATTCCTGGCTGTGAGGGTGGGGAGGCCCTGGCACAGGTTGCCCAGAGAAGCTGTGGCTGCCCCTGGATCCCTGGAAGTGTCCAAGGCCAGGTTGGAGCAACCTGGGCTAGTGGAAGGTGTCCCTGCCCATGGATGATCTTTAAGGTCCCTTCCACCCCAAACCATCCTGTGATTCCAGAAATCACTCACTTTTCTGTAGTTAACTGTCCCCATTTTTCAGACTTATTTCCAAAATCTCCCATGTTTGGCCAACGTTCAGTTTTGAACCATCAGAAGGGTCTTGGCTGTTGTTATAAATTTTATAGGGGTTTATGGTTCCCTGCAGTTTCAGGCCTATAACTGCAAAAGTAAACGACGTAACTTCTAAAAATTAAATGTACGACTTGCTTGTACAGCGTGCTCAGGTGGCTGTGGACAACCTTGCGTGGGAGCAATACATTTATTCTTAAACTTTTGGGGTTAGTCACTATTTCTGCTTCTTCAGACTCCTTCATTTTTTTCTTTTGGGAGGGTGGAAATGAGAGTAAAAGGAAGAAAAAGCTCTCCCCCGTGTCATGTTTCCCTCTGCTCATCTTTCCCAAGCAGCAGGGAGATGTGTCAGCACCATGAATTATGGATGGAACTGCAGCCCATGGAGTGCTGAGTATCCACAGTGGGATTAACCTGCTTCATTCATCCCTGCACAGCAGAACTGCCTGTGGGATTGGGAAAACCCCAAAACTTCACATTGTCAGTGTTTGTTCAGCCGCAGGAATTAAATTCTTCCTTTCCCCCTCCCCCCATTTTTTCCCCTTAAACATCAGATTTCCCTGGAAATCTTCCAGGAATTTTTAGGTCAACTCAAATTTTGATATTTATAAGCTCTGCTTGGGAAGTTAGTCCTGGATTATCCTGGTTTAAAACTGGGCGAAAAGAAGCTGGGGAGCTTTGGCTGCTCCATCCCTGGAATGTCCAAGGCCAGGTTGGACAGGGCTTGGAGCAACCTGGGCTATGGTCGATGGTTATTTCATTTACCTACTTTTGCACTGCTGATTTTAGATACATTTAAGTGAAATATCTCAGATTGCTCAGTTAAACCATTTGCTTGTAAACTTATTTTTATTTCTTTGGGCTTCTGTTTTCCTAAAAGGAATTTCTTCTCCCTGTTGGTCCAGCCCTTCCAATGTCAGTCAGACACTGTTGTCTTTTCATTAAAATTTGAACTCCTTTATTTTGGCCATTCTGTGCACAGTTAATTAAACAGTGGCATCTAATTAGTAATTTGAGAGTCTGTTTAATTTTTTATTATGCAGGAAACAGAGGATGCTGCATTTCAGTGGTGGTATGTGCTAGGAACTAATGGCAAAGTCCCCTTGCAAACTGGAATTCCCAGTGATACGGTGTGGGATGCACAAGTGTTTGTGTTCGTGGAACTGCTTTGCATTTGATGGATTCCTGGGAAAAACAACAGTGTGGGATGTCAGCAGCAGGATTTAATTGACAGGTGGTTTCATAGAATCATGGAAGGTTTGGGTTGGGAAGGACCTTAAAGATCATCCAGTTCCACCCCCTGCCATGGGCAGGGACACCTTCCACTAGCCCAGGTTGCTCCAAGCCCCATCCAACCTGGTCTTGGACACTTCCAGGGATCCAGGGACAGCCACAGCTTCTCTGGGCAACCTGTGCCAGGGCCTCCCCACCCTCACAGCCAGGAATTCCTTCCCGATATCACACCTATCCCTGCCCTCTGGCAGTGGGAAGCCATTCCCTGTGTCCTGTCCCTCCATCCCTTGTCCCCAGTCCCTCTCCAGCTCTCCTGGAGCCCCTTTAGGCCCTGCAAGGGGCTCTCAGCTCTCCCTGGAGCTTTCCCTTCTCCAGGTGAACCCCCCCAGCTCTCCCAACCTGTTCTGGTCACTATAGACCAGATTTTAAAAGGGTTTGTGTGTTCCTTTCCCTTTTTCTGCTCTGCCTCATCCTCACAGAAAGATCTTGGCTCCATCTCCATTCAGTGATCCAGCCCCTTTTGGCAGCTCCACATTTGCTGCTTCATCCCTGGAATTTTGTTAAGCACATACAGGTGGGAGAACCTCTGTGTGCTTCCCATGAGGAATGCTGTCCTGAGGCTGGTGGGACACATCCTGTAGGAAGCAGGACCCAGACTGGGCTGTTTGGGCTCCTCGGCTCCTGTGGAATCAACGTTTTCTCCCTCATCTTCCATGCTTATGGAGTGTTTTAGGGAACTAAATGTTTGAAATGCAGATCCATCCCCCTGGCAGTTCCCAGCCTGGATTTGTCCCAGCTGATGGCTCCTTTCCTCCATGGAGAGGCTTCAAAAGCTGCCCTGGGAGCACTTGACATTCATGGTTGTTCCAGGAGGGTCATTAATGCAGCGCTGCCTTCGAGGTCTTTGGGAATTCAAGGGGCCGATTCTCTCCTTTGGAGCTGGGTAGGAATTGTAATGACTCCAGCTTTTGTGGTGTGTGTGCACATCCAAACCAGGGTTGGAGTAACGGGTGTGGTGGCAATTAAGATCAGAAAGGAACATTAGATCATCTGTGCTAATTAGGAGTGAATGAGGTGGTGGGAATTGTGAGCAGTGAACTGGGTGCACGCTGAGATTCCTTAGGGATGCACTCTGCCACAGGGAAATGGTGGAAGAGAAGAGGGTGGGAACTCCTCAGTCTGCTTGGATGGGGCATTGCTGGTGCTCACTTGGGCATAGTTCCTGCAGCAGAGGGAGAGGGGGAATGGGATTCCCACTTTCCTGGACTTAATCTGCTCCTTGGGCTGATTGTGAGCATGTTGGAGACGATGCCCTGGGGTGCCTGAGATGGCACTCCAGGTGAACCAGAGAGGGACTGGGGACAAGGACCTGGAGGGACAGGACACAGGGAATGGCTTCCTGCTGCCAGAGGGCAGAGTTATGTGGGATATTGGGAAGGAATTCCTGGCTGTGAGGGTGGGGAGGCCCTGGCCCAGGTTGCCCAGAGAAGCTGTGGGTGCCCCATCCCTGGGAATGTCCAAGGCCAGGTTGGAGCAACCTGGGCTAGTGGAAGGTGTCCCTGCCTATGGCAGGGGGTGGAACAATCTTTAGGGTCCCTTCCCAGCCAGACCATCCTGTGATTCCTCCTGACATGAGCCTGTGGTGTTCCTCAAGGAATGGCTGGTTTGGGACAAGACTAACTCAAGTACCAGCCCTGTTTTCCTTGTTTCTGGCTGCCAGCTGGATGTGGGATCATGGATTGCTCTCCTTTGAGCACAGTGGTCCAGATTGTTTGAATTCCATTCAGAATGGAACTGTGTGTGTGTTTGGTTGCAATTATTGCCTTAATATGTGGCTGCAAGACTTTTATAGACTGCTCAGAGCCTCCAAAAAAACAAAGTGATGTAAAATGGACTGACAGGTTCCAAGAGCAGGAGGGACTGACATAATCCTCTGTTTGGATGAGAAACCATCCCAAAGCTTGGAATGGAACATTGTTTTGGTCTTTTGGAAACACTTAATAGCCAAGTAAAGACAGCAATTCCCACCAAGGCAAATTTGATGCCCGAAGAGAGGAAGGAGGATGAAGAGGAGAGAGGAGAATGGTGAAAACACAGACTTTTCTCCCTCCTGGGCAGGGAACAGTCCAAGATTCATTAAATCCTGATGAATCCTTCAGATATGAGCTTGGAAAGCTCTTTGTTGGCTCAGCCTTTTATCTGCTCAGACCCTTCTATTTTATCTCCTGAACTTCCAGGGCTGCAAAAAGCCTTTCAGGCCAATTTAATATGGAATAAAAGCAAAAAGCCTGGTTTGATTCCACACCAGGTCGGTCAGGCAAGAGTTAGAAAAGTCTAATTAGACTTGTAATTGGAATGTGTGTGAGACAATTAGTTTTTGTAAGTGAGTGTAATTTAATCCAAAGGAAAGGGTCAGGAGGAACTCGCTGGGAAAGAGGTTAAGGAATAACATGTGGCATTCCTGGGCCTGCTGCTGCTCGTGTCTGATACATCTTTTCAGGGACCCCCAAAAATCCAACCTCCAGGAACCTGGAGGTGAGGCAGGGCTTGTGCTCTGGCTTTATCTCCCAGTTTTCATTCCAAGGACAATAGTAAATCCGTGGGGGATTCTGCAGCAGCAGCGATTTAGGGAATCCCCAATAGAAACCTAAAATCCAATGCCTGTCTGTGAGTAACTCCCGCTCTGGGAGTAACTCCCACTCTCTAGGAGCCCATTCAGCTTTTAGGGAAACTCCTGGGAAATGGGAATATTTAAGCTGAGCTGTTGAATCCCATCTTATCCCGAACACACACTGCGTGTCCTTTATGGATGCAGGATCTTATCCCTGTGCTTACAGAGCAGCAGCCGGGATATTTTCCTTTCTGCAGTCCTTTTTTCAGGAAAGGGGCAGCCCTTCAGCCTCCAAGGTCAGCCCAGGAAAAGGAGCTGCTTCCCAGACATGTGGTACTCATTTGCTTGGAATTTTTGACGCCGCTTATTCCAAGGCGGCGCGGTCGCGTTTTCCCAGACTCTTGTTTTTGGGGCGGGATTGGACGGGAAGAGAGAGATGCCAAAAGCTCTGACTGGAATCTTGAGTGGGGCGTATAGGGAATGTGTTCCCAGGTTTTAACAGATCCTGCATAATTATGGGGTCCTTGGAGTCCAAAGGAATGGATTGTTGGTGCTCGTGACCGTAATTCCGTGTTATTTATGGATCACGGTCTGTGATCCAGGTTTTGTCGGCACAGATGTCGGGGCGGGGGGTGTATTCCACGGAAAAAGGAGCCTTGGAGCACGGTGTGAGATCAGGCAGAGCAGGTTGGGATTTCCTGCCTTTGGCTGTAAAACCAGGAGCAGTGGAGGGTTAACAGCCAGAGTCCAAAAGTAGAAGGATAATAAATCCCGGGAATTCAAAGGAAACCTCAGCTCCTGGAGTCTGGGCAGCAGAGGGATGGGGCTTCTGACTCCAGTGTTATTTGTGACCTACTTGGAACTGAAATGCTGCTATTTGGTCAATACTCAACGGCTGGTTTTTAAAATGATCCCACATCCAGGTTAAATATAATCCTCTGAGAGATAAACATTCTCCACAGGAAATTCCATCACTCCTCGTTGCCTTCATTTTTACTTTTTACTTTAATAGTTCCTTCTTTTTCCACGGCAAACCCCCTTCTCCCCCCCAAGCCCCCACCACCTTTTCCATCACATATCCAATATTTTATGGAGCAATCACAAAGGGCAGTAAATTGAGTCAAACATCCTCTCCTTGGCAGCATTTCCCTCATGACCAAATCCAATATGAACAAAGAGGACAAGGGCAAATAACTTCACTTATTCAGGTCATTTTTCAGCAGAATCATAAAAAATTAGATAGAAAAAGGCCCTATTAGATTATCTCTCCTCTCTTCCATCTTGCCACTCCTGGGTTCTTCTCCGCAGTAAATTTTCCTTGTCCAAATGGAAGTAAGAGAATTTTCCTGCTGATTATTGTTTTTCTTGAGTGGAATAGGATGGATGGGGTTTAGAAAATATTTTTTTTATGCTTCTACAGGGTTCATTTTTAATTTCTGTGGTTTTTATGTTGCTCTTTTTGGGCACCAGGATCTTATAGTTTTTAATTCCACCCCGTTAGTCCAGTTGTTCCAGCGTTGGAATAACCCCTAGGCCATGTGTAACAATTTCACCCTATTGTGTTCCTTCCAGGATTAATGTCCCAACAGCACCAGATTGTCCTTCCTGGACAGTGGGAAATGTTTATAATGCTCTTCAGATTAAAATAATTGAATATCCTCTTAAAAAGATAGAGTTTTTTCCCCCCAAGAGCTGCCAGGGGGTAAATATAAGATAATTTAAACCCCCCCTCCCACCAAAAATCCTACATTAATATGGGTTTGAAGGAGTTAATGTTTAAGGAGTGGATCTGTTTATCTGCAGCTGAAAGGTCACTGAGTAAATTCTTCAATGATCCCAGTGATGGGGAGGTGCTGCTGAAATGACAGATCTTGTCCTGCTTCCAAACAAAAAAAATCCGGGTTGGGACTCTGGAGCAAATGGGGATGTGCCTCGTGTCTCTGGGAAACAGGGAATCAGGGAATCAAGGAATTGTGTCGTGGAATCACAGAATGGTGAGAGAAGGAAGGGACCTTAAAGCTCATCCCTCCCTGTGGCCAAAAAGAGACCAAAACTCGAATATCCCAACCCCCAGACAGCAAAACCTGGAGCAAACCCCTATTTTTGGTCCAAATTTGGCTGCAGCTGAGCTGTGCTCTCCCAACCTGTGAGAAAGCAGCCAGATGTTCCTGCTGGATGAGCCTCATTTCTTTGGGAAACCGGGCTAAAAATGGACCCAGCCAGCAGCAGCAGCAGCTATGTTTAGACCCAATATTCCAAAGAACTCCTTCCTTTGCAGTTCTTTTAGGATTTTTTTCCCCCCTCCTGGAACTGTCTTTTGCAGGAGGATGAAACAGCTGCCACCAAGAGCAGGAATGGAGTTAAAAGATGAAGAGCTGCTGGTGGCAGCACAGCTGGACACATTCCAGGTCACTGCAGCCTGGCAGGCTCTCCAAGAGCACAATCCAGGATGTTGGATGTTTCCCCCACCTCTGCCCTCCTCTGGAGCCAATCGCTTCACGTCACCAGCTCTGCAATCCAGTTTTTAGATGGTTTGCCAATCAGATTATGATGCTGGAGCTAAGGAAGGGAAAGAAACAAACCGTGGAGAAAGACTTTCCATGGGGAAAACATTCCACTTGGGATTTCGCTTGTCTTCCTGTGCCAAACTGGCAGGAGAACTGAATAATTACAGTGCTTTTGCAAACAAAATCAATGTACAGCAAGTCTGGGCATGGCCACCCTTCCATACCTGGATTTTATGGAAAATGTAGTGAAAGAATGCCATAGTTTTGTTCCATTCCATAGTTAAACCACTCTCCCTAAAAAAGGAGGATTTTTAAATAAAATCCCCGTGTGTTCCATGGATTATAGTCCCTTCTTCCATTTTAAAAGACAGCTAAAACTCCACAGCACAGGAAAGCAGGGACAGTATCCCTCAGATCTGTGTTCCCACCCAGGGATCAGGATGCTCAGAGTGGCATCACCACATCACATGTGGACAGAGAGACAGAGGAAGGGCTATTATGGATATTATATATATATATATATATATATATATAAAGCATCAAACTTTGTTTTCTTCCAAGTCTGACCAGGAGCCCCTATTTTTTCAGACTAAAATATAACCAAACAAATTGGATCATAAAAATCAATTCTCAAAAACCAGCCCCTCTGTTATATATTAAAGGTTTATTCCCCTTTATTGTGCACCATTAAGGATGCACAACCAGCTTCCAGGAATGCTCTGCTGCTGTCCCAAATGTTCATCCTGTGGATCCTAATCTCCCGTTGTTTTCCCTGTCACATTCAATACATCTCCTGTTCATAAATTATGGACTTGCCTTATTTCCTTAACGTTGCCCGAGAGTCCCCGGGAATTCAGGCTGGGCAGCTCCAAACCCAGGATGCTGAGACTCTTTTAGGATGGGAACAGACTAAGGCAGCTCATTCCCCCCACACTGAGCCAGTCACGTTCCTTTTCCTTATTTTCCCGCCAAAATTCCACCCCTAGGAATTCACCACGGAGGTACTGAAGAGATGAAGACCCACGTGTGTGGTCCCTGGAACTGCTGGAATAGGATCCATAGGATCCCTCACAGTGTATGTGAGGGGAACAACAGCACGAGGATGTGGGGCTGCTGGACAGAGTCCAGAGGAGACCCCGGAGATGCTGCCAGGGCTGCAGCCCCTCTACTCTGGAGCTGGGAGAGCTGGGGGGGTTCACCTGGAGAAGAGAAGGCTCCAGGGAGAGCTGAGAGCCCCTTGCAGGGCCTAAAGGGGCTCCAAGAGAGCTGGAGAGGGACTGGGGACAAGGGATGGAGGGACAGGACACAGGGAATGGCTTCCCACTGCCAGAGGGCAGGGAGAGATGGGATATTGGGAAGAAATTCTCCAACAGACAAGCCCAAAGGCCTCAGCTGCTCCTCCCGGGACAGCCCTTTCACCACTTTGTTGTCCTGTTTTGGATGCATCCAAGGAAATCTTTGGAAGTCATCCCCACCTGGGGGATGAGAGCTGTGGCATCAGTTTAGGAGAGGATTTGTTCCTGTTTGGGATCTGTTGGAAGGCTCTGGTGGTGAAAGGCTCCAAGTTCTTTCAGAGGCTCTCCCAGAGCTGCCAGAGAGGGAAGTTAAACTGATGACCTGGAAAAAGAAAATGAGGGAGACAAGATTAGTCTGCTCAACAGGGAATGCTGTCCTGGGATTTGTTTTGATTCCTGTGGAAGCACCAGTCTGGAAGGCTTTGTGCAGTGGAATTTTGGGGGTTGTGGTTGGAGGGGAAAAAATACTTTGGAGATGTATATAGACATACATAGAAATATATTTTAAATGAATAGCTAATATGTATAAAAATAAATATATAACTGTATTAAGTTATATTTATAACTTATATAAATAATATATTTAATATATTACATAAAATATATAACTATATAAAATAGATTAAATATATAAATTATTAAAATATATTAAATATATAACTAAATATCAAATATTAAATATATCAAATATATTAAATATATGAAGATAAAGATATAAAATACATAAAGATAAAGAAAAATATATTAAAATATATTTATATATAAATATATAAATATATGAGTAGAAATACATAAAAGATATAAAATAAATATATAAAATATAAAAATGAATATGTAAGATATATTTTATATATAAAATATATGAAGATAAAGATGTAGAATATATAAAATAAGTATATAAAAATAAGTATGTGAATAGACATTCAACATATTGAATATACCTATAAAATGTATAAAACATATAAAATGTATAAAACATAAAATATATAACATATATGAAGATTTAAAATATATTAAATATATAAATATATTAATATAAATATATAAAATAAATATATAAAATATATAAAATACATGAAGTTAAAGATATAAAATATATAAAATACATAAAAATAAATCTATAAAATATATAAATACAAGGATTTGTTCCTGGATGAGGACTCTGGGAGTGCTTTTCAGAGGCTGCTGTGCAGGATATACTTAATTTAGCAACTGTCATCCCAGTTTGTACGACCTGTGGTGACAGAACCTGGCCTGGGAAATGTCTGAAAATCCAGATTCATGGAATATTTAGCGGCCCATTCCCTGCTAATGGGCTCCAGAGCTGCGCCAGCACCGCAGGATCCGGAACAAAAGGCTCTGTGTCCCAGTGCCAAGTTTCCTGAGGCTGCCCTGAGTTCGTTCAAGTTTTTCCCTCAGGTTTTATCAAAAGCAAAATCTGAGTCCAGCAAGGCAGGGCTTGGGTGGTTAAAACCAACCAAAAGCTGGTTTTATTCCCCTTGCTCTGAGGAAACCTGGGATCTGTCACGTGTGGCACTCTCAGAAACGAGGTGGGTTTGTGGGTTTTGTTTTTTTTTTTTTTCAGCAGGAGATAAATTGATGTGAGAAAAACTCCCCAGTATTGATTTTCCTTTTCCTGTGGCTTTGGAGAGGTTGTTGATGCAGCAGGAACACAAGGGCTCTCCTGTGTGGGCACAGTAATCGTAATAAATTGGCTTTTTGAAACCCAGTTTTTAGGCTGTGGTTTCAGTGACTTGATTTGTGGAGTGGATGAGAGCTCCTGGCACAGAATTACTCATTTTTGGGCTGTGGAAGAGGCAGGAGGAGAAATTTTCCTGTGTTATCTGGAGCACTAAACATCAGACGAGATTGTTCTCTCTGTCTCCTTCCTTCCTGGAGCCGAGCCAAGAGGTTTTTTGGGGATGTGAGTGTTAAAAATTACACTTTCTAGAGCTCATTCTTGTACATCCCGACAGGGATCGTGACAAGGACAATGATTTATCCTCGGGAGAGCAACAATTCCTTTCTCCCAGTGTCACCAAGGTGTGAGCAGGTCATTCACTGAGGATGCCAAGGATGAGATGTTTGTGCATGGTTGGATAATCCTGTTGGATGTCCATGGGAAGCACTGCTGATCCTGATGAAGGGGTGAGCAGGAATCACTGGCGTTCAGGGACACTCCTCTCTTTGTTCACCCTGTTCTGGGTTTGCAGGCAAGTTTTGGGGCCATTTTTTTCCCCCCCATTGTCCAATTTCTTATGGCCTACTCTGCATATTCTGAGAGTCTCCATGTTAATCTGGGATTTGTTGGGATTTGTAGGTGGCCAGGGTGGCCCAGGGACCATGTTGTGAATGGAGACAGACGCTGATGATGTTGCTCTGTGGTGATTTATCCCAAATAACTCAATGACAGTCACTCAGTGATCCTTCTTTTGCATAATTCCTGACAGGATTTTCCTGATTTTCCCTGGGTTTCTGCTGTTGTCCTGACACACCACTTGCTTTTAGCCACTTTCCTGGTTTTTGATCTTGTGCCTTTCCTACAAAACCACTGCTCTTCTCTCAGAACCCTTTATGTGGAGGAACACCAAGTCTGTTTGTGTTTTGAGCTATACAGTGAAATTTAGGACTTGGAATTCTTGCAAGTCCTTTTTTTTTCTCTCCATCAAAAGCACCAATCCTTATTTTCCCCTCTTTGTGGACAATTTGGAGTGTGAATGGCCTCCCCAGGAGGGGCCATCTGTGTGCTTGGCTGGTTATTCCAGGAGGCTTTTAGCAGGTCAAGGAAGAGCACACGGAGGTAGGGCTTGGATATGATTTTCCTTACCTTTGTTTTATCACTTCTTCCTCAAATTTTTCCACTGCCACGCCTCAGATCTGAGCTGTGCCAGCAGAATTGAATTTGCATTTGTGCAGAGGGGCTTGGTTGCAAACACCACTCGTGGTGTTCCCCCTGGAGATGTCCAGCTTTGAGGGTGATGGGAGCACAGAGGGTGTCACTTCCTTAGATTTAGGAAATTCCAGGACATTCTACAGCCTTGGGGGGCTGGATTTTGGGGTGGAAAACTGGTTGTAAAGGTCAGTGGTTTGATGTGAGCAGAGGGCTGGTTATTGTAGGATATAATAATAGAATCGTGGAATATCCTGAGTTAGGACCCACAAGGATCCTGGAGTCCAAATCCTGGCCCTGCACAGGGCACTCCAAGAGTCCCACCCCAAAAATGTTCTGGTGAGACCAATTAAACATCTTTCTCAACAGCTTGGAAGGTGGGGTAGGATGCACCTTGTAAAACTCCGTGGATAAACTGGGAGTAAAACTTGTGGCAGGTGAGCAAAACCAACCCCAAACCCTGAGCCATTCCCTGAGGAAACGTGGGAATCCCCAGCAGAAAGATTCAGGTTGGAAAGCACATCTGCCAGGAGTAACTCCAGGATTATTCTTGCTTTGCCTCCAGGAATTCTGTGAGGGAAGTCCCACCTCATTTTCTTATAAAGATAAAAAACCCCAAAACCCCCCAACACCCACCAAGACCCATACTGAAAATACATTTGTTATTTGTGGAATAATTTCTGGAGCTGGAAATCCTCTTGCAGTGCATCCATCTCTACCCAAGAGGTGGGCACCAGGGTATCCCAAGTTTGTTGGGCACACGAGCCTTGGGTTCGACTGGAAAATCATAGAAATTCCTATAAATTATGCGAAAGGGAGTTAATTGTCACTGCAGGGTGTCAAAAGTTGCGGAACATCCAATAACAACTGAAATTGGAAATACCCACCTCAAGGAACTGTGCTCCTCCATTGCCTGGATCTGCAGGGAATTCAGGAATTTAACTTGGCTGCTTCCTTGGGAAGCTCCTGAATATTCCGGAGAGATTAGACTTGGTCTGTGGAATGAGGATTGTTTCTTGTCTCTAAAAGGGGGACGCATTTGGTCAGTACTGGGAAGATGAATTTTTAGGAATTGTTTGGAGGAAAGTCCGGGGTGTTTTCGTGCAAGGAAAAGTTGTTCTCCAAGTTGGAGTCAGCACTGGAAGTAAAATAGAGGAGCTTGTGGAATGTGGAGGTCTGGGGTGGGATAACATTAGGGGGGGTGTTGGCAGAGCTCTGGGACAACCTGGAGGAGTTTGGAATGAGCACATGGATTTATTAGAGGCAGTGGGAAACTTCAGGAGGACTAGGAGACACCAGAAACTTGGGAAATGAGGAAATCCCCACTCTGGACTTCCTGGATAATTAATAATGGTCCATTTCTGCTCAGTGACCTGAGCTGATCTGGAGGAACAAAACCTGTGGATAAGGATTAGCTTTAGGAGTGGCCTATGCTGGGACTGGGGAGGGGTGGAACAGGAAATCATTAAAATCCTTTGCAAAAGCTGGAAAAAAGCTTGTTAATTTTCTCTAATATTATCAGGAATTTTGATAATCCATGGGCAGTGCTCAGGAAGGGGAAGGGGTTGAGTGTGTGAGGCTTCTTTAAAATTTGGGTGACATCACTCTGAATTTTGGGGAGTTTTTCACTGGAATTGCTCCTGTGATATCCGTGTGGCAAAGAGAGTCCAGGGAATAAAACTGGAAATTGCCAAGGACTCCAAAAGGAAGGAGGGGTTGGGAATTCTTTGAACAAGTGCTTAATAAACCCCAGTGAAAGAAATGTTAACTCATTTTTAATTGCTTCAAAGTGACTTTGTAATTGAAAGTTAATTAAAGGCCTTGAAAAATTATGGGGAATTTTGGGAACACCTTTATGGAAAAGCAGCTGCCCACCTTAAATGATTTTTATTGCTGCTTAATCCATATGAATTACTCAATTAATTAGTTAATTGTGGATCAGCACAGGAATTTTCTGTGGACCTTGTAGCCAAACTGGGAGCTTTGGAGGGAATGGGATTCCAGGGATATAATGGTGGGAGATGAGGTGGGAATGGTGCAGTGGTGGGTGGAAAACCTTGGCCTTATAAAAATGATTCATTTTTAATTAAAACTGAATAGAAAAATAAACCAGATCTCACCCTAAGTCTCTCTAGAGTTCAGATTAGAGCGGGTGACTTAAATATCTGGAATTATCGGGAATTATCCACCCATCCTGCTGCTGTGTCCTGGATCCTCTCCGGCCCCAAAATCCAGCGGCAGAGAGCTGAGCTGTTGTTATTTCAGTCCCAGTTGTCCTTTTCCCGCTTTTTGGCTCCAAACCCAACCCCTCCAGTTTTCCAGGGGATTAGACCTGGGTTTCTTTTTAATCAGGAAGTGAAAACGTGGATGGGATTTGCCACTTTTCCTAATCCTGCTCTGCCCTCCTGCCCTTCTGCCGGCACCCTGCAAGTTATTTTAGGAATACAGGAGGACTGATGGGAAAGGGAGGTGTGGTCGGGGTGACATCCAGTAGCTGAATCCTGACACATGTCCAGGATGTTCCTGGAGGAAGGATGATGCCAAACTTTGCCAGTTTAAGGAATTCCACACTTTTTTTTTTTCAGTTGGAGTTCCCACTTATGTTCCGTGGGATATTTAATCCTCTGGAGCTTAAAGAACCCTTTGATTTTAGGAACTTTGAGATGTTGAGTCGCTGTGTGTTGTGACATTGAGTTTCCCTGAATGCACATTTTCCTGGGATGGATGTTCTCCTGGATGGATGTTTTCCTGAAATGGTTGATTTCATGGATGGATGTTCTCCTGGTTGCGTGTTTTCTGGGATGCATGTTCTTCTGGATACATGTTCTCCTGGATGCATGTTCTTCTGGATGATGTTCTCCTGGGATGGATGTTCTCCTGGGATGGATGTTCTCCTGGGATGGGTGTTTTTCTGGAATGCATGTTCTCCTGGATGGATATTTTCCTGGGATGGGTGTGTGTGAAGGTGCTGGTGGACCACATGGCCCTTTTCACTCTCTTCCTTAAAAACTCCTCCCTCTCCAGACTGACCAAAGCCATTGCTGGTGGTTCCCAACTGCTCCCACCCCTTGGCCCGGAAAAGTGTTGGCAGGAGGACGTTCACGAGATGGAGCAGCCCTGGGAGCGTTGCTGTGCTGAGCATCCCATTACTTGGGGATCCAGGTCTGAATTCCTGCCTGAATTCCCAACTGATTCTCTTGGCTGCCCCTTGTCCTTCCTTCCCTCCGTGTGAAACCTTTTCCTGGGATCTCCCCTCCTGCTGTGCTCCTGTTCCCATTGCTGGGCTCTCTGAGGGCCATCTGGTGAACCAGATCAGGGAGCAGCAAACCAGGTTATTTTTATCCCGGATCACTTCCCTAATCCCGTTCCCTGCACAGCTCCAGCACAGCCTTGGTGACACAAAGGCACTTTTTAAGGAAAGATTGGAAAGTTCTTCCAGCCAGGAATGACCCTGTGCTTTCCTTTCTTCCCAAATCCTTTCTTTCCATGCCTTTATTCCCTGCCAGGTATTTACACTCGATGAACGTTGTCGTGCCAGCAAAACTTCCCACTGTTGTGCCATCCCCCTAAATTTTCCAAGTTAATTCCTCCTCACAAATTCATTTTTCTCATTCTTTAATGGATGTCTTTGCACTTCCAGACCTCCTCACACTCACATTTCTTTGGTTTAGTCCTAATTTAAAGGATTTTTCCCAATTCCTGGCCCTCAGCACTAAAAGCTGTGTGAGTCCTGTCCTCCTGCTGAATCCTGGAAACCCTCCAGGAACTCAGCACTGCTGGACACAAACCTTTGGTATTTGATGAGCAAGAGCTCATTGACTTCCTTGGCCATCCAAAATATGGATTTGAAGCAAATTTAGGAATCAAACCCGCTCTGGGAAACAAAACAATAATGACGAGGGATTGGAGGTGGGAAAGCAGCAAAAGGAATGGTTGATCCCGTGGGCAGGATGTGCTTTCCCCAAATCCAGGGCGGGAGGAAGATCTGGGGGAGGTTGAACTTATTTTCTGCTCCGTTCTTGCCACAAAAGGAGGGATTTGTTGCGTTTTCCGAAGCTGTTGGAAGCGAAGCCGCAGCCCACGTCTTCTTGCTGCGGGAGCGGGTGTATTCCTGGAAGGAATTAAAACTGGAGCTGTTATATTTGGTACCTCCTGGAGCACTGAGGCTCCTTTGGGGACAGAATGTGCTCAGAAAGAGGCTCATTTGCCACTGAGGAGCTTGATGGGATGAGATTTGTCAAGTCCTTGTTTCTGCTGGAATTCACCCTCTCTCTCCTGAAGAGATTTTAGTGTTGTTGTGCCTTGGAATTTTGAAGGACCAAGAAGCCTGAAACCAGGATTGAATTCCAAGCAATGAATGTTCTTATTATAATGTAGGAAAATAGGTGGAAACATTCTTCCCCCTTTCCCTGGGGGGTAACAACAGTGTTGGGATTATCTGGACCTCACTTGCCACTGAGGAGCTTGGTGGGATGAGATTTGCTGAGTCCTCGTTTCTGCTGGAATTCCTTTGTGTTTTCCTCTTTTCTGACGAGTTTTCAAAGTTGTGCCTTTGAATTCTGAAGGGCCAAAAAGCCTGAAACTGGGATTGAATTCCAAGCAATGAATATTGTTATTAGAATGTAGGAATATGCACCTGTGGAAGCAACAGGTGGAAATATTCCTTACCCTTTTCCCTGAGTGGTAACAACAGTGTTGGGATTATCTGGAGACTGGAACATCACCAGGGTGGGTTTGGACTTCTGTCCAGGGATTCCATTTGAGTTCATTGGTTTCATTTCAAAGGTCTTGTGGTGGAATTCTGAAGGGAAAAGTGGGATGGATCAGCACTCCCAAAGAAAGTCTCACTTGTTGGACTGGATCCAGCATTTTCTGCATCCTGGTTTCTCCCCCAGGGTATGGGTTTTTTGGGTGAATGTGAACTAATTTGGGATCAGTGGGTAGAAACCAGGAAAAAATATTTCATGGGAACATTTTGGGCCTGGGTTGATTAAAATAAAGAGTTATTCCGGGGAGCTGGTCCTGGTTTGGGAACAGGAGCTTTACTGCTCCTCTCTGGTGCCTAAAACATGTGGAGTGGCTTGGGAAGGGGATGCCCTCCCCCTCCTGCATCCTGTGCTTCCCAGAGCCCAGTCACTCCCAGTATGGTTATGAGCACTCCCAGTCTATCCCAGTTGCCCTCAGCATGCTCAGTCCCATGATCAGTTGCTTCCAGCATGATCCCAGCTTCTCTCACTTGCTCCCAGTTGCCCAAAGTGTGGTCCCAGTTGCCCCAGTTGTGGTCCCAGTCCCCCCAGCATAGTTCCAGTATCTTCCAGTTGATCCCAGTTGCTCCCAATGTGTCCCCAGTTGGCTCCCAGTATAGGCCCAGTAGCTCCATTCACACCCACTGTGTAATCCCAGTTGCTCCCAGTATGATCCCAGTATGATCCTAGCCACTCCCACTATGATCCCTGTTACTCCCAGTTCCTCCCAGTTGTTTCCAGCATGAACCCAGTTTTTTAGAGACATTTCGTTTCCAGTTCCAGAGCTTTTGTTCCAGCTGGGAAGGTGGGGTGGGGTGGGGTTGAGAGTAACATGTAAAACTGGGGCTAAAAGCTGCGTATTCCCAAATCCTCACAAACAGCTGGTTAACAAGGATTTGCATGGAAGCTTAAACTGGGAAGACCTTGGACTTATTTCCAGCTCTGGTATCCCTTCCCACTCCTCCCTTTCTCCCAGCCTGTCTCCCATGTCCCTGTTCCTTGTGCTCCAGGGGAGCCATGACCCCCCCGTGCTGGAAGGAGCCGTGTTTTGTGTCCCACAGGTTTTCCCACAGAGCCCTCACGGCTCTTTCTCTTTCTCTCTGTCCTGTTGCTGCTCAAGAGCTCTGGAATGCTGTGAAGACTCACTGCCCAGGCACATTCCCCTCCGGATTATCTCCATCCAAAGGAAGCTCGTCTCCCAGAGGTACCAATCCGTGTTTGATGTGTCCCCTTCCATCGGGTTTAGATTCTCCTCCCGACCCCGTTTTCCCATCTCCCTCCATGCAGGAAAGCTTTGGATTCTGTGGATTATAAAGTGTTGCTGTTTGAGCTGGTTTGGGCCCTTCTTTCTGTTTAAGGAATTTGATGGAACTGGAAAATAAGGAATTTCCGGCTCGTGAAATGCAGGAGTTGAAGCTGCACCAACACTCTGGGCCTTAATTTTATTGTGGTGATTTGTAAAGTGAATAAACTCTGCATTTTGGGATTTAGTGCCCAGATTATGAGCCCTGAGCAGGTCAAACCTCTGAACATGTTTTTTATATAAAAATATAGATAAGAATTAAGTACCTTATCTACAGGAGCTGTGAAACAGTCAGGAAATCCCTTTGGAAAACATCCCTATGTGCCTGCCCTTCAGTTTTCCCTTAGGAATTCGCTTACCTCTGTCTATGGAAGACACTGGGATGGCTGAAGTGACCTGATCCAGCTGTTCTTGTGCAGGAATATGGAAAACCAAGGACTGTGGGGTTTTTTCTCCCTTTTCTGTGTTTGGCTGCTCAGTAACATGAACTTTAAATGTCCTGGATCCGCTGGGCTGTGTTGGGATCAAACATTTGGACACACTGTGACCCTTATCCTGAGGGGATTTCATCATTTTTCAGCCCTGCTTTGGGAAAAACCTGCCCTAAATCCACGGCTGCTCTTTGGACACAGGCAAAATCCCACTGTTCCTTCCTCTCCCACCCCATCTCAGCCCAGACGGAACAGAAAGTGCCAATGATTTCAGGGAAGCTTTTTGTCCTTGCCTGTACCAGCCTTGAAGCAGCAGCAAAGATCCCCTGCTCATCTCCCTCTTTCCCCTTTTTCTCCTTTTCATGCTAGAAAAAAGGATAAATATTAAAAAAAAAGGGGACTTTGATGCTGCTCCTGACCCTTTTCCTGCCTGGTTTCCCCCAAATCTCCAAGCTGAGGAAGCAATAGGAGACCTCATTGTGCTGCTTTTTTAGGATGTGAGAACGAGAAATCCAGGGCTGTGGAAGTGAAGAGGCAAAGTCTCTCCAATCCCAAGGGTGGGATTGGTGGGAGGTGAGGTGGGAGAAGGCCCAGGAAGTGGAACTGGGATTGGAACTGGTGGGAGATCTCTGGGACAGGACGTTTTTCCAAGTGAGAACATGGGAAGTGGTGGCTTTGCAGGAGGAAGCTCCTGGTCCAGGTGCTCCTGGTCCAGTTCAGCTCCAGATTAAGGAATCTAGGTTTAAACTTTGGGTGTCTGAGCTCCCACTTTGGTCCCTGGAGACCTCAAGAGTGGAATTGTTGGAGCCTGAGCGACCTGGCTGAGCAGCTCCTGGTTGGCATCTCCAAGGAGATTGGGATTGCTCTCCAGGCTGTGATTGTCCCGCTTGGAATCTCCACCAGCCACTTCAGATATTTAATTTTTTGGGATCTTTATTTGGGCCTTTTTAGCCTCCTGATGGTGATTTCATTCAGAAATCAAAAGGTGGAAGGAATTGGCTTAAACTCCCGGAAAGTGTCCCACTCACCCACATCCCAAGAGAAATTCCAGCAATTCAACAGTTAATCCTGGTGTGTTTGTGTGTAAAATCCACATGTATCCAAAAATACCTCTCTTATCTCCCTCCTGGTTTGGTTTGATGTAAACATTCTGTGATGCTCTTTTACATTAGGCTGGGTTTTATCCACTGTGGAATTTGGAACTGGGCCTGGACTTTACGCTTTTGCTTCTCCACGATTCCAAACTCAGATGGAAAATTTCTGATCTTCAGTCTCGGGATCGTTTGTGCCAGTTTGGTGGGATCTTCCCTGGGCTGGGAATGCTCCAAATCCGGGGTTGAAGTGAAACTTTTTTCCAACGTGGCCCGGAACACTTCCAGGGATGGGATGTGGCACTATGGGGGAACATCCCCCTGTTCCCTATGCTTTCCATAGCTCCTCCCTGCAGTGTTTGCTCCACATCCCTTCTCCCACAAACCCCAGATGGATAATTTCCCACCTCTTCCCGCCGTGCCAGCCTTGTTTGTGTGGAGGAACAAATATTCCCTGTGGATTACCCAGCTCCTGGAGCACAGTGCTGCTGGAAATACCTGGTTGTGATTAAGTGCATTCTGAATTTGGGAGTTTGCTTAATGAGCTGCACCTTCCCCACATTCCTTTGTTCCCTCAGAAGAGCTCCGTGTTCCGATTTACGGGGCCAAAAGGGGGAAAGTGCCATGAAAAGCCTTAATTAGTCTCGTTTGAGTGCACAGGGAACAGAGTTGGTGTGAGCCAGCTTTTGATTCCACCCTTTGATTTTTCCCTAAGCTCGTTAGAGGCTCTGTATCCCTGCCTTTCTCAGGCTGGATTGGATAATTGGAATTTCGAAGAGCAAGAGCCAATTATAAGCAATAAAGTTGTGAAGCAGTCGGCTTCATTATTAAATGTTCTTTTTTGAACATGTGGAAGCCATAACTTGGTGGGGTGGGATTCACAGGAATGATATCCAGAGGGTTTGTTGTGAACCTCACAAAGGAGAATATTCCAGGAGCCTCGGATTTGCCCATTGTGCCACATTTCAGCAGTATGTGAATCCCAGAATCCCAGAATTTGGGCCACCGAAGGTCATCCATCCCAACCTCCCTGCTCAGGCAGGATCCCCGAGAGCAGCTACTTCAAGGTTGGGAATATTCCCAGGGAAGGAGACTCCAAAACTTCTCTGGGCAGCCTCTTCCAAGTGTTCTGTCGCCCTCACAGGGAAGTTCTTCCTCACGTTCAGGTGGAACTTCCCGTGTTCCAGTTTCTTCCCGTTGTCCTGTTGTTTGGCAGCACCAAGAGCCTGGTGGTGCCACTGAGGTTTGATTTTTCCTCTACAGACCAATAGGAAAAAACCCCCAAATCTTGGAATACTGTGTTTTATCCTTGGAATTCCCACATTTTTTGGGGTATTTCAGTGTGTAGTTCCTGTAGTCCCCAGTTCTGGCCGTGGATTCTCCACACAAAAGACTGGAAATTAATTGAAATGCAAATCCTACTCTAAGGTGTTTGGTTTTTCTTTTAATTGGACCTTCCAGAATTATGCCTGACTGGAAAAAAAGAATTCCATTGGTATCATTTGGATAATTTGGTTTGTTTGGGAATTAAGATTTCCTTCTGTCTCTATAAAGTCTACTTTTCTCTTGGATGTTATCTGCTCCAGAAAAAGGATGTTGGATTGGGTTTCCATCCCAACTTGCCATTAAGGAGCCAGCAGTTGGATCTTCCAGCTCTTCCTTCCTTCCCTGTGGCAGTGGGGATTGGAACACCTGACTGTGGGATGATGACCCACCTGGAAATGTTTTTCCAGGATTCCAATCTCCACCTGCACATGGAAATCTCCACATTTTCCACTGCTGGACATCAGATTCAGGGTCCTTAGATGAGAGGGAATGGTGGGAAACATGGAAGTTCCTTGGCTCAACAACCAGCCTGAATATTTGGGATGTGTGTGATGATGCACCGATGTCTTCCATGGTGATTTGTCTTTCCAAAGGCATTTGCTCTTGAGTTGCTGCCTTTTTCCAACCCTGTGGAAAATTCCTTGCTTTTAAATATTTATACTTACTATTTTTATACGATTTTAATATATTTATACTATTTTAATATTTTATACTATTTTACTATATTTATATCCAACATACTGATATTATTTCAATGTATTTATATATCTATACTTAATATAGCTGTATTTTAATACATTTATAGCATTTAAATATACTTTAATATAAAATGACTGACTTCCATAAGATAACCCTGATTTCTTGTTGGGGGATCAGTTGGAAATGAATGGGAATTTGTCTCCTCTGAGAAATTTGCTTCTTGGCAAGATTTTAAAGCCCCAAAAAGGAAGGGAAGAAGGAGAAGGCACCTCTTAGTTCAGCCGGTGCTGATCCCGTTTAACATTCCCTTTTAATCCTTGGCTTGTGCCTGAGCATCCCGACGCTCCGGGGTCACCATGGGATCAGCACAATCTCCCTGCTCAGCTTTTCCAAGCCTGTCTGTGGTGTTAAGTCTCTAGCTGGAAGGGTGATCCCCTTGGGAGCCTTGACCTGCTCTCAGAATTCCTTTCTCCTGGGTTTTGTTCCAGTGGTTTTTCCCTCCCCGTCAGCCCTGCTCCATTAATTGCTGTGACCGCTCGGCACAACCCTCCCTCTCCCTCTCCCAAACCTCCTTTACTACAGCTCCTTCCTGATCAAGTGGTTCCTGGAGCAGGGCCCAAAGTGTCTCCTGGTTTCATATCCCCCCAGGGGCAGCACAACCAGACTTCCATCCTAATCCCTCTTCCCAAACACAAAGACGTCGGCACTGTCTAGACATGGGCGTTCCAGAGAGTTTATTCCCGCTTTCCCACATGCTCCCTCAAGGCTGAGGGTTCCCTCTTTCTCCTTTTCATCCCAGAGGGTCCTCCTGAAAGCCTTTGCTCCATGGGGTGAAGTCCCACAGATAATTTGGGAATGGGGTGAAATCCCACAGACAATTTGAGAATGGGGTGAAATCCCACATCCAGTTTGAGAATGGGGTGAAATCCCACATCCAGTTTGGGAATGGGGTGAAATCCCACAGACAATTTGGGAATGGGGTGAAATCCCACATGCAGTTTGGGAATGGGTGGCTTTGAACTTTTCCACTTTTTTTCTAATCACTGAGCAGCCTTTCCTTGAGCCCATGTTGGGCAGCTTTTCCATGCGGGAGTGGATCCTTAAAAGCTGGACTTTGGGAGCAGGGGAAGCTAAAAGTTTGAGTTTCCTGCTCCTTTGGAATTTTCCTTCTGCTCACGGCAGGCTTTGACCTTCCTTTTCTTGGGAAGTGTTCTGCTGGGAAGTTCAGCTAATGAGGGAATCATTAGGATCCTGGTCAGCCTCGGATGTGGTGTGGTTGTGTAGTGAAGAGGAGGGTGGCCACAAAAACATTGGGAAAACTGAAGATAAATTGGAAGTGGAGCAAAATCACCCCTTCTTTGTACCCAAAGTTCTCCCTCATTCTGGAGTTGGCGTCCTTATGTGCATTTATTTCCCATTTTTTCATAATAAAGTGTCAAAATGGTGGTCTCACTCCAGCCAGAACCGCCCATGGATTCTCCTGCAAGTGGAAAAGGCATGGTCATCCTTGAATTCCCTTCCCCAGTCATCCCAACTGCGGATGGTTCCATTTGTGGCACGAGGAATTCCAGTTTTATCTGGCAATAAGAGCTAATTGACAAGCCTGGGAAGTTGTACAGAAGAAGAAATGTGTCTGTTCTTTTGCCTCGACAAAAAGACAACTTGAAGAGTGAAAAAATTCCTTGAAATTGTTCGTCGGAGGGGGCAAAACCGGCTTTTTGTTCTGGGAGAGTTTTGTGTCTGCAGGATTCCAGCTGAATGCCGGGTGGGAATCGACTGCTAATGTTGATTTTTTAAAAAAAATCTGGATTTTTTGGGCACAGGAGGTTCTAAAATATTGCTCAGAGAAATGGTTCTGACAAGAAAAGTGAGGTCAGAAAAACAGGACCGTGTCATTCCAAGCCAAGTCCTTGGAAACATCTTCAGTGGCAGTTTTTCCCTGTCCCAAATCAGCTTTTTTCCTTGGCAGGGAAGACCTGAAATGCTGTTTGTTTGCAGAATTCCTGCGTGGCTGACTCGGTTCTCTGAGTCCTCCTGGTAAAGGCAGCTCTTGCTACTGAAAAAATCCCAAATAAACCAGGGAATGTCCAATATTCCCGAGGTAGGAACAACACGTGCAGCTTTTTGTGGCGATTGGTTTGATTTTGGGATGTAGGAGATGCATTTCAGGGAGAGCTGGAACATCTTTTTTCCCCCTTTTCCCCCTCATCCAGAAACACTTGGAAATGAGCAATTCCATGTCTTTGTCTAGTTGAGGGCTGTTTTCTCCTAATATAAGGAAATAATTCCCACTTCTGTTAGGCCATTATCCCACAGGGATGTGGAGCAGATTCCAATTTGCTGCCCTTGGCTGGAGAGGGAATTGTGAAGGAAACCTGGGGGAAGTTGGACTAGTAATAAATCCCTCTACCAGAATAATTCCCAGCTCTGTGTTCCAGGTAACCTTTGAAAAGGGAATTGTCAGATTACATTTGCTTTCTGGGGATGGAAAAAGATCCATAATTTGGTCAAAGGACAACCAAGGACTTTGTTTCTGTGGTTAAAATATGGAGTTATCTCCTGAGGAATCTGAGTTGATTCCCAGAGGTCCCTCTGATTCCGTGCTAGGGAAGCTGTTTTCAGGGAATATTAAGAGCGCTTGGAAAGGTGCCACAGCAAATCCTTAGGGATGTGCCTGGAGCTCCAAAGGATCCCAACAAGGCTCTGCCTCCGGAATAATTCTGACCAGATACAGGGATCTGTATTCCTGATTTATTGCATAGGTTTTCCCCAGTAAAGAATTTATGGCATAGTTCAGGAATCTGGGGTGGTTTAATTATATGGAGCAGCTTTGGATGCACCTGAAACCTCTGGAAGTTGGTTTCTTTGGATTGGTGGGTGATGGGTCTGTCGGGAGATTACACAGCCCCATGTGGAGTCTCCAGCCTATATCAGGAATATGTGTAGGATATATAGGATATGGACCAGCAGATCCCCCCAAAATCCTGCTCGGGGGGAGCTAAACCCAGCCCGGCTGCAGCACAACTTCCAGCTCTTTCCTGGGAAGTGGGATGTGGGTGTAGACATTAGTTTAACAAAGCCAGAGCAGGAGATGATGTTTAATTGCTCAGGGGGTGACACGGAGCCCTAATTAACAGCCACATAATGGGGTGTTTGGCTCAGGATCCTGAGCGGGATGTACCCGGAGAACATCAGGGAAGGAGCTTGGCAGAAGATGATACGTGGGCTGGCTCTGCTAAGAAAGCCACCCCTGCAAGGCAGAGCTGCTGGAGGTATGAGCCCCCTCTTTTTGGGAATACTGAGAGTTCCCAAACCTTTCCAGAGCTGCACATCCTCTCCCGGTCTCATCATCCCTGGGAAATCGAACCCCCGGAGTTCCTGCCGTTCCCGCTGTTCAGCTGGAGCCTGGCTTTGGTCTGTGGGTAAACACTCACCTGCCTTCAAACCCCAGCAAAACAGGGGTGTTTTTTTCTTTCCGAGGGACAGAGAGTGTTAAGTATGGGATTACAAGGCTGGAAATGGAGCCCTGTTTTCCTGTGGCTCTTTTGTAATTCCAGGATTATGTTTAACAAAGGTCCCCTTCAGCTCCCTCGGTGTTTCATTCCCTTGGGATGCTGGTGAGACCAGAGCTTTCCTTACCACGTTGAACTTTGCAAGAGGAGGTTTTTCACTTTATATTCAGGATGGAATTTCCTTTTTCTCCTTCTTAGGGTTTAGTTCACCTATTTTAGGAATGATTCTTCTGGATTTATTCCAAATATAGCTGCTGTGACTCAGCCTCTGCTCCTGGCTTTGGGCTCCAAGATGCACTTACTGCTTTTTACATTCCCTCTGCCTCTGGAATTTCTCCCTCTTCCTTCCTAATCCAATTCCTCAAGGAGCATTCTTCAGTTCTTATGGCTTTCCTATTGTTCCCAGGATTTTTGATCCCATGATGTTTTGCAATTGTCAGGGGCTGAGGAGGTTTTTTGGCTTGGCCTCATCATTGCTGTTGTGTCTCTGCTCCCTTTTCTATTCCCTCATCCAGTGTCTGCAGAAGATTTTCAGGATCAGCTGGGAATTGCAAATCAGGAGGATTAGCATTTGTATCCACCACGCTCCAGCAGAAGGGGATTACAAGTCCTGGGTCACTCAGGAGCTCGGGAATGTAGCTATGGAGGGGATGGGAATTCTGCTCTGCTCCCACATGGCTGCCTCAGCAGATTATAGAACCCAGGGATATCCAGGATTGGGAGGGACCCACAAGGATCAAGGTCCAGCTCCAGGACACCCCAACAATCTCACCATGTGCTCCTTGAGCTCTGGCAGCTTTGGAAGTGGCCACCTCCTCAGGGAGCCTGTTCCAGTGCTCCCTCCGGGAGAAAAAACCTTTTCCTAAAAATAATATTTTGCTTGTGTTTTGTGGAAATGTAGGATAGGATTCCAGAATGTCATTCCTGTCCTTTGGGATCAGACTTTTCCTTCTCTTTCCAGCCAGTAACAGATATTTGGCATCAAATAAAAAAGGAGAGCTCCAGGCACATTCCCAGGAATGCCAGTGAAGGATACTGGTGGGATAACACATTCCCAGTAATGCCAGTGAGGAATACTGGGAAGGCATGATCCCAGTAATGCAGGGTTGTACCCTGGGAAGTTTCTATGGAGAAATGTATATTATATTTATGGGATGTCATTCCCCATGCTCTGACTTCCATATTCCCACCCCATTCCGTTCAAATGCATGTCTGTAATTAAAGGAATTAAATATCAAATGATCAACTTAAATTTGATTCAATACATATTATTCATTGAAAAGGAATAACCAGAATATTTTATATTGATTTTAAAAAGTTTTATTGGGGAAAAAACAAACCTAAAGGAAGAAAGAGGGGTCTTGGGAAGCATTTTCCTTGTTCTTTCTGGATGTGTATTCCCAGGCTCTCTGGATCGGAGAGGTCATGGCTCCTCTCACAGTTCCCCTCCTTTTCTTGCCATCAGGGACATTTTTTTCCCCTCCTGTTGCCTGGCAATTCCTGTGGGATCAGCCAGGTCCTGTGCTTTCCCTCTGTTCCACGGGTCGTTGTGCAACATCTTAGGACTGGTTTTCCGGAGGACAAGCATCCGGCCTAGGTCCTGTCTTACACCTTGGCCTGCTTATTATGGATTTAATTCCTTAGTTCTTCCTTGCTGTTGGAATCATCTCCTAAAACTGAATTAAACCAGGAATTTTGTATTAAATTTTGTATTAAACCTGTTATTTTGTAAAGGGAAAAAAAAAAGTACCACCCAATATTTCCCAAAACATCATCTGGGAATGTTGAGTTTATTTTCCAAGTAAAATGAAACTTGTGAATTCATCACATTCCTACTTCAAGTCCTTGTAGATGCTCGTTGAATCCCATAAAGGAGTTTTTCCCAAGGGGCTGGAGGGGCAGGACAAGAGGGAATGGCTTCCCAGTGCTAGAGGGCAGGGTTAGATGGGATATTGGGAAGGAATTCTTGGCTGTGTGATGAGGCATCACAGCCTCATTTCTCTGACTGAGTATGAGATATCCACAAATGGAAAAGTGGGAGCGCTGCCCTCCCACCCCTCCAAGGTTTCTTGTGTCCCACCAGAAGGAAACTCCTGGCTGGAGGCCATTAGGAATATCCCAAACCTTGGAAAACCATTCTATCCAGCAAATCCCTGGTGAACCTGGTGCAGTAACACAGTGCCCACCTCTCCAAAGGGCTTTTCCCAGTGGCCAACCAGAGTCTCCCAATCCATCATTTGGGGAAAGAAAGGAGTAGAGAGAAGTGTCTTGTGTTCCTGGAGGTCTTTACAGCAAAACACAAGGAATTAGGGTTGTGGAGATAAAGGAAAGGAGATGATCAGCTGGAGGAGGACGCAGCTCAGTCGGGAGTACAAGATTCCAGCAGGGATCCGAAGGGAACATCAGCAAGGCTTGCAGTGAAAGGAATTAATAGGGAATATATCAAGGAAGCTGTTTGGGAGCTGCTGAGAGCAGAGTTGGACACACAGGGAGCTTTGAAGAAATCCATGTGTTTGTGAGTCACCTGGGGGTGAAACCCGTCATCCCGCAGAGGAAAAGCTGGGAATTCACAGCATGGGATCCATCTGTGGAAAGAGAAAACAAGCCAATACAAGACCAGCTCTGCCAACATCCTTTGGTTTTCCTCAGTCTGAAATTTCTTGCAGGGGAACTGCTTCCAGGCCAGATTGGAGCAACCTGGGATAGTGGAAAGGGTCCCTGCCCATGGAACTGGATGAACTTTAAGGTCCCTCCCAACCCAAACCATTCCATGATTCTTGTTTTCCATTAGAATTCCTGTTCTATTTCTATAGCAAATCAAATGTTTTGTTCCATGTGAGGTGTGTCCAATCAACTTTTGGTTCTGGTGTAGCCAAAATAAAAGCGTAATTAAAACAGGAGCTGTTAATTGGGGGGGAACCCCCTTGTGTTACAAATTCCTGAGCTCACAGCAGCCTTTTTTTGGGAAAAGGTGGGATAGAGCCCTGGAACCTCCTGAATGAACCTTTAGCAGCTGAAATGGGAGTTAATTCAATTACTGTTTGTGGATCCCAAGTGAGAGTCAGGCTTCAAAGGACTTCCCTGAAAAGTTGTCAGGAAATTATTGGGATTTGGATGCACTGCAAGGTCAGGAGGCCTTTTCATGTTCAAGGAGACTTTGGCTGGATGTGATTTGCATGTGATTTGCATAACATGAATGTTGAGGGCCGACAGGTCAGGGAGGAAACGTTGCTTTTTTGCTTTGTCTTCTCTCTTTGTTCCCACTCTTCATGTTGGTTTTCTGCTGCCTGGTGGGAAATGAGGGATTTTTTGGCACACAGAGAAAATCCTGCCCTTTTCCTGAAGGGGCTCCCAAAAGCATTTCCATCCCACTTTCACAAGGAGAATGCAATGGGAGGGGAAAGGGAAGGTCACCTTGACACAAGGACTCACCTGTCCGTGTCACTGCTTTAAAACCCCTGGAAAATAGATTTATTTTGCATTAGGACTCTGTTTGTAAATGTTTTATTCCCTTATTTCGAAAGGATAACAAGAATAACTTCAGGAACTTCCTGGATTTGGGGTGCCAGGTTTATTATTTTATTTTATTTTATTTTATTTTATTTCATTTTGTTTTATTCATAGATGTTGGAACAGGCTCCCCAGGGAAGGGGACTTTGGACAAGGGCCATCAAACCCTTCTGCTGGAATGTCAATCCTGAGCCCAAACATTCCACGGATGTAAAGTTTTACAATGATTTTTCTGGTGATCTGAACGCTCCATGAGGCCACTGATGGCAATCCCTGTGTCCCTGTGGCTTTGCTTTATAACCCTGATTTCCTTGGCTTTCAGAACTGCTCCTCCTGTGCCAGCTGGGGGGTGGAGGGACAGCTAATTAATTAAGCACTAATTGTTGTCAAGTCGGTGGTGCTGCCATTCACCGTTGGACTTGTTTATGATTGGAGGTAAAGCAGGAGGAGTTAATGATCCACCAAACTGTGCATCCATCACCAGACACTTGGTTGGGAAGGAGGGGGTTATTTATGACCTGGAAAACAGCACATTGGAACAAAACCCCCCAGACTGGGAAGGCAGGATGGTTTTGGGTCTGGCGTGAGATCGTCACTGGATAACTATGCAGACAAATGTGCTGCCTAATAGAGCTTAATGACTGATTTTCCCCTTAATCACGACTGAGAATGTGCTTCATTAAGATAATTAACTGAGCCACTTGCTTAACTGACACCTGGGAGACACAAATTCCCAAGTTCCTTGGCTTTCCTCTGAAGAAAACTCCCCGAGGAGCCGACTGGGCTCCACCGGAATGCGAGGTCTCTTGGAATCTCCTGGCTCATGGAAGATCTTGATTCCATGTCCCTGTCTGGGAGAGGGGTGGGTGGCACTGGATGCCCTGCCCAGGAGCCAGGCCTTGGCCTCTGGGTTTTCCCACTCCAAGCTCACAAATCTTTGCAGATGGGCTTTGATCTCCTGATTCCCCAAAGGTCGGAGCTCGGTTGAGGTTGGTTTCATCACCCAAAAACTTTTCCCTCTTCGAAGGGGGAGGATTCCTTGTCTGACTGGTGGCTTCTCCTCTTTGTTGCAGCTGGAAGTGGGGTCATGAATCCTGAGCCCCCCTGGAGCAGGGATGTGTCAGATCCATCTGCTCCATTTGTAGGCAGAACACACAGCACTGGAGAATTTCTGGGAATTAATGGAGAGATCCAAGCCTTGAATTATTAAATATCTCTCTGGTTGTGATGTCTGGTTGTAAATCCTTCCCTTCCCAGCTCTCTGTGTCTGGAATTCTAACAGGGGGATGTTTGGAGGCGACATCTCAACTCTGCTTTTCTTTTGTTCCCAGAGTTCCTGGTCTTCCACCATGAATCCTGTTTACAGCCCCGTCCAACCGGGGGCTCCCTATGGAAACCCGAAGAACATGGCATACACAGGTAGGACTGGTGTTCCCTGGCTCCTTCCCGAGTGTCCATGTCCCATTGGGGGAGCAGGTGGTCATTCAGGAGCGATGGGAGAAAGAGTTCCCATCAGGGAACGGGATTCACAGGGAAAACCTTCCAGCGGCGTCAGCGCAGTGAGTAGTGAGGAGAGTTGAATCCATAGGAGGATGCCCTGGAAATCCCAAGAAAAAGGATCAAAAGGGGGTTTCTTTGGATAAACAAAACAGGCAAGAAGTTGCTGGGAGGGTCGGTGGGAGCTTTGTGTGTGGAGCTAAGCTGGGCTTGGCTCTGGAGCTGGACTTGGCTCTGGAGCTGGGCTCTTCTTCCCTCCAGAGCTGAGCTGAGCTTCCCATGCACGTGCTGGAATAATGCAGCTGGAGAAGTGAGGATCCCCCAGCACCTCCTGTTGTTTGGAGAATGTACAGTTACTCTTGGAGGTGGGGACTTAAACCCTGTTCTTGGCTGAGTTCTTTGATCTCAGGTTCCGCTCTTGAGCCGATCTGATGTTGAGGAGCGAGTCTGGCTTAAAGCCCTTCTTTGGAACTGAGTTGTCTAAAAATGTAATTTTTAATACTCCAGCAAGGCACTGAAAAATGTTTCCCACAATTCTGCAGCTGAAGGGTTCTGATGTGGAAAGAATTTAGGTGGAAAAACTCGGTTTCTCAGTGGTTTTCCCCGTGGATTTTGCTCTCATGAGCACCTTCCAAAACAAGCCTTGGAAAACTCCCTCTCCCATTTTGGATGTAATTAGGTCTTGGGTGTCATGTTGTGTCAAGACTTTATATTTGTGGGGCCTGTTGGGCATGTCGACTTCCCCCTGATGTGTGGAATTGCTTGGGAATATGCTTTTGTGGAAGTGAGCATCAGACACTCTCAGCTCCTTTGTGTATGGAATATTCCCAGGAACAAAATCTTTTAAATTTGAATTATTTGGAATATTTCAGGAAATATAAAGTTCTACAGCAAAGGAGGAGGAGAAAATTGAAATTTTAACCTTTGTACAGAAAAGAGGCAACTCCTGAGGGGGGGCTCAGAACTTATGGGAAGAGCTGTGGAATAAAACTCCAGTGGGATACAGGCAGAAAGAAAACAAGGATGGCAATGAGGAGACTGGCAGCTTGAATATGTGGGTTTTTTCAGTTTTATGTGAATATTTTCTAGTGTTTAATATTTATTATTTTTATTTCTGTGGTTGCTTTTGGCTGAAAGGATCAGTTTGAATCTGATTTTCTTCTCATCTCTTTGCTGTTTTTCAAACCTGGGTGGGGGAAGAGAGATCTAATACAAGAGAAATAATACAAGTTTTTGTGCCAAATTGGGTGTTGGGGAAACTGGGAAATCCTTGTGTTAGGAAGAGTGGGGAATCCTTGGCACAGACCCAAGAACTTGGAGCACCATCCCTTTATTCACATCCTTCATTTTCCCATTCTGATCTGCCTTGAAGGACAGTGATTTCCTAAAGAATTTTTAAAGTGGGCTTTTAAGTGGGCTGGCTTAGAGGGATCTTTAGAGGAAATAAAAATCAAGTTTAAACCAGGAGGTTTTAAATCAGAGTTGTTTGGTGAAATAGAGGCACAATTGGGAAGCTGTTGTTTGAATTGAGGCTGATTTTTAATTGGATTTAAGGCTTGGTAGAATTCCTTCCCCCCCAACAAAATCTGAGCTGCTGAACCACCTGGTTTTCCTTTGGAATGTCCCCCTTCCTGTTTTCCTGCACCCACTCCAGGAAAGCAGCAGTGCTGTGGATGGATCAGCCTGTTGGTGTGGAATCAGGGGTGAGGAATCCAACCTCTCCTTGTTTGATTCCAGCGGTGTTTGTTCTCCCTCCCGCTGGGATCCTTTCCCTCCCAGGAGCTCATTAATATGCTGATGAGATGCTGGAATTCAGGGCCTGACTGACTCCGTGTTCCTTATTGCTGAATAATAAATGGGAATAAAATCCAGGAGCCCAAAGGTGCGAAGCCGGTTGGGAAATCTCCAGGGAGTTTGTGTCGCTCCAGGGCACGACATCCCTCCAGTCCTGCTGCACTTCCCAGCCTGGGAGGGATGCTCATGGAATTCCAGGATGGTTTGAGTGGGAAGAGACCTTAAAGTTTATCCAATCCCACCCCCTGCCATGGGCAGGGACACCTTCCACTATCCCAGGTTGCTCCAGCCTGGCCTTGGACACTTCCAGGGATGGGGCAGCCACAGCTTCCCTGGTAGAAATCCTCCTTTTAACCCTCCTTTGTGGGACACAGAGAATTCCAAGCGTGATTGCTTCAAATTGGGCTGTGTATTCCCTGGAAAATCTGGGCTTTGATAGAGATTGGCTCTTTCCAAGTTCTGCCGTGTGGAAAGAGAATAAACTTGCCTTTTTTTCCCGTTCTTTTTGGTATTCCTGATCACATTTCTGGGGAGCGCTGAGGAACATGAGGCTTTGATGCCAAAGCAGGTGGGATTGGGCTTCTCCCTCTTTCCTTTTCTTTCTCTTTCTAAGATCTTCGTGCATGTCCCCCCCTTCCATGGATTGGGATATTTAATTAGGGGATCCATTGCTTACCAGTTGTGTAAAACAGGAATTTTCAGGGCATTGAATTGATTTCAGGGAGATTAAAAATGGATGAAGTGGATACAGTGAATATTTTCCCTCTGGCATTTCTCCATGTTTATTAATTGCTGTGTGTGGAGCAGACAGGGAAATCCTCCTGGAATGGGAGATGAATGAGCTGTGACCTGTGGAGACTCTTGTTTTTATGTTTAAATGTGGGATTTCCATACTGGGAAACTTCCAAACAACTTGTGGAATCATGGAATCACAGAAATGCTAAAAATATGCTAAAAAGTCCAAGGTGAATCCTTTGAAATTCCTGTAAAACCTGCAACATGAAGGTCATTAAATTCCCTTAAATTCTGCTAAATCCATATTTAAAATGAACTGCCTGGCTTCTGTCTATCAAATTTAGAGGTTTTTTGGGGTGGAGAAGGAAGCAGAGGGGTTTGGGATCCGATTAGGGGTGGAATCCCCATCCCTGGAAGTGTTCAAAATCCCTGTGGATGTGGCACTTGGGGACGTGGGTGAGTGGTGGCCTTGGAAGGGCTGGGAGAAGGGTTGGACTCGATGCTTTTCCAGATCTTTTCCTGCCTTTGTGATTCTGTGATCCCCAAATAATTCATGAAGTGGTTTGGAGATCGGTTCAGTTGACATCAGCCTTCCAAGCAGCTCCAGAGAAATGTTGGGAAACATCCCTCCCCCCTTGTTTTGTCCCTGTGGTGAGGGCAGAGAAGAGAAAAAAGTGTAGGGGGGGGGGGGAAACCCAAAAAGATGGCCTTGGAAACATGTTTTTAATTTTAATTTTCATTTTTATTTTCATAATTTAATTTTTATTTCTGTTTTAAGCACCAGCCCCACCAAAGCTCTTCCCTTCCCTTGCACATCAGCAAATTCTAACCGGTGATTTTGGCTTTGAAAATGTGGATTCAGGATTAAAATTGGTGACTAAAGGGTTTTTTTATTGTCTTTTTTCTCTCAGTCTCTCTAGATCACAGAATGAAACTGGGGTTTTGATGGCTTTGTTCATTTTTAGGGTGTTTCTGAGCCATCCTATTTTCCTTTGTTTTAGCCATGTTTTCTGTCATTTAAACCTTCTTTTTCTTTGTGTTCCCTGTGCTTCCATGTGTTTTCCTGGATGTTCCTTTTACTTTGCTCCGGAACAACGAGAAGGTTCCGTGCAGGAAGTGAAATTGGCCCTCTCGGCGTCGCAGGGGTTGGAAAAGCTCCTTAACAGGATCCCTGCGCCTGTAATTCCATCCTCCCTCCCCAGAACTATCCCTGGATGTCCAGTTTGTCCCAGCAGAGTCCCACCAGCAATTCCTAAATCCATCAGTGATGCTCCACCCTTAATATGTGCTGCCTTCCCCCCCCACACCCTTTTATACCAGATCTGTTAGAACTGAGCCTATTTCCCCTAGTTTGTAGAGATTTATTAGTACTGAGCCTATTTTCCCTGGTTTGTCCCAGATCTGTTAAAACTGAGCCTATTTTCCCTAGTTTGTACAGATTTATTAGTACTAAGCCTATTTTCTCTGGTTTGTCCCAGATCTCTTAGTACTGGGTCTGTTTTCCTTGGTTTGTACCAGATCTGTTAGTCCTGAGTCTATTTCTCTGGTTTGTAGAGATTTATTAGTACTGAGCCTACTTTCTCTGGTTTGTCCCAGATCTGTTAGAACTGAGCCTATTTCCCCTTGTTTGTCCCATATCTGTTAGTCTGAGACTATTTTCTCTGATTTGTCTCAGATCTGTTAGTCCTGAGTCTGTTTTCCCTTGTTTGTCCCAGATCTGTTAGTCCAGAGCCTGTTTTCCCTGGTTTGTACCAAGTATGTTAGAACTGAGTCTGTTTTCCCTGGTTTGTACCAGATATGTCAGAACTGAGTCTGCCTTCCCTGGTTTGTCCCAGGTCTATTAGTACTGAGGCTGTTTTCCCTGGTTTGTCCCAGATCTGTTAGTCCAGAGCCTGTTTTTCCTGGTTTGTACCAGATCTGTTAGAACTGAGCCTATTTTCCCTGGTTTGTCCCTGATCTATTAGAACTGAGTCTATTTTCCCTGGTTTGTGCCAGATCTGTTAGTCCAGAGCCTGTTTTCCCTGGTTTGTACCAGGTATGTTAGAACTGAGTCTGTTTTCCCTGGTTTGTAGATCTGTTAGTACTGAGTCTATTCTCCCTGCTTTGTCCCAGATCTGTTAGTACTGAGTCTATTCTCCCTGCTTTGTCCTAGATCTGTTAGTCCAGAGCCTATTTTCCCTGGTTTGTCCCAACTCTGTTAGAACTATTTTCCCTGGTTTGTAATCTGTTCATTACCGAGTCTATTTTTCTACTGGACTTTATACCAATATTTTAGTTCTAGTTTGCTGAGGATCAGCTTTCCCAAAAGCTGAGGACCAGCTTTTCCCAAAGCTGGGCTTATTACTCACAGAATCCCAGAATAGTTGGGCTTGGAAGGGACCTTCCAAATCATCCATTTCCAGCTCTGTTTGTGGCAGATTTTGCCTCATCTGACACCAAAATCAGGTGTTGCTTCTCTGCAGCTCCATTTCTATCCTGATTTTTCCTGCTCCTGCCCTTCCCTCCGGCTGCTCTCGCTGCCATTCGGCCTCATTTCATCTCAGGCAGGACTGGGGGAGAATTTTAATGTCTCTGTGGCCAGAGATGATTTATGGGATCCCAAAGCCCTGGCTGGGAGTGCAGGAAGAAAATCCTGGTTGGCACCGCTTGAATAAATGAACCTGAAAGGCCCTTTAGTGTTCCAGGCTTTTTTCCTTCCCTTCCCCTCGCCCTCCCCGGGCCTTTCCCAACCTCTGAATTCCTGCTGGTGGTGAGAAGAGGTCGTTTCCTTGCAGGAATTGCCAGCTGCCGGGGTTTTTGTGATGAGTGTGTTTGGCAACAGCCTCAGGAATTCCTGTTACCCTTCATCTGGGAAAAGCCTACTTTTGTGGTGCACAGGGAAAAACAGGGAATCACAGCATGGTTTGGGTGAGAAGGGACCTTAAAGACCATCCAGTTCCCCCTGCCATGGGCAGGGACACCTTCCACTAGCCCAGGTTGTTCCAACCTGGCCTTGGACACTCCCAGGGATGGGACAGCCACAGCTTCTCTGGGAATTCCATCCCAGCCCCTCCCCACCCTCCCAGGGAAGAATTCCTTCCCAGTATCCCATCTAACCCCGTCCTCTGGCACTGGGAAGCCATTCCCCCTTGTCCTGGCACTCCAGGCCCTTGGGAAAAACTCTTTTATGGGATTCAATGAGTGTCTACAAGTCCTCAAAGTCTATCTCCACAGCAACTAAAAACTACCACTTTAAATGTCCTGTTCAGGTTCTTCCAGAGTTTTTCCCTTGTGGATTTTTTCCTTGGTAGCCTGTGCAGGAGCTGAACTTTTCAGGCAGAATGTAATGCCAAAAATCCAATAAAAACAGAGGCATGTGCAAAGAATACAATAAAAAACAGGGTCATATGCAAAGAGTACAATAAGAAATTGCATCATGTGCCAGGAATCTAAGTGTTGGAGCGCTCCAGGAAATGTAAATGTTACAAATCACACAAGAGAAGAAGATAATAATAATAATAAAAAAGGAAGAACAAAGCAGTGGCAAACTGAGGGCTCAGGGAGGGATGGGGTGACCTCGGAGCTCCTCTGCCTCTCCTGACTCCCAGACTTCCATGAGGCTCATTAAAGGCTCCAAGCACAAAGCATCAAACACTTCCAGGAAAAAGTTGGTCTCCATGGGAATAGAGGGCAAACTAAAAATAACTCTAAGCTGCATTTCAACCATTCTGCAGGAGATTGTCATGGCAATGGGGAGAGTTGTAACCTGTTGTCATGAGAACCAAAGTTGGGAATTAATGGGAAAGCTGCTCCCACCTCATCTTTATTCATCCCGGATCCTACATCCACGAGGGGAGAATTCCACAGGAGTGCGTTGAGGGAGCAGCTGGAGGGGAGCAAAGGAGGGAAAACAGGCTGTGGGGGTAGAAAAAAGGAATTTGAAGACTCCACGACCAAACCAGAGCACTGATAGGATGGAAAAAAACCCAGGGATGGAAATGCCTGGAGCTTCTGGTTTGTGTCCTAAACCGGAAAGGCCCCTGAATTCCTGGGAAAAAAGTCCTGGCTGTCGTAGCCTGGAAGGGAACTGGTGTGTGGCTGGTGGGAAGCAAGGGAAGGGAATTCCAGCTCGGGATCAAATCCTGCCAGGCACTGACTCACCTGCCATGGATTTGTCCCTTTGTTTGCCTTCCAGCTCCTGCATTAACCAGTAGTTAAACCATCCCTGGAATTCCCTGGGGCTTCCTTGGCTAATGGACACTCCAGGTGGTCCAGGTGCTTCTCCATCTGGCACCAGCTCAGATCCATCTGCTCCGGCTTTGGCCTTGGAGAAGCCTCTCCTGGGAAGTTTATCCCAAAATCTTTACTTCCTGAAGCGTTTTAAGAAACGAAGGGAGGTGCTGCAACAACCAGGAATCCTATGAGTTTCTGGGACAGATGGAATGGTTTCTGCTGCAAAACAGGGAATTTGATCATGCACAGAAAAAAACAGGAATGTCATCTCTTGGAAGACTCCTGTGTGTTTAGGAATTTCGGAATGTATAAGTCCTGTATATTTAGGAATTTAGCTTTCACATGTGGATGTTAAAGCTTCTGGCACAGCCATTCAGGGCAGCTTCCAAAAGGAAATGCAGAGCTGGTCACCTTGAAAAAGCAGGGAATGTCATCCTGCATTTCCATCTCCACCCTGGCCAGGCAGGAGGACTTGGCACCCTCTGGAACAGGGAGATTTGATGGATGGCAGAGCTCCTGATGTCGTTGGCAAGCAGTGCAAGCTCCACAGGATTTGGCAATGTTGGATTCCTTTATTATTCCCTATTTTTAGAGAAATCTCTCAGTTTGCTCCTGCTCCTGCTGTAAATCCGCGGGCTCCATAGGTAGGTGTCTCCACGTGTTTCCATGCATTATGTACATCCCACATCCCCAATATACTGATCCAGCTCCTAAACACCAGCCCTTCCTTTCCTGCACTGTCAATCCAACATGTTTTCCCAGCAGAACCAGGAGTTTCGTGGTATTTCCATGTTGAATGTTTGACCTTCAGATGATTTTTTTCCCCCTCTAACTCTTGTTGCTCTTGAAATAAAAAAATCTTTGGGGCCTTGAAATTAATTTGGTTGAGCATTCATTCAAATCTCTTTTCCTACAGGGAAAAAAAACCCCTGAAATTTCAGCCTTGCTGAGCAGCACTTCCAGAATTAAATTTATCAACAGAAATGACACCTCAAAGAGCCCTTTTGAGAAACCCCAAAACATCTCATTTTTGGTAACTACAAAAGGCCAGGATGGGAATTCACCCCATCCTTTAAAAACATTCCAGGTGTGGGAAAAACAAGGAAAATGGAGCACCAGAAAAGAGGAATCTTTGCAGCTGTGATGATTTGGGAAAGAAATGATTCCTGGGCAAATAAGTCTGGTTTTCTTCCAGGTTGGGTGTTGAATAGGCAGAGTCTGGAGTTATCCTGGTTTAGGAAAATCCTTCTCCAATATTCCTTAACTGCTTCAGGAGCTTTCCCAGGGCTTGGGTTCCTGATCACCCCATTTTATCCCAGTTCTTTCCCTGCCTCTTCATTCCAGGCTGTGACAATGAGGCTGTGTTTAATTTGGCAAATAAGCCTAAAACATAAACCCAATTCCGTCCCTTGGGAATAATAGTTAATATTTATTCTGTCCAAAACACCCTGTTTGCTGCCAGAAAATCTGGTGGAGTTTAAGACAAATAATTTTTTAAATTTCCTTAATCTATGAGAAAATTAAAGGGAACAAAGAGGGAAGAGAGATGCTAAATTGCATAAAATCATGGAATTTGGGTTGGAAGAGACCTTAAAGCTCATGGGCCGGGGCACCTTCCACTATCCCAGGTTACTCCAAGCCCTGTCCAACCTGGACTTTCCCAGTAGTCCCAGGGTTGGGATCTCTTTGGGGAGGATGGAAAAACCAGCTTCAGTTCTGCCTTGAGAAGGTCTGAACCTGCGTGCTCAGGTTTAGGGATATTTTGGGATGCTTTTCCTGTTTATTTATAATCTTACTGCATTTTGCCTCAAGACTGGAACGAGACCAGAGTCCAAAGGAATGTCCAGAAGGTTCAGTCCTCAGGAGATTTTTTCCAGTTGAATTTACCCCATAAATTTGAAGGAGAGTCATTGAATAATTCCAGTTGGAAAGGACCTCTGGAATTCCCCAAGTCCAGTTTGGGGTCAGGCTGCTCAGAGCTTTGTCCAGTGAACAGAAGTTAAGGAAGTATTCCAATGATTTGGCAGGTTTTGAATTTTTGCTGGAAAAAATTCTCCTGACTCTGTTACCAGGTTTGGAAAGAGCAGGACTTCCAGAGGATTTGGGATGTTGGATATGAAGCTTCTCTTGCTCTGGAACCAGGCTGGGAGAGCTAGGGGGGTTCACCTGGAGAAGAGAAGGCTCCAGGGAGAGCTGAGAGGCCCTTGCAGGGCCTAAAGGGGCTCCAGGAGAGCTGGAGAGGGAACTGGGACAAGGGATGGAGGGACAGGACAAGGGGAACAGAGAGAGCAGGGAAAGGGGTGGAAATGAAGCACCTCCAAACCTGGCCCTGTTTTCTCCTTAATGCCCAGACCAAAATGGTCCCTTTAGTCCCTACAATTCCAAAACCTTCCTTTTTGTCCTCACAGTTTTCTTTGGGAAGTTTTGTGGCTTTGATGGGAAGATTCAGCATCCTGGGAAGATTCAGCATCCTGAGCTCTGCACTCTGAGTTGCTTGATTTATTTTTTGTGGGAGTTTTGTTGTTCCCCCCCCCCCCCACGAAGTTTGCAGGATCTGTGGACACAAAGCTTTTGCAGCTGCTGCCACTTTTTCAATGGATTTCCACATCCTCCCAAATTCAGAGGGATGAGTCACCTGGCAGAGACAGGAAAGGAGGCTCATCCCAAACACATTCCCATTCACAGCCCTGCCTCGGGATGCTGAACATGACAGTGCTTTATTTTCCAAGAATGGGCAATTAGGGAGGAGATAAAAAGCTGCTCATTTTCTGGGATGGGAGAGGAACAGCTGAGAATTGTAGTCATGGAATAGTTTGGGTTGGAAGTGACCTTTGAAGGTCATCCCATGGGCAGGGACACCTCTGTTGGCCATCCCAAGGCTAAAGCAGTGCAGGGTGATATTCAGGAATTAAACATTGCCCAAATTAAGAGGAATAATTAGGAAGTGCCCTGAGCTTCTGGAAAAACCCACCCAGAGAGTGGTGACCTGGGAGATCACAGTTTGCCCTTCCTTGCCTGTGGATCTTCTCCTTCTTCTCCACCTTTATTTTCCCAAGATAAAGTGGAAAAAGTAGTATGGAAATTGAAATGGAAAAGGTAGTATGGAAATTAAAATGGAAAAGGCAGTTGGGAAACTAAAATGTCTCTTTTCACCCCAGAACAAGGTGGGATCTTTAGTTTTGTGCCCAGATCACTTCTACATATTCCATTTATTGACTAAACCTTTGGGAAGCAAAGACCTGCTTGAATATTCATTGCCTAAGTCCTTGGAACGCCCTGAACTCCTAGTCAGGTGATATATTTACTTCTTTAATCCCTCCTGACCTTCTTCCCTATGGAAATGAGACAATTTGAGAGCATCTCCTGCAGCACCTGAGATCCAGCTGATTACTCTGACAGTGATTGCAGTGCCTCTTCCCAAAATTCCTGGGAAAAATCCTCAATCTTAACTCTCCCTTGGCTTTGCTGTGTCCTTGACCACTTGTCCTGTCCCTCCATCCCTCGTCCAAAATCCCCCTCCAGCTTTCCTGGAGTCCCTTTAAGCTCTGGAAGGGGCTCTAAGGTCTCTTCTCCAGACTGGACACCCCCAGCTCTCTGTGCTGATTGAAAAATAATAAATAAATAAAATCAACCTGCAAAAAGATGCCCAGGAGACAAAATACTCGTGGAACAATCAGGATGTTGGGATTTGGCCTAAAAATGCCACTGAAATGCTACTCCAGGCAAGGTTTTGCTGCCATGGAAAACGAATGGATGTTGATTTTATCCCACTCCTATAAAACAGGTGCTGGAGTTCCAGAGGTTCTATGTGGTCACAGAAGACAGATCTCATTCCAAGAGATGATCCCCAAGCAGTTGTAGTGTTCTCCTGCAAAAAAAAAGCAGTGATTCCTTGAGCTGGGAAGGGAAAAATTCCATGAAAGAAGCTGAGAGAGGGTTGGTCACGTAAACACCCATCGGGAGCTGCTCCCAGGACACACCAGCTGGAATAAAGGGTGAGAGTAGGAACTGGAATCTTGATTTGGCACTTTGGAGGGTCGGGTACGGAGTGAGGTGGAAGTTTGGAGGGAAGGTAAAGCCCTGAAGTTTTAAGGAGCTAAACGAGGTGATTTGTGCCGTTTATAAAACCTCTGAGCCACCGCGAGTGCTTCAAGAGGACTCTTTCATTCTGCTGAGGCTCCTCAGATCTCCACTTTCATGTTCTTTGTTGTCATCTTTTCATCTCCTGATTTCCCAGCACCAAAAGGATCCTGCCAAGCTGTTTGAAACCCCGAAGAGAGAAGCTGCCCTGTTTATTGAACTCTGCTTGAAAGCTGGAAACCCTCCTCTGGTGCCTCAGATGTTCCCTCCCTTCCCCTCCTGGGTTGTTACAAACATCTGCCTGTCAAGGGTGGGACAAGCTGAGAGCCTAAAAATTCCCAGCCTGGAGCTCATGGACCACCTGGATTCTTCTGCTCCCCATAGCAGGACCCTGGAAGTGTCCAAGGCCAGGTTGGATGGGGCTTGAAGCAACCTGGGATAGTGGAAGTTGTCCCTGCCCTTGGAACTGGGGGATCTTTAAGGTCCCTTCCAAGCCAGTGTTAAGTCCCACCAAGAGCTCTGGGATTTCAGTTTAAGCTCTTTGATATGAAATCCTCTAATTCCTTCTGTCATGGATGGATTCCATGCTAATCAGTGTCCTGGATGTGAGGGATGAAGGTGGGGTTTTCCAGCAGCAGTGACAGACTGAGAAGGAATTCCATGAACTCTGTGCTGGGACAGGCTGGGAGAGCGGGGGGGGTTCACCTGGAGAAGAGAAGGCTCCAGGGAGAGCTGAGAGCCCCTTGCAGGGCCTAACGGGGCTCCAGGACAGCTGGAGAGGGACTTGGGACCAGGGGTGGAGGGCCAGGACACAGGGAATGGCTTCCCAGTGCCAGAGGGCAGAGTTATGTGGGATATTGGGAAGGAATTCCTGGCTGTGAGGGTGGTGAGGCCCTGGCACAGGTTGCTCAGAGAAGCTGTGGCTGCCCCTGGATCCCTGGAAGTGTCCAAGGCCAAGCTGGAACAACCTGGGCCAGTGGAAGGTCCCTGTGGAACTGGATGGGCTTTAAGGTCCTTCCCAAACCATTTGGGAATTATGTACCTTCCCAATATCCATCTAACTCTGCCCTCTGGCAGTGGGAAGCCATTCCCCCATGTCCTGTCACTCCTTATCCTTGTCAAAAATCCCTCTCCAGCTTTTTTTGGCTTGTTTTCCCCAATATCTGTTATTTTACACCCATCACTAGTGGCTTTTGTTGGTTTTCATGTTGTTTATTCACCAACTTTGTCCAGGTGATATTTCCCTTTCATTTCCTCTTTTCCTGGCAGGGTTTTTTTTCCCCACTCTCTTCTGCTTATTAATCCATATCCAGCAATTGTCCTGGGTTTGCTTTTCTCCCATAAATTAATAAAGTTGTGGTGCTGCTGTGGATTGAGCCAAGGGATCGTTGCCATCACAGCACCAGTCGGATCATTCCTGTGGGATACAGAGGGGACACCGTGTCCAGGACACAGAGCCTGGGTCAGCTCAGGCAAAGAGCCTTTCCCCCTATTTAAACTGGCTGATATCTTTTCATGGAAGTGCCCAGTGATTACAGGAGGGTGTCTGGAACATTTGGAGCTGGATCCCACGGGAAGGGATGAGGATGCAGGTCCATGTTTGGAGTTTTACTCTTCTCCCTGTGTTTTGCCTCTCATTCCTTTATCCCCTACCAAAGGATTAATTCAAACACATCCTCATTCCGCTCTGGTTTTTTATTTTCTACCAGACTACGGGATTCCCAGTTCATTTTCCAGAGTTCTTGGACAGGGAGCAAAATTATTCTGCTGTTCAAGGCTTAAAGCTCCAGTTTGTGGAATTTTCTGGCACATGTGGGACATGTATTGGTGTTTTGGGTCCTTGGTTCCAGGACAGCCTTTTCCCACAAATGCTCAGCAAAGGATACAGAAGCTCTGGCTGTGATTGACACTCAGTCTAATTCCTGCACTCTGGTTTATTTACCTTTTTAATTAATTTATTTACATTTTTAATTAAGCTGAGGTGTAGAAATGCCCCCAGAAAAGAACCATAAAGGCTAAATGAGCTCCAACAAGAATGATTAAAGCTGTTCCCACATCCTAATTTGTCACGTGTTACAAACTCACGTGGACTCCGTGCTCTCCTTCCACCACGTCCTTCATTCCAGTGTCACTGCTGGGAACAGAAGGTCCCTGACACCACTTAGAGCAGTGCCCAGAACGAATCCAACACCTCTGAGCATCCAAATCCAGGTGGAAAATAGCCTCTGTTATCTCATATAAATAAAGCCAGGCTTGTCATTGTAAATATGGAACAAAAACACACCGTTCTGGGGGAGGGGAGGCACAAGAAGCAGGATCTTGTCTCCTGAAGTGCAGGAGAGGAAGAGAAAGAGCATAAAATAGGAATTATTAAATAATTCTATGGAAGAAACTCTGGGTAATACATTAAGTCCTGGAATAATTTAGTTTGGGCAGCTCTTTGTTCCCTGAGCCGTTCAAAACAAAGCCAACTTCCAAGTTGGAGCCGTATCCAACCAAGGTTCAAATTTAGGCAAGAAAGGAGATTTCCATCCCCTCTCTGGCTCCAGTTCCATCCTTCCTGGGAATGTGGTTTCTCCCAAGATTGAGTTCAAGATGGTGCTTTTGCTGCTACTTCCAGGTAGAATATGGACACATTTCCTCCTCCCATGGAGGTGGGATTGAGGTCTCTAAACCCAGCCTTCCCCTCACACCTCATGTGCCCCAAGCCTTGGGAGTGATATCCTGACTACAAACTACCACCAGGGACTCTCCCAGGCTGATGATCCAGCCAGTTTTCCACCCTTCCATTCATTAATCCTTGGAGAGACTGTACCCAGGGTTGTAAACAGCGCCTCATTAGGGAAGACATTCCCAAAGTGGTTGGGTAGGATTTGTGCTTCAGAAATCCCTGGTGGCTGTTCCCAATCGCTTTCTCATCCTTCATGTGCCTGGTTATGGTTTCCAGAAGGATTTGCCTCCTGAATTCCTGGGCGGGGAGATGTGACTGGGCTGACATTCTCTCTTTGGCTGCTTTGGAAGGTAGGGGAGAGGTTTCCCTTTTTCCCAACATCAGGGACATTCCCCATCCCTGTGACCATTGGGAGATGGCAGAGAGGGGCAGTTCTGCTCCAGGTCCCTGTCATCCGTTCATCCTGCACATGGACATGGAAGTGTGATGGGAAGTACCCTCCTGACCCAGGCAAAGAAATCGGTGTCGGAACAATGTTTGGCTCTGGAATACTTGGGGTCATTGGATTTCCTGCCCCTTGGACTTGAGAAATCCAGTGAAGTGGGTGGAGAAGTTCATTGCCATGGGGGAGGAGATCAGGGGAAGCATCCAGGATAGGTAGGGAAGGGGAGATGGATAAAGTGTGTGTGGAACTGCACAAGGGATAAACAGTCTGGAGGGGAATGGGATGAGCACTTGGATGTGGAAAATGTTTGAATGAAGTTGAGGGAAGATGCGATGGAGCTTGGCCATGGAGTCACAGACTAGTTTGGCTTAGAAAGAACCTTAAAGCTCATCTCATTCCACCCACCTTCCACTATCCCAGGTTGCTCCAACCTGGCCTTGGACACTTCCAGGGATCCAGGAGCAGCCACAGCATCTCTGGGAAAACTATGCCAGGGCCTCCCCACCCTCACAGCCAAGAATCCTTCCCAATATCCCATTTAAAAACTCCAAACTTCCTATTTTGTCTCAACATAGAGCCTTTTTCCATGGAGGAAGGTGGTGGCTTCTCCTGGAATTGTTCAACTGCCTGTTAACATTTTTCCCATTCCAACAGAAAAACGTGACATTGAATTAGTCCCAGAGATTTTTTTTTTGTGGGGAGAAATCACCATCTTTTAGAAAACATTCCGTGAAATCTCCAGGTGGTGTGCAGAGCTGGAGCTGTAAGACAGGGATGCCTCCCATGGATCACAATAATCTCCAGGTTGGGGGAAGGGAGATTAAAAAAATCACAGCTTTAATTTTTTCCCCTTAATTCCGAAGGACGACGGAACTTCATTATCCAATCTGCTCCAAATTGGGCACCTAATGAAATCTCACACCCCCAAAATTTAATCAGGGATTACTCCCGTGGGATTTGAATCAGATAAAAAGGAAGCCTCACATATTTGGGAGCAATTGCATAAGGCAATAAAATAACCTGCAGAGCTCTTTGTCCTTTGCGGCGAATGGGAATTGTTTGACCTACTTTTCTTTCCTTTTTTCCTTATGTTTTTTTTGGGATTTGTGACCCCTCCTGGGCAGCAGTGAACACTCGGTTCATGTACAAGCACATGAGTCTCAGGAGTGTTTCCTCCAAGGTGCTTTTATGGCTTTTATTGCAGCCATTTGAGGCTGGGAAAAGGAAAGGAATGTTTTAAAATCAATATTTAGCTGGTGTGTTAAAGGCCTGAGTGATAAAAGGAGGTTTCTTGGGGCAGCTGAGGGGGATTTTATCTCCCCAAACCTTCCCTGGGTGAATTTTACCCCATCCAAACCTTCCCTTTATGTATTTTACCCCTCAAGCCTTTCCTGTATGAATTTTACCCATCAAACTTTCCCTGCATGGATTTTATCCCTCCAAACCTTCCCTTTATGAATTTTTTACCCCTCCAAACCTTCCCTTTATGGATTTTACCCCTCAAACATTCCCTTCATGTATTTTATCCCCTCAAACCTTCCCTGATGGATTTTACCCCTCAAACCTACCCTTTATGGATTTTACCTCTCCAACTTTCCCTGCATGGATTTTATCCCTCAAACCTTCCCTTAATGGATTCTTTACCCCTCCAAACCTTCCCTTTATGGATTTTACCCCTCCAGTCTTCCCTTTATGGATTTTATTTCTCCAAACCTTCCCATTATGGATTTTTTACCCCTCCAAACCTTCCCTGTGTGGATTTTACCCCTCAAATCATCCCTGTATGGATTTTACCCCTCAAACCTTCCCTGCATGGATTTTATCCCTCAAACCTCCCCTTAATGGATTTTTTATCCCTCCAAACCTTCCCTTTATGGATTTTTTACCCCTCAAACCTTTCCTGCATGGATTTTATCCCTCCAAACCTTTCCTGCATGGATTTTACCCCCCAAACCTTCCCTTCATGTATTTTGTCCCTCCAGACCTTCCCTGATGGTTTTTACCCCTCAAGCCTTTCCTTTATTAATTTTACCCCTTCAAACCTTCCCTGCATGGATTTTACCCCTCAAACCTTCCCTTATGGATCTTTTACCCCTCCAAGTCTTCCCTGATGGATTTTACCCCTCCAAACCTTCCCTGGATAGATTTTACCCGTCAAACCTTCCCTGCATGGATTTTATCCCTCCAAACCTTCCCCACATGGATTTTATCCCTCCAAACCTTCCCTTTATGGATTTTCCCCCTTCAAACCTTCCCTGTATGAATTTTACCCTTCAAACCTTCCCTGAATGGATTTTATCCCTCCAAACCTTCCCTTTATGGATTTTTCCCCTTCAAACCTTCCCTTTATGGATTTTGTCCCTCAAACCTTCCCTGTATGAATTTAACCCCTCAAACCTTCCCTTTATGGATTTTTCCCCTTCAAACCTTCCCTTTATGGATTTTGTCCCTCAAACCTTCCCTGTATGAATTTAACCCCTCAAACCTTCCCTTTATGGATTTTGTCCCTCAAACCTTCCCTGTATGAATTTAACCCCTCAAACCTTCCCTTTATGGATTTTATCCCTCAAACCTTCCCTGTATGAATTTAACCCCTCAAACCTTCCCTTTATGGATTTTATCCCTCAAACCTTCCCTGTATGAATTTAACCCCTCAAACCTTCCCTTTATGGATTTTGTCCCTCAAACCTTCCCTGTATGAATTTAACCCCTCAAACCTTCCCTTTATGGATTTTATCCCTCAAACCTTCCCTGTATGAATTTAACCCCTCAAACCTTCTCTTTATGGATTTTATCCCTCAAACCTTCCCTTTATGAATTTTTAACCTCTCCAAACCTTCCCTTTATGGATTTTACCCCTCAAACCTTCCCTTTATGAGTTTTTTACCCTTCAAACCTTCCCTTTATGGATTTTATCCCCTCAAACCTTCCCTTTATGGATTTTACCCCTCAAACCTTCCCTTTATGGATTTTTTACCCTCAAACCTTCCCTGCATGGATTTTATCACTCAAAACCTTTCCTTTATGTATTTTACCCCCCAAACCTTCCCTTTATGAATTCTACCCCTCCAAACCTTCATTTATTTTAGCCCTCCAAACGTTCTGTGATGGATTTTTTACCCCTCCAAACCTTCCCTGATGGATTTTACCCCTCAAACCATCCCTGTATGAATTTTACCCCTCAAACTCCAGTGGAATTTCCCAGGCTTGTGCTTGCCAGGATGTACCTTTTTTACCCCTTCTAAACCACCTTCGGTCTTGGAAGTTCAGCTGAGTGGTCCTGAGGAATATTTGTAGTTCGGCAAGAACAGCTTTGAATTGGGAACAAATTTAGCCATTAAATTGTCGTAAAACTCAGCAATGACGTGGTCTCAGCACCTTTTTTTCCCCAGATAAACTGATTTTCCCCGTTCTGTGGGGATTTAACTCGCTTTGTCTTCAGCTCGACCCCTTTCCTAACTGTATTAATCCCATATTTCTTTTAGAATATATTTTTAGAGATCTTTCAGCATCTTTTGCTGTTGGGAGGCTCAGGGAGCTGCCTCTTGTTACTCCTTGTATTTGTAATTCCCCACAGATAAAGGAGCATTAGGAACAGTCCCCAGTTTCTCTGGGAAGTAATTTCTGATTTCCATATTAATCAAAACTGGCTTTACCTTGGTCCTGCCCTAATCCTTGGACCAACACAGGGAGGAGATTACACTCTGCACATGTCAAAAAGCAATTAAAATTCACACACAGGAATCAAGGGGGGAGGAAAAATCACCTTTTACTTCGTGAGCTGAGCAGGGAAAAGCCCCTGACCTGGAATTGTTTGTTCCTTATTGGCTCCTTTCCCTTTGAAGTGCCTGCTTGGAAGAGTCTTTAATATTCCAGGATTAAAATGCTGCCGTTCCAGTAGAATGGGGAGGGTTGAACGTGATGGGAAGAGACATTTCAGGAGGGGAAGGACTGGCTGTGGAGAGCCTTGGATTTGCACTTGGACAGGTGAGGGACTGTTAATAGATGGATATTCCAGATCTTACCGAGGGCAGGATACAGCTCCCAGCCTATGGAAAAGGGAGGGCAGGAGTTAGGGAGCAGGAGAGGCACCTGTGGGTGGTAAAAGATCTGTTTGGAGGTGTTGGACTGCAGGAATTTGGGAGGTTTGGGGCTGGAAAAGCAAAATCTGCCACAGATGACAGAGGATCTGGGAAACGTGGTGGGAATGGCTTTGGTGGAGCTGGATTTGGGTGGATCCAGGGATTCTGTGGATGGATCCTGGGTGGGAAGGGGATGTGCACAGAGGGGGGTTTGCCTTGGCTGTGCTGGATGAGGTGGGATGAGATGAGGAGTTGGATGTGGAGGAGAGAAAGGCAGGATGGGATGGGATGGGATGGGATGGGATGGGATGGGATGGGATGGGATGGGATGGGGTAGAACAGAACAAAGGAAGAGAGTAGAATAGGATGGAATGGAATGGCATGGAATGGAATGGAATAGAATAGAATAGACTGGAATTGAAATTAGAATGGAATGGAATGGAATGGGATGAGATGGAATGGATTTGATTTGAATAGAGCAGAATAGATTGGAATTGGAATTGGAATGGAATGGGATAAAATAGAGAATAGAATAGAATGGGGTGGGATGGGATGGAGTGGAATGGAATGGATTTGAATAGAATAGAATAGGATAAAATGGAATTGGAGTTGAGCAGGAGCTGGTGAGTTTCCCAGGGGTCTGGGAATCAGGGAATCTCATCCCAGCCCTTGTCTGGGAAATGAACAACCAAAACCTCAGGATGAGGGATCTTTGTGGGATCTCTTCTGACAGAATCTTTGCACTTCCAAGCCGGTGGAATTAGATTTTATTTTCAAACAGGCTGTGGAGTTTTGCCAGTGCAAATATTATGGATTCTCAGCTTCCCCCAAGGACAACTTGGATCTAATCTGGCCCAAATATGTGTGAGAGGCCCATTAAAGCCTTTTAACACCCAAAAACTGATTTTATTAATACTCTGCCTGTGCTCCATCTGCTGCTCTGCTTGTCTGGAGCCAATGGATTTGGGAGCAATTCACTGTCCTGGTCCAAGGCCAAAATGGCCAAAATACCATATGGACAATTGGAAGTTAATTAGGATTTTAGAATTCAATATCTAGGGATGCTGTGATCCCTAAACCCTCAGTTTCCCTGAGTTTGGCCTCTTCCAACAACCCAAAATATTTTCTCATTTAGAATTTTTCGCTTTGCAGATGAAAATTCCTGGGTTCACAATTTTAAAATCGGCCCTTTTGGGGCAGTGATTTAATTTGCAAAATCGTTGTGGCCCTTCTGGAATTGTCTGGTTTTAAAATGAGCTGGAGTAGGGAATTTGGTGTCCCCAGAGGCCTTGTTGAAGGGTGTGAATCAAGACTGTCTCTGTTGGAATCAGGACTGGAATCAATCTTCCAATGCCAGAGGAGTGTAAAACACAGAGATAAGAAGCAGGACAATGTTTGTGCTTAATTAGCCCATTGATTACTGATTAATTGATTGATTCCTGGGCAGGTTTTTTGCATTAATCCTTGATCATGCTCAGGGCACGAGGAATCACGATTTTGTCTTTGGCAGCACACCTGGAATACCACCAGTTTTAAGGTATTAAATTCCAGCATCTGAGTTGGGCTGAGTAAATAAAAATAAAAGCAACCTGTGACCAATAAGGAGCTTTTTGCCATCATTTTTCCAAGCAGGTCCCTTCCTACTTTTCCTGGAAAATTCCTGTCTGAGGAGGCATCTCTGACTCGTCAACACTGAGGACGAGTCCATGTTTAGCTCCTCCAGTCCCACAAGTTCTGTAGGAACAAGCTCTCCTATGCAGGAAACAGCCACTTGTCCCAGAAAACCTTTTAAAAAAAAAGGGATTTCCCTTCACTTTTCCAGGCTGGGAAACGTTATTGGAAAAGGTTAAGTCACAGTTCAGTGTTTAAGGAAATCTGTAATGGCTTCTTTATGACACTTTCTGAGGAGAAACAAACCCTTTTATTTCATCAGGCTCTTCCTTTGGAGTCATCAAACACAGAATTAATTAAATAATTGCAGGGAGTGTCAATCGGGAATGAATTAAACCATTTTCCTGAACTTCTTCCCCACAGAGACTTGTGCCAGCACAGGAGAGGATGTGACACATGTCTGTGGCCCAGAAGTGACATTGATTGACAGTTTGACAAGTCCTGTCACTGTGGTTTATTTTTTACCAAGTAATCAAGTGTCTCTCTAATGGCTTTGGACAGTTGCTCCCAGTTTTGCTTCTCCTGTCCCCAGACAGCTGCTGGAGGGCCTGGGAGCTTTGTGGGGAGTAAAACTGAGGTGGAACCGGGATAAGGATGGAAATGGGAATCATCTCTTTTGTCCGACAGCTAAAACAAAATGAGCTGAAAGCAGGTTTTCCCTGAGCAAGAGAAAACGAGGGCAGTGATTGTCCAAAACTGCTCCTGGTATTTCCTAAGATCTTTTTGGGCTTGTAAAGTCTCCAAATTCCCTGGCATGGTGAAGGCAACAGCTCCAAGCTGATTTGTGGCATCCTGTGACCACGAGGTCCCACTGAGAGCTCAGAGATCTGTGCAAATTCCTTGCTCTCCCTGCCTGATTCCCAAGAAACCAGGAGTCTCCAGCTCCTCTGGGCAGGGAGGCCCCACCATCCATCCCCTTGTCTTTGACCTCCAGCTGGGAAAATCTCCTCCAGGCAGGCAGGGCCTCATTGTGTCAACACTGTGACCCTCTGGAATGGACACAAACAGCCCATGTCACACTGAGCCAGCACCAGAGGGGTTATCTCCATCCCCTTTCCTGCCAAAGGCACCTCTGCCATTCCCAGGACATCCAGCAGTTCTTTCAAATGAGTCTGTGCAATGTAAAGGAAAAGGACATAAAAAGAGAATAGTTTTTTTGCCCCATTCCTGTCGGTTTTGTCAGATTTTTGGGGTTTATACTGAAGGTTTCAGAGGGAAGGTTGTGTTACCTGTGATGCCTGTGGAGATCCTGCCCTTGGTTTTGTTGTGCTTGCCATGTAAGACGTGGATGATCCATCAGGAAAACTCCTTCAGGGGGTCTGTGATTTCACACCAGTGGAATTCCCCACCCTCTGGATCAAGCTGTGATCCCAGGGGAGGAAAGGAAGGAGATGGAAGGAGGTGTGGAAGAGAGATGGAGAGGGAATTCTGACAAGGTCATGGAGTGATGGGGCAAGGGGGAATGGCTTCTTACTGCCAGAGGGCAGGGTTAGATGGGATATTGGGAAGGAGTTGTTTGGTTGTGAGGATGGTGAGGCCCTTGCACAGGTTACCCAGAGAAACTGTGGCTGCCCCACCCCTGGAAGTGTCCAAGGCCAGGCTGGAGCGACCTGGGACAGTGGAAGGTGTCCCTGCCCATGGCAGGGGGTGGGACTGGATGGGCTTTAAGGTCCCTTCCAACCCAAACCATCCTGATTTCCACAAGTGCCTTGGGAATAGAGGTGGCACAACACATGTCCAGGACAGTGACAACCTGAGCACAGGGTCAGAATCCCTGCTCTATGTGGTCAGGAGTGTTTAAAATTGGGAAGCAGCAGGAGCAGCAATCCCAGGCCACATGAAGATGAGCTTTGCATGGCCCTGGGGAAGGAGCAAGAAAAGTTCCTACTTATATAAAGGACCTTTCAGGTGAAAAAAGACCCAAGTTTAAAGGTCTCCTGGAAAGAGGTTGTTAAATGTGAGAGCAAATCTCTTTTGGAAGCAGCTGCTGTGTCTGTGAACACGTTTGCCTGCTCTGCTCCTGGGCTGCTGAGGCTTGGAACAGTAATGAGGGGGTGGCACTTTTTCGTGGGAATGAATGTATTTATTATCCAGAGACTTCAGAAATGCTGGATTCTCAACCGTCCATTAAGTTGCTCTTCAGAGCGGTCCCACCCTTGCTTCTCAGCCTTCCCTCTATTTTTGCATCCATTTAGCAGGAGTGGGCTGGAGGAGTGATGGGATGTCTGTGGTTATGTGGGATGATGGGTGGAAAATAAATCCCCGGGCTCCCTCCAGCATCACGGGGCACTGGCACATCTGGAGCTTATCCTGGAGAGGTTTGGGTAGAATTGACATGGAAATGCATCCAAAAATGTGCCACTGCTGGATGGATCTGTGGGATTAGGGAAAAAGGAAAAGGTCCTGCCATCCTTCCTGCTGTAGGTGCTTTTGGGAGGTGGCAAAACTCAGATTCCTGTAATTTGGGGTGTTAAGCATAAAAAAAAACAGGGTCAGTCCAGGAGGATGTCAGCTCTGCCCTCCTGAGTTGGAGACTCTTCCTAGACTTAAATTTGGTTTGGAAAACTCAGTGACTTGGGGAATGTACATTTTGAGCTCCAGAAGGCATTTTAGTACAAAAGATTTAAACTGCTCAAGGGCAAAGTCACACTGGGATAAGTGAAGTTAAGGGATGAGATGTGTTGGGATGGTTTGGCACCCAGTTGGACCCAAGTTCTGGCAGGACAGGAACATCTCCAAACACCCTGACAATGAGCTGTGCAGTCATTTCATCACACCTGTCCCATCCTCAGAGCCCTTGGGGTGTCAGTCACTCATGACAAAGGGCTCTGGCTGGTGAATTAAGAGCTGGACCATGGAAAAGTTGCCCTTGGGGCAGCCTCGTGTCCACCAGGGCAGGGGGACCCCTAAAACAGCAGCCTGATGGTGGGGGGTGGTGTTTGTGTGAGGGGGTGGACAAGTGATGGGGCAGGAACTCCTGGTGTGTGTCAGCTGGGCGACAGAGCAGCTGCACTCCTAATTAAGGGGAGATAAATCCAGGGCAATTCCTTTTGGGTTCAGCAGGAGATGTTTTCCAGAGTTCCCACAGAGCAGGGAAGGTCTAGGAAGTGCCCTGGGTAAGAAGCTGTTCAGAGATATTGAGGGATATTCCTTGGGGGACAACTCCCCAAAAGGCAGGAGGAGATGCATGGCCTAATCCCAGAGCTCAGGGGGTGAGGAGCAAGTTGGGCTGGGCAGATCCCTCCGGATGGAGAAAGGCTCCGGATGGGAGAAGAAGGTTTGTTGACACCTCTGCCACAAGTCTTTTCCAAAATGCTGCAGCTCTTCACCTCTGGAGGCCGGTTTCCCACGCAGAATCAGCTCCCAGATGTCCTCCTCAGCTGTTTTCCCTGTGTCCCCCATCCATCTCATATTTTTCCAGAGTCACTTCTCCCAGCAATCGACATTCGGGAGCGTTGCTGCCAGTCTGGCTCTGCTGGAGCTGTGCCAGGAAGCCCACGTGGTGTCTGCTCTCCAATTTCTCACTTCTGGGGTAATTCCTCAAGTACCAAACTTGCACTTTTCGTGTCACAACATGTGACTTCGGGCAGGAATAAATTCCCACTCGGGCCGAAGGGAGCGGATTTCCAGCAGCACGAAGCTGAAGACATGAGGTCGCTTGTGTTTTTACCCTCAGAAGATGCTCATAAATCCTATTTTTGAAGAGTTTCTGAGGTGTAGGCAATAAAGAATGAGGTAGATGAGCTTAAAATAGAACATGAGGGTGTTTGGCAGGGGAAAATACTTTGGCTTCATCTGGCTGAGGCAAAATCTTCCTGGGGCTGTTGCAGCTTCGAAGCTCAGCAGAAACAAACTGGTTTGCAGAGGTTTAGGGGAGAATTAGTAAAACAGAATAAGGGAATTATTTGGGTTGGAAAAGTCCTCCGGGATCATTGAATCCAACCACTCCCCCAGCACTGCCAAGGCCACCACTGACCCATGTTCCCAAGTGCTACATCCACAGGGATTTTGAACACTTTCAGGGATGGGGATTCCACCCCTGATCTGACCCCAAAGGCACTTAAAACCCTCTTTTAAAATCTACTTCCTGAACCCCTTTACAATTCATCTCCTAAAAAGAGGGAGCCTAAAAGCCATTAATCCAAAGCAGCATCACACCAAGAAGGAAAGGGGTGAGCAGAGCTGGAGAGAACAGCCCAGAAATCTGAAAAATATACATGAAAAATTAAAGGCAGCTCTAAAACACCTCCTTGCAGCAGCCCCACGTGCTCCTGGTTGTTTGTTGGAGTTTTTGCAGCAGCTCTTCCCAGAGCTGTGTGTTTTCCCTGGGGAGAACATCAAATGAACACTGGCTTCCTTGCTCCTATTGATTGTGGAGATGATATTAAATTAAAATAAAGGCAGAGAACAACTTTTGATTTCTTGGGCGAGGAGTCTCATCAATTTTGTTCAATGTGTTTTCACCTCATTTTCTGTTTCTGCATCATCACAAGGCCCAGCAGAGCCAGGGGCCCTTCAGGGGCAAATCCATACAAGGAGAAAGGAAAGGATATTTTCCTTCTGTCCCTGATATTTTCATGTCAAGGGGGTTTGATCCTCTTGCTTGTTATTTTTTGATTCAGGGTGACAAGATGTGGCAGGAAGGGAGCAGGATCTGTCTGAGGAACAGGGATTTCCAGGGGGGAAAATCAGACGCTCCTGAGCCCATTCCTGATTCTTGGATCCAGATACCCATGGAATGTGGATCATCCTGAGGGACTACAGCTTTTGCTTCCATGAAGAGGCTTGTTTGGGGTTATTTGGGAGATGAAGAAGAGCCAAGAAACAAACCCCATCTCTCTTTCCCCTTAAACCCCCCAAAAAAGGAGAAAGACCAGTGGTTGAGTCCCAACCTGGAGAGTTTTAAAGTAGGTGTGGATGTGGCACTTGGGGACATGGTGGCCTTGGCAGTGCTGGGTGAGACTCGATGGCCTTAAAGGTCTTTTCCAACCTCAGTGATCCCATAATTCCATGAATACACGTTTGTCTCCACCTGCCCGAAATAACCCTGGAGTCTCAAGAAGTGTCTGGCTGGAAAACCTGTCCCAAAGCCACAGTTTTCCTGGGGTCTGAGGGTGGTTGCATTTATTTCAGGCTGGTTTTTCTAAAACCCTTCAATACTGGAAATTTTGAGGGTGGTATTTTGAGGTGGGTTTAGAGGTGTTTTTTTTAGAGGTGGCTTTTAGGGGTGTTTTTTTTGCTGGATTTACCAGCAGGTGCTGGAGGTGCCTCAGATGGAACTCATGGCCACCCAGGACTATGTTTGTCATGGTTCAGACTCAATTAAGGACTGTTATTAAAGATTAGGGGATTCAGGAATTGTCTGGGGGCATTACCCAGCTGCAAAGATCAGGAGAACCTCTTGGTGGTCCATGAGTTTGTCACCTGGATCCCATCCCTCGCGGATGAGCAGGGTACACGGACAGCCATCACCACCTGTGCCCATGGAATTAGGGTGTCTTTAAGGTCCCTTCCCACACAAACCATCCTGGGATTCTACTGGACTGCATGTCAAGTTGGGAGAATTTTAGGGAAAATACCCTTGGAGTGAAGTGGAGTTGGTTTAACACCCCTGGCCAGGCAGGTCAGGGTGGAAAGCGGGATCATGGAGGAAATGGGAAGACTGTGGAATGATGAATGTCCTGGAGAAGAAATTATTCTCTTCTAATGAAGTGGAGGGTGAGCAGGATATTTGTGATTGAGGTTCATCATTTATGTTCCACCTACAATCACTGAGGCTGCAAATAACCTTCTGAGGAGCTCCTTGATTGCTGAAAGGCTTCAGATATTCCTGAGTACGACAACAACGGAGTTTCATGCCTAAAAAAAAAACCCTGTTAAACTGCTGCTTAGCCAACATTAACTCCAGCAATTTTTAATTAACCTGATTTAGAAGCCAAACATATCCCTGATGAAAATGAGAGGGTAGAACACGCAGTCATTTATTCCACTACAGTGGCCATGAGTGGTGATTGAGATTTATTCCAGTGAACCTCAGAATTTGGCCACGGGGTTTAGGAATTGGCACGTGGTGGAAGAGATTTGGGGTGTGGAGGGAGAGATTCCAATGGCATTGTGTGGATGCTCAGAAAGGGGGAGGCCAGACCTGTTATATTTTTAATATTTTAATGTTCTAAAATATTAAAAAAAGAGGAGTATGAATTGACTGCTAATTAAATCTTTCCAGCCTTTTTTGGCAGTCTCTGATGGAAGGAGGACTCTCCAAGGGTCATTTTGTCACCCTTGGGTTGGTTGTGCTCTGGGATGGTGTCCAAGGGGACAAACTGTGGTGGCAAGCTCAGCAAAGCCAAATTCTCCACCAGAAAAGAAGGATTAACATGTCCTGCTGTGTCTGTCCAAGGGATTTGTGCAGGAGCACGTGAGAAGGGATGAAGTTATCCATCCATGTTACTGTTTCCAGGAGGGAAGACCTCCAGGAAGTGGAAGGAAAGCAAAGCAAAATGGTGACAAGGGATGGGATCTGAGGGAATGCCTGGAGCTGTGCCAGGGGAGGGTTAGATTGGATCTTAGGGAAAGATTCTTCCCCCAGAGGGTGGTTGGGCACTGAACAGGCTCCCCAGGGTGGGCAATTCCAAACCTGCCAGAGCTCAAGGAGCCCTTGGACAACACCCTCAGGGACAGGGGGGATTGCTGGGGTGTCCTGGAGCTGGACTGGATGATCCTTGTGGGTCCTTTCGCGCTCAGGGTATTCCATGATTCTCTGAAAATGGAGCAGCCTAAGGTGGGAAGGTTTTTGTCCGTGGAATCCACGGAGAACAAGAACTTTCATGGAGTGAGAGTTGGATAAGACACCTGCACTGGGTGTGGGGCATTCAGAGTCTGTCCAGCCCTGCTCAGGTGATTCTCCCTGAACTCTCCATGACCCATCCAAGTGAAGCTGATGAAAACTGAAGCCTTTTCCAAAGAGCCCATTAAATCCTCTCCCGCAGCTCCGAGGGGTCGGAGCTACCACACGCGTTCCTTCCAGGTGGCCTGGCAGGGAATCGGGGCCCTCCCGGGATGGCACTTGTGCAGCCAGGAGTGAAAACAAGCCTGGCATGTTTTCCTACAGCATCCCTTCAGCAGGAAACTCTGGATAATGGGAGCGCTGAGCACTGGACTAGGTGCTGAGCTCTGCCAATGCTGCCGTGCAGCCAAGGAAAACCTTTCCAAGTCGGTTTTCCATGGCTGAATTCAACATTCAGAGCATGTGTTTCCTCGGTGCTTTTCTTCCAAGCCCAGTGCACATCCCTGTTTTCTGCATTCTGGTCATTGCCCTCATTTTCTACAGGAATAAGGATGAAATATTGATGGTGTCACGTGGAGCACATTCCCAGTTCTTCCTACACCCTGGAATACAACCGTGTTTTCCCTCCCGGCTGTGCCCATTCCCTCTCTGCTCACACATGTTTGTTGCTTTCCGGGGGTGTTATCCTGGCTGCCTGATAAAAATCCTGATTTGTTTGTTCTCATTCCAGGTTATCCCACGGGATATCCCACAGCTGCCCCGGCCTACAACCCCAACATGTACCCGACCAGCAGCCCCGGCTACGCCCCAGGTAAAACCCCTCTGTGGAGGAGGGAATTCCAGCAGTTTCCATGTGCTTGTCAGCCAATCCCTTCCTGGGAAGGAGCCTTTGTTGGGCTCTTCCCTTCCTAACTCTGCCGTTAACTTCACACCTTCCTTTGGGAATATTTGTCTGCGTTGCAAAGCACTTTGGAGCCACAAGTTATATCTTGATATGAATCCCAGGAATTTTGCAGCCCTCAGCACTGGGATATCAGCAGACTGATGGCATTGATTCCCTTCTCTATGTATGTCCTGCTCTCCTTCCATGCCACAGCTGCAGGAATGTCAGGAGCTGTGTCCTGTTTGGGATCTGGATCTCCCATGCCGTGTCTTTCCCGTGGCACTGCCAGAGTCTGTCCCTGTGTTTCCTCCTGTCCTTCACAAACTTGGGCCAAACCTGGGAATTCTTCTTCCCCTTTGACAGCACCAGCTGCTTTCTTCTCCATAAAGTCTCATTTTCCCCTAGTATTCCCAGGGATCTGTTGGGTTTTATTTGGGTTGGTGTTCTTCTGGGAAGGTCTTTAGCTGCATTTCTTCCCACTAAAAACCTTAGGAAATGAGTTTTGTTCCTGCACTGGCCACCCTGAAATTCTCCTGGAGGATAAACCACTGGAAGAATAAAGGGAAAAGAGCTCCACAGACTAAGAAAAAGCCCATAAATTTATTAGTAGCTTGTCCTGCCAGAGCCTGGCAACGTCCTCCCTGCTCAGCCAGGGAGCATTCTGGAATGTTGGCCTGGAGCTTGGAGTGGAAGGTGTTCCTCCACACAGCACGGGGTTGGAACTGGATGATCCTTAAGATGCCTCCCAACCCAAACCATTGTAGGATCCTATGGATCTTCTTGGGACTGGCACTGTAGGAATAGGGAAGTGGAGCCAGTCCTGATCCCTCTCCCAGTGTCAGGTTTCTGGTGGATTTTTGCTGATGTTTGAGCCCCAGAATAGGATAAATTCCTCACCAGTTTATTCCAAAGGAGCCTTTCCCAAGCAAAAGGATGAGTTGGACTCCATGATCCTTGTGAGTCCCTTCCAGCTCAGGATATTCTGGGATTCTACGAATTCCAATTCAGGTTCCTGCCTTGTGTGATTTTCCTGTTGCTTTTTTCCACAGTTTTTAGAGGGAGAGACACAAGACAAACCCCCAGCATTGCAAACTCTGCTGGTTGCAATAAACCAGCATTTATTTAGGATTTTTTTAGGATACTCTTCTTCCAAAAAAAGGCCTTTTAAGTTGGTGAAAAAGAGCATCTGCAGAGACACAATAAAAATAAAATAATATATGTCTTCATTAAGCTGCCCGTTCCCTCCCAGGCTTTCTGCCTTCCCACAGTGGTTGTTGTGGTTTAACTCCCTTCATCAAGGCTTCTCTTTTTATTTTCCTGAAAGTAGGACACACACTTTCCTCCTGGAGCCTTTAGTTGCACTTATTAATAATGCAGAGGAGAAGGATGGTTTACAGCAATGCCTTTGCATTGCAGAACAAGAGAATTCCAAAATCAGGAATTGTGGGACAGGATGGAGGCTCTGAAATCCTGGAATGGGTTGGGTTGGAAGGGTTCATACATTTTTTTTTCCCATTTCAATATGGCTAAGGGTCCTCTGCAGGGACCCAGAACTCACATTGTTTGCTCAGTTCCCACCTGGATTAAACAGATAAGGAATAAAAGCTCTTGGTTTTATTTATTTTAAGGTGGGAGGCAAAACCAAATCCAGAAGACACTGGTTGGAGGTGGCCCTTAAGTGATATTAAATAATCATGGCTAGCTTGTGACCCCTGAGAGTTGCAGCTCTTCAAAGGACCAGGAGATTTTAATGTTCTGGAAGCCTCCTTGGTTCACCTTCTGTGTAGCTTTAAGTGATGGATTCTCCAAGAATCCACGATTTAATGTCCAGAATGCGGGAATCTCCACCCCAAATTACCTGGATTTTGTGGTGGGTTTGATGTGGAGAGGGAAAACCTCAGAGGAAGGACTGAGTGAAAATAAATTGTGTCAGTCTCGGAGATTAAAAAACCTCTGGGAAATCCAGAGGCAAAAAAGAATGTGATCCTGAATAAAAGTAGAAGGGAAGGAGTGTTTCTGTCCCAGGGCTGGAGTTGGGTCTCCAGTGGGATGTTGCTGAGTGCAATGTGCCATGGAAAATAAACCAGGCAGCTTGGAAATCCTTCATCACTCCCAAAGCTTTGGGAGAGGGTGAGGCTGGAGCAGGAAGTGATCGGTGCCTGAGTGGAGGAGAAACTGGGCTTGGATCTCTCACTTCCCACAAACCTCCTGGTTTCAGGAGAACAGAATCCCAGACTGGTTTGGGTTGGAAAGGACCTTCCAAATCATCTCTTTCCACCCTCTGCCATGGGCAGGGACACCTTCCACTAGACCAGGTTGCTCCAAGCTTTGTCCTACCTGAGTTCTGTTGGTCCCTCCTCAAATCCCGCAAGGTTTGGCTCTTGAGATTCTTCTGGATTCTTTTCCTTGGCACCATAAATACTCTTCCACAAACTGGGACACAGGAAGACCTGCCCAAAGCCACTGCTGGTCTTCCCAGAGTTCCTGAGGACCACCCAGCGCTGGGACAGGACGGTCACAGCGACCAGTGGTGGTGCCTCCAAGGGTTTTCCTGGGAATAAAATGCCTCACGCCCCAGGCTCAGCCCATTTTCCTACTGGGAATCACAAGGCCAAGGGCAGCCCTTGCTGGTTTGGAGGGACAGAGGTGACCATCTGGGGAGGGATGGTGGACACAGATCTGCAGGTCCCTCAGCTCAGTTGTTGTCTGTAAAAGGTGGGAGTGGAAGGGAAAGAGCAGCAAAATGATTCCATAAATGTGGGAATTGTCTCTCCACTGCTGTGTGTGTGACTCCTCTTCTCTGCCTCCACCCAAGCCACCCTCCTGATGAAGCAAGCCTGGCCTCAGACCTCCTCATCCTGTGCCACCGAGGGCACCTTCCACCTCCCGGTGGACACCGGCACCGAGAACAGAACCTACCAGGCCTCTTCTGCAGCTTTCAGTAAAGACACTTTTCCTTTCCGGGGTTTGATTGCCTGATCTGGGCCCCTTTTGGGTGTTTATTTAGGAATGGGGTTCTTTGGAATCATATTTGGGTTGGGAGGGATCTTAAAGACCATCTCCTTCCAACCTTCCTTTGTTGGGTGCCTTCCACTAGCCCAGGTTGCTCTGAGCCTGGTACATCCTGGACTTGATGGATGTGTTAAAGCCATGAGAAAGGAGAGCACTAACCCTCCTGCTGCTCCTCCAGAGGAGGAATCCTCCTGGAAGTGGAGAAGGTGAAACCTCTCCCTCAACTGTTTGGTCCCCAGGAGTGACCTGGCGTTTATCGCCAAAGGGACATTATTTCCTACCCCCTTTAAATGGAAAGAATTCCAAACTAAAGCCTGATTTTCAAGGAACAGGGCTGAAATTCTGGCTGAGCAGAAGCAGGGGGAGGAGATGCTGTTCAGGGATCACGGTCAAACAGGCTTTTCCAGGTGGAGCCTTGGAATCTCATCCCTGAGGAGGACAAACGGTGCCTCTGGGAGGGCTGATAAGCTCCCTGATAAGGCAGAACCTTTTAAAAGCCTTTGGGAGGCTTTCTCTTGGAAAAGGGATGTCCCTACAATTCTCTGGAGACCTGGGACATGGTGCCTAACTTCACACCAGGCCAGATTTGACCAAGTTGTGAATATTTGGAAAAATCCCAGCTTGTAATTAGAAAAAATTAGGTCTTGTTTGGTGAAATCAGCAATTTTAACGGAAACTGGAGCTTAAAGACTCATTGTTGTCCCCACCTCCAGACACCCCTCAGGTGCTGAGGACTGGCAGCTCCCAAGGTCTTTCTTGGAAAAAACGAATCCAGAACTGAAAAAAAAAAAAATCCACTAGATGGAAAAACAAGAGGCTGAAGGCTTTAATTTTTTTTAATTTCTCCTAAAAAAATGCAAAACTTGAAGTATTCTTGAGGGTTTTTCCCCATTTAGCAGTTAAGCAATAATGTTTAATTAATGGAGCCTCTAAAAGTTGGGAATTCGGGTGCTGTGACATCCCATCCTCAGGGCAGGTCACACCTCCTTTAGATGTTGCACCTTAGATGTTGCACCTTCCATGAGGTTTTATGGCACTTCCCTGCCAGGATCCTTCATTTTAGTTTATTCCCCACGTACTCAGCCTCTCCTAAATGCTGGAAAATGAGTTTAAGTTTCTTTAGGCCTTTGATAAGGTCTCAGTGTGGGACTTGGATGCTCCGGATAATGGGTAAGACCAGGGGATGCATTTCCTTTTCCTTAAATCCAAGCAGAAGAGAGAGAACAATTCCAATCTGCCCTGTGAGGATCACAGAGCCTTCAAGGGATGAAATACTTCAAGGCACCCATCATTTTCCCCTGGTGGGTGTCACAGAATCCTGGAATCCTGGAATGGTGTGGGATCTTGAAGGGATTTGTTCCAAACCCTGGTGATGGGCAGGGACATCTTCTGCTATCCCAGGTTGCTCCAAGCCCTGTCCAGCCCGGCCTTGGATGCTTCCAGGGGTGGAGCAGCCTCTCCTCTGGGCAAATCCTTCTCCATGGGATATCAGTAGATGCTGATGTGTCCCTCCATGCCCAGGGAGCAGCCAGTGCTCCGTGACCAGCACCCCGAGCTCCTCACATGTGTGTGACCCAGCTCTGCCACTGCAAATCCAAGCCTAAAGCCGGGATTACTCCTGTCTTTCCCAGGATACACCGCAGGGACTCCCTACAAGGTGCCACCGACCCAGAGTAACAACGCTCCTCCTCCCTACTCGCCATCTCCCAACCCGTACCAGACTGCCATGTACCCCATCCGAAGTGCCTACCCCCAGCAGAACCTGTACACACAGGTAGGTGGGGCCTCCCGGGGCGTGGGGCCTCCTCACCACATCCCAACACGGCTCCAAGCTCCCTGTGGGAGTCTCCTCGGCTCCCAGGGCTGAGTGCCCACGCCCACACAGGGTGGAGAAGCTTGTGGTGGGGCTTCAGGATGGTGGGGTGTCTCTCCTGCCTCCTCTGTTGGATGTCAGGGTGCATCCCAGTGGATCGGTCCTGTTGGGAACTGGGGCCTTTCCTCCTGAATCACAGTGGCTGCCAGGGATAGTCCTGGGTGATCCCTGCACCCCACTCTCCCCACCCAGCCCAGCTCTCAAACACTGCTCTTCCCCAAGGCCCCGGGTGAGTTGCGGTCACCCCAAGGTCCCTTTGCTGCTGGTCATTGGCATCACCCTCCTGCCACCTCCCCCGTGTCCTCTTCACCAACACCAGCCATGACCCAGATTCATGTCCTCCCGAGCAGCTCCTCCCTCAGTACCTGGATGGGATTTCCAGGCCCACCTTCCCTGCTGCTGCACAGCCACCACCTCCAGCCATGTGCTGGGGCCAAGAGCCTCTGCAGGGATGCAGTTCAGGCCAGATGTCCTCCAAAAACCACCTTAATTCCCATTCCCACTGAAGATCATGAGCTTCCCAGAGCCATCTGGCCCTTCAGCTTCCCTGGCTTTTCCTCTCCTCTTTAATGTCCAAAGACCAACTTCTCCAGCAGCCCTGGAGCTGCCTGTCCTGGGGATGGTCTTTCTGTCCCTCATGTTTCAGGCCCTTCATTGTTTTGGGTGTGGAGCTTTTTCTGTTGGCTCCTTTTATTCCCTTGTTTCCAGAGTCTCTTGAGTCTGGGCAGCCTGGATTTTGGAGCCCTGTTGGAAACCCAAGGAGATGATACACATCCCAAACAAGCACCTTGGGATCATCCAAGAGCCCCTTGTCCTTTTCTTCCATCTCTTGTTCCTTTTCCACACCAGCAGCCAAAGTCTTGGTGTCCAGGCCCTGTTTCATCCCACCAAATGGAGGTTTGTCCCTGATGGATTGACTCCTTGATCCATGATGCTGATCCCCCCTCAGTCCCGTTGCCTCCATCCATCCCACACATCCACAGGGTCAGCTTCACCATTCCTTGCCCAGGTCTCACAAGTCACAGGAGAGAGACCCTGGGAAGCACCAGCCCTTTGGCAGTGCTTGAATCCTGGGATCGTTTAGGTTGGGAAGGCTCTGTAAAACCATGGAATGACAGTGGGTTTTTTCCCCTCCTTCTCCACCAGGGAGCTTATTACACCCAGCCGGTGTACGCGGCGCAGCCCCACGTCATCCATCACACCACCGTGGTCCAGCCCAACAGTATCCCGTCGGCCATCTATCCCGCTCCGGTGGCCGCGCCCAGGACCAACGGAGTGGCCATGGGAATGGTCGCCGGGACCACCATGGCCATGTCAGCAGGTAAGCAGGGAAGTCTTTCCATGCTCTGCACTTCCATCTCTCGGTGGGATGTATCCAGGCAGCCCATGCAGGAGACTTATCCCGGATGAAAAATTCCCAGCCTTAAATTCTTTCCTCTGACTGTCCCATAAGTACGGGAATCCCCAGGTTTGTCTGCTCCAAACAGTTGGATTTCTCTCCTCAAGTTCTCTTTTTTTAGGGCTCTTATGGCCTTGTTTTTGTTCGACATTATCCTTGGTTTCTCTCTCCCAATTCCTCCATGTTTTATGTGCAGGATTCCTTGGATTGCTGGCATGTGATGGGCTGGGTTTATTTGTTTCCAAAGCCTGTATTTCTCTCATTAACAATTCTTATTGTATATTGAATTATGCCAAGAAATGCATCATTCATCCTTTTGCATCTGCACTGGCTGGGAAATAGGGCTCTATTATGGGATGCAAGCCCTGTTCCAAGCAGGGAGGGGTGTGACAGGAACCACTTGGAGATTTTTACTGTTGCTTACTCTGAGAAGTGGATTAATTAATGCATGTGGGATGTGTTAGAATTCCATTAATTTGTAGAGAGATACCCAGAAACGAGGAATTTGGTTTGAGCAACCAGTTGCTCCGGGAACGCAGCAGTCCAGGGCTGTTCTCCCTTCCCATGTAGGCACTGTGCAAATTCCAGCTTAAAATTCCTCTGGCTGAAAAAAGAGGTTACACCAGGCAGTGCCTTCATGGCTGGGAGAGGATCAATCCTGCTACATCTCAAGGCTCTGGGGGTTTAAAGGAAGCAAAAGAACTCCTGGGAGATAAGTGGCAAAGCTCTTCCCAGTTTTCCCTGGAAGAGCTCTTGGGGTTTTTTTCTCACCTCCCTTTGCATCCCTCATCCCTTCCAGTTTGGTCCTTGGATGTTTCAGATCTCCTGTTGTAGTTTAGCCCAGTGCCTTCAGCGGGAAAAAGATGTCAGCAGGTCAGCTGGGCTGGTCTTTAGGGACAAGGAAAACTGGGGGAAAAAAACAAGGAAAACCCTTAAAAAGATGAGGTGATGACCAAAAGTACCATGGAAAACACCCTGGAGCTTCAGGTGTGTTTATTCCATTCGTGGCGCTGGTTGATCCCAACCACAAGTCTGACACCTTCCAGTGAGGTCTCATGGGCAGAAGAATATTTGGGATGATGGAAAAGCTAAAAGCAGGCAGCTGGTGCTGTTCCTACCCCTGGGATGGGCACCACTTCCCTGAGGGAATTCTCCTTGATCCGTGTTTCCCTTGCAGGAACCTTGTTGACCACTCCCCAACACACCGCCATTGGAGCACATCCCGTGTCCGTGCCAACGTACAGGGCTCAAGGAACCCCCACCTACAGCTACGTACCTCCACACTGGTAATCCACTGGCCAATCCATGTGAGTGATCCCTCTGCTCCACCCTTGGGCATAAACCTGTGCCAGGGCCTCTCCACCCTCAGAAGAAGGAATTTCTTCCCAGTATCCTCTCTGGCAGTTTAAAACCATTCCCCTTTGTCCTATCCTTGCATTCCCTTATCCAGAGTCCCTCCCATCACTGGGATATGGGTTTTTCCCTATTAAAAGGGGATGTCCCTTGATGATCTGGGAGATTGTCCTGTCCATGAGCACCAGGGTTGCTGCACATCCCTGTGATGTCCAGGATACCAGAAATCCCAGGGTTGCTGCACATCCCTGTGATGCCCAGGATCCCAGAAATCTCAGGGTTGCTGCGTGTCCCTGTTTTGCCCAGGTTCCCAGAAATCCCAGGGTTGCTGCACATCCCTGTTGTGCCCAGGATCCCAGAAATCCCAGAGTTACTGCATGTCCCTGTGATGCCCAGGATCTCAGAAATCCCAGGGTTACTGCACATCCCTGTCATACCCAGGATCCCAGAAATCCCAGCTGCTTGTTCCTCGTTCATGGTGTCCAACTAACGCAGTTGATGGGAACACCGGGAGTCAGCGGAGATCCCACCCAGCCCGGGGCTTATCCCAAATCTCTCCTTGTTGGACACATTCCACTGGGCTAGTCCTGCCCAGGACAAATTGGTGGGCAGTTAGCAGGGAGCATCCCATCTTCATATCCTTGGCATTGGATCCACCACTGAGCTCAAGGAGTTGTCCTCGGGGATGGTTAAATTCCATATGGACCGTCTCTACATGGTGCAGGAGTGCAGAGAGCAGCCCTGATCTTCCAGAACTTGCTTCTAACTCCCTGTTTTTGGGTGTTTTCTCTTTCCCAGATCCGGAATCAAACATTGTATGCAACTCCACAAGTCTTACATCGGTGCCCCGGCCCCTGGGCCGCAGCACCTCGTCTGTTTGCAAGAACAAAACTCAACAAACCGAGAGCAAGGGTCACTTTATGCATCCTTTAGTGGTTTTTGTAAAAGCTGCTTTTTCTAATCTTCTGCCTCTCTTTGATTTTCCCCCCCCGTCCCCCTCCCACATAAATCGTGTAACACACATGACTGACACCGAGCAATAGTAAAGTTCTCTCTCTTTGGTCCTTGGAAAGCTCAGAATCTTCACTTTACCAGCTGAGTGGTGCAAAGATCCCCCCACTTCGTGTTCTTTTGGGTTCTCCTTCTGTTGTCGTCGTCGTTGCCCAAGCCTAGATTTGCAGCGTGGTTGATGTTCGGGGGACTGTGAAAAGCACAGCGCTGGTTTTTCTTTAGACAGGCAGGTTTGTTCCCATTTTTTTTTTTTTAGTCGGAGATGATCAATTATTCAATCTTCCGTCACGTATTCCGAGCAAAATTGGTGTCTTCCAGAATAGCTGTCGTGGTAGGTTCGAAATCTGCAGTGGAATTCTGAACTCATCCTTTCTTTTTGTAGGAGTAAGAGGATATAAATGTGGGTAGCGCTTTTGTCATAGGGAGGGCGAGGACTGGTCACTGGCGGGGGCCTTGGGCTGCTCTTCCAACTGGGAAAATGGATGGTGGCTGATGGGAAGGGACACGTGCGCTGGGAGCAGCTTGGGAAAATGAGGTGCTCCCCGTCAGCCACGTCCTGGGGCTGCGGGAGGGAGAAGGGGAGAGGTGGGGAAGGAGGCAAGGAGATGGCCCAGGGTTGGTCCGAAGAGCTTCTCCAGGTCTAAAGGTTGGTCTGAAGGGCTTCTTCAGATCCAAAGTTGGTCTGAAGAGCTCAGGATATGGTCTGAAGAGCTTTTCTAAATCCAAGGTTGGTCTGGAGAGCTCTGAGTTCAGGGGTTGGTCTGAAGAGCTTCTCTAGATCCAAGGTTGGCCTGAAGAGCTTCTCTGAGTACAGAGTTTGTTCTGAAGAGCTTCTCCAGGTCTAAGGCTGGTCTAAAAAGCTTCTCTAGATCCAGGAGTTGGTCTGAAGAGCTTCTACAGAGCATGGTGGTGTGGGAAAAGGGCGTCTGGTTGATGGAGACGAGTTTTCAAGGCAGGGTGAGGGGAAGGTGGGTGGCTTCACCCTCCACCCGTGTCACTGGCAGGGCTGAGACCAAACTTGAGGGTTGAGGTGCCCCCGCCCATTCCTTGGGCTCCGAGACTTCCAGGAGAAATGTCCATCCAAGCACAAACACCAGCACCATGGAGAAGGGCTGGAAGGGGTGGGAATTCTGGCTGCTCTGCCAGGGGAGATGTGGGAGGAGAGGAAGCAATAGCAATAAACACGTCGCCTTCCTCCCGGGAAGCAAAGGTGGGAGCAGGGAAGGGATCCCCAGGTGACGTGGGGCAGGGTGGGGGATGGTGGTCACACACAGGCTGTGGGCACCAGGGGGATTTGGGGGGGTTTGGCTCAGCCAGGGACACAAGGACATGAAGATGTCCCACCTTGGGGTGTCCCAGTAGAGCAATACGTTGTCTCGAGAGCAGCAGAGGGAGTTTGTGTTTGCAGACAACTTGTGGCCAGTTTATTTTTAAACCCTTCTCACTAAACCCAGCGTAGAAACGAGGCTTTGCTTATTCATTTCTCTTTTCCAAGGCGAACACTTGGTTGGGTTTTGGTTTTTCCCTCAACATGCCAAAAGTGTTCCCTGTTGGCAACTCTCCCGCCCCTTGGGCTTCTGAGGCTGTCAAATCCAGAGCCTTTGGAGAGGTCAGGTTTGGAGCTGGGGATGGGAATCCTTCAGGGCACTGCCTGCCTTGGGTTTCCGACCCATGTGTGGTGTTGAGTCAGTGTTGGGTACTCCGCTTTGGTCGTGCCTGGATCACGTCTCCTGATGGACCTGAGGGCTCTGGAGGCTCACCTGGACCCTCCATGGTGGTGTAGAGGTCAGGCTGGAGAGTTTTTTGGAAGAGAAGGTGACCTGTTCTTGTTGCTTTTGGTGGTGTCACCCATCTTGGCTTCTGCTGCCACTGGGAGGAGCTCCTGGAGCTCCTTGAGCATGGACCAGATGGGAAAGAAGAAGCTTAGGGATCCAGGAGGACTTTTCCAGCCACTGTTTGCTCTGTTGGGTTGAGTGTTGGCAGGAGCACCTCTGTGGGGGGTTATTTGGTTGGTTCTGCTGGTTTTTAATGGAAGTGCTGCTGGATTTTTAATGGAAATCCAGAGCAAAGCCCTGGTTGACCTCCCCAAGCTTGAGGGGAGAAAGTGGGGACACCCCTGTGGGCTGGAGAAAGTGCACCCTTGGGCTGCACTTCGGGAAGGAAAGGAGAAAGAGAAAAGGGTCCAACAAGCTTTGTGATCAGAGCCCAGGCTGTGCAGAGGACCCTTCCCAGCAGGCACCACCCTCCCACTATCCCAGACACCCTTCAGGACTTTAGGGACAACCCCTAAAATTTCGGCCCATGGCTGGGAAGGAGTTGTTGGGCTTTCTCCTGAAAGGAAAGAACACTAAAAGTGGGGAGGAAGCTCCAGGAGTTGAACATGGAGGGTCACCCAGTGTTCCCACTCAGGTGGGCAGTTGGGTTTGAACCCCTTTGAGTAGATCAAGAGCAGCTCCCATGCTCCTCACCTTGTTATTCCCAGGCAGAAATCCTGATTAACTCAGCCAAGTGTGGAGAGGGGAAATATTTGGCACCTCTTGGGCCAGAGGCTTCACTGAGGACCTTTGGTAGCCAGGGCTGAGTTAGACTTGGGCCACCATGTGGCTCCAGGGCCACCACATGGCTCTGGGGCCACCACGTGGCTCTGGGCCTCCACATGGCTCTGGGGCCACCACTTGGCTCTGGGGCCTCCACACAATGCCAGGTTCGGGAAGCTCCTTCCCGAGGTGGCTCTGTGGGGCTGTGCTGGTGGGGAGACCCTCCTGCCCTTCCCTTGATGCCAAGCCCTCTCCTTGGTCAAGTCATGGCTTGAGGGAAGGTCCTGGGGAGGTCACAGCCTCCCTTGGGTGGGGACAGTGCCGGGGGGCCACCAGCTTCCCAAATATTTCAGCTTTGCTGATGTTGATTATGGAAAAGGGTTTTCCATCACCCCGGGATTAGTGGGGAAGAGCAGGAGGGGTTAAACCATTCAGGGAAGTGTCTGAGATTAAAATTCCAGCTAAAGAGGAGGGAAAATAACTCCCAACTCGCTGTTCCCACCATTAACCCATCCCTGCCTTTATCTTGGCTTTAAAACACCAGCTCTAGTGTGAGATTTGGGGGGAAAAATAGGAATATTAGTCCTGGTGGTGACACCCCCCCCTTGGAGCCTGAACCCTTCATGCCTCCAAGTGGCTGAGCCCTCCAGGCAAGGATTTGCTCCTGGATTTTATGGATAATGAATAACCCAGTTTTTGCAGTTCCAGGATGGAATTGCCTTGAAGTGTTAAAATTTAAGGGGTTTGCTCTAATGGTGGATGTTTGGAGGATCAGGTTTTCCCACAGCCACGGGAATATGGCCCTTTCCAGAGCCCCCTCCCACCCTGTTTGCCATGCCCTGCGTTCCCCCAGGGAATTTGGGATGACGTGGTTCCCAGCTGGAGGGCGTGAAATCGGATCTTGCTTTTTTTATGGGGGTGGAAAACCCACATTTGGGGCTTTATTTTTGATAGGAAAATCCAACCAGCCAACAAGAGCAATAAGAGCCGCTGGATACCCATAAATCCAGGGGGTTTTTGGGGGAGTTTGGGCTTATTTTTTAATTGCCAGTATTTTCAGGCCCTCCAACTGTCGTTCCCAAAACGTGGTGACCCTCTGCCCATCTTCCCTTGGCTTTGCTAGGAGCTCCTGAGGCAGGAGCAGCTTTCAGATGTTCTCTGCCGTGTGCTGGCATTCCCATAGGGAAAAAAAAAAAAGAAATTAAACCCTTTTATGGAGCTTGGGAGGCTTGGAAAAGGCATTTTTGTGGCGTGTTGCACTCGTAGATTCTCCAGTAATTTGTGGGAATGTTGACAAAGCAGGAATAGGAAAATCTGTGGTTTAAGGGCAGCAATTCCCATTTGGAAACATTCGGTTGGGCTGTTTGTAGGGAATAATCTTGATGCAACAAGGCCACCTGCAGCCTCCCTGTGTCGTCCTGCAAGGGATGGAGCTGGGGAATTTTCCTAGGGGTTTGGGATAAGGGAAGGGATTTGTAGGGTCAGGATCCATCAGGAAGCATGGTGAGGGAGGCAGAATGAGGCCCTTCCATTCCCAGAGCACGGAGCAGACCCGCGTGGGCTCCTCCCCCTCTTTTTATGTCATTCATTTTGTAATTAATTTTAATTCACATTGACCTCTAGACCAGCTCGGTTTTAAATATTATTGGACCTTTTAAACAAAAATAAATACAAAAAAAAAATCCCCAAAAAAATACCAAAAGAAAAAGAATTTAAACCCAAGAATAACGACGTCTTCCGAGCCTCCAAGGTGTGAAGGGAACATGGCCTGGAGCTGCTGCCCTGGAGAGCCCCCTCCCCCCAAGCCTCAGTTTGTCCATCTGGAATTTGGGGTTGTTTTCCCGTTTGTTTTCTGTTCTGGTTTCGGTTCTGAAGATCAGGTTTCATGATCTCCCTGACAGATCCCAGCCAAGAGTTTGTAACTGTCCGATGTTTCCTGTCAGATGTAGAACATTCGAGAATGATGAAAATGTTTCCAAAAAAAAAAAAGTCAATAATAAAAAAAATAATAATAAAAAAAAAGAAATGAATAAATAAAAGAAGCCCAATGGGGTTTGGTGGTTGGGGTGGTTTTTTTTTTTGGCACAGGGAGGTGGTGGTGGGAGGGAATGGGATGGGCCATGAACCCATTGCTGGGGTGATGGTGGAGCTTGATGGTCTCCAGCTCAGCCTTGGGTGGGTTGTCCCAGTGATCCCAATGTGATCCTATAGAAACAGCTCCTGTGGGAAGTGAAGTGTGTGGCCTTCATGGGGAGCGTCCCCACCATGTTCTCCTAGGCCGGTGGAGACTTCGGATAGAGGGTGGATGGAGGCAGGAGACCAGCTTTGCCTGGAGCAATCCATGCCCAGTGGGGTTGTTGGCGAGGTGGGAGTTATCCCGTGATCCAGTGACTGTCGTTATCCTGGCAGCTGGTGATGGAGGGAAATCAGGAGCTCGTGGTGGTCCTGGAGGGGCTTCAGCTCAACAGACCCAGGAGGTGACCATGGATGTCATCCAGTGGCTCCCAAGGGAGCTGTGCCATGGCTCCCAGAGATCGTGTCCGTCAGGCTGCCACGCCGGACCTTGGCACGGGGAATCCTTCCCGCCACCTGGGCAGGACCTGGGATTTGCTATGCTGCCACTGGACACCTCGGTGGCAGGAGCAGAGGCCGAGCTGCACCTCCAGCTCCTCATGGCTCTGAGTGGGACTGGCTTCACATAACGCCCCATGTCCTCCAGGGGTCTTTGTGGGTGTCACTGTCCCCCCAAGGCCACCCCCGGGCCAGGAGGCACCTGTGGAGGACAAGGGATGGACCACGGGTGAGGGGGGCACACATACAGAGCTCCATGTGCACATGTGTGGGGCTGAACATGTGTGTTGGTGTGAACACACAGAATCCTAGGTTCACTGGGGTTGGAAAAGCCCTCTGGGATCACCAAGTCCACCCTGTGCCCGATGCCCACCTTGTCCCCCAGCCCCTAGCAAAGAGTGCCACGGCCAGGCCTTCCTGGGACACCTCCAGGGGTGGGGACTCCACCACCTGCCTTGGCAGTCCCTTCCAGTGCCTGACCACCCTTTCCTGGAAGAAATTCCTCCTGATGTCCCACCTGACCCTCCCCTGGCACAGCTGGAGGCTGTTTCCTCTCCTCCTGTCCCTTTTCCCTGCGAGCAGAGCCCGACCCCCCGGCTCCCCCCTCCTGTCAGGGAGTTGCAGAGCCAGAAGGTCCCCCCTGAGCCTCTTTTTCTCCAGGCTGAGCTCCCCCAGCTCCCTCAGCTGCTCCTGCTGCTCCAGCCCCTTCCCAGCTCCATTCCCTTCCCTGGACACACTCCAGCCCTTGTCTGAGGGTCCCAGAACTGCCCCCAGGGCTGGAGGTGCCCCAGCAGTGCCAGCACAGGGACAGGCAGTGCCCTGGCCCTGCTGCCGCACTGTGGGTCACACACATTGGGTACCACCCGGGCTCGTGTCCATCCACTGCCACCAGCACCCCCAGGGCCTTTCCCAGCTTCCCACCTGCTCTGTCCCAATCCTGGAGTGTTCCATGGGACTGTGTCCCACCCCCCTCCATGCCAGGCACACGTGGCCACCAGCACGGGCAGCAGGGAGGGAGAACAGGGCGGGAAGGGGGGGGAACGTGTTCAGGGACACGTGAGGCTGAGCAGCTGCCCATGAGTCACCAGCAGCCCCCTGGCCGTGCCACCCCGTGTCACCTCGTGTCACCCTGCAGTGTGGGACACCCCCTCGCTCCTGCCTTCGTGTCCCCAGAGCTGAGGCGGGTGTCTGTAGAGGTCCCTGCACATACAGAAGTGGCCATACCCCCCTGCACAACCTTCTGCCCCCATATAGGGCACGACCACACATGCAAATATATGCTAATGTGCTGTTGCATACCTGCTCTTAGGGGGGTACAGAGCACGAAGGGGGGACGGGGTGTATTAAGGGGGGGCAAGGGTGTATTAAGGGGGGCACGGGGGTGTATTTAAGTCCCTGGCTGCTGCAGGACACCCCAGGGGCCACCAGCAGTGTGTCCCCGCTGGGCATCAGCACCCACCCCACAGCCCCCCCCACACACACACCTGAAACACAGAGGGGTGAAAATAAAGAGGTGATCAATTTTTAAAGCGTTTTTTTAAAGCCTCCCAGCTACTGGAAGAGGCCTGGGGGTGATGGGGCTGCTCCAGCCTCCCCCCTCAGCAGATGCCCCAATGGGGCTTCACAGCATATGCACCCCTCTCCAGCCTCCAGAAGTCCCGGGTTTCCCCTCCAAGGGCTCCCCCCGATCCTCCCTCCACACCCCATCCCTCACCTCGGGGGGGCCGTCGGTGCTTTTCAGCCAAGGGGGTCTCATCCCGCTGCCGGGGAGGGGGCCCCGGAGGGGCTCAGCCCCCATCTCGCTCCTGAGCTCCGGGATCCGGGACACGCGGAACCTGCCGGGGGTGGAGGGAGCGTCACGTCAGCCTGTCCCACCCTGGGGAGGGGACACACCCCTGCTGGGGGGGGGTCTCTGCTCACCTGCCGATGGAGAGGATGGTCACCTCGCCGGGCTTGGGGACCTTGGTGGCCCCAGGGGGTGGCAGCACCTCCGGCCACTTCTGTGTGCAGCGGGCGCAGGGGGCCGGGCCCTGCACCGTGTGCGGGTGCTGCTGGTGGTGACAGGAGGGGGCAAACTGCGGCAGGAGGTGCAGCCTGGGGACAGGGGGGAGATGCCACCATCACCACGGGGTTGGTCTCACCACGGGGGGGTCCTCAGCGCGGCCCTGAGGGGGTTCTTACTTATGCAGGGGGGCCCAGCTCGGTGGCATCAGCTGCTGCCTGCGATGCTCCTTCAGCAGCTCCTCCAGCGCTGCCGCGTTTTCTGGGGGCGGGAGACACCGAGGAGGGGGGGTCACAGGCGTCTGGCCCATATCATCCCCTTTTCCCCCTCCAGGGACCCCCCCTGACCTTTCTTCTCAGTGATGAGCCGCACCAGCACCCCGATGGTGTCCTCGTTGGCGTCCTCCAGCTGGTAGATGGAGCTGGGACCTGCGGGCAGAATTTGGGGGGCGGGGACACGACTCGGTGATGGGGGATAAAGCACCCCAAAAAAGAGCAGGAGGAAACGAGCAGGAAGTCCTGGGACAACGAGGACCAGGAGCCGCTGGGATGGGCTGAGGTGAGGGGGGGGGGGGGGGCTGGATGTGGGGGGACTGGATGTGGGACCACCAGACGGTGGCACGGCACAGCCGGGGCTCACCCGTGCCGCCGGACTGGGGCTCCTTGCTGGCGGTGCAGTGGTACCCCTTCTTCTTCAGCAGGTTGCACACCAGGATTCCCAGCAATCCCATGGCACAGAAGACCGGGACGATGGTCAGCACGGCCGCCTGCGCCGCCGCCGCCTCCTCCTCTTCCTCCCCCCTCGGAGTCACCCGTGTCCCGTTGGTTCCCAGTGCCCGTCCCGGCGTTTCGGGGCTGCGGACCCGCCGCCGGCCTGAGGGGGAGGCACCGGATCAGCCTCCGGGAGCGGCTTTCCTGGGATTCAACTCCGTTTTCCCAGGAGCCCTGCTTCAGCTGGAGCCCAGGGAAGCAGAAGCCGTTCCCAGCTGCCGCATCCCGGCAGGACATCACTGCTCATCCCAAGGGGGGCACATCCTGCGGCGTCCTAGGGGCGAACACAAGCTCTGCCGTCCCCCCCGAACCCGGGGTGGCACCGGCAGCTCCAGCACCCACCTGGGCACCCCGGGGTGCTGCGGGGGGCAGCGGCGCAGGGCAGGCACCGGCCCCGGGGGTCCCTCTCCCCTTCGGGGCTGTAAAACCTGCGGGAGGGTACCAGGGTCAGGATCCGGCCGGGAGCGGGATCGGGGGTTCCCGGTGTCCCCTCCCCAGTCTCACCCCGGCAGGCAGGCTCCGCACCGGCTGTCACTTCCCACTGTCCCCGCGGCCACCAGGATCCTGTTCCCGGCCCGGCACCGGGTGTGAGAGGCACAGGGTGTGTCCCCCAGGGAGAAGGTGCCGGGGGGACAAGCTCGGCACGTCCCTCCTGGATCCTGCAGAGGGAGAGGGGGGTGAGCCGCGGCTGGATCACGATCCGTGTGGATGTGCCGCAGGGGCCACGGCTTACCTCGCTGGGCTCCTCCCCGGGAGGGCATCCCGGGGTCCTGTGCTCCCGGGAATTCCAGCTCTCGGCCCCCACGAGTCTGCTCAGCACCTGTGGGAGAATCGAAGAGCTCAGCGCCGGCTGGTCCAGCTCTGCTGCTGCTCCAAGGCCTGTGCCAGTGGGAATGTGGCTCCAGGGGAGGAGGAGGGGTGATGGGGTGGAGATGAACCCATTACAGGCCACGTGGTAGAGGCAAAACTGTCCCCTGGACCATGGCAGATGCAAACTCTTCACTGGTGACACGATGGGGGCAAACCATCATCAATGATATGATGGTCACAAACCCATCCCAAATGCCAACCCATCACATGATGGATGCAAATGTGGCCCCAGAGATGCCACATTCCTTATCAGCCCCTGCCCTGGAAGAAGATTTGATGAAGGAGAGAAAAGGAGGGAGAAGAATGTGAGGGGGGAAAAAACCCCCTCAATCCAAACTGAGCATCTCCCCAAGTGCTGCAAGTTTCCAGGTGGGAAGTGTTTGGGGATGCCCTGCTGTGGCTGTGGGGTGGTGTTTGAGCAACAGAGGTGCCAAAGGCAGAGAAGCACAAGGATGGGATGGGAATGGATGGGCTAGGAATGGATGGACCAGGCCATACTCACCCCCAGGATGGTGAAGAGCCACCAGCGCATCCCGCTCCTCTTCATCACCAGGGGACACCTGCCCAAGGGGGACCACGGTAGGGGGGTCATCATCCAGGGAAAATCCCAGTGGAGAACCAATTTGGGGACCCTATTTCCCCCCCACTAGGATGTTCTAAGGCATCTGCCTAAATATCCCTGCACCACCCCCCAAAAAAGCTTTATTGGAGGATTTATGGGATGCCTGGCATCATCAGATCCCAACTCCATCCCAAACTGGAGAGGAACCAACCCCTGCAATGGAGTCACACCACCCATCACCCATGCAAGGAGCAGATGACACTAAATAAAGTTAAAGGAAGGTTTTCCCTGCTCCAGAGGAAATCCTTGTGCACCTGCCACAAGGAAATGAAGTCACTAAAAAGGAAATAAATATATATTTAAACACAAACTGGAGTGGAACAAAAGGTGTTTCCCACAAGAAAATATAAAATTAAAATCTATGATGAGAGCACAGGGAATGGGGGGAAGGAAGGAAAACCACAACCAACAACCCAAACCCGGATCCAGGCTCCGCATGGAAATCCTGCTGCCCGCATGGAAACTCCCCCGGTCGTCACGGTCCCGTAGGAGCCTCGGTACAGCCTCTGCCTGACGAGTTTGTACTAATTAGTGGCCTGAGATGCAGCTCATTAAACATGAGAGGAGGTACTGGGGGGGGCTGAGCCAGGTATTTATGGGATGTGGGTTGGGACAACCCAGAATGAGCATTCTCTGTGCTCCAGTTCCTCCACCCATCAGATGCCAGCATGGAGCCAACCAGCCCACCTCTGGAATCCCCAAGGCATTTGGGATGTGCCCCTCAAGCACAGAGGGAGGAAAGCTGCGAGCCAGCACTAGTAAAACTCGAGTTTAAGCCTAATGTGAAGCATTTTAATCCTCTGGGGCTGTGGGATTCAAGCACCTCGGGAACGATGCCACAGGCTGGCACATCCCAGGCTGCCGGAGCATCCCAGCTCCCCAGAGAATTCCAGATGCCCACAAGGGGATTTAAACATCACCAGGAAGAGGGCTGGCCCCAGGTAAAGCAGATCTGAGGCCAGGTTTAATCCAGGGATTAAGGACATCCCTTAGGTGACCAATAGGGATGCAGGAGGCACAAAGATCAAAGGGTGCCAGTTCCTGGTTGGTACTGGAGCTTTGCCGAGTCGCGGCCACCCCAGGGTTCATCACCCGGTTTTGGGGGCCCCCAGGGGCCATCCCAGGAGGGGATGTGGGATGCAGGATCATGGGATGCCCGGCTGCCCTGGCACGGCAGAGAGAAGCCCTGAAACTCCTGAAACCAACAAAATTTGTCCCTCTAAAATCCATGGGAAACAAAAAAATAATGCCATCAGGGCCAGACCTACTTTTTGGGGACCTCCAGCACCCCCACACCCCAGCTGGCTGGTGCATCGATGCAAGAGCAGCAAGAAAGGTGACTTGGTTTTGGAACCCTCCCCCAAAATCCCTCTGGGTCACAGAAGCCTTTTATTCCCATTCCTGCTTTAATAGAGCCAGTAATTCAAGGCTGCCCACTGGGATTCCTGGGTTTCCCTCCCTGTGCGGCAACAGGGTTTCAGCCGATGGCTCCTGCAGATAAACGGAGCTAGAAAGGAACAACTGTTCGGGAAAACTTCGGGGAGCAGCTCTTGGAGGCAGCGCGGGACAAGGAGGGGATTGTCCGGCAGATGGAGCGAAACTCGGCGCTGTCGCCTCCCCCGGGGCCCCCTCGGGGCGGTGGGAACAGCGGAACCGCCACAAATATCCAGCATTAAAATCCACTGATCCCAGAGGCAGCGCTGGGATCCCGCCAAACCCGGGCAGCGGCACGTTCCATCCCAATTTTGGGGTGCAGTCCCTCATCACAGCCCAGTTTTGGGGGGCAGCCCCTCATTCCAGCCCAATTTTGGGGGGCAGCCTCTCATCCCAGCGCAGTTTCAGGGGGCAGCCCCTCACCGCAGCATCCCGGCTCCCGCAGCGCTTTTTGGCTGCAAGCCCTGGGATTTTCCAGCTCCCGGCAGCAAAAAAGACCCGCCACGATTCCCAATCCCTATCCCTCTTCCCAGGCAGCCGCTGCTGAGTTTTCCTTAACCTACTTTTCCCCCTCTCCACCCTTTATTTTAACCTACTTCGGCGCTGCCGCAGCCGGAGCCTCCCGGCCCCGCCGGGGGGTCCCCACCGCCCCCACTCCAAGCTCCTCCCATGCCCTGCTTAGCGACAAACCCAAGGCAACACCCCCCCACTCTTTTTTACCGCAAATCGGGGGGTCCGGCACCCCAAAAACCAGCACCCCCCGCTCCGTCGCACAACGCAGAGCTGCAGCAACCGCATTCCCAGATCGCTCCAAGGGGGAATTAACCCTGTTAAGGCGAAGGACCTCGAGCCTCCCGGCTCAGAGCGAGCCCCCTCAGGCAGAGGGGGGAGGGGGGAGGGGGGAGGGGGGGGTCCCTGGGCCGGGGGTGCCCCTTACCTGCCCCGCCGCGGAGCCCCCCGGGCTCCCCCCGGGGCCACCCCGTTGCTCGCGCCTCCTCCTTATGAATGAACCGAGGGCGCGCTAATTACCACTGGTCACGCCCCTTTCCGTGACGTCACGAGAGATATCCCCGCCCCTTTGCCGTTCGCCACGCCCCCTATCCCAGCGCCGCGGCAGCGCCGCCTCCTGGGAACTGCAGGAGTTTGGGAATATTGGGCTTTATCCCGCCCTCCTTGGGGTTTTGAGGGGAAAAGGCGAGGATTCGGATCGGGGGGATTTTTGCCTTCCCCGAAGGGATTTTAAAAAACAAAAATAAGGATTTTTTTCCCCGTCCCCTTATGGGGTTTGGGGACGCCCAGGTTCATCCCCGTGGTTGTCACCTCTCCCATGGGGATGACAGAGTGCCCTGCTCTGGGAGCACTGGGCTCGCCTGGATCTTGGGGTGAAAGCAGGAGAATTGGGGGAAAAAGCAAGGAAATCGGCGGGGGGAAAAGCAGGGAAATCGGGGGGGGAAGCAGGGAAATCGGGGGGGGGGGAAGCAGGGAAATCGGGAGGGGGGAAAAAGCAGGGAAACTGGGGAGAAAAAGCAATCCATGGGTGCTGCACCCAGCTTTCCTACAGCACATGGAATCTTGGCCTTGCCCTCTTCCCTGAGGAACAGTTTTTCCACACTGGGGACACCTGGTCGCAGTTGGGCCTGGTGATCCCTCCATCTCCCAGTGCTCCCCAGGACCTGTTTGTCCAGCCAGGGAGTAGGACACATCCCAGTGCTCTGTGGCACAAGGGAGGGATCCCCCCCCGACATCCCCCTTGGGGTTATCCAGGATGGAACAGCTGCACCCCACCAGTGGGAAGAGTTTCTTCATCCCATGTGGCACCAGTGGGTGGCATTCCCAGTGACGCCAGCGGGTGGGGGGAGCTCCTCACCCTGTTCCTGTCACCCCACCCCGAGGGAAAGACGAGACCACGCTGGGTTCACTCTGACACGGGTGACCTTTAATGACAAAGAGCCTCCACGTGACTGAAATCCCGTCCCAACCTTCCCAAAATATCCTTATCATCCCAATTTATAGCACACCCACACCCCCACCCTCCTGATGGCTCCATGTGGGATGGCAGCATTCCGGTCACTCACTCACCCGCTTCATCCCTGCCACCGCCATTGTCACCTCTCCCATGGGGACAACAGGTTGTCCCGGTCTGGGAGCACCGGTCTCACCTGGATTCTAAGGTGAAAGCAGGAAAACGGGGAGGAAAAAAGGCCAAATGGGGGAGGGTTGGTCCAGAAAGTCTCATTTTTAGGGTCCCCACACCCAGTTTAGGGCCACCCTTGGTGGGGAATGTGAAGATGCTTGTCCTCATCTAGGAGATGCAGCAGTGCCTTCATCCCACTGCCCAGGCTGCGAAATCCCATTGAGAATCACAGAGAACGGGGGGGAGGAACCCCCAATTTCCTTTTCCCTTCCCCTCCATCAGCTCCCCCCCTCCACCAACACCCAAGATCCAGCTCCACCAGTGGGGTCCAGCTCTCCAGGAAGTTTGAATCCCTCAGCTCCGGAGCAGAGGGACCAACAGCGATGTCAGGATGCATCAAGCCCTCCCCCAGACCGCCCCAAATAAATAAGGATGTTTCTATATATATAATATATATATATTTAAAACAAACAAACAAACAAACAGAGCTATCTGGGTGCTGGCGATGGAGCAGGCGGGGGAGCGAGAGGCCCGGGCCGGGGGGGACACAGCGCCCAGATTGTCCCTGGGGTGGTCCCGTGGCATGGCCGGGGGTCCCGGGGGCCGGGGGAGGGGGGTGACAGTGCCAGGCCCCCCCTCCCCGTGAAGCAGGCACACACAAAACCGGAGAGCAGGCATGTTCTGGGCACATCCTCCAGCCGGGCCCCGGGGACGTTCCGTGATCCCAAGGACACGTCCCGTCCCACCCCCACCCCGAATGTCCTGGATGCCCCCCAAGCGGTGAGTGTCCCCCCCCCACCCCGAGTCCAGTGCAGTGGCCGGGGGGACGGCGGGGGGAGCGGGGCTCGTCCCCCCCAACCCCGAGCACACAGAGAGCAGCCGGGTTGGAGATGAGAGGTGCCGGGGCGGGGGGGCGCTGGGGACAGGGGCCAGGACCCCCCTCTCTGCACGCAGGGGGGGCAGCGCTCCCCTTCCTGGGCGGGGTGGCCCGGGGGGGCCGTGGCCGTTCACGCTCTCCACAGGAGGAGGTGGTTGGTGCTGTCGTCCCGCCCCACGGTCTCGCTGCTGTTGGTCAGGCGGAAATCCTCGTAGCCGTCCCCGCCGCTGATCACCAACATCTTGGGCTTGGCCAGGCCCAGGGCGGGGCCGCGGGGCCGGGCCGGGTCTCGTTTCTCTGCCTCGCTCGGCTTCTCGGCCCCTGCCAAGTGCAGAACCCCCGGGTTCTGTCAGGTGTCCCCACGCGGCTCCCCCAGTCCCCAGCAGCGTCATGGCAGTAGCAGCTCGGCAGCTGCATCCCAGCAGCATCCCAATATCATCCCAGCAGCATCCCAGCAGCATCCTGGCAGCTGCATCCCAGCAGCATCCCAACATCATCCCGGCAGCTGCATCCCAGCAGCATCCCAGCAACAACATCCTAACATCACCCCAGCAGCAGCATCCCAACCTCATCCCAGCAACAGCGTCCCAGCAGCATCTCACCAATGTCATTCCACTGTCATTCCACCAGCATCATCCCAGCATCATCCCACCAACATCATCCCAGAGTCATCATCCCAGCAACATCATCCCAGAGTCATCATCCCAGCAACATCATCCCAGAGTTATCATCCCAACATCACTCCACCAACATCCTCCCAGAGTCATCATCCCAGCAGCATCATCCCTCCAACAACTAGATGACCTTCAAGGTCCCCTTCCAACCCAAACCATTCTACTATTCCATGATTCCAGCTTCCTCCCTCCAGCATGCCAGCAGCATCCTCCCACCTGCACTTTCCCAGGCACCACATCTTGGCCCCCAAAAACTCCTCACACCTGCACACCTCCCACCCCAAATTAGCTCCCCCAGCCCATTTTTGCCTCCCCCTTCAAAATCACTCTCTGACATCCCATCTCCTTCTCCCCATCCCATCCCAGCTTCAAAGCTAGGATGGGTGACACAGTTTTCCCATGGCTTTTCCCCAAGGGAATTTAGGTCTCCCGGGAAATTTGAGGTCACTTGCACTGGCGGGGGGAAGTTTAGCATCCAATTCCCACTCCCAATTTTTCCCCCTGGATTTTTAACAAGGCAGTGATGGAACGGGGACTCTGATAACAACATTGCAAGGCTCCTCTTGGTTATCCACCAGTGGAACAGCCCTGGGAAATGTGTCACCAGGCCACCTACCCGTGTCCCGGGGCAATGGAAAGAGGACGTCGAAGCCGTCGGGCAGCTCGATGGCCGTGAGGAAGCGGACGTGGCCCGTGTGGCCCTGGGAGAGCCCCACGAGCGTGGGGGCGGCCTTGGGGGACACGGAGAGGGTGAGCACCACGCCGGCGCTCGTCCCGATCCACAGCAGGTCCTTGCACACCAGGAGCGCCGTGATCCGCAGGCAGGCGGCCTTGTGCTGCCGGATAATGGCATCCGAGC